>NC_086444.1:733577451-734303284 GCF_028390025.1 Pseudophryne corroboree
CTGAGGGTCTCTCTGTAGGCAGAATAAAAAGAGTAAATGTAGACATCAGTACCGGAAGCTTCCACCTAATTTAACTGTTGATACTACTGTATTCCTTCCTAGAACCAGGGAGCTGGAGTATCAACTTATCTAATAGGATCAGGTTAATTCTGGAGTAACTGTTACTGACCGAAGAGAAAAAAAGTATGTAATCTTGTTCCTCATGTAAGTGGGTACGCCAGGTATCATACAAATCAAACTCTGCTAACAGTTTCTTAAAGGAAAGAGAAGGGTCTAGGTCACGTTAAGGGGGGTATACCCTCTGGTAACAGTTCCTTAAAGGAAAGAGAAGGGTCTAGGTCACGTGAAGGGGGGTATACCCTCTGGTAACAGTTTTATTAAATTTGATGTCCCGAACCAAATTAATATCATCCAACACAATAAGTTTGCCTTGATAAACTTTCTGATATCGTGAAAGACCTCACACATAAAAGGGACCTGGTGGGAATTTGGGGCATATAAGGAAACTAAGGTGACCTGTGTATCTTCAACTGTACCAGTTAAAATAAGATATCAACCATTTTTTTCCTCCACCTTGCGGTTCAGTGTTTATTTTAGTCTGTAAGGCAAGATTCAAATAATCAATATCATAAATGAAATCTTTCCTAAAAGACACAAACAAAGCCTGGCCACATAATTATGCATGTGAATCTGCAATTCAGCCAATTCCACACTCTCTTGATGCCACACAAACACCTAACACTATGACAAGATATTTCCAACAATATTAGAAATAATTCCCAGAGCAAACATAGAGCAATTAATTAAACCTACCTGCATCTAACTAAACAGAACAAAGGAATTCACATTTTGCTAAATTATTATTCCCCCAGGCATGCTGAAGCCACAGGCTCTCAGCATTGTGAACCCACCTTAATCCACATATACCAGCCCACAACCAGACCTCTACCACCAACATCCAATGCCTGTACTATCAGCCTGCTAGGAACAATTAACCTAATGTTCCTTCTAGGCTGTTTCAGCAGGGTGCTGCACCCTGCCCATTTTTGAAATGTAAAAAAGCACCCTGCCATTTTCTCAGTGCACCCTGCAGGATCATAAATCTCCCCCTTGTATACACAATGCAACAGTAGGAGTGCATGTTACAATGTAGTTGCCTACTCCTTGCCCACCTCTGAAATTAAATTGGAAACAATTTCTATCCTTAGCGAACTGTATGGCAGAGGAGGGACTGTAAATGGCATCACTGCTGTGGCTGCTGGCGTAACAGCACTCTGATGAAGAGGGAAAGAACAGGGTAAGCAGTGAGCATGTACTGCTTACACTATTTCCCTAGCAGAACAGACTTATTTTTTTCCTATATATTTTAACCCACTGCTTAACTTTTCTGTTTTATAACACAAGGATTATAACTACTTCAGCACCGGAGGAGACATTTAGAATTATCTACTTACAGGATATATATGCTACAGACGATCTTTCAAGAAGACTGGACATATATAGTATTTTTCTCAGTACAGATGTTAGGTGTTACATGGGTGTCCTACATGTATGTGGTGGTATATGATACACTAAGGGCAAAATGTATGTACAAAAACTATAAACATATGCGCTATGCTTTGTGCGCAAAGAGTCACATCAGAAATGTGCCCTTCAAAATAAAAATGTGCCCTCCTCAATGATCAGCACCCTGCCCTAAAAAAAAAATCCTAGAGTGAACGCTATAACCGATTTTCATATATTCTTAGCATCCAAAAGGGGCGATTAAATGGTTTGTTAGACGGGGCGATATGCAATTCCTGTTCCATCTCTGGACAGTCTGTTGCATTATTGTGTAGGTCACACCTAAATAAACCCGGTTTAGCCATGTAAAACAGCTAACAAACTCTGAACTATTTGGCGGGACAAGAAAAATGTGTGCAAAGCCAGGCTTTTTGCACATTTTTGCTCGCCTCTTCAGGGGCTTAATGACTCAGCTGCCCAAAAAACAGGATGGTCTCACAGAGCAGAAATACGAGAAATGATGTTCTACTGTATGTAAAGAATTAACTATATAACCTCAGTCAGTAAAACATATGGGAATAATAGTCATACAGAACTTGTTCACACACATAAGAAGGGGACATTGGCTATACATATTTTCCCAATGTGCAATTTAGAAATTTTTTATAGAATGAGTTGTTATTGTGCTTTACTAATACAATAATATAATACTAGTACATCTGCCCCATAATCTATTAAACTGCTTGCACATGTTAAGGCAAAACAGGTCAAGCACTGTTAAAAGTGGATTAGTAAGTAGAAGCACACTAAAAAAATATCATTTTAGTGGCAAATTATGCACTGAAAAACACATTAACAGAAGATGTTTCTGCTATGAATGGTCGACCATGTTAAGGTCGACATTCATTAGGTCGATCACTATTGGTCAACATAGACATGGTTGACATGGACTAATAGTAGACACATGAAAATGGTCGACACGGGAAAGGTCGACACATGAAGGTCGACATGGAATTTGTTTTTACTGGTTTTGGTGTCATTTTTTCCGTAACATGACCAGTATTGATTTATGGAATCATATTTATAATATTAATTTTTAATATATCATAAGATTATTAATATATGGATATATTTTACTTAATATGCATTTATCATATCTGCAAATATATTATGTCAGGCTTACAAACTAAGTGGCTGATAAAAATATGCAGTCCTTATACATACGATTTATGAAATTATGAAGTTATGATTCCTTAAAGAGAGAGTTCAAACTTGGAATTCACAGCTCTTACCATCTGATTGTTTATTTACAGGCAAAATCAAATCATACAGAATAAGATATACATAGTGGTGACATATATACTAATAATATTTATGCTTCCTTAATTATAGAACAAACATAACACAGTTTCACAAACTAAGGGGTATATGCAATTGCGGACGAATTCCCGAAAATGTCGAAAAACGGGACATTTTCGCCAAAACAAAAAATTCGACAATGCAATTCAGTACTTTCCGTCAAAAAAACGGACTTTCCAAATTCGACTTTTTGAAATTCGACATTTGTCAAATTCGACATTTCTGCAATGGTACAAATGCGGCAATTCGCCAAAAGTATATTCAATTGAAGTTTGGAAATTCGACAACAGTGCTTTTAGACAGTAAATTCGTCATTTTCAATCCGCCACACTTTAGTGGCGGAATCTAATAAAAAAAATTAAACACAAGTTTTTTTTGGTGTTTTTTTTATTGGTCATAGCATATCTATTTATATTAGAAGGGATTAGGTCAGTGGTTTCCAAACTTTTTTGAATCACGGCGCCCTAGAATATCAGATTTTTTTTCACGGCACCCCTGGGCCATAAATTTCTTATTGAGAAATTTAGAAAGAAATATTACATTAAGTAGATCGCGTTTATATGTCATCCTTAGGGTCAGTTGTGGGGTGAGGGACAAGATTTGCTTCTGTTGGGCCACATATTTTATGACTGGCAGCCACCAGCACTGGTTTTGCCTTATATATTGACCATGAATAATTTGAATTGGTCCTGGACCACCAACCCAGGGCACCCCTGCAAGTGTCCCGAGGCACCCCAGGGAGCCACGGCACACAGTTTGGGAACCTCTGGATTAGGTACTTGGTTTGTCTATTTTGGAGGCACAAGTATTATTTATATATTTTTAAAAATATATATTTTTTTTAATTATGATTTTTTTTAAATGGAATGGTAAAAATCAGAAAAAAAATTGCGTGGGGTCCCCCCTCCTAAGCATAACCAGCCTCGGGCTCTTCGAGCCGGTCCTGGTTCTAAAAATCCAAGGGGGGGGGGGGGATTACAGGGGATCCAAAAAGAGTAAAAAAAATTACGGGGGACAAGTACGTGGATTATAATCTGGACACTGGATCAGGTGAGTATAATTTTATTCACAGGTACATGTGGATTCTACTTGGACAAGTGGACAGAGGTCGGCGTGTGAACATAGGTAAGTATGTGTGTGTCGACATGTGTGAAATAAAGATTTACTCTCACGGTGTGCGTGTCCTGTTTTTATTTGGGTATTTTTTTTACAGTAGAACTACAGGTACCAGCGGGCCCGTTTTTCTCCCGCATGCTGGTACTTGTGGTTCTCCAAGTACCAGCTTGCGGGGGAGGCTTGCTGGGACTTGTAGTACTACTGGAAAAAACAATATTCTTTCAATTTTCTCAAGGCTATCAGCCCCCCATCCGCAGCCCTTGGATGATGGGGGGGGGGGGGGGGGGGGGGACAGCCTCGGGCTTCACCCCTGGCCCTTGGGTGGCTGGGGGGGGAGGGGGACCCCTTGATTGAAGGGGTCCCCACTCCCCCAGGGTACCCCGGCCAGGGGTGACTAGTTGGATATTTAATGCCACGGCCGCAGGGCGCTGTATGAAAGTGACCCCCGGCTGTGGCATTATCTCTCCAGCTAGTGGAGCCCGATGCTGGTGTAAAAAATACGGGGGACCCCTACTATTTTTGTCCCCCGTATTTTTTGCACCAGCGCAGAGCCAGATGCTGGTTTTAAAAATACGGGGGATCCCCTGTCATTTTTCCCCCCGGATTTTTAGAACCAGGACCGGCTCGAAGAGCCCGAGGCTGGTTATGCTTTGGAGGGGGGACCCCACGCAATTTTTTTTCGGGTTTTTTACCATTTTTTCCGTTTTTTTAAAAATCGGATCAAAATCTGTCAAATCGGCCGTTTTTCGACAGCGGGACTGTCGAATCCGTTTTTTATTGAATATGTTGAATTCCGGCACCCACTTGCCAGAATTCGACGGTCAAATTGTGTCGAATTAAAAAACGGCCGAAAAATTGCCGCGATTCGCCAGTAATTGCATATACCCCTAAGACAATTACTAACATAAAAGTAGCAGGAGAGTGACCAGGGACTTTGGACAAACATAGCGGTGACAGCATCATCCGGGGACACCTGGTTTATTCCATCACATGCGCTATTGTCTACTAGTTTACTGTAGACATTTTGATCCGGTGAGAGTCGAATTTTACCTGGCCTGTATGTTGTATGTTTATTGCATTAAAAACCTTTTTACACTATTGGGAGTCTATTTGCCTGAGGTACTTGTGTAAGAAGGAGAAGAATCGTAGGAGTTCCAGATACACCTTAAGGAGATATTTGACTTTATTGTCTAGTTATCTATGTAGACCACCTTATCTGGTACAAATGTTATTAGAAGAAAATTTTAGAAAATGTTGACTGTATTATACAGAAATATGCTATGATATGGTCTGTATTTTTTCTGAGGTTATTATGATCCGATTGGGGTTGAAACCTCACGTCCATAAGAAAACTGCGCTTAAGGAATTGGTGATCTTTTTTGTATTTGACTAACATAACTTGCAAGTTACAGTCCTAAAGATCCTTTTCTTTCTCTCCTGCACCAAGCTTCTGTCTGCATCTTCTACTTCATTTCCTGTTCTCCTTCCTCCTCCTGCTACTAACTTACTGACTGAATTCATGTACATTTATACCTAACTTAACCATTTTAAACTGGCATATTCCTATTGGTTCCCTTGTAACTGATAACTGCCATATTCCAAAGTGTCATAAAACATGTCCAATTGTTCTGCTGTAAAAGTGGCAAACAGGACATGTGTTTTGGGGTCATAAAATGTTGTCCTTCCTTATACTGTACATCAAAGATCTTCCTTTGGTTATTTCAACTGTAACAATATTTGTTTTCCTCGGATGTTAGCATCAACAACTGGGACTTGTTGGTACCGTGGAAGTTCAATAGATCTTGTGTTGTCATTGTCACTGGCCAGCAGTATGACTGGACAGAAGGCCAGATTACACTTCCTGAAGGCATGTAGGTCTTTGTGGCTTTTAATCATTCACCTGTGTGTACAAGCAGCTGTTTACATATTATGGCCTAAGCCAAGTGACCCACTGAATTGTAAAAACATTCTTTGTTATACTGCTAATTTATGGCTTGAGCAAAATAAATCTGTTCCCTACACAATGTCTCACAATCTTGCAATAAAACACAATTATATATATATATATATATATATATATATATATATACACACACACACACACATACATACATACAACCATACATACCACACACACACACACACATATATGTGCATACATACATATACATACACACTGCTCAAAAAAATAAAGGGAACACTTAAACAACACATCCTAGATCTGAATGAATGAAATATTCTTATTAAATACTTTGTTCTTTACATAGTTGAATGTGCGGACAACAAAATCACACAAAAATTATCAATGGAAATCAAATTTATAACCCATGGAGGTCTGGATTTGGAGTCACACTCAAAATTAAAGTGGAAAAACACACTACAGGCTGATCCAACTTCGATGTAATGTCCTTAAAACAAGTCAAAATAAGGCTCAGTAGTGTGTGTGGCCTCCACGTGCCTGTATGACCTCCCTACAACGCCTGGGCATGCTCCTGATGAGGTGGCGGATGGTCTCCCGAGGGATCTCCTCCCAGACCTGGACTAAAGCATCCGCCAACTCCTGGACAGTCTGTGGTGCAACGTGGAGTTGGTGGATGGAGCGAGACATGATGTCCCAGATGTGCTCAATTGGATTCAGGTCTGGGGAACGGGCGGGCCAGTCCATAGCATCAATGCCTTCGTCTTGCAGGAACTGCTGACACACTCCAGACAAATGAGGTCTAGCATTGTCTTGCATTAGGAGGAACCCAGGGCCAACCGCACCAGCATATGGTCTCACAAGGGGTCTGAGGATCTCATCTCGGTACCCAATGGCAGTCAGGCTACCTCTGGCGAGCACATGGAGAGCTGTGCGGCCCCCCAAAGAAATGCCACCCCACACCATTACTGACCCACTACCAAACCGGTCATGCTGGAGGATGTTGCAGGCAGCGGAACGTTCTCCTTGGCGTCTCCAGACTCTGTCATGTCTGTCACATGTGCTCAGTGAGAACATGCTTTCATCTGTGAAGAGCACAGGGCGCCAGTGGCGAATTTGCCAATCTTGGTGTTCTTTGGCAAATGCCAAACGTCCTGCACGGTGTTGGGCTGTAAGCACAACCCCCACCTGTGGACGTCGGGCCCTCATACCATCCTCATGGAGTCTGTTTCTGATCGTTTGAGTAGACACATGCACATTTGTGGCTTTCTGGAGGTCATTTTGCAGGGCTCTGGCAGTGCTCCTCCTGTTCCACCTTGCACAAAGGCGGAGGTAGCGGTCCTGCTGCTGGGTTGTTGCCCTCCTACACGTCTCCTGATGTACTGGCCTGTCTCCTGGTAGCGCCTCCATGCTCTGGACACTACGCTGACAGACACAGCAAACCTTCTTGCCACAGCTCGCATTGATGTGCCATCCTGGATGAGCTGCACTACCTGAGCCACTTGTGTGGGTTGTAGACTCCGTCTCATGCTACCACTAGAATGAAAGCACTGCCAGCTTTCAAAAGTGACCAAAACATCAGCCAGAAAGCATAGGAGCTGAGAAGTGGTCTGTGGTCACCACCTGCAGAACAACTCCTTTATTGGGGGTGTCTTGCTAATTGCCTATAATTTCCACCTGTTGTCTATTCCATTTGCACAACAGCATGTGAAATTGATTGTCAATCAGTGTTGCTTCCTAAGTGGACAGTTTGGTTTGATTTCACAGAAGTGTGATTGACTTGGAGTCACATTGCGTTGTTTAAGTATTCCCTTTAATTTTTTTGAGCAATATATATATATATATATATACACACACACACACACACACATATATACACACACATATATACAAATCATTATTTCTTAAATCATCTAAACATTACCTCATATGTTCAAACCTATTTCATATCTATTCCTTATGATAAAATATATTTCCATCCTGTTCACTATGGTTAGAATCACCTTTCATCATTAATGTTTTTTTAATTCAGACAATATTTCTTTAATCTCTATATTCCAAAATTGTATATTATGCAAACAGTTGCCTATCTGCCAACACCAGGAACCCCAATTAGTGTACCGCGTCCCCTTGCATGGCTCGCTTCGTTCGTCATGCTGCGGGCAAGGTGCCTCACAGGTTTCCGTTCCCAATCGTAGTCCTCGTGGATGGTAATGTATGAAAAAGTTAAAAAACCCATTTACTTTTTTAAAAATGATAGAAAAAGAAATATACTCTGCGCTTGAAACAATGTATCTAAAATATATATATGCAGTCGGACACAGAAGATTGACTCAGTACAGCTTGAATATAATGTAAAACACTTTATATAGTATCTGTTAGAAACAACATTTACAACATTTACTAAAAACAGATAATTAGTAACGGTTAGTACATTCTCTCACACAGACTAACTAAATGAGAGTTGAAATAACATGCAACATGCAATAAAGCTATTAAAATAACTCTTTCAAGTGGTGATGGTGAAAATCAAAACACTGGCGTCCCAGTGTGTTAGTTTACGTTTGTAATTCCCGCAGAAATATTTAGTCTCATAGTCTCAGAATTTTGTATGAAACATTGAAGGAAAAGGTGCAATTTATAATTTATGCTCCCGTGCTGGTTCCTGTGTTAGTATGCAATCAGGGTCCTTTATAAAGGTGAAATACACGTGGAGTGAAGATATATCATTCATTTACTGTTATAGTAACAGCGGGTGATTGCCGTCTTTCCCAGAGTAGTTTTTGTTGGTTTAAATGTAAATGGCAGTGTTCATACACGATAAATATAGCCGCCGTGGAAATAGCTTCTGGAAACAGGTGTTAGGCCCCACAGCGGGGTTCACACGGAACTCACCCGACCAGTGTTTGTAAAGCCGTGCGGCAGTGATGGATCCAACGTGCGGCAGAAAGCTGCGACCGAAGCTGTCGCGGTTATACTGAGCTGCAGACTGTGTCAATACGGCGGGTATCACCAAATGAACAGTGTAACAGAGAGTGGGCGTCAACGCGTTTCGTCTCCTAGCAACGGAGACTTCCTCAAGATTCGTCTTGTTTTTACTCAGCTGCTGAAATAATTTAGTTTATAAGGGTTTATACCATTACAGCGCCGGGTTATCACAAACGGTTACCGATTTGTGATCTTTTTCTTCTTTTTTGCACTTTTTTAAAAAGCCATGTCGTCAACCTGTCCTGTGTCGACCATGTCAATGTTGACCAATAGTGGTCAACCTAATGACTGTCGACCATCCAAACGGATACCGCAGAAGATTGGTGTGAACAAGCCCATAACCGGAGAGAAAATGAAGAGCTATAACTAATGTTAGAAGGGACAGCAAATACGCATGTGAAAAGCAGGAAACTGTAAAATGAGGGGAAGTATTAGACCTCCCAAAACCAGGGGGGGGGGGGGGGGGGACACAAATTAATTAGCAATTGATAACATTGTGTTATTGTGCTAAATGCATTGCTCAAGTAGGTTAAAAATATAAACATGGAGGACTTACTGAGATCATTATCTGTACAGTAATATAAAATGTCCACTGAACATTATAGCAACGCTGCATGTAGATAATTTCTGACATGCAGGCATGTGTGAAGTCAAGGAATGTAGAATGCAGGTATCACTGGGGGTTGTTTCTATTAGGCACGTATTAATCGTGACCGTGAATAAGTGCGGCTACATGCCGCACTTAACATACCTCCAAACTCGCAGATTTTTGTTCACAGAACCTTATGGCTCTGTGTAAAAATGTACAAGACTGGGCTGCAGTATAATAGACCCCTGTGTGTGTCAGGAACGTGCCAATGCCCTGCTTGTGCTCAGCAGAGCACCGTTACGCACATCTTTTTTCACTGTAACGATATGGAGCTGCCACAGTGATAAAATTATGGTAAACGGTGGCAATAAGTGTTTTGTTTTTTTACTTAAAAACCCCCAATGGAAAAAAATGCACTGACCTCTGTGGCAAGTTCTTACAGTAAGCAAGGCCCATAGTGACTGGTGTAAGGACTGATTTCTGAGACTGTGATGTGTGTAGCGGCCTGGGATCGGCACATCTACCAATTTAAGGAGTACCTGAGCCTGTTAATTGTAACCCAATATATCCTTTAATCTACATTAAGGAGTATAAAAACTGTAATAAAGAAATTGGGGTGCAAGGTAAGGAAAACAAACAATGAGACACTTGAAGGTCAGAAGCCGCTGACACCAGTGGCGTAAGTTCGTCACAGTTGCCCAGAGGCAAGTTCATACCAGTTGCCCCCCCCTTATATTTAGATAAATATATGTATGTACGTACGTACGCATATATGCATGTGTGTGTTCTGTTTTTTTTTAATATATATATATATATATACAAATAGAGGCAAGGACTGGCACTCCTATGGAACATGCAGGATGAAGTGCCCAGGTGCCAGTAAATAGATGTGCAGTCTTGGTGGAAGGTACGGCACTCCAGGACTTATGAAAAACTACCAGCGGCAACCTCAATGAAAGCTGTCCAAGCAGCTTAATGTCAACGTTTCATTTAATATTAATTAAATTTCGTCAGGACGAAATTTAATTAATATTAAATGAAACGTTGACATTAAGCTGCTTGGACAGCTTTCATTGAGGTTGCCGCTGGTAGTTTTTCATAAGTCCTGGAGTGCCGTACCTTCCACCAAGACTATATATATATATATATATATATATATATATATATATATATACACACACATTTCATTGTCTTTTATTTTAAATCACACATTTCTTAGCAGTCATGACCAGGATTAGAACCCACTGACAGCAGACACTTTACTGGTGGAGCTATTTGCTCCAGTACAGGAAACATGAGAATTGTAACTATATGAAGTTATGTGTAATTGTCAGAGAAGTAACTTCATATAGTGAAAAGACAGCGGCAGCCATCAATTAACTTACTTCAATGGTGTCACAGAATGGGGGGGAAAGAGCCCCCCTTCAGAGCAGGAGCCCGGCGGCAGATTACTCCGTTGCCTCCCAGAGTTCTGCCTCTGGCTGACACTGTCTATGGTGGTCATTTAGGTACCTCACAGGCAGATGTGGTAGAATAAAATTGGTGTTTCTCTAGCATTCACATAACAGAAAAGAATGTTTGCCTGAGACATGAATGAGTAAGCCACCATGGGATTACTACAGAACAGCTGAGAAACCTAGCACAGAACCTGTGAGCGTGCTTCATTACCAATACACCTCAAGAGACATTATTCCCACGGGTCAGCTGATCTAATTTTATTTTGTGCCATTAAAGCTTTATTTTGATACCAGTTAAATAAATGAAAGACATCTTACTACCTGAATAATAAGGGAGTGCAATTAAAGAAACATTTCTAATAATGCAGATGCAAACTAAAATTATTATTCTGTTTATTTGAGGGGGGAAAAGCAAACAAAAAGCAATTCCATATACAAATATAATGTTCAATATGAATTTCTGTAAAATCTGTAACACTAGGTAATCATAAAGCTTGCATTTAATAAAATATAGAGCTACAACACATGCCACACTTCTTATATACGTACATTTAAATAGGTAATCTTTTAAGCATCTACAAACAGTCTCTTTATGCAGAAATTCTCTTCCTGCTAAATGTTGCTAGGGAATGCTGCAGCTGGTATCCTGCTTTCTATGTGTGTTCTTCCAAGTTCATGTTTTCTGTGCACCAGCCAGATCTGCCAATTAAGCCTCTGAACCTCCCACAAACAACATGCTGTTTCTTAATTGAGTTTTAAGAAGACATGTTTTTACTAGAGGATGTGCAGCATATTCCAGATGGAGCTTAGCCCTGGCCCAGGCTTAAAAAAAAAAAAAAAAAAGTACAAAACCTACAGTACCTATTTTGAGGGAAGTTGGCCAACAGCAGTGCAGAGTTAGAGGAACACAATCACAGACCTTTGGAATTTAACTTCTAGAGTTTAGTAATGAAACGGAGGAAGATCTTCACAAGATCTACATCTCTCATCCACACTCATTTGCTTCTTCAGGCTGCACCCACTCTGTGGAATGCCTCCCCATGCACAATAATACCCCTTTCACACCAGAAATGCAGGGACAAAACCCGGGAATTCTGCCACGGGCTCATGCAGGGACATTCCCGTGTTGGCACCATTCACACCAGCATTTTTTGCCAAGACATCCCGGGTCTGCACCTTTTATACTGAACCCGGGGGGATCCGGTCTGAAGATCGACAGTGTCTAGGTCGACAATGTTTAGGTCGACCACTATAGGATAGGTCGACAGTCACTAGGTCGACATGGATGGAAGGTCGACAGGGTTTCTAGGTCGACATGTGCTAGGTCGACAGGTCTAAAGGTCGACATGAGTTTTTCACATTTTTTTTCTTTTTTTGAATTTTTTCATACTTAACGATCCACGTGGCCTACGATTGGAACGGTAAAGTGTGCCGAGCGAAGCGGTAGCGGAGCGAAGGCACCATGCCCGAAGCATGGCGAGCGAAGCGAGCCATGCGAGGGGACGCGGTGCACTAATTTGGGATCCCGGTCACTTTACGAAGAAAACGACACAAAAATAAATAAATCCTCATGTCGACCTTTAGACCTGTCGACCTAGCACATGTCGACCTAGAAACCCTGTCGACCTTCCATCCATGTCGACCTAGTGACTGTCGACCTATAGTGGTCGACCTAAACATTGTCGACCTAGACACTGTCGATAAAACGAACCACACCCGAACCCGGGATGGCCCTGCATTTTCTGAAAATGGGCGTCTCAGAAAAACCACAAGACCAGGAAGTGCCCTGAATAGCCAATCAGCATCCGCAGAGGCAACCCGGGAAGGTGGGACATGTCCCTGCACCATTCACACTGTCCAGGGTCCAGGGACGATCCCGGGACCAACCCTGGTCGATTGCAGGGTTGAAATGCAGGGACAGAAATCCCGGGTTTTTGTCCTTGTACCCTTTCACACCAAGAAATTTCCCGGGTTGATGCACGTTCATGTGTTTTAACCCGGGAGATTTATGGCTGTGTGAAAGGGGTATAAGACTCTCCCCTTGTCTCCAAATATTCAAGTGTTCCCTGAAAACTCACCTCTTCAGGCAAGCTTATCACATTCCAGAACCTCTCACTCAAGCGTCTTAAGCTTTCCTATCCATTTACATCCCCTTTGTACAGTCCACTCATATCCTCACATTTTTCTTTCTTCACTTTCCCGTCCTCCTGACCCCAGGCCAACATCACGGTGTGACCATATCATATAGCCTACCAAGAACCTTTGCAATCTGGTGGACAATTATGCGATAGCACCTATCCATGTGTATCAATGCCTATTTCCCAAAAGATTGCAAGCTTGCGAGAAAGGACCTCCTACCTCTTATTACCAAGTTTTTTTTTTATCATTGTGATTTTCCAATTGTAGAGCACAATGGAATATGCTGTGCTATATAAGAAAATGTTAAATAAATAAATAAATAAATGAGTGAGCAGTGGGATGGCATTTAGGGACATTCAGTAGTACTTTAGTGGAGCCCTGGTTATACTGTAACACACCTTCAGATAGGGGATAGGAAGGCTCCAACTGCAGGATTATATTTGGATAAGAAATGTGGAAACATCGTCCTCAGTCATCCAAATGACTACAGGGAGCATCACAGTGTCTCACAGAGCATATTATATTATATTACATATTGCTAGTTCTATTTTGTGTCGTATATTGTTTTGCATAGAGTATCTGATCATACTGCTGTGTATAGTACAGGCTGACTGTAGAGTATATTACTTAAAGCTGCATATGGCCATATCGAGCTGTATATCAAGGGCATGGACAACCGGTCAAAATACCGACCATGGCATCCCGCTGTTTAGAATCCCGGTCGGATAAGCATGCTACCTCTCTCCCCCTCCCCGAAGCCTAAACCTAACCCCACCTTCTCGCAGCCTAAACCTAAACCCCCACCCCCCTTCCCCGCGCCTTACCTCTCCAACGGTGCCAGCATTCTGATCAGTGTAGAGATTCCGGCGTCGGTATTTCAACAGCGGGATCACGACCGGATCCCCATGCCGAGCATGCTATGCATTTTCTTATTGGAGTGTACTGTACAGTGCATTAAAGGATTACTCACTGACAACTTGCTTAGAGCGGCCCAGATGCCTTTGGTTAAAAATGATCATTATGAGAAGGTTAGGAGCTATAAGTAGTGCTGTGGGGGAGTGGCCAGTGCCATGTGGGCATGTACACGTTTATACTATCACCTCCAGTGTCTCCCTAAATAATTAAAGGTAGAAACATTGCATCATGTTGTGAGGAAAGCAAAAATAAAATTTAATACTTATGGATTTATGGTTGGCCGGGTGTCATGATGGGCCTATTTTTATGTGTAGGCCTGGAGCTGCAGTTTCATCTACTTTATTGTCAATCGGTCACTGGTTTTGAAGGGGAATTTGCCTCAGTGAAAACCCACTTCCTCATGCTTGCCTACTTTACCTCTTCCTAGACCCTCAAGTATATACTCTCCCCTAAACGTCCTACATATAGCATAGTGTTCCTCAACGCCAGTCCTCAGGGGCTACTGACATTTATATATCTTTCGCAGAATCACAAGTGAAATAATTAGCAACAGTTGTGGATCTTTTAAAATGCCAGTAATGAATACACCTGTGCATCTTGAAAAAATGCACTGAAAGGGTTTCTGAAGGGTGGGGGTGGTAAACACTGATCTAGGTAAGCTCTTACAGGTACGGTCCTCTCCACCCAATGTCTTTTGTCTGTCCCCGTCATGTTTTATGCTAAATTTTATCTGTGTGTTATTCTATTTGCTTACACCAGAGATTCCCAAACTCCTCTATTACAGTCCAGGTTTTAAGTATATCCATGCTTGAGTACAATTGATTTAATTGGTACTCTGGCTTACACACGATTCACAATTGTATTGGTACTTGCCGTAATTGTTCACACAGACTCCTCCTCGCATTTCTACCACGTGTCACTATTATGTATAATTCCATCAATTAAATTATTTTTATGCTCTCTTCTACGCTACAAACATAGTCTTCCTATATAAAACACATCACAAAAATGATACAATCTACTGATGCAGTTTAAAAGTATTTTCTATATGACAATTTATCCCACCCCTATGCAACCATAATATATGAATCAATGTTTAGAAATTGATGACACCGGGAGACACTAGGTTCAACGCCAACTATCTAATAGTAAGAAAACGCTGCTCCAATTACAATTGCTATAGATGAAATGAAACCTTACTGCTGTAAAGAATGTCTGTCCTGGGGGAAGCAGTTATCTTCCCGAAGGACGGGATCCCAGTGGTAGATATAATGACGCCGAATTCCCAAAGGAGGACGCTAACTCAGCATCTAGATACCAACGACACACGGGATACCGGTGTCACAATACCCACAGCCGGCATCCCAATTGTCCTGACAGCGGGATGCGCTGGCGTCCTGCCACGCCAGGGTGGAGGGGAGGAAGGTAGGCAGGAGAAGGGGGTTAGGGTGCAGGGCCGGGAAGGTTAGGGACCGGGGAGGGAGTGTTAAGTTTAGGCACTGAGGGGTAAACGTATGAAGCAGTGATAAAAGTGGAGAAGTGAGCCAATCAGCTGCTCTGTATAATTTTATAGTATGCAAATTATGTGTTACTTCAATTCTGACTTTTCCACTGGCTCACTTCTCCGCTCTTATCACTGCTTCATACATTTACCCCATAGAGCTTGAGGTTGGGGTTAAGCATCAAGCGGGGAGGGTTAGGTTTAAGCAGCGGGGAAGGGAGGGTTATGGGTTAGGCACCACCCGGGAGAGATTGGTTTAGGTACCCACAAGGAAGACTTAGGGTAGGGGGCAGAGTAGGGTTAGGGGACTTTAGAGGGTGCTGTCGGTAATTTAACCACCAGCATCCCGTCCATCAATCATACTGAACACGTCCTTTAGGGTGGGGGGGGGGGGGGGGGGGGGGAGACAGGGAATTCTGTGGGTCATTTATATCAGAATGGAGCATTACATTCCTTTGCTCAGCTGAATCTCAATTCTGACCTTCCCGTCTCTCCTGTTTAGTAGGAAACTACAGCTCAGACATGCTCTCTGTGCACAGTAGGGGAGTGATGTGCTTGTTATATCAGTCTCCTGTACAGCTTTTGCCAAGAACCCTCTCTAGCCATAAATCAATATATTTTATATATTCTACATATTGTTGCATCTAGGTTGCGTACCAGGATAGTTGCCTACCCTCCCGCATTCTGCAGGAAACTCCCTGAAATAGCAGTAATCTCCCTGACTCCCTGAATAGTCCATCAATCTCCCTGATTGTATAGGTTGAATCTGGAAATTGTCGTGCAATCAAACTGCCGTTTATCCGACAAGTCAGAAAACTCGCCTTTTTGGAAAACACGCGGATCAGCGGATTAGCCGCGGATCCACGTGTTTTGTCGGATTGGCGGCCAAATCTGACAGGTTTTAGCCCCAATTTCCGACAAATTCAATCCTCTGGAGCCTGGCACTTTAAAAAAATTTGTGTGTGTATGTGTGTGCTGGCTCCTCCCCTCTATGCCCCTCCTACCAGACTCAGTCTAGGAAACTGTGCCCGAGGAGACGGACATACCACGAGAGAAGAAAACAGGTACAACAGCGGTGAGGCACTAAGCCAACACACAACCATAACCAAAAGGAGGGCGCTAACCAGAACAGAGGATAGCAACACCAACCTAACCAGGATAGCAAAGCTATCCCAACAACATAAGAGGACCGCAATGGCGGCCCAACCAAACACTTGCTCAGGTAAGCAGGAATCGAAGCAATGAGGCATGCTCCCAGTATCCACTGCGGACTACGAGAAAAGGAATTACAGGTAGGTATTACATTTTTATTTCTGCAGCGGGGTACACTGGTATTCCACAGGGAATAACATTGGGGTGTAGAGTTGGATCTTGATCCGAGGCACCAAAAGGCTAAAGCTTTGACTGTTTCCAGGATGCACTGCACCACCTCCTCTATATACCCGCCTCCAGGCACTGGAGCTCAGTTTGTAAGTTGGTGACTGTAGTGCAGGCAGCTAACAGGGAGGGCTGCGTTAGGCAGCCCTGAAAAGAGCTTTTCTGAGAAGAAAGACAACTTCAAGGACCGCAGCATAGGCACTTGATGCTATATGTCTTACAGACATATCGTGCTGCGGCCCTCTTACCTCCCCCAACGGTGCTGTATACTCCAGCGCTCTGGTTGCCGGGTACTTACAGCGGTGGCGCTCCGGTCTTCTCAGGCACACACACCACCACTGCTCTCCGGGATCGCGTGGCTGCACGATAGGGAGGAGGCAAGAGGGTCCCCCAGGGGGGACCCGCTGAAATTGCGATCCGGGACGCGGTCTCCGGACCGCGCCGCTGGGTGGACACTGGCCGTGCAGGGACCCCACTATATCCACTAGGGCAAGGAGCACAGGTCGGATTTACTAAAATCCATTTATTATTATAGGCTCCATAGTACCCAGTGGTGAAGTCCAGCAGAAGGGATAAGGCGCTGACCTGCAGCCCCTTCCCCAGCCCCAGGCGCCATCTACAGCAGATGTTCCCTCCGTGGAGCTGCATCTCTCTCTCTCCCTCACTACCCGTCATCGTTTGGGCACCATTTACAGAGCTGCGCTGATACTGGGACTGCTGGGCACGGTCTCCTCTGTAAAGCCACCTGCCTCATCAGCGCTGTGCATTTACAGTACACTTAAGTATTCTACATGTCGTTTAGACAGTGTTAGTTAAGAACAAGTGCATCACTACAGGAATATTTAGTACAAGTATTCTGTGATACATCCAGTGTTTACCAGTGCATTGTTATATCTGTATACATACATAGTTTTATGTAGTAGTACTAGTCCAGTGCAGTTTTATTGTTGTGTGTAATAATTTCTGCATTGTACATGTGACTGTGTGAGCCTATAGCTGCTGTGTGGTTCCTATTCCGTGTATTACACACATATTGCGATCCCTATACTCTGTACCCTGAAGGGGGCTAAGTGCATCAGGGTTATATATACATACATACATACATACATACATACATACATACATACATACACTGCTCAAAAAAATAAAGGGAACACTTAAACAACACAATGTAGCTCCAAGTCAATCACACTTCTGTGAAATCAAACTGTCCACTTAGGAAGCAACACTGATTGGCAATCAATTTCACATGCTGTTGTGCAAATGAAATAGACAACAGGTGGAAATTATAGGCAATTAGCAAGACACCCCCAATAAAGGAGTTGTTCTGCAGGTGGTGACCACAGACCACTTCTCAGCTCCTATGCTTTCTGGCTGATGTTTTGGTCACTTTTGAAAGCTGGCGGTGCTTTCACTCTAGTGGTAGCATGAGACAGAGTCTACAACCCACACAAGTAGCTCAGGTAGTGCAGCTCATCCAGGATGGCACATCAATGCGAGCTGTGGCAAGAAGGTTTGCTGTGTCTACAAATGTGCATGTGTCTACTCAAACGATCAGAAACAGACTCCATGAGGGTGGTATGAGGGCCAGATGTCCACAGGAGGGGGTTGTGCTTACAGCCCAACACCGTGCAGGACGTTTGGCATTTGCCAGAGAACACCAAGATTGGCAAATTCGCCACTGGCGCCCTGTGCTCTTCACAGATGAAAAAGCAGGTTCTCACTAAGCACATGTGACAGACGTGACAGAGTCTGGAGACGCCAAGGAGAACGTTCTGCTGCCTGCAACATCCTCCAGCATGACCGGTTTGGCAGTGGGTCAGTAATGGTGTGGGGTGGCATTTCTTTGGGGGGCCGCACAGAGGTAGCCTGACTGCCATTAGGTACCGAGATGAGATCCTCAAACCCCTTGTGAGACCATATGCTGGTGCGGTTGGCCCTGGGTTCCTCCTAATGCAAGACAATGCTAGACCTCATGTGGCTGGAGTGTGTCAGCAGTTCCTGCAAGACGAAGGCATTGAGGCTATGGACTGGCCCGCCCGTTCCCCAGACCTGAATCCAACTGAGCACATCTGGGACATCATGTCTCGCTCCATCCACCAACGCCACGTTGCACCACAGACTGTCCAGGAGTTGGCGGATGCTTTAGTCCAGGTCTGAGAGGAGATCCCTCAGGAGACCATCCGCCACCTCATCAGGAGCATGTCCAGGCATTGTAGGGAGGTCATACAGGCACGTTGAGGCCACACACACTGAGCCTCATTTTGACTTGTTTTAAGGACATTACATCAAAGTTGGATCAGCCTGTAGTGTGTTTTTCCACTTTAATTTTGAGTGTGTCTCCAAATCCAGACCTCCATGGGTTATTAATTTGATTTCCATTGATAATTTGTGTGTGATTTTGTTGTCCGCACATTCAACTATGTAAAGAACAAAGTATTTAATAAGAATATTTCATTCATTCAGATCTAGGATGTGTTATTTTAGTGTTCTCTTTATTTTTTTGAGCAGTGTATGTAAATATATATATATATATATATATATATATATATATATCTATATATATATTTTTTTTTTATTAGTGTTCCACAGGATATACTATTTTGTATTTTTCTCTGTGTATTTCAGTCACTATATACCACTTAAATCCTCTGTTTGTGTTCTGCATTTGCAGTCATACTACACAGGGGTTTTGTCAGGTACTGTGTCTGGCTATATTGTACTATTACGCCCTAAGGCTACGTTTCCAAATAATGTCTGCTACACAGGGCGGGAGATCCGTGGCTGATCCTGCGTCCTGCAGTGCTGACGCCGCAGATTTATCGGAGGAAAATATTCCAGCTGAAGATCCAGATACTGGGGGTTCTGTACCCCTCAGCAGTCTGCAGCACCGGTGGCACACCAAGACCCACCTTGGGCTGCTTTTTCCAATTTACTGACTACGCTAGTAACGAGACTTACTCCCCCTGTGGGACCTCCTGTGCCATTACAGCCACATATTGTCCCTGTAGTTAATCCGCCATGGGCTGATAATCTGTCTACTCAGTTACAGCAGTTAAATCAGTCTTTGGTTAACCAAAAGCCTAACCCTCACCGTCCTAGGACCAAAGGGTCATCTAAGCGGGCCATTTCTTCCTCACAATCCACGCAGGTTACAGATACTTCATCCGATGAATATGGGGTATATACTGATCCATCAGACACTGATGCAGATGCTTCTGATGAGGAATCTACAACACAGGTTGATGTTACTGACCTATTGGAGACTATCAAACTGATTCTTCAGATTGATGACAAAACTGACCCTCCAGATACGTTTAAGAAACCCGATAAAGTTCAAACGTCAGAAGGTTACTAAATTAGTTTTGCCACATTCTGACCATTTAGTTGACATAAGTCAGGAATCCTGGGAGTCTCCTGGAAAGAAATTCTCCCTGTCTAAAAAGATGCTATCTCGTTATCCCCTCTCTGCAGAGTTAAGTAAGAATTGGGAAACACCACCACCGGTGGACTCACATGTAGCTCGTCTTGTGGTGTCTTCTAATCTGCCTGTCATTACCGTCACCTCTCTTAAGGAACCGACGGATAATCGTGTGGAGAGCTGCTTGAAGTCTATTTACACTCTTGCAGGTGCCGTACATAGACCCACTATAGCAGCTTCTTGCGTTGCAAAAGGTATTGAAGCCTGGGTTCAAGATGTTGAGGCAGAGCTACCTCTGAATTTTTCTGATAATGCCAGGCAGTGTCTTTCATATATTACCACAGCCTCTTATTACATTCAGGAGGCGGCCTCTGACGCCGGTGTTCTGGTGGCCAAAGCGTCTACTACGTCCATTCTGTGGTTGCGGTCCTGGTCGGTGGACCTGGACTCCAAAAAGACCTTGGAGGTGATCCCTTTTAAAGGGAGACATACTGTTTGGGGAAGATTTGAACAATATTGTTGCTGACTTAGCGTCTGCTAAAACTGCCTGTCTGCCAAGTACTAATCCTTCGGCTCCGAAGGCTAAAAGTACCTCTTTTCGACCTCCAAGTAAGGCAAAGGGTCAGGCGTACCCGAAACAGACTCGTACTTCCAAAACCTCTAAGCCCAAACCTAAACGTTCTTGGGCTGCCAGTCAGCCTGCTTCCAAACCTGTCAAGCCTGCTGCATGACGGGTCGGGCCTCCCTCTGAGGGACTCCAAGGTGGGAGGCCGACTTCTGCGGTTCGCCAAGGTATGGTTACAGACCACTTCAGACGCCTGGGTGAGGGAAGTCGTCACTCACGGAAACGCCATCTCTTTCAAGACACGTCCCCCTCACCATTTTTGCTCGACAATTCGGATCCGTTAAAAGCAAAAACTCTACATTTGGTGGTACAATCCCTCTTGGACACAGGAGTGGTAGTGCCGGTGCCTCTGTCTCAGAGGGGCAGGGGGTACTATTCAACGCTGTTCCTAGTTCTGAAGCCGAATGGATCCTCCCGGCCCATTCTCAACCTCAAGTCTTTAAAAAATTTGTTAAGGTATCCAAATTCCGTATGAAAACTCTTCGCTCTATTGTTCTGGCTTTGGAGCCCAGGGACTATATGGTATCCCTGGACATACAGGATGCTTAACTACACCTACCTATTGCCATGTTGCATCAGCAGTATCTGCGGTTTGCTATTGGCAACCTACATTATCAATTCCAAGCCTTGCCTTTTCGACTGACCACAGCTCCTCGGATCTTCACCAAGGTCATGGCAGTCATGACGGCCGTTCTCCGTCGTCGAGGCATCAGGATCCTGCCATATCTGGATGACTTGCTGATCCTGGCGACCTCTCCAGAGGTTCTCATCCGTCATCTAGAACGGACAGTCCAATTCCTACAAGCCCACGGATGGCTCATCAATTGGAAGAAATCCTGGCTGGTCCCTGCTCAGAACATGGTGCACCTGGGGGAATTCCTGGACACACACAACCGTTTGTTCTTGTCTCCAGAGAAGGTCCTGAAACTCCAGGACAGAATAAGATGCTTCCTCTCTCTCGCCTAAGAGTGTCGATACACTCGGCGATGCAAGTACTAGGCCTCATGGTGTCGGCTTTCGAAATGTTGCAGTACGCTCAATTTCATTCTCGCCCTCTGCAGAGGTTAATAATTTCCAAGGCGGATGGCCTGCCTCACTGGATCAGATCTCACATGATCTCCTTGACTCCGGAGGTTTATCTGTCACGGAACTGGTGGCTACAGGACTAGCAATTGAGCAAGGGTCGTCCCTTCTGGATCTCCATCTGGGTCCTCATAACGACAGATGCCAGTCTGCGGGGTTGGGGCGCAGTGTTGAAGCAACACTCTCTTCAGGGTTGGTGGACCAGGGAGGAATTTCTCCTCCCGATAAATATTCTGGAGTTGCGGGCAGTGTTCAGTGCTCTGAAGCTTGCCCTGCCTCTGGTACAGAACAGGCCTGTTCAAGTACAGTGGCGTACATAAATCATCAAGGCGGCACTCGAAGCCGCATGGCAATGTTGGAAGTGTCAAAGATTCTTCAATGTGGGGAACGGCATCTGCCAGCCATATCGGTAGTGTTCATTCCGGGGGTCCTCAACTGGGAAGCGGACTTCCTCAGTCGTCAGGACTTACACGCCGGAGAGTGGAGCCTTTATCCAGGAGTCTTTCAACTCCTAGTGGACAAGTGGGGCCTACCAGATGTAGACCTGATGGCTTCTCGACACAATCACAAGGTTCCGGTCTTCGGAGCAAGGACAAGGGATCCTCAAGCAGCGTTCGTGGACACACTGGCAATTCCATGGAACTTTCGGCTGCCGTACGTGTTCTCTCCGGTGTCACTCCTGCCCAAGGTAATAAGGAAGTTCAAGCAAGAAGGAGGAATACTACTTCTAATCGCTCCAGCGTGGCCCAGACGGCTTTGGTTCTCAGACCTGCAGGGTCTCTCGATAGAGCGTCCTCTTCTACTTCTGCAACGCCCAGACCTCCTCTATCAGGGCCCTTGCGTCTACAAGGATCTGGCCCGACTGGCTTTGACAGCGTGTCTCTTGATGCTCCACTCCTGAAGGCCGAAGGATTTTCTGAGGCGGTCATTCAAACTATGTAGAAAGCCCGTAAACCAGCTTCGGCTCGGATTTATTATAGGGTCTGGAATTCTTACTTCACCTGGTGTGTGGCTAAGAATTATGATGCGTACAAGTTCAGTACTGCCAAACTTTTGGCTTTTCTGCAGCAGGGCCTGGACTTAGTCCTTCGTCTGGCCTCCCACAAGGTTCATATTTCAGCCCTGTCAGTGTGGTATCAGAGAAAAATTGCGTCTCTACCCGACGTTCATACTTTCACTCAGGGTGTTTTACGGATTCGGCCTCCCTATGTCCCTCCTTGGGATTTGTCCGTTGTTCTGAATGCCCTACAAGAGTCTCCATTTGAACCTCTTGAGTCTGTGGACCTTAAATGGCTTACGCTTAATGTCTTATTTTTGCTGGCTATTGCCTCTGCTCGACGGGTTTCAGACTTGGGTGCCTTATACTGTCGGTCACCCTTTCTGATTTTTCACAGTGACCGCACGATTCTTAGAACTCGCCCTGGTTATCTTCCTAAGGTGGTGTCGTCTTTCCACCTTAACCAAGAGATTGTGGTTCCGGCCTTTATTTCTCCTGGTTTGTCCTCCAAAGAGCGGTCTTTGGATGTGGTACGGGCTCTCCGTATCTATGTGAAGAGAACTGCCTCTCTTAGGAGATCTGATTCTCTCTTTGTCCTTTTTGGTTTTCACAAGCGTGGCTAGCCTGCGAATAAGCAAGCTTTGGCCAGATGGATTAGAATGGTGATTGCACAAGCTTATGCGCAGGCTGGACTTGCGGCTCCTGATACTATCAAGGCCCATTCTACTCGGTCTGTTGGACCTTCTTGGGCGGGCTGCCATGGCGCGTCCCTAGAACAATTGTGCTTGGTGGCTACGTAGTCCTCAGTGAACACGTTAATTAGGTTCTATGCCTTTGATACTTCCTCCTCCCAGGATGCTTCCTTTGGACGCTGGGTTTTTGTACCCGCTACAGTGCTTCCCCTCCCATGAGGAACTGCTTTAGGACATCCCCGATGTTATTCCCTGTGGAATACCAGTGTACCTCGCAGAAAAGGAGATTTATGGTAAGACTTACCATTGTTAAATCTCTTTCTGCAAGGTACACTGGATTCCACAGGGCACCCACCCTGATGCACTTAGCTTCTTTGGGTTTGTATGGCATTAGCCGCTGGTACCGTCTCCTGTCGTGAGAATGTGGTGCTATGTGGCTAACTACTATCGTCTCTTTTACCTGCTACTACATTGGACTGCGGGGATATAGAGGAGGCTGTGCAGTGCATCCTGGGAACAGTCAATGCTTTAGCCTGTTGGTGCCTCGGATCAAGATCCAACTGTACACCCCAATGTTATTCCCTGTGGAATCCAGTGTACCTTGCAGAAAGAGATTTAACAATGGTAAGTCTTACCATAAATCTCCTTTTTCTCTTACGTCCTAGTGGATACTGGGGATCTGTACTTTAGTACCATGGGGAAGTCCCAAAGCTCCCAAACGGGTGGGAGAGTGCTGAGACCCCCTGTAACACCACCTGCCCAAACTGAAGGTCATCCTTGGCCAAGGTGTCGAACCCATAGAACTTAACAAAAGTGTTCAAACCAGATCAAGTAGCAGCTCGGCACAACTGCAAGGCCGAGACAGCCCGGGCAGCCGCTCAGGAAGAGCTCACAGATCTCGTTGAGTGGGCCTGAATAGACAGACATCGGCAAAGGCAGAGCCACCAAAGTATACGCTTGTTGACCGGTCAACCTGAGCCAATGAGCAATTGATTGATTAGAGGCCGGATGACCAATCTTGGTGGCATTATAAAGGACAAACAGAGAATCAGATTTCCGATGACGAGCAGTCCGTTTGACATAAACCTTCAGAGCCCTCACCACATATAAGGACTCTGGACCAATGGAAGTGCCAGACAACACCGGAACTACAATGGGTTGATTCACATGAAAAGCTGAAACCACTTTTGGCAAAAACTGAGGTCGGGTCCTGAGTTCCACCCTGTTTTCATGAAAAATCAAATAAGGGCTCTTACAGGATAAGGCCCCTAATTCAGAGACACGTCTAGCAGACGCCAATGATAACATCAACGTCTTCCAGGTCATAAATTTCAACTCCACCCTATGCAAGGGTTCAAACAAGTCCGATTGAAGAAAGGACAGACCCACATTGAGATCCCACGGAGCCGTGGGAGGCACGAAGGGCGGTTGCATATGAAGAACTCGTTTTTAGGAAAGTTTTTAATTCCGGCAACATGGCAAGTTGTTTCTGGAAGAAAATAGAGAGTGCCGAAATATGTACTTTGATGGAGCCGAAACGTAGGCCCATATCCACTCCCGCTTGCAGGAAAAGTAGAAACGACCAATTCTAAATTCCACGGGAGAAAACGTTCTACTTTCACACCAGTAAACATACTTTTCCAGATACGATGATAATGTTACCATCCTCCTGCCCCGTTGAGGCCAATCCGGTGCAATTAGAATTGCTTGAATGCTTTCCCTTCTTAGTCTTTTTAGAACCCTTGGGATTAGCGGTAGAGGAGGGAACAGGTACACAAACTGGTACGTCCATGGTGTCGTCAACACATCCACTGCTACAGCCTGCGGATCCCTCGTTCTGGAACAAAAACGGCACAGCTTCTTGTTGAGACGAGAAGCCATCAGATCTATCTGCGGACAGCCCCACCGGTGAATTAACTGTTGAAACACCTGGGGATGTATGCCCCATTTCCCCGGATGGAGGTCGTGTCTGCTGAGGAAGTCCGCTTCCCAGTTCTCCACTCCTGGAATGAATATGGCTGAGATGGCCCTTCGTTGGCTTCCGCCGAGAAGAGTATTTTTGACACTTCTCGCATTGCCGCTCTGCTTTTTGTTCCCCCTTGTCGGTTTATGTATGCCACCGCCGTGGTGTTGTCTGATTGATCCTGGATTGCCTGATCCCTCAGGAGATGGGAAGTTTGCAGAACATTTGCCCCGAGTTCAAGGATGTTTATCGGCAAAAGCAGATTCCTGAACTGGCCATAACCCCTGGAACTGTGTCCCTTGGGTCACAGCCTCCCAACCCCGGAGGCTGGCATCCGTTGTCAGTAGAATCCACGAGTGGATATTGAAAGTCCTGCCTTCTACCAGGTGAGGAATCTGTAGCCACCATAATAGAGAAATCTGGGCTTTTGGAGATAAGGTCACTCCCTGATGCATGTTAAGGTGAGACACTGACCATTTGTCCAGCAGATCCAGCTGAAATGGCCGGGCATGAAATCTACCGTATTGGATTACCGCGTAAGCAGCAACCATCCTGCCCAGCAAGCGCATGCAAAGGTGTATGGATACCTTGCCAGGACGGAGCACTGAGCAGACCATAGCCTGGATAGCCAGGGCCTTGTCCATCGGAAGAAACACCTTTTGAGACACCGTATCCAGTATCATTCCCAGGAACTGAAGACGTTGGGCCGGTTCCAGGTGAGATTTCTGGAAATTTAGGATCCACCCATGATCCGTAAGCAGGAGAGTAGTCAGATCGACGCTGAGCAATAGACGCTCTCTGGACATAGCCTTTATCAGGAGATCGTCCAAGTAGTGGACTATGTTGACTCCCATCATGCGCAGTTGCAGCATCATCTCCGCCATGACTTTGGTGAAGACCCTCGGAGCTGTGGACAGGCCAAAGGGCAAGGCCTGAAACTGGAAATGATTGTCCAAGATGGCGAACCTGAGGTAAGCCTGATGAGGGGGGGCAACATGGGAATGTGTAGGTAAGCATCCTTGACATCTTAAGATACCAGGAATTTCCCCTCCTCCAGACCGGACACCACTGCCCACAGGGATTCCATCTTGAATTTGACCACCCGGAGATAACGGGTTTAGAGACTTCAGATTTAAGATGGGTCGCACCGAACAGTCTGGTTTTGAAATGACAAAAAGACTGGAGTAAAACCCCCTGTTGTGTAACGGAGGAGGTACCGGAATCACCACCCCTGTCCGCAAAAGTTTTTGAATAGCCTCTTGCAAGGTAACTTTTGCTGAGGGAAAAACTGGTAAGTCCGATTTGAAAAACCTGTGAGGAGGAAGTGCTTGAAATTCCAGCCGGTATCCCTGGGAAATGAGGTCCCTCACCCAAGGATCCCGGCATATGGGCAAAGTGTTGAAGGCGAGCACCTTGCTGCTGGGGCCAAGTCACGCGGAAGGCTTAGCGGCAGGGGATCCGGTGGTCTGGTCCAGGGAAGCTGCAGTTGCAGGTTTACGGGACTTACCACGAGATCCTCTCGGAGTGGTTGAGACCCCTCGGCCCCTGCCTCTATATCTTGCCACACGAAAGGACTGCAAGAAGGGTCCTGTAAGAACGTCTAGCAGGTGGCACAGCCGACGGCAGATAGGTAGACTTACCCACCGTTGCCTGGAAGATCCATTTATTTAATTTGTCCCCATACAAGGCATCCACCTGCAAAAGGAAGATTTTCAACACCCTTTTTGGAATCAGCGTCCGCTGATCATTGACGTAACCACAGACCTCTGCGTGCCGAAGCTGCCATAGCAGTAGTGTGGCCATTTATCTTACACAATTCCTTTCCTCGCTCATAAAATTAGCAGCATCCTGTACGAGTTGCAGCAGAGTAATGACCTCATCCTGGGGCAGAGTGTCTAATCCATTAATATTATTATCGGACCACTGCCTGGAAATCCACCCACAAACTATTGTGGGGCGCTGAGCTACGCCTGCTGCCATATATATTGCCTTGAGAGTGGTCTCAATTTTATGGTCAGCAGGGTCTTTAAAGGACATAGCCCCTGGCATTGGCAGCACCAATTTCTTAGACAGTCTGGATACAGACATATCTACTGACGGGGGTTTTCCCATACCTTCCTGTCCTCAGCTGGGAGGGGAAAGGTAGATAAAAACCTCTGAGGAATTTTAAATTTCTTGTCAGGGTTTTCCCATTCCTCCCTGGCCAGGGAGTTTAATTCCTTAGACACAGGAAAAGTGGCTGAGGTTTTGGGTCTAACATTAAAGTACAACTCCTCATCTGGTTCTGTTTCCTGATCTTATATGTGAAAAACCTCTCTTACAGCATAAATGAGGGCCTCCACCCCGGGGGACAGATAGCGGTCCTCATCCATCATCCACATCAGGCTAATCAGAATCAGACTGGAGCACCTGTGGCAGTGAGCGTTTATGTGACACCAACAGAGGGTGCTGAGAAGCCTTTCTGGTATCTGCTGCTTTGGCCATACAATCAATAGACTGTTTTAACACCTGTCTCTCCTTTTTAGCTGCAGCTAATTCTGAATTCACATTCTGAATCATGCTTTTAAAATTATCCAGCCAGTCAGGTGTCTGAGAACTGTGTCCCTGTGGAGATATGGAACACTGTTCACACATGAGGGACCCTGCTGAAGAAGGGGTAGAGTTACAAGCAGCACACATAACCATGTCAACACACATATTTACACAACTGTAATATAGCGCAGCTCACTGAAAACACCTCCACACAGACCCTAGAGAGCCCCTGGAGTGACACAGAGAAACGGAGTCCAGCACACCAAACACAGCAGTGCAGTGTGCAAAATTATGTGTATAATCTTAGAAACGTGCAGCGGCGCTAGTGTGCTCCCCCCTGCTATGACACCCTGGTACCAGTACAGAGTCTGTAACAGCGTGGATCCATGGAGGAGCAGCGTGCATGCAGCCTTGATGATCCACAGCAGCAGGAAATGACGCCTTCCCGCCTCTGGTCACGCTCTCCGGTTAGCCCCGCCCCTGTAATGGCGCGCGGTCCCCTTCATGTTTATACTGGCTTTTCAACATAAAACAATACACACAAAGCCTAAATGACCATGAGCACTGTGGAGCATGAGCTCTGTGCCATTGCAGTCCGCGGCGGGCACCGCAGCTCGTGGCCCGTGACATGCCGCCAAACCGTACTGGGGACCCGCTAACCGGGACCCCAGTGTTAACACTCACCACACCTGACAATCTTCGACATCTGTTAGAGGGTGGCGGCTAGCTGCTGGCGTGGGCACACACAGTATTGGTGTGTGAAACAGCACCTCAAGAGCTCAGTGTCCTGTCAGCTGGGATTACTAACAATTAACCCTCAGGAGGTTGGTTCGGTCCCCCCTCTAAGTCCCACGAAGCAGGTATACTGGTTGCCAACCAGTACTACCTGAAAATTTGGTTGGTTCGGACATAGAGGGGAGGAGCCAGCACACAGACACACACTAAAGGTTTCAAAGTGCCTGGCTCCAGTGGACCCGATCTATACCCCATGGTACTAAAGTACAGATCACCAGTATCCACTAGGACGTAAGAGAAAGTCAGATGGGCATTGTCGGGAACGGCCAAAACCTGTCAGATTTGGCCGCTAATTGAATACACCCCTATGCAGCTGTTATGTTCTTGGTGAAAAAGAGAAATCAGAGATACTTACATTCAAATAGGGTCATCAGTGCCATTCCCCTGCATTGGTTATAAGGCACAATAATTGGTTATAAGGCACAAAAATACCTATGGTTACATGCATTTTAAATAAGGTTTCTCGTGGCCACTTGCAGTTTATGGAACCTCTTGTAAAACACAATACAGGAACCAATCCTTAAAAATATCAGTGACGTTACCAGGGTTTCACAACTGCGCCTGAATAATAATGGTGTTAATATTATGAAAAATAGGACAGTAAATGGGATATAAATGTTTAATCTACTATTATAAGTAATACAAAGCCATAATTTGCATACATGCAAACTGGTGAAAAAAGAGAAATAAGTAAATAAGTAAAATAATAATACTACAGGTAAGTGCAAACAGTAAATAAATAATATATGATTATATGGTATGAGGTAGGTCAAATGAAAATTCTGAGTCCAAAGTCTAGTGCAAATAGAGCAGAGGTTCTCAAACTCGGTCCTCGGGGGCCCACACAGTGCATATTTTGCTGGTCTCCTCACAGAATCGCAAGTGAAATAATTAGCTCCACCTGTGGACCTTTTAAAATGTGTCAGTGAGTAATTAATACACCTGTGCACCTGCTGGGTTACCTGCAAAACATGCACTGTGTGGGCCCCCGAGGACCGAGTTTGAGAACCTCTGAAATAGAGTGTGGCGTCCCACCTCTTTAATTACACTTATGTAGTTCTGTACTAAGTGGAACAATACAACACAATCCCAAATGGGAATGGAAGCTCTTAATATGTTGGGACTTGGGGTTGGGGAGTCCGTTATAGATGTTGAAAGTTCTCCTCTCTTCAGAGGCAGGTTCTGGTCCGGCCGCGGTAACACTAAGGGGTACCCCTGACTGGATAGCTATATTTGACACGGTAGAATACCGGTAACCAATGGAGGGACTGACAGAGCGAATCAGCAGATAAAGAACGTCTGGCGAGGAAGATTAGCCTTGCAGCTGCATTTAAAATGGATTGAAGTGGTGAGAGCCTATGTTTGGGAAGACCAGTAAGGAGACTATTACAGTAATCAATGCAGGAGATGATGAGTGCATGGATTAGAGTTTTTGCAGTGTCTTGTGTAAGATAAGAGCGTATTTTGGATATGTTTTTAAAGGTGCATGTAACAGGATTTAGAGACAGATTGAATGTGTGGAACAAAGGACAGTTCAGAGTGAAGGGTGACACCTAGGCAGCGAGCTTGAGAGGTAGGGTGGATAGTTGCATTGTCAACAGTTATGGAGATATCAGGTTGGCAACTACTCTTAGCTGGTGGGAAAATAATTAATTCTGTTTTGGAAATGTTGAGTTTGAGGTGGCGAGATGACATCCAAGATGAAATGGCAGACAGGCATCCAGTGACACGAGCCAATACAGATGGTGATAAATCTGGGGAGGATAGGTAGATTTGAGTATCATCAGCGTACAAATGATACTGAAATCCGAAGGAGCTAATAAGTTTACCAAGAGAGGAGGTATAGATTGAGAAATGCAGAGCTTATTTACATTTGGATGCAAGTCATTTTTATGACACGCCTCTGAGATGTAGCAGCGCACGTCCGCGCTGATAGGTGTTACTTTCACATCTCCCTGAAATGCTTTTTCAAAAGTAGGCAAGTATGCGTACCATTACGCTATAATGGGAGGCGGGTTTGGGGCTTCTGTTCGGTGACGACTGGGGTTCTGTGCTGGGGTCCTCTCATGCGGCCACGGCATTGGCTAGATATTGGCAGATCAAGTAATATCTTCATACAGTCTATTGAACTCGTACGGCTCAGTGGATTTGGACGGTTGTCTTCGGACTCCTGTTCTAACTGTGGAGGCTGAGAAGCTTATTTCTGGACCTGTCTTCCACTTTCCTCATTTTAGCCCCTAGTTGTGAAGTGTGTGGTAAGACCAGGATTATGTTACCTTTTTCTAACCCCTATATGTCTTTTGAGAGGTGCCAGTCAGTGTACTAGGTCATGGGTCGCTGTCTAGGGTTACCTGCACTCTCTGGACAGAATTAATTCCATTTCCAGCTGATCTACTTCCTCCCTCCTCACAGGACCTAGCTCCAGCCCCTACATTATATGGCTAGTTACTCTGGGCTGGGCTCCCCTCTTCCCCCTCAGCTCCTCCTCAATCACTTCTCTCTCCCCCAACATTAGACCCAATCCCCCCTTGCTTGAAGGCACCCCCGACCTTCTCCCACATGCAGCACCCCCCAACCCCCCATTTCCAATGGAGTTCAGCTGAAGAGGGAAGAACCAAGTTTTATTACTCTCCATGCACATTCTCAGACAAGGTGGGAGCTATAAGTGGATTTTCTGGATCCCTCCCCGATAACAGGCACTCCCGCACTCGGTCTAATGTCTGCTGAAGTGGTCACTTTACTTTATACATCACAGGGGCTAAATTTATGTAGTGTAAAAAATATAATATATCTCTTATAAACAACTAAACAAGTGTCCAGCATTTATACTGCAGTTCTTAATCCTTTTTCCACGCAGCAATAAAACAGGTTTCTCTAACGTCCTAGTGGATGCTGGGACTCCGTCAGGACCATGGGGAATAGCGGGCTCCGCAGGAGACAAGGCACATCTAAATAAAGCTTTTAGGATCACATGGTGCGTACTGGCTCCTCCCCCTATGACCCTCCTCCAAGCCTCAGTTAGGTTTTTGTGCCCGTCCGAGAAGGGTGCAATCTAGGTGGCTCTCCTAAAGAGCTGCTTAGAAAAAGTTTTTTTAGGTTTAAATCTCAGTGAATCCTGCTGGCAACAGGATCACTGCATCGAGGGACTTAGGGGAGAGATTTCCAACTCACCTGCGTGCAGGATGGATTGGAGTCTTAGGCTACTGGACACTTAGCTCCAGAGGGAGTCGGAACACAGGTCCTCCTGGGGTTCGTCCCGGAGCCGCGCCGCCGATCCCCCTTACAGACGCTGAAGACGGAGGTCCGGAAAGCAGGCGGCAGAAGACTCCTCAGTCTTCATGAAGGTAGCGCACAGCACTGCAGCTGTGCGCCATTGTTGCTACACGTCTCACTGATTCAGTCACGGAGGGTGCAGGGCGCTGCTGGGGGCGCCCTGGGCAGCAATATTAAATACCTTTAGTGGCAAAATAAATACATCACATATAGCCATTAAGGCTATATGTATGTATTTAACCCAGGCCAGTTTTCTTAAAACCCGGGAGAAAAGCCCGCCGAAAAAGGGGCGGAGCTTATTCTCCTCAGCACTCAGCGCCATTTTCCTGCTCAGCTCCGCTGGTGAGGAAGGCTCCCAGGACTCTCCCCTGCACTGCACTACAGAAACAGGGTAACAAAGAGAAGGGGGGCATAATTTGGCGATATTGATATATTAAAAGCGCTTATATCAAAAACAACACCTTCTAGGGTTGTTTATATACATTTATAGCGTTTTTGGTGTGTGCTGGCAAACTCTCCCTCTGTCTCCCCAAAGGGCTAAGAGGGTCCTGTCTTCGATTAGAGCATTCCCTGTGTGGCTGCTGTGTGTCGGTACGTGTGTGTCGACATGTATGAGGACGATGTTGGTGTGGAGGCAGAGCAATTGCCGGTAATGGTGATGTCACCCCCTAGGGAGTCGACACCGGAATGGATGGCTTTAGTTATGGAATTACGTGATAATGTTAGCACATTACAAAAGTCAGTTGACGAAATGAGACGGCCGGAAAACCAGTTAGTACCGGCTCAGGCGTCTCAGACACCGTCAGGGGCTGTAAAACGTCCCTTACCTCAGTCAGTCGACACGGGTACCGACACAGATGAATCTAGTGTCGACGGTGAAGAAACAAACGTATTTTCCAATAGGGCCACACGTTATATGATCACGGCAATGAAGGAGGCTTTGCAGATCTCTGATACTGCTGGTACCTCAAAAAGGGGTATTATGTGGGGGGTGAAAAAACTACCTGTAGCTTTTCCAGAATCAGAGGAATTGAATGACGTGTGTGACGAAGCGTGGGTTAACCCAGATAGAAAACTGCTAATTTCCAAGAAGTTATTGGCATTATACCTTTCCCACCAGAGGTTAGGGCGCGCTGGGAAACACCCCCTAGGGTGGATTAGGCGCTCACACGTTTATCAAAGCAAGTGGCGTTGCCGTCTCCTGATACGGCCGCCCTCAAGGATCCAGCAGATAGGAGGCTGGAAACTACACTGAAGAGTATATACACACATACTGGTGTTATACTGCGACCGGCAGTAGCCTCAGCCTGGATGTGCAGTGCTGGGGTAGTGTGGTTGGATTCTCTGACTGAAAATATTGATACCCTGGATAGGGACAGTATTTTATTGACTCTAGAGCAATTAAAGGATGCTTTTCTTTATATGCGAGATGCTCAGAGGGATATTTGTACTCTAGCATCAAGAGTAAGCGCGATGTCCATATCTGCCAGAAGAAGTTTATGGACGCGACAGTGGTCAGGTGATGCGGATTCCAAAAGGCATATGGAAGTATTGCCATATAAAGGAGAGGAATTATTTGGGGTCGGTCTTTCGGACCTGGTGGCCACGGCAACTGCCGGCAAATCCACTTTTTTACCTCAGACCCCCTCCCAACAGAAAAAGACACCGTCTTTTCAGCCGCAGTCCTTTCGCTCCTATAAAAACAAGCGACCAAAAGGACAGTCTTATCTGCCGCGAGGCAGAGGAAAGGGTAAGAGAGGGCAGCAAGCAGCCCCTGCCCAGGACCAGAAGCCCGCCCCGGGTTCTACAAAGCCATCAGCATGACGCTGGGGCTTTACAAGCGGACTCAGGAGCGGTGGGGGGTCGACTCAAGATTTTCAGCAATCAGTGGGCTCGCTCACAAGTGGACCCGTGGATCCTGCAGATAATATCTCAGGGTTACATGTTGGAGTTCGAAAGGTCTCCCCCTCGCCGGTTCCTAAAGTCTGCTTTACCAACGTCTCCCTCAGAAAGGACGTCGGTTTTGGAAGCCATTCACAAGCTGTATTCTCAGCAGGTGATAGTCAAGGTACCCCTCCTACAACAGGGAAAGGGGTATTATTCCACACTATTTGTGGTACCGAAGCCGGACGGTTCGGTAAGACCTATTCTAAACCTGAAATCCTTGAACCTGTACATACAGAAATTCAAGTTCAAGATGGAGTCACTCAGAGCAGTGATAGCGAATCTGGAAGAAGGGGACTTCATGGTGTCCCTGGACATAAAAGATGCTTATCTGCATGTCCCAATTTACCCCTCACACCGAGGGTATCTCAGGTTCGTGATACAAGACTGTCATTATCAGTTTCAAACGCTGCCGTTTGGTTTGTCCACGGCCCCTCGGGTCTTTACCAAGGTAATGACCGAAATGATGGTTCTTCTACGAAGAAAAGGCGTATTAATTATCCCTTACTTGGACGATCTCCTGATAAGGGCAAAGTCCAGAGAACAGCTGGAAGTCGGTGTAGCACTAACCCAGGTAGTGCTTCAGCAACACGGGTGGATTCTGAATCTTCCAAAATCTCAATTGACCCCGACAACTCGTCTGCTGTTCCTGGGAATGATTCTGGACACGGTTCAGAAAAAGGTGTTTCTCCCGGAGGAGAAAGCAAGGGAGTTATCCGAACTTGTCAGGAACCTCCTAAAACCAGGAACTGTGTCAGTACATCAATGCACAAGAGTCCTGGGAAAGATGGTGGCTTCTTACGAAGCGATTCCATTCGGCAGATTCCATGCACGGACATTTCAGTGGGATCTGCTGGACAAATGGTCCGGATCGCATCTGCACATGCATCAGCGGATAACACTGTCACCAAGAACAAGGTTGTCTCTCCTGTGGTGGTTGCAGAGTGCCCATCTGTTAGAGGGCCGCAGATTCGGCATACAGGACTGGGTCCTGGTGACTACGGATGCCAGCCTACGAGGCTGGGGAACAGTCACACAGGGAAGAAACTTCCAGGGCGTGTGGTCAAACCTGGAGACGTCCCTTCACATAAATATACTGGAGCTAAGAGCGATCTACAATGCTCTAAGCCTGGCAAAATCGCTGCTTCAGGGTCAGCCGGTGTTGATCCAGTCGGACAACATCACGGCAGTCGCCCACGTAAACCGACAAGGCGGCACGAGAAGCAGAAGAGCAATGACAGAAGCTGCAAGGATTCTGCACTGGGCGGAGAATCATGTCATAGCACTGTCAGCAGTGTTCATCCCGGGAGTGGACAACTGGGAAGCAGACTTCCTCAGCAGACACGACCTTCACCCGGGAGAGTGGGGACTTCATCCAGAAGTCTTCCACATGATTGTGAACCGTTGGGAAAGACCAAAAGGTGGACATGATGGCGTCTCGCCTCAACAAAAAATTGGACAGATATTGCGCCAGGTCAAGAGACCCTCAGGCAATAGCTGTGGACGCTCTGGTAACACCGTGGGTGTACCAGTCAGTGTATGTGTTCCCTCCTCTGCCTCTCATACCAAAGGTACTGAGAATTATACGGAAAAGAGGAGTAAGAACAATACTGGTGGCTCCGGACTGGCCAAGAAGAACTTGGTATCCGGAACTTCAAGAGATGCTCACGGAGGATCCATGGCCTCTACCTCTAAGAAGGGATCTGCTTCAGCAGGGACCTTGTATGTTCCAAGACTTACCGCGTCTGCGTTTGACGGCATGGCGGTTGAACGCCGGATTCTAAAAGAAAAGGGCATTCCAGAGGAAGTTATTCCTACCTTGATTAAGGCTAGAAAGGAAGTGACTGTACAACATTATCACCGCATTTGGCGAAAATATGTTGCGTGGTGTGAGGCCAAGAAGGCTCCAACGGAAGAATTTCAATTGGGTCGATTCTTACATTTCCTGCAAGCAGGATTGTCTATGGGCCTAAAATTGGGGTCCATTAAAGTTCAAATTTCGGCCTTATCAATCTTCTTCCAGAAGGAATTGGCATCAGTGCCTGAAGTACAAACTTTTGTCAAAGGTGTACTACATATACAACCCCCAATAGTGCCTCCAGTGGCACCGTGGGATTTGAACGTAGTTTTGAATTTTCTCAAATCTCATTGGTTTGAGCCTCTAAAATCGGTAGATTTAAAATACCTTACATGGAAGGTAACCATGCTATTGGCCCTGGCTTCAGCCAGGAGAGTTTCAGAGTTGGCGGCTTTATCATACAAAAGCCCATATCTGATTTTCCATTCGGACAGGGCAGAACTGCGGACACGTCCTCATTTTCTCCCTAAGGTGGTTTCGGCTTTTCACTTGCACCAGCCTATTGTGGTGCCTGCGGCTACTAGCGACTTGGAGGACTCCAAGTTACTGGACGTTGTCAGAGCATTAAAAATATATATTTCAAGGACAGCTGGAGTCAGAAAATCTGACTCGTTGTTTATATTGTATGCACCCAACAAGATGGGTGCTCCTGCGTCTAAACAGACGATTGCACGTTGGATCTGTAGCACAATCCAACTTGCACATTCTGTGGCAGGCCTGCCACAGCCTAAATCTGTAAAGGCCCACTCCACAAGGAAAGTGGGCTCATCTTGGGCGGCTGCCCGAGGGGTCTCGGCATTACAACTTTGCCGAGCAGCTACGTGGTCAGGGGAGAACACGTTTGTAAAATTTTACAAATTTGATACTCTGGCTAAGGAGGACCTGGAGTTCTCTCATTCGGTGCTGCAGAGTCATCCGCACTCTCCCGCCCGTTTGGGAGCTTTGGTATAATCCCCATGGTCCTGACGGAGTCCCAGCATCCACTAGGACGTTAGAGAAAATAAGAATTTACTTACCGATAATTCTATTTCTCATAGTCCGTAGTGGATGCTGGGCGCCCATCCCAAGTGCGGATTGTCTGCAATACTTGTACATAGTTATTGTTACAAAGATCGGGTTATTACTATTGTTGTGAGCCATCTTTTCAGAGGCTACTTCGTTTTTTGTTATCATACTGTTAACTGGATTCAGATCACAAGTTGTACGGTGTGATTGGTGTGGCTGGTATGAGTCTTACCCGGGATTCAAGATCCTTCCTTATTGTGTACGCTCGTCCGGGCACAGTACCTAACTGAGGCTTGGAGGAGGGTCATAGGGGGAGGAGCCAGTACGCACCATGTGATCCTAAAAGCTTTATTTAGATGTGCCTGGTCTCCTGCGGAGCCCGCTATTCCCCATGGTCCTGACGGAGTCCCAGCATCCACTACGGACTATGAGAAATAGAATTATCGGTAAGTAAATTCTTATTTTTTCTCCCATCCATAACATCTGCAAAGTTATAGATGAAAGGGGGTGCAGCAGAGGTGAAAATACCTCTTTAGCAGGTTTAATTCATACACAAATTATTAAAAACGCATACAAAGTGTATATATTTAAAAAACAAAATGCACAATGCACGCTTATTATAGCTTACTCCCCACAACGAAGATGCAACCGCTGGCTCCCAGCTCAGACTCCCGTTCCCGCGGGATTACAGAAAACTCTGGCTCCAAGCCTCGTTTTTGATAACGGTTAATGTGCATGTACCCCTGGTTGAACATGCCCAGCACGTTTCGTCACTCACAGACTTCATCAGGGGTCGAAGTAGACATATATATTTTCGCACCTGCATCTATAGGTTTAACATTATTTGATCGCAGGTAAGATCAGTCGCAGCATTGCGCTAAAAAGTCTCTGTTTTGATGTGCATGCCTGTGCGTACGCATTGTGGCAACAACCAGCCTGGCTACATTCACATTATGTAGACAAAAATGATTGGACACCCCCACCCAGCGTAATGGTGTGCTTTTGCAGCAGACACATGTTTGTGAAGGTATAATACTGGTAGAGGGGCACTGATTAGTTTTCTAATGAAATGGCTTGCTAGAAAGAGCCATCAGTTTGAAAAGGGGATCATCGTAGGCTGCGCAATGTCATGTTTCCAGGGCGACGCTGGACTGGTAGAAAGAAAATTCAGTAACCCACATGGACTGGCCAGCTTAGAGTCCAGATCTTAACCCAACTGAGAAACTCTGGAATAAATTGGAGTGATGCAGTTGGTCACTGTACTTCAGGTGGAATGGCAAACCATACCTCCTGCTTTTGTTTAGGAACTTGTGGAAAGCTTGCCAAGAAAGGTTAAGAGTTAACTTTTCTACTGTTATTGCGGTGAGTGCCCCTCTCTATCTTGAATGCTTGTGTGTGTGGGCTGTGAGGGGAGAGAGTTGCGATGGTGGCATTTCTAAGGAGGACTGAACATAATTGGCTAATATGCTGGGCACGGACCTCTATCTGGTGGGCAACAAGACTTTATAGGGGACACAGATGTAGAGGATGGTTGTGCCATATATATTTATATATATATATATATATATATATATATATATATATATATATATATATATATATATATATATATATATATATACATATACACACACACATACACACATATACACACTACTCAAAAAAATAAAGGGAACACTAAAATAACACATCCTAGATCTGAATGAATGAAATATTCTTATTAAATACTTTGTTCTTTACATAGTTGAATGTGCTGACAACAAAATCACACAAAAATTATCAATGGAAATCAAATTTATTAACCCATGGAGGTCTGGATTTGGAGTCACCCTCAAAATTAAAGTGGAAAAACACACTACAGGCTGATCCAACTTTGATGTAATGTCCTTAAAACAAGTTAAAATGAGGCTCAGTAGTGTGTGTGGCCTACACGTGCCTGTATGACCTCCCTACAACCCACACAAGTAGCTCAGGTAGTACAGCTCATCCAGGATGGCACATCAATGCGAGCTGTGGCAAGAAGGTTTGCGGTGTCTGTCAGCGTAGTGTCCAGAGCATGGAGGCGCTACCAGGAGACAGGCCAGTACATCAGGAGACGTGGAGGAGGCTGTAGGAGGGCAACAACCCAGCAGCAGAACCGCTACCTTCGCCTTTGTGCAAGGAGGAACAGGAGGAGCACTGCCAGAGCCCTGCAAAATGACCTCCAGCAAGCCACAAATGTGCATGTGTCTACTCAAATGATCAGAAACAGACTCCATGAGGGTGGTATGAGGGCCCGACGTCCACAGGTGGGGGTTGTGCTTACAGCCCAACACCGTGCAGGACGTTTGGCATTTGCCAGAAAACACCAAGATTGGCAAATTCGCCACTGGTGCCCTGTGCTCTTCACAGATGAAAGCAGGTTCTCACTGAGCACATGTGACAGACGTGACAGAGTCTGGAGACGCTAAAGAGAACGTTCTGCTGCCTGCAACATCTTCCAGCATGACCGGTTTGGCAATGGGTCAGTAATGGTGTGGGGTGGCATTTCTTTGGGGGGCCGCACAGCCCTCCATGTGCTCGCCAGAGGTAGCCTGACTCCCATTAGGTACAGAGATGAGATCCTCAGACCCCTTGTGAGACCATATGCTGGTGCGGTTGGCCCTGGGTTCCTCCTAATGCAAGACAATGCTAGACCTCATGTGGCTGGAGTGTGTCAGCAGTTCCTGCAAGACGAAGGCATTGATGCTATGGACTGGCCCGCCCATTCCCCAGACCTGAATCCAATTGAGCACATCTGGGACATCATGTCTCACTCCATCCACCAACCCTTGTTGCACCACAGACTGTCCAGGAGTTGGCGGATGCTTTAGTCCAGGTCTGGGAGGAGATCCCTCAGGAGACCATCTGCCACCTCATCAGGAGCATGCCCAAGCGTTGTAGGGAGGTCATACAGGCACGTGGAGGCCACACACACTACTGAGCCTCATTTTGACTTGTTTTAAGGACATTACATCAAAGTTGGATCAGCCTGTAGTGAGTTTTTCCACTTTAATGTTGAGTGTGACTCCAAATCCAGACCTCCATGGGATAATAAATTTGATTTCCATTGATAATCTTTCTGTGATTTTGTTGTCAGCACATTCAACTATGTAAAGAACAAAGTATTTAATAAGAATATTTCATTCATTCAGATCTAGGATGTGTTGTTTAAGTGTTCCCTTTATTTTTTTGAGCTGTGTGTGTGTGTGTGTGTGTGTGTGTGTGTGTGTGTGTGTGTGTGTGTGTGTGTGTGTGTGTGTGTGTGTGTGTGTGTGTATATATATATAAATAAAATCAATCAATCATACAAATTCAGCACTCACCTAATATTAACACTTCAAACTGTAATTCATCTGAATTCAGGGAATGTTAGTTCCAAACTATTGCAATATTTTGGAACTAACATTCCCTGAATTCAGATGAATTACAGTTTGAAGTGTTAATATTAGGTGAGTGCTGAATTTGTATGATTTTTTGTTATTTAAATGGTGTGGTCACGACTCACAATACCACTGGCACCACGGATGTATGAGTGCTGTGGGTTCTTGCCTATTGTTTATTACTTTTTTGGAACCCTAAGTATACAATTGCTAAGTACTTACCTTTCTCCTTATTTAGTCCGTTGTGCAATATAACAATGTAATCCTTTTGACTGCTGTAGCTTCTCTTGTGCAAAAACAATTAAAGCATTGCACCATGAAAAATAAACTGCTAAGCTGACAGGTCCACAAACCACAAAGGATGTTTTTGTCAAACGTACATTATATCAGAACGTTTAAGCATGCATTTACTTATGTCATTTGGGAGATTTTGTTTGCTTGCATGGTTTACTTGCCCTTTTTAGTAATGTGTTGACCTGCATTTACTGAACAAGTCAACATTCCTTAAAAAGGACAAATAATTTTTCAATTCTTTTTTTGCTTTTATTACAAAAAAAAAAAAAAAAAAAGTTTCTCACGCAAGTGCATTATCCTCCCACTTAGACATGTCACCCATTCTTCCATGTGTAAAATCATTACCTCCACGGAAATCTCACTTCCAAGCACGTCACAAAGGTGTAACATTGTGTGATCCTTAGAGTTACTAATGTGTAATGTATTATTATCATCAGTTTCTTATATATTGCAGCGTATTCCGTTTCGCTTTACAGTTGGAAACCGTGTTAGAACAAATCAGGTAATAACAGACCGACCGAGGTAGGAAGGCCCTGCTCGCAAGCTTACAATCAATATAAGATTATTTGTTATTTTATATATACAATTTAAAATAAAAATATAATTACTTCACTCCGATTTTCGCTACAGGGGGGCTCTTGGTCGCACCGGGTGCCGCCACTGCCTCTTGCTACTTACTTAAAATAAAATGATAACGAAACATAAAAAACAAATCAATAGTAACCGCTCTGGTGCAGGTGGAATAGTGTTCTTCCGTTTCCTACAAGAATGGCGAGGCCACTGTGCTGGAGTTTGCGTTTGACACTATCAAAGTTTAAAAGAAAAAATGATCACCTGAGACACTAAAAAGAGATGAAATGTAAAAATAAATAAAACATATATTACAAACTGGTATTCCTACAATTTTCCTTTGCGCAGTTTTGCTACATGTATAATATTTAATATGAAAGTACAAAAGAATGCCTATATGACATAAGGCAACTTAACAACTAAGGAAGCATTGGCTTAATTAAGCTTATTTTAATTGCAAATGTAATTTAGCAACCTTAGGAATTGAGTGTTTTTTTTCACTGCGTGACTTAGAAATAGGTGTCACATGTCTTCTTATTCAGATCCTAACTAATTAGTATATTCTCCATGGAGAAAGCGGGAGGGGTAACCAGAGTACATAAACAGCTGCTGTTCTATAGTCTTTATCAGAACCGTTTGATATCTGTAATTAAGACTGTCATTCCGTTTGTTCAAAAGATATTGGTTAATCCTTTATATGCTGGGGACTATACAGTTTTAGAAAGAGAGAGACCGTTAAAACAGAAACAATTACCTGAACATTTTTACTCCGCAGCAATATCCAACTTAGATGCATTAGTCTGTTTATGTCAGCAAAACCTATCCTGTTCACACATTTGACGGACATCTGATAGTCAGGATATAAAGCTGATCCCCAGAACGCTATACTTCTCCACAAAGCAGACCATGTTACTACTACTTTACGCTTGTATTTCTTAAACTAGGTCATCATGGAACCCTAAGGCTGGGTACACACTATGCGATACATTGTTCATACAGCCAAAGCACTATATATCTGCAGCTGTCGTTGGCTCATGTGCACACCTGATATATGTCTATGAACGACGCAGTTCACAGACATATCACAATGGCTGCGCAGTGCAGAAACTGCCAATATCTCGATACATCTGCTGTGTGTACGGGCTACCGAATGACCAATATGCTGGCCACAGGAACCTCAGACAATGACGTCACTACCAGTTCCTGTGGCCAGGAGTGTCGGCCAGTAGATTGGGAAGTATACACATTTGGTTTGTGCAGAACACTTACTAGATCGCTGAATCAGACAGCCAATCCACAGTTTAGGTGTGTACCTAGCATAACAGTGTTTTCAATGTGTTCCCATGAATAATTAGAACCACCTGTATATCTATTATGCTAATCAATTAACACACCTGTGCTCCAGCTAGATGATCTGGAAAACATGCACTGTTAGGGTACCAAGAAGACCAGGGTCAGGAATCCCTGCTCTATTCATGTTAAAGAGGAACCTTCTTATTAAACGTAATAACCACCCACACAAGAGACTTCTGTGGGTTGGAGTGACCACATTCATCAAGCTTACATTACTTATTAGCAGGGACTTCTTCATGCCAAATTTGGTAAAATTGTAGGACTACTGTGTAGTCAGTATGGCTGAATAGTCACTTGTCACCCAATCAGAAAGCCCCATCATTTGTGCTGGTAAAAGCATTAAATCCCACTCTTCTGTGTCTTAATTATACAATGTAGCCAGCAGGTGTCCCCACTGATAAGTACTAAGACTTGGCTAATTTCAGCGAAGTGTGGATGGCCATTAATGAAATAACTTGTATGGGGACGGGGTGGGGGCATTGTGGAGTTTTTCAAAAGAATCTGTGATGGATACCCATTTCAGAAAGCACATAGGAATCCTCAAAACAGATTAATTGTTATGAATAATGTTTGAACAAGATCATAAGAAAGTAATCCAAAAGCCATTTTAATTCCCTTAAAAACAAGAGGAAGTGTTTACCTTATAAAAGAAAAAAAAAACTATTTGAATTTAGGTATTAAGAGCAGTTCTAGAATTTTTTGCGCTTGTAGATTTGCGGCAGATTAATGTATAGTGTAAAGCTGGGTACACACTAGACCAGGGGGTGGGGAGCCTTTGGCCCTCCAGCTGTTGTTGAACTACACATACCAGCATGCCTTGCTACAGTTTTGCTATTTGCCCATGCTAAAACTGTTGCAGGGCATGCTGGGATGTGTAGTGCAACAACAGCTGAAGGGCCGAAGGTTCCCCATCCCTGCACTAGACAATTTTTTTTAACGATTGGAGTTTTTCTGATGGATCACAATGATAAATCATCCAGTGTGTATGCACTATCGCGCACTCCCGTGAGTCAGTCATCACATAAAATACCATCAGCGATTTTCAGCACATCGTGCAGTGTGTACGCCGTACATACTTACCTGATATATTGTTAACGCCCAAGCTAATATCGTTCGGTTCATTTGTAAGAGTGTACAGTGTGTATGCACTATGGTGGTCATTCCGAGTTGATCGCTCGTTATTTTTTTTTCCACAACGGAACGATTAGTCGCTAATGCGCATGCAGTGCAGTGCGACTGCGCCAAGTAAATTTGCTATGCAGTTAGGTATTTTACTCACGGCATTACGAGGTTTTTTCTTCGTTCTGGTGATCGTAATGTGATTGACAGGAAGTGGGTGTTTCTGGGCGGAAACTGACCGTTTTATGGGTGTGTGTGAAAATACGCTGCCGTTTCTGGGAAAAACGCAGGAGTGTCTGGGCGAACGCTGGGAGTGTTTGTGACGTCAAACCAGGAACGAAACTGACTGAACTGATCGCAGTGGCAGAGTAAGTCTCGAGCTACTCAGAAACTGCTAAGAAGTGTCTATTCGCAATTCTGCTAATCTTCCGTTCGCAATTTTACTATGCTAAGATTCACTCCCAGTAGGCGGCGGCTTAGCGTGTGCAAAGCTGCTAAAAGCAGCTTGCGAGCGAACAACTCGGAATGAGGGCCAATATCGTTTGTCTGGACGTTCAAGGGAAATCGGGATGACTATCGCATCGTTTGCACATCGTCTAATGTGTACCCAGCTTTAGGTAAAAAAAACCTCACTAACAGTTGAATGTGCCAGTTTTGATGTTTAATTATATTTCCTTGTACAGGTTGAGTATCCCATATACAAAATGCTTGGGACCAGAGGTATTTTGGATATCGGATTTTCCGTATTTTGGAATAATTGCATACCATAATGATATATCATGGTGATGGGACCTAAATCTAAGCACAGAATGCATTTATGTTTCATATGCACCTTATACACACAGCCTGAAGGTCATTTTAGCCAATATTTTTAATAACTTTGTGCATTAAACAAAGTGTGTGTACATTCACACAATTCATTTATGTTTCATATACACCTTATACACACAGCCTGAACGTCACTTAATACAATACTTTTAATAACTTTGTGTATTAAACAAAGTTTGTGTACATTGAGCCATCAGAAAACAAAGGTTTCTCTGTCTCAGTCAAAAAAAAATCTGTATTTCGGAAAATTCAGTATTTTGGAATATTTGGATATGGGATACTCAACCTGTAATCTAATAACTGTAATTTACATCCATAATTATAGACCAATGATGGGCACCAGGCAATCCACCAGGTTTTATCCGCAGCCCCCCCATCTGCACACATTAACTCGCAGACGATTTCTGTTCGTCGCTATTGGAGGTGTGTACATAAATCAGCTTCTGTAAATGGCTGGACAATGCACAGCTTAATTAAATCTATTTATCATTATTACTAACTAGACCCCATAAATGATTATTCCTTGTCATGGCAATAAGGAATGCTTTTTCACTGTAAATATTAAAAAGCTTTTGCGAGACAGCAGCTCTGATAATTGGCTGTCCTGGAGAAGAGCCTGGCAGTGATGGCAAGAACCTTTCCTTACACTGTGCAGATACGGCCATAGGCCGCACATGCACAGTATTATTTGAAAATGGGCAGCAAGGCATTAGCGGATCCATCCGATGCCTCCATAGCCACAATACAGCCAACGCCTTCTATTTGAATATATTAGACATTATGGAGGAATTCATTAGCAATATAAAATGCAAGGTTATACTTCAAATACTTTTAATAAATTACACGAGGTACAGAAATAGGAATACTAAGGGCAAGATTCAAAACTCCGCCCCCCCCCCCCCCCTCCCGCCCGCAGCTTTTTAATGTTGTTGTGGACAGGCGCAGCAAGTGCATTTCAGCTTGCTACACCCAGGGGTAGCAAGCTGAAATGCGCGTAGAGAGACCCATCAGAGCGAGATCTGGGTGTAACTCTGGATGAGGAGGAATGGGGAGAAATCTGGAGTAATGCGGCCTCCAGCTCCGTGTTAGGATAAAGGAAAATGTGTATAAACTGTTATACCATTGGTATTATGTACCTTCTCGCTTAAAGGCGATGTACCCTGATGTTACAGACGGTTGGAGTGGTTGTGCTGCTGAAGGGACGTACATGCATATTTGGTGGACTTGCCCGAAATTAGTACCTTTATGGAAGGACGTTATTCGACTTCTCTTTGCTTTTATTCGCTATTCCAATCCCCCTGGACCCTAAATACTTCCTACTACCTTTAGATCTCCCGACTTTAACTAAACACCAGAACAAGTTATTACGTCATGTAGCTACTGCTACGAAATGCCAAATTGCAAAGGCATGGAGGTTGCCGTCCCCACCATCCATGCAATCCGTTATCGCCTACATTTGGTACGTCTATAAGATGGAATATATGACCAGTCTCATTAGGCAATCTACCAGGGCATTTGATAGAGTATGGACACCCTGGCTCGCTTCTCAAAATGCCCCCTCCCCATTCTGTAGCTAAGTTACGTACCCTCCTTTTTGTGTCGGCTGCCCGGACCCCGCCACTTGCCCCCCCCCCCCCCCCCCTCCTCTTCTCTTTATTCCCCTTTTTGTCCTCAATCTCGTTCCTTTTTCTTCTTATCTCTTTTCTTCCTGCTCTCCCAACTCCCCTAAGCTGGTTGGCCACACCATAGGCCTAGAGGACTCTCTCTTCTCTTACACTATTTCGGTCATCTTGCTTAAAAAAAGAAAAAGAAAATAGATTTACTCGCTTGATTGCTATATTGTTTCTTTGTTACGTATATTTCTATACTATAAATTTATTATTATTATTATTTTTTTCTATTCCTATGAAATGTTCCGATTTTGTGTATTGCTGTAAATCGACCAATAAAACTTTTCAGGAAAAAAAAAAAAAAAAAAGGAGACCCGTCAGAGCAATAAGTGGGGGCAATTGAATAGGGTGGTCTTCTGTTTGCTGGCGGTCGGGCTCCCGGCGCTCAGTATACCGGCACCGGGAGCCCGACAGCCGGAATACCGACAATTATTTTCCCTCGTGGGGGTCCACGACCCCCATAGAGGGAGAATAAAATAGTGTGGCGCGCGTAGCGCGCCACCGTGCCCGTAGCGTGGCGAGCGCAGCGAGCCCGCAAGGGGCTCATTTGCGCTCGCCAAGCTGTCGGTAAGCCGGCGGTCGGGCTCCCGGCGCCGGGATGCTGGTCGCCGGGAGCCCGACCGCCGGCCAACCGTAGTGAACCCAATTGAATATCGCCCTGCAATCTCCCATCACTTTAGACGGGAGATCGGGGGTGGAATAACACTTGAATTCCCCTATAATTGTTGCATTAGCACTTATTCAAGTTTTTCTAATGAACACTGAAGTAATCTCATCAGAGCCAGCTTTTACACAGATATATTTGTTACAGAAGTTTATACAACTATAAATATAACGTGGCTATTAACAACAAAATTTAGAAGGCCCTCCCTCCCCACAATTATTCTAAATGCTATAAAATCCAGTATAAAAAGATTACTATTATATGTGTCCACATACAAATGGATGCAGATGTTAGGGGGTCTATGTACTAAGCTTTGGAAAGAGAGACAATTGTGAAAGATATAGGGGTTTATTCATGAAGCAGTGAAAAGAGTTGAGAAGTGAACCAGTGGAGAAGCTGCCCAAGACAACCAATCAGTGTTGAGGTAACATTTATAAAGTGCACTCTATAAAAGTATACATAGCAGCCGATTGGTCGTCATGAACAACTTCTCCACACATTTCACTGCTTCATGACTAGACCCCAAAGCACCAACCAACCAGCTCATAACTGTAATTTTAAGACAACCTGTAACATAGCAGTTAGGAGCTGATTGGCTGGTACTTTACCTCTCTCCACCACTTAGTAAATAGATCCCTTAATCAGGTAATAGGTATTATTTAAATGTGTCAGTGAATTCAAATTTTATTAAAATGTTTTTCATCTTTTTAACAAATACAAGTCTTGACCTGGCATAAGGCCACTGCCAGAGAGCTCAGATGGGTCTTCACAAAGAGAGCAGGCCTAGGCATAGGCAAACTAAGTAAATACCTAAGGGTGGCAGAGGTTTGCAGTCGGGGCACCCAACTGGATGGCGGCTCTGCTGCTTTGGACTGACTACTCCAATCGGAGCTCTCAGTTCCAATTGGGCAGCTCATACACCAGGGAGCTGGCAGCAGTGGGAATGGCCAGGCTGGGAGCAGTCAGTGAGGGCAGTGGAAAGCACTCTATATCAGTGGATAAAGGATGATGGTAACTGTTTTAATTTTGTCCTGTTGGAGCAATGCATTTGCTTTTTCCCTGTGTGGGGCAATATGTGCCTTGGAAGATCACAAAAGCTTTTTAGCTTTCAGAGTAGACAACCAGGTAAAGGGTGATGGATGTTGCTGGCTGCTCTGATCTTGGCTGCTGGGAGAGGGGTGCTGGGTCAGAGGCGGAGCTAGCGGCATTGCTAAGGGACACCAGCCAAAATCTCACCTAGGTCTTCAAATTGGTTAAGGCCGGCTCTGCTCATAAATCTTGGTCCCTGTTGCGCCAAGCAGCCCCTCTTGGCGCATCAAGTCCGTGACTGCTCGACTGTGCGTCTTATTCACTGAAAAAGTGCATTTTATTTTCACAAATAAAATAACTAGAAGCAACTAAAGGATTTAGCTAGACAGCACTGATCACTTTGATGAGTGACATTGTACATCGGTGTGAAAATGAGTCTGTAACTGTATATGAAGCAGTGAGGTCTGGTGAGGTCAATGGCTGATGAGACACTGGCTAAAATCAGAGCCAGATTTACACATACACACACATACACATATACAGTGTATATGATTTGATGGTGACTCCAGAGTTTTGACTATAAAATTTATTAGAATAATACAAAGAGGATATGAATAATATAAAGATTATATAAGTTCTAAATGGGTGCGCTCGCCACGCAAGGGGCTCATTTGTGCTCGCCCAGCTGTCTGTATGCCGGTGCAGATATGCTGGCCGCCGGCATACCATACTACACCCGTTCTAAATATCTTCTTTGTATTATTCTAATAATTTTTATAGTCAAAACTGTGGAGTGTACTGTAGTATGACCTCACGTCACGGATAACAAGTGCTACGTTGCAGCGTCCACAGAGACTTTGTGCATGTTTAAAACTTACTTCTGTGCAGCCTTAAGTCGCAGCTTAGCATCTATAATACAGATTGAGTGATGTTTCTGCAATGCGAATAAGACACAAAATGTAAAGAAAAGGTCACTATGCTGCTCGTTGTGGCTCAGACATGCCTGGGGTGTCACGCCATATATGGCGTATTGAGGTTAGGAGGACATATTTGTAAGTCCAGTATGGCCATGCAATAATAGTGTATTATGGCAGGGCTTTTTTATGTTTTTAAAGTTACTCCTACTGTATGTACTTAGGAATAGGCAATATTTGACTAATAAAAATATTCAGTAAATGGAAAATGAGGAATAGTATGCAGATGTATGCTGAGCACTTCCTGCTGTTCAAATAGTATCACTTGTGTGGGGAACAGAGAGTAAACACATACCTGCATAAACGTGCTCACAGGTACTGTATACAGAAACAAAAAACAATCTTACAACAATCTTAACTACAACACAAACGGGGTTTTAAAAAAAACGGATGTGCATTGTCCAGTGGGTGGGAGAGTGCCAAAAAGCTGGACTGTCACGCTGGAATTGTGACTGTTGGGAGGTATTTAGCATTATTAGAAACTCACAGATCTGCCCAGGTTACCACTCCCTTAAATCCAATATGATTTTACCAACTGAGGGGCACCACACACTTTTTTTTGTTATAGGTAAAATATACTATATACTAAAATAAAAATATTAAGGGAGATAGCCGCAGTAGATTACCATGGGCTAATTGTTCCCCCAGGGGTATCCAATTAGACCAGATGCCAGGAATTAAAGGTATTCTTTCTTTCACCTGCCTCAACGGGTAAAAAAAATAATCCCCGATAACTAGTGGGTTGACAGGTGCCGCAACCATGTTATCACACAAATCTGTTTAAATGCCCCTTAACCCTGCTACTTTAACATGCATCATAAAGGCTACCAGGAGTTTAACTGAATAACCACTGGCGTTAAAGCCTGAGGCTACCTCCAATTTTCACCCGCTGTCATTTACTGTGTGTTTCTACCAGCTTTAGGACCCGATTCATATTTATAAGTAAAGCAAATTATCAAGCAATTGGGCAAAACCATGTTGCACTGAAGGTGGGGCAGATGTAACGTGCAGAGAGATTTAGATTTGGGAGGGGTTATATTGCTAATGTCCAGGATACACACTGGCAGCTTTATTTTTACACTGCAAGTTAGATTTCAGTTTCACACCACACAAATCTAAATCTCTCTGCATGTTACATCTGCCCCACCTGCAGTGTAACATGGTTTTGCCCAGTTGCTTGCTTTTTTGCTTTACTTACTGTACAAACATGAATCAGTCCCTTCGTGTTTGTTTGTCCTGCGAAGGAATACTTTTTACTTAAACTTTTTACTGTTTAGGGAGACCATTAAACGAATGTTAAGGGTCTCCCTAAACAGTAGAAAGTTTAATTATGCTAAGGCTCAAGCCACGGCTACCAAGCGTTGCAGTTCTGATTATCTGTATGGGTTAGTTTAGATATGCAGAAAAAAATGCAGCAATTTTATTTATTTTTTATGTTAAGAAATTAACTGGAGTTCGTCCCAGTCTGCAAAAAAGTGCAGACTCACTACAACACTTCACAGATCTCCAGAGTGGAGGGGAAAAAAAAAAACTGTGGACAGCTCTCTGGGTTTGGGAATACACATTAAAATAAGATTTTACTCACCGGTAAATCTATTTCTCGTAGTCCATAGTGGATGCTGGGGACTCCGTAAGGACCATGGGGAATAGACTGGCTCCGCAGGAGACTGGGCACTCTAAAGAAAGATTTAGTACTACCTGGTGTGCACTGGCTCCTCCCTCTATGCCCCTCCTCCAGACCTCGGTTAAGGAAACTGTGCCCGGAAGAGCTGACATTACAAGGAAAGGATTTTGGAATCCAGGGTAAGACTCATACCAGCCACACCAATCACACCGTATAACTCGTGATAAACTTACCCAGTTAACAGTATGAACAACAAACAAGCATCACTCAACTGATGCCACATAACATAACCCTTTAGTAAGCAATAACTATATACACGTATTGCAGAAAGTCCGCACTTGGGACGGGCGCCCAGCATCCACTACGGACTACGAGAAATAGAATTACCGGTGAGTAAAATCTTATTTTCTCTAACGTCCTAGTGGATGCTGGGGACTCCGTAAGGACCATGGGGATTATACCAAAGCTCCCAAACGGGCGGGAGAGTGCGGATGACTCTGCAGCACCGAATGGGCAAACTCAAGGTCCTCCTCAGCCAGGGTATCAAACTTGTAGAACTTTGCAAATGTGTTTGAACCCGACCAAGTAGCAGCTCGGCAAAGCTGTAATGCCGAGACCCCTCGGGCAGCCGCCCAAGAAGAGCCCACCTTTCTTGTGGAATGGGCTTTCACTGATTTTGGATGCGGCAATCCAGCCGCAGAATGAGCCTGCTGAATCGTGCTACAGATCCAGCGAGCAATAGTTTGCTTTGAAGCAGGAGCACCCAGCTTGTTGGATGCATACAGGACAAACAGCGAGTCAGTCTTCCTGACTCTAGACATTCTGGTCACATAAAGCTAAGGCCAACAGCATGACCACTTTCCACGTGAGATACTTTAGCTCCACGGTCTTAAGTGGCTCACACCAGTGGGATTTCAGGAAACTCAACACCACGTTAAGATCCCAAGGTGCCACTGGTGGCACAAAAGGGGGCTGAAATATGCAGCACTCCCTTAACAAACGTCTGAACCTCAGGCAGTGAAGCCAGTTCTTTTTGGAAGAAAATGGATAGGACCGAAACTGGACCTTTATGGACCCTAATTTTAGGCCCATAGTCACTCCTGACTGTAGAAAGCGCAGGAATCGACCCAGCTGGAATTCCTCTGTAGGAGCCTTCCTGGCCTCATACCAAGCAACATATTTTCGCCATATACGGTGATAATGCTTTGCTGTCACGTCCTTCCTAGCCTTTATCAGCGTAGGAATAACTTCATCCGGAATGCCTTTTTCCGCTAGGATCCGGCGTTCAACCGCCATGCCGTTAAACACAGCCGCGGTAAGTCTTGGAACAGACAGGGCCCTTGTTGTAACAGGTCCTGTCTGAGAGGCAGAGGCCATGGGTCCTCTGTGAGCATTTCTTGCAATTCCGGGTACCAAGTCCTTCGTGGCCAATCCGGAACAATGAGTATTGTTCGCACTACTCTTTTTCTTACACTTCTCAGCACCTTTGGTATGAGAGGAAGAGGAGGAAACACATAGACCGACTGGAACACCCACGGTGTTACTAGTGCGTCCACAGCTATCGCCTGAGGGTCCCTTGACCTGGCGCAATACCTTTTTAGCTTTTTGTTGAGACGGGACGCCATCATGTCCACCTGTGGCAGTTCCCATCGATTTGCAATCTGCGTGAAGACTTCTTGATGAAGTCCCCACTCTCCCGGGTGGAGGTCGTGCCTGCTGAGGAAGTCTGCTTCCCAGTTGTCCACTCCCGGAATGAACACTGCTGACAGTGTTAGTATGTGATTCACCGCCCAACGAAGAATCCTGGTGGCTTCTGCAATTGCCACCCTGCTTCTTGTGCCGCCCTGGCGGTTTACATGGGCCACAGCAGTGATGTTGTCTGACTGAATCAGCACTGGTTGGTTTCGAAGCAGAGGCTCCGCTTGACTCAGGGCGTTGTATATGGCCCTTAGTTCCAGGATATTGATGTGCAGACAAGTCTCCTGACTTGACCACAGCCCCTGGAAGTTTCTTCCTTGAGTGACTGCCCCCCATCCTCGGAGGCTTACATCCGTGGTCACTAGGACCCAGTCCTGTATGCCGAACCTGCGGCCCTCGAGGAGGTGAGCACTTTGCTGCCACCACAGAAGAGACACCCTGGCCCTCGGGGACAGGGTGATCAGCCGATGCATCTGAAGATGCGATCCGGACCACTTGTCCAACAGATCCCACTGAAAGATCCTCGCATGGAACCTGCCGAAGGGAATGGCTTCGTATGACGCCACCATCTTTCCCAGGACTCGCGTGCAGTGATGCACCGATACCTGTTTTGGTTTTAGGAGGCCTCTGACCAGAGTCACGAGCTCCTGAGCCTTCTCCTCCGGGAGAAACACCTTTTTCTGGTTTGTGTCCAGAATCATGCCCAGGAAGGGCAGACGCGTCGTAGGAATCAGCTGCGACTTTGGAATATTCAGAATCCAGCCGTGCTGTAGCAACACTTCCTGAGAGAGTGCTACGCTGATCAGCAACCGCTCCCTGGACCTCGCCTTTATGAGGAGATCGTCCAAGTATGGGATAATTGTAACCCCTTGCTTCCAAAGGAGCACCATCATTTCCGCCATCACCTTGGTAAATATTCTTGGTGCCGTGGACAGGCCAAACGGCAACGTCTGGAATTGGTAATGACAGTCCTGTACCACAAACCTGAGGTACTCCTGATGAGGTGGATAAATGGGGACATGTAAGTACGCATCCTTGATGTCCAGAGACACCATAAAATCCCCTTCCTCCAGGCTTGCAATGACCGCCCTGAGCGATTCCATCTTGAACTTGAATTTCTTCAGATAAATATTCAGGTATTTTAAATTCAAAATGGGTCTGACCGAACCGTCCGGTTTCGGTACCACAAACATGGTGGAAGAGTAACCCCCTCCCTGTTGAAGGAGGGGAACCTTCACTACCACCTGCTGGAGATATAGCTTGTGAATTGCTGCCAACACTACCTCCCTTTACCTGGGGGAAGCTGGCAAGGCCGATTTAGATAACGGTGAGGGGGCGTCTCCTCGAACTCCAGCTTGTATCCTTGAGACACAATTTGTATAGCCCAAGGATCCACCCGTGAGCGAACCCACTGATGGCTGAAATTTTGGAGATGCGCCCCCACCGATCCTGGCTCCGCCTGTGGAGCCCCAGCGTCATGCGGTGGATTTAGTGGAAGCCGGGGAGGACTTTTGTTCCTGGGAACTAGCTGCATGGTGCAGCTTTTTTCCTCTACCCCTGCCTTTGGCAAGAAAGGATGCACCTCTGACTTTCTTGCTTTTCTGTGAACGAAAGGACTGCATTTGGTAATACGGTGCTTTCTTTGGCTGTGAGGGAATATATGGCAAGAAATTTGCCTTCCCAGCCGTAGCCGTGGAAACTAGGTCCGAGAGACCGTCCCCAAACAATTCCTCACCCTTATAAGGCAACACCTCCATGTGTTTTTTAGAGTCGGTATCACCTGTCCATTGCAGAGTCCATAAGACCCTTCTGGCAGAAATCGACATTGCGTTTATTCTAGAGGTCAGCAGGCAAATGTCCCTCTGGGCATCCCGCATATATAGGACAGAGTCTTTGATATGTCCTAGGGTCAGTAAAATAGTCTCCCTGTCCAGGGTATCTAACTCCTCAGACAGAGTATCCGTCTATTCTGCTACAGCACTACACATCCAGGCCGCAGCAATTGCTGGCCTCAGAAGAGTACCAGAATGTGTATAAACAGACTTCAGGATACCTTCCTGCTTCCTATCCGCAGGATCCTTTAGGGCGGCCGTATCCCGTGACGGCAGGGCCACCTTCTTAGATAAGCACGTCAACGCTTTGTCTACCCTAGGGGAGGATTCCCAGCGTAACCTATCCGTTGGCGGGAAAGGATACACCATAAGTAATCTTTTGGAAATCAGTACTTTCCTATCAGGGGAATCCCACGCTTTTTCACATAACTCATTTAATTCATGTGAAGGGGGAAAAGTCACTTCTTGCTTTTTCTCCCCAAACATATACACCCTCTTGTCAGGGACAGGGTTTTCCTCCGATATGTGCAATACATCCTTCATTGCTATAATCATGTATCGGATGGCTTTAGTCATTTTAGGCTGCAACTTTGCCTCATCGTCATCGACACTGGAGTCAGAATCCGTGTCGACATCTGTGTCAACCAACTGCGATAGTGGGCACTTTTGAGACCCTGACGGCCTCTGAGCTGTAGAATCAGACACGGGTTGAGACCCTGATTGATTATCCAACCTTTTATGCAAGGAGATTACGTTATCATTTAACACCATCCACATATCCATCCAATCAGGTGTCGGCGCAGTCGTCGGCGACACCACATTCACTTGCACTTGTTCTGCCTCCACGTAACCGTCCTCGTCAAACATGTCGACACAAACGTACCGACACACCGCACACACACAGGGAATGCTCCAATTGAGGACAGGACCCCACAAGGCCTTTTGGGGAGACAGAGAGAGAGTATGCCAGCACACACCCCAGCGCTATATAACCCAGGGATTACACAGTAACTTAGTGTTTACACAGTAGCTGCTGTTTATGATAATTTGCGCCTAAATTTATGTGCCCCCCCTCTCTTTTTACCCTTTTTCTACCTTGATACTGCAGGGGAGAGCCTGGAGAGCTTCCTCTCAGCGGAGCTGTGAGAGAAAATGGCGCTGGTTAGTGCTGAGGAAGAAGGCCCCGCCCCCTCAGCGGCGGGCTTCTGTCCCAGGTCTGTGTAATAAAATGGCGGGGGCTCGTACATATATACAGTGCCCAGCTGTATATATGTGTCTTTTTGCCAAGAGGTATCCTAATTGCTGCCCAGGGCACACCCCCCCCCCCCTGCGCCCTGCACCCTACAGTGACCGGAGTGTGTGGGTAGTGTGGGCGCAATGGCGCACAGCTGCAGTCCTGTACGCTACCTCATGTGAAGACAGGAGTCTTCTGCCGCCGATTTCGATGTCTTCTTGCTTCTGCCGGCTTCTGACTTCTGGCTCTGCGAGGGGGACGGCGGCGCGGCTCTGGGAACGGACGACCAAGGTTAAGATCCTGTGTTCGAACCCTCTGGAGCTAATGGTGTCCAGTAGCCTAAGAAGCGCAACCTAGCCGCAGTTAGTAGGTTTGCTTCTCTCCCCTCAGTCCCACGTAGCAGAGAGTCTGTTGCCAGCAGAAGCTCTCTGAAAATAAAAAAAAACTAACTAAAATACTTTCTTATTAGCAAGCTCAGGAGAGCTCACTAAAAGCACCCAGCTCTGGCCGGGCACAGATTCTAACTGAGGTCTGGAGGAGGGGCATAGAGGGAGGAGCCAGTGCACACCAGGTAGTACTAAATCTTTCTTTAGAGTGCCCAGTCTCCTGCGGAGCCCGTCTATTCCCCATGGTCCTTACGGAGTCCCCAGCATCCACTAGGACGTTAGAGAAATATACGTTAGGAGAAATACTGTTATCAACAGTAAGTTCTTACCATAAGTCCACAGGTTCCACAGGATACATTGGGATATGGTGGAGCAACAGCGGATTTGCACCAAACAGTCAAAGCTTTTCGGCCTCCCAGCATGTAATGGGCCCGTCCATATATCCCGCTTCCTGGCTCAGGCAAAACAGTTGTTTTCCAAAGCTCAAGGGAGGAGCATCATGTAGAGCCCTAATCAGGCGAGAAAAACACACATGCACACCCTTACGGACAAGATGGAAGAGGTTAGCGAGTAAAAGCATCCTCAAATCAAGTGTGTCAGGGTGGGATCCCTGTGGAACCTGTGGGCTTAGGAGTAATACTGTTATCAACGGTAAGTTCTTACCATAACATATATTTCTCCTGCAGGGTCCACAGGGTATCCACAGGATACACTGGGATGTCCCAAAGCAATTTAGTGGTTGGGACGCTCCTGATTAGACAGGAGAATCCTTTGCCTGAATTCAGCATCCCGAGAGGCAAAGGTATCAAGGTATAATGTCTAATGAATGTGTAAATGGAGAACATGTGTCTATCTAACATATCTATTCTGCTGAAACAACACATTGTGCTGTCCATAATGACCTACCTTACAAGTAGAGTGAGCAGAGACATTAGAGGGAAACAGGGAGATCAGCTTGAGAATATGCTTCTGAAATTTTCATCCGAAGCCACTTCCCCAGTGTCTGCTTATCCGCAGACCATCCTCGCTTGTGAAATTCATAGAGAATGAAGAGAGTATCTGTCTTTCTGATGGCACTGGTATGGTCAACGTAAATCCTTAAAGCACGGACTACGTCCAACGCTGCATCTCCCGCAACAAAGTCCGGCTCTTAGAAGACCAAGACTACATTTTCTTCATTAAGATGGAATTTCGAAACCACCTTAGGAAGATACCCAGATTTGGTTTGAAGAACTGCTCTATCTGGATAAAAAAATTCAGCAAAGGAGGATGGCATAAAAATGCCCCTAAATCTGAAATTCTTCTAACTGAAGCAAAAAGTCAGTAGAAAGAGAACTTTAGCTGTCAACCATTTAAGACCTATATTCAAGTGGTTCAAATGGGACAACCGAAAGGGCCATTAGGACTAACTTAAATCCCAAGGCACTGTAGAAAAAACAAAAGGAGGTTGAATGTGTAGCATTCCTTGGAAAAAAGTGTGCACGTCCTGTAGGTTAACAATTTTCTTTTTGGAACCATAAAGTCAAATTCTGACACTTGTACTCTAAAGGAAGTCAGCCATAACCTTTATGGATTCCTGACTAAGTGGAACCGATGTCTTACCTTCTCCTTGTGCTCCGGCCACAGCCTGGTAACGTCTGCTGGACCTGCTAGTATATCCGACACAAACGCCCGCCGAAACAGCACTGTACTCGTGGATAAGCTTTGTCGCCAACCGGCGGGGAGTTGTTGGAGCGACTCTTTCTAAGGTACGTATAAGACGATTTTTAGAAAGATCACTCGGAAAAAATAGTAAGACTATAAAAATAAAATAAGAAAGATCATGGCTGCTAAAAAAAACAGCAGCCCTCTGACCATGGTCCGGCTCCTGCCGCACCAAACAAAAAACGAATTTGCCTGAGCCAGGAGGCGGGTTATATGGACAGGCCCCTTGCATGCTGGGAGGCCGAAAAGCTTTTACCGTTTGGTGCAAATCCGCTGTCGCTCCACCATATCCCAATGTATCCTGTGTTGAGAATCCGTAGGCTGGGCGTTTGTTGGAGGAGTGGCTCCGGGAGCAGGGGGGAATTGAGGAGGTCAGATGTAGTTCCTTCTCATGTAACTCGAGGTTCAAGGATGAATAACTGAAGAACGGAACATTAAGAACTAGGCTACAATACTCTGTAAGGAGCGGAGAGAATGTACACTGAAGCAACATGGCTGGAAAACTCAAGGAACACGGCTGAAGACTGAATACTGATGATGCGTGGATGAAGAACACTGGATGATGCTGCGGAAGAAAGGATGTTGAGGAAGCGTGACTGAAGAGCACTGTAATTGGCTACTGAAGAATGAATGCTGTAGTGACGTGACTGAAGAACACTAGATAATACTGTTAAAGAATGAAAGCTGTGGCGACCTGAATGTAGAACACTGGATATTACTGTTGAAAAATGAATGCTGCGGTGACGTGACTGAAGAACAATGGATATCACAGTTGAAGAATGGATGCTGAATAGCCATGGCTGAAGAGCACTGCGGATGATCGGGGAGGCCCTCTATGGTTGCAGGACACCCAGGGGTGCCGCCCACTGGGCAGACAGCTGCGGAACAGAGGAACTTCCAGCAGAGATGCAGTGGAAATGACAGGCAGACTTGCACTTCAGAGTTGGAGACCTTTTGGATCACGGAAAAACCACAGGAGGTACCTGTGGGAGCTTAGAGCTGGAGCTTCTGCTCTAGGCAGTAACACAAAGCACTGGCAGCATGCTAGAATGGGCCGACCCCTTTTGTAAGAGGAAGCTGCCTCCCATTGGACTGAGCATACCACTGAACTCGGCAATTGATCACAGAGAATCTTGGTCTCCAACATGGCGGCTTCCAGTGCTGCAGACACACAATAGCATGCCTTTTTAACCACCAGGTCCCCCATCTCCGCCTCTCCAGCAGTTGCACCGTCACCGCTGCCAGCCCCGCCATGCCTCAACCACAGCCATGCAGTACCGCTAGGAGCCGGACAGGCAAACCCCTGGACCCCGGAGGTAAACCCCCGACACCTGACAACATTGAGACTATCTTTAAAACATGCGGAGCAGAAGTAGATTTAGGAACCAGCCCGCCCCTAGAAAGCAATTGGGCAAGTAGCCCTAACCTCTCCTACATGCAAATCGCCACCCGCAACCCCCCCCCCCCCCCCCCCCCACCACCCTTTGCTGTGACGCCTCCAGGTTTGTACCTAGCGGGAAATCCGCCACTGATGCTGGGGAGAAAGGCTCTGCAGGCTTTGGCAAAGCAGGGAACCATTTCAGCTCATTTTAAAAAATAATCTTGTCCTGCATAAATCACTTTCTGCCGTTTATAAATGACAGAGGTGTTCATAAAGAGCAAACACATTCTTTGTTCATAAGGTCAAATATATTTGTAATATTTTGACTACTGCCAGAGAGAATATAAAAGTTTAGCGTTACATCAGTATTTGGCATACACAAGTCTACTGCCATCTTCCAGGTGTTTAAGCAAATTATCAGATGTTAAAATTAAATTACCTCAATCGCAACAGCCAAGTCCTTTACTATTGTACATCAACACGGTAAAGTGAATCGCCAAAAGTCTAACTTGCCAAAAGCTCCTATTACTCTTGTGGGGAGACTTGTCAAATCTAAAGTGGCTCTCTTTCAAAGCAACCAATTAAATCCTGGCTATCATTCCTCAGAACGTAAAAAGTAACGAATTGGTTACCATGGGTAACTCCTCCACTGGTACTCTTGAGAAGGTTTGATAAATAACACCATTAATGTTAATAAAAGGAGGGCCAGTTAACAAATTTTGTGAGCTGTACAAATTCCTATAATTGCTGGTGCCAGGTTTCTTTCAGAAAAGAAGAATATATCTATTTGTTTCTCAATTGAACAAAATAGTATCATTTATTATCTCCTTATGTGTTAATGTGATCTTTTTTTCTTGTAATTATTGTATTTGAAGACAACAGAACTATATTACACAACTGTTATTCCATTATCCTTGTTCCATTTTGCAGCAATAAGTCTTCTTTTGGCATTTCTTAAAACTTCCGATAACGAATCTTAAATGAATTGTGACAATTTGACCACGTACACCAAACAGATACAGCTGAATTATTTTAGCTTATTAGTTACAGGCTTTTTAAGGATGCTGGAAACACGGTCAGTCTTCATTTCACAAAGTCACGGTGGATGACGAAACACGCCAACAATAAGTGATATCAGTGGTTCTGCTACCACTGGATATTGCATGGTCACTTGCACTAATTAACACAAGTGTAACTATTTTTCATTGCGGCAGGCTTACAACGAAATGGAGTATAGATATTATCCGTGCAGCTCTGCCTGTAATCAAAGGATTGCTGAGCTCCTAACATCACATCGGTACAAGTATATGTAATGTATATCAGTATGTCACTTCTTGAGCAAACCTCTTAATGTTTGATTAACAGCACCACCAAAATATATTAGGATCTCATCGGTTTGCACAGTATCAGACGGGAAGGTGTTTGGAGCATGACCCGTTCAAATCTTCTCTCACACAATTCAACATGGAACATACCCTAACGACTGATGCTTCCTAAAATAAAACATACAGGGCGGGATGTACTAATGTACATCGCCGCCCATCGCCTCCCTGCGCCACGATGCTGATCGCATATGTACTAACATATGCGATCAGCATTGCGGAGGACAGCTCTTCCGATAAGAGCTGTCCTCCGCGATGCGCAGCGGCAGCCTGACTTCCGGGATTCGGCCCCAGAAGTCAGTCTGCGCATGCGCGGGGTGACGGGGGCGGCAACAGGGCATGCTGGGAGGGATCCGATCGGATCCTCACACAGCGCCGCGGAGAGAAGCTCATAGGCTTCTATGGACGTACGCCAGCTAAAGCTGGCGTACCCCGACGCGGCGCTGTCCTGCCGGTCGGGGGTTAGTACATCAGGAAAATGCGGTAAACAGGGAGTTTACCGCATTTTCCGCTTAGTACATCCCGCCCACAGTCTTTGCTAAACGGGTGTAGTATGTTATGCCGAAGGTCGGGATCCCTGCGCCCGGATCCCGACCACCGACATGCCGGTAACTGGGCGAGCACACCGCGCTATTTATTCTCCCTCCAGGGGGGTCGTGGACCCCCAAGAGGGAGAATAGTTGTCGGTATGCCGGGTGTCAGGATTCCAGTGCAGGTATACTGAGCGCCCGGATCCCAACAGCCGGCATACCGAATACTACCCTTGTTAAACAAACCTAGAACAAATAAAAAGACAATATCCTAACACTGCAACGCTGACAGTAGTACAGAGAAACCCAGCGTGATGCATTTACTGATAATGAGCAGGTACAGCAGATACAGATGTTACTTGGCTAATTACAATCTTACCCAGATCTGCAGCTTGATTCTTTTGTCATTCCTGTAAATAGTTTTCACTTTGAAGTCTATTCCCACCGTGCTGACAAATGCCGGGGTGAATGAGTCGTCCGCATATCGGAATAGGAAGGAGGTTTTGCCCACGCTGCTGTTCCCAATAATTAAGATCTTGAACATGTAATCAAAATTCTGGTCGGAGGACTCTTTCTGCCCATAACGAGAGTCTGTAGCTGATGCCATCTGTATAGAGAGAGACACATACCGTATATGAGTGGGAGGGCAGGAGATGTGCAGGCTCAGTGCTATAGCAACCAGACATCCTATCTGAGAACAGGAACATTATACTGACTAATACTTAAACAGATGATTTGTGGTTTATGCCAATATGGCTATTAGAGCACAACGCCATCAGACTATGATCCATGCACTATAAAAGGAAGCAGGCTGGCAGCTATAAACCTGTTAGTCAAATACAAATGGAATGGAATTATTGCAAAGAAAACAAAAAACAAAACTATATGCCCTTATGAAAATAACTACCTCATGTTTTATTTGTCTAAGCAGCTTTTAGAGCCATATTTTACTAACTATAGCTTGCCTTTGGAAACCAGTAACAGGAGAATATGATTACTTGCGTAACAGGATCTTATAACACATAATGTGTCAATTAAACATTGCAAGTTCTTTCCCTAGGAAAGGAGAGTCAACACAGAATATATATTGTATTAAATGTAAGAGACCACTAATCTCCAATAATTACATTTTCAGATGTGTGACCATGAGGTGTTGGTGCCCATACACTTGTGCGATGCCCCTTGACGCGACATCGCAGGGCATCGCACCTGAACTGCCAAAGTGATTACCATGCGATAGATCGCATGGTAATTACGTGATGGGCATGTCACAGCCGAGTGGGAGCGGCTTCTGGCAGCTCCCGGCGGGTGCCCATCGCACATTACAGTGCGATATATATCTCATGTGGTTTTAAAAACACATGCAATCGCACTGCGATTCGATAAATATTAACTGCAGCACATACTATCTTGAGACGCGAGATTCGAGCAGCGTGCCCGCGCATCGCGTCTCAAGGTACCTAAAATGTGCATACAATCCCCCGATTTCTCTCACAGATGCGGTCGAAATCGAAGGTTAGTACCGATTATCTCACAAGTGTATGGGCACCATTAGCCTGATATAAAGGAAGTTACCCGTCCACTCTATTTGTGTTCCAAGCTATTATTCTCTAGGAATATGTACTGAGCTGTTTTATTTATTACATATATGTACTAGATATATATTAGCGTTTGCCACGGCTTCGCTCACATGGATGTCTCTATTTGCTCAGCGGAATTAATATTGTGATTAATATTGAATACATTGATCACAAAATTATCTTTGTAAACAATATTTGCAGTTTTTCCTTCAGGGACTAACATAAAAAGATCCACGGGGTTACTAACCCATGCTACACAAGCAAACTACACATGAATGTCCATAGGAGAAGCAACAGCAGCCTTGTGTTTTTTTTTCTTTTAAGAGTTGTGCAATGATATATTTATTTTTGAATTTTATATTATATATATATATATATATATATATATATATATATATATATATATATATATATATATATATACATACATACATACATACATATACACGCACACATACATATACACACACATACATACATACAAATCTAGAAAACCACAGCACTCGCCACCCCAGAGGCGGGGTGCAATATCTGCACTCACCACTCATAGGGTGGGGTGCATGCAGCCCATGGCCACCAACCCAAATATATACAAACAGAAAGTTCAGCACTCACCATAGCAAGCTCACTTATCCTCACAACATCAATAAATAAATGATGGGGGTTTAGTTAGTGAATTGGCCAATGCACGGAAGCCTGCATACCGCTCGCCAAGGTACCCCACCTTCATGCAGGTCCTAATTTTTGAGACTCTGTGATAGTGTAGGACCTGCATGAAGGTGGGGTACCTCGGCGGGACCGGAAGTATATATAATGTGTGTGTGTGTGTGTGTGTGTGTGTGTATATGTATATATATATATATATATATATATATATATATATATATATATATATATATATATATATATATATATATATATATATATATATATATATATATATAATAGGTTGAGTATCCCTTATCCAAAATGCTTGGGACCAGAGGTATTTTGGATATCGGATTTTTCCATATTTTGGAATAAATTGCATACCATAATGATATATCATGGTGATGGGACCTAAGTCTAAGCACAGAATGCATTTATGTCTCATAAACACCTTATACACACAGCCTGAAGGTAGTTTTAGCCTATATTTTTTATAACTTTGTGCATTAAACAAAGTGTGTGTACATTCACACAATTCATTTGTGTTTCACATACACCTTATACAAACAGCCTGAAGGTCATTTAATACAATATTTTTAATAACTGTGTATTAAACAAAGTTTGTGTACATTGAGCCATCAGAAAACAAAGGTTTCACTATCTCACTCAAAAAATTCTGTATTTCGGAATATTTGGATATGGGATATTCAACCTGTATATACAGTAGAGATAGATTATATATATATATATATATATATATATATATATATATATATATATATATATATATTATTAGGATTTTGGTACCTACCGGTAAATCCTTTTCTCTTAGTCCGTAGAGGATGCTGGGGACTCCAAAAGGACCATGGGGTATAGACGGATCCGCAGGAGCTTGGGCACACTAAAAAGACTTAATACTGGGTGTGAACTGGCTCCTCCCTCTATGCCCCTCCTCCAGACCTCAGTTATAAAACTGTGCCCAGAAGGGATGGACATTTCGAGGAAAGAATTTATTGTTACAAACACAGTGAGTGTTATACCAGCTCACACCTCCAACACACCGTAGAACGTGGCATTCAGCAGAATACTAAGCAACGGCATGAGCAAAACACAGCCACATGCTGAGAAAATATGTAACACAAACCGTGTGTCCACATAAGCGAAATTAAGACCCCGCATGCCATGGCATGAACAACAGTAGCAACTGCCCGACAGAGAAAACACACCACCAGGGTGTAACCAAAAGCAATAACTGCAGACACAGAACGCACTGGGACGGGCGCCCAGCATCCTCTACGGACTAAGAGAAAAGGATTTACCGGTAGGTACCAAAATCCTATTTTTTCATACGTCCTAGAGGATGCTGGGGACTCCAAAAGGACCATGGGGTTTATACCAAAGCTCCAAAACGGGCGGGAGAGTGCGGACAACTCTGCAGCACCAAGTGAGCAAACAGAAGGTCCCCAAAATCAGGGTATCAAACTTGTAAAGCATAGTAAAAGCGTCTGACCTTGAACAAGAATTCGCTCGGCAAAGTTGAATCGCCGAGACTCCTCGGGCATCCGCCCAAGAAAAAACCCATCTTCCCACAAGAAGAAATCTCCACCGACCTTGGTGACGGCAAAGCAGCCTTAGACCGAACATGCCAAACTTCATCACAGATTCAGCATGTAACCGACTGTATAAAACAGTCTCCCAAATCAATATGGGAGCATACCAGACCCACAGGGCCTCTGTTTTTCCAAACGGAGCCAAATTGATGACCTACATACTCAAATCCCAGGCTAGACCAAGGGAATTTGAACCGGCTAATGCCTAAGTAACCCCCGGCATCAACATAGGCCGATTTTAGTGAAAACCAGAAACCACTCTTGGTAGAAGTACCAACCGGGAACTCAATTCTTCTCTATCCACCTGAAAGATCAAACAAGGCTCGTGAGGCAAAATCACCACTTCCGACACCCGCCTTGCGGACGTCAAAGTCAATCGCCTGACCACTTTCCAAGAGAGAAATTTCATACAGGAACTTATTAGGCTTTCCTCCACATCAGCTTGTATGGCTAAGCACGAGCTAGCTGAAAGTCCTCCAAGGAGCCTTCCTGGATACACACCGAGACACATAATTACTCCAACAACGGTGGAAACGTTGTGCCGTCAGTTCTTTCGTAGCCTGAAGAATTGAAGAAACTACTTCACTGGGAACAACCTTTCGACTTAGGACATGACATTCAACCGTCCCGTCGCCAGACGCAGCCGCGGTACGTCCTAATACACGCCCTGATCTTGTTGTAACATTACCTCACGTAAAGGAAGAGGGCAGTAATTTCTTATGAGTAAATCATGAAAAACTGGATAGCCAACCCTCGCTGGCTAAACCGTATTTTAAGAGGATCATCGGAGCCTCAGATCATCTTACGCTTACCACCGTCAGAAAGGTGAAAATGGAGAGGCCACCTAGACCAACTAAAAACACCCACGGTGTCACGAGGATGTCTACTGCTATATCTTGAGTGTCCCTTAACCTGGAACAATCACCTCGAGGCCTCTCGTTGAAGAGAGACGCCAACATGACCAATTGCGACACTCCACAAAGACTTGTCACGTCTGGGAAAGCATCTCGATGATGACAGAATCTTTCCCGGCTAGATATCGTGTCCGCAGAGGAAATCTATTTCTCCGTCGTTTGCCTCCGGAACGAAAGCTGCTAATATAGCGTTCACCAGACTTCCCACTCAACTGCAAACTATGCATCTTCTGTCAGTTCCGCTTTTTCCTTGTTCCGCCCTAGCGGCTTACTTATGCCATTGCGGACAAGTCGTCTGGTAGAATTAACACGGGCAGAACACGAAGAATATGTTCACCTAAAATAGCTCTTAATTCAAGAAAACTTACAACAGACAAGTTTCCCAACTTGACCACATCCTCTGGAAATACGTCCCTTGCAAAGGACTGCTCTCCAGCTTCGGAGATCTGAATGTACGGACACCAGGATCTAAACCTGGATCCCCAACCTTCATTCCTCTAGAAGGAAAGAACCGAGCAGACAGCACGGGAGCGACGTCCTGACCGTTTTGATTATAGTCCGGTGCATGCGCAGGTGAGACCCGGACCACATTTCTAACTGGTCCCATGAAACCCGTTCTGGTATTAGACCTGCTCACCGCAAAAGGCTTCTTATGCCGCATCCATCTGCCTTATTAATGGAACTTATTGATGAGGTCTAACCTCAAAGCCGATCCCACTCTGGATCCTCAGACCTCTTTCCACAGGAAACACACCGAACCTTAACCGGTCAGTATCAACTCTGAAACCCACTTCAGACATCTGCGTCGTCGGAAACACCAGGCCAATCCCTGCTCCGAAGAACAGTCAGAGATAAACAATGATATGCACCTTCTTACAGGGACAACCAGACAATATCCTGAACGTGACGCACCTCTGTATGGCGTCGTGTGCTACCTCCCCTTCCATGGGGGAAAGGCAAGAACTATTAGAAAAAATAGCAAGGGGAAACAACCGCAACTCAGAATGTTCCCCTTTGGCTTCTATAAATAACTCACAGGTCCTAGTCTATTCCTGGACTAACTGAAAATTAGTAGACAAGTGGTCACCGGAGCGGGGACCAGTCAGATAGACTCAGCGACAAGTGGTGTATGTAGTGGAAACAGAAAACTACTTCCACTTCTGCAAACCTAACAAGGCTGCAGAACACTTACCTTTTCACCTTCCACTGTCTACAGAGAAAAGGAAAAAAGAACGGTATCGAACCGGTGAAAACGACTGCATCCCACAAAAGAATGCGTCGCCAACCGTTGTGAAGTAGGTTAACTCACGAATTTAGACTTACCAGCGAATACCGCCGAGATTGACTGAAGAGAGGCCACACCAACCAGCTGTATACCTCCCACCAGCATCTCCCGGAGACCTTCTCCGCAATTTTTTCCCGGTCACACCACCTGCTGTCCCGTGGCAGCCTGCTGTAATGTTATAAGGAAAAAATAAATATAGACAAGCCTACCCACTCTGGGTAGGATATTCTATCGGATGTTTACCCGACTACAACACTCCCTCAAGTGCATAGAATGCAAATAAGGTCAAAGTATAGAAATACATTTTCACTTAGCTGTCTGTGTATGATCCTTTGCGACTAGATTCCGCGTCGACCAGGAGTTGACTGTCATAATTTTCTCTCCCCGTTGTGAAGAGAATAATATTCGGACTCCTTGAGAGGATCGAAACCAACTCGTCACGGCCAATCTAGAGCGTAATCAACAGAGCGACCAGCACATGATAAGAATACCATTAATTCAGCATTCATGGATATACATCATGTCATACACAATAAAACACATATATCCTAACCATGCATGTATAAACCTTTATCTACATATATACATATAACCCATACGCAAGTGGATTGTCCAGACCTGTCAGGTCCCTAGTGACAGTAATGTGTTGCAAATGTGTATGACCCTGTACTGACATGCCCCTGATGTGGATCTACCAGGAACGGTATGGTCGACAGAAACTTAGTAAATGTCGACAGCAATTAATCGTAAGTTGGCAAAAAATAAAAATAATAATAACGGAACCCCGAGGGGTCTGAGGGAAGTATACAAATACAATTTTGATGACACTCCCCGCCCATATACCTATACATATATTTACAGGTACTAGGCCAGATCCGCGAGATAATTTATTACCCAGGCAATACCGTTGATGCCGACAGGGCATCCATAAACAATTGTATCTCCCCTATCATGTTTTATACAAACACCCCTTTAGACAAACGGGATAGAGATTTATCAACAGTTGGAGATGTCTCCCATTTTTCCCAGTCATAGGGGGAAGGATACGCCATGTAATTTCTCTTGGAAATCTGCCATTTCTTAACCGGTGACTCTTTCACAAAGAGTATTCATTTCATGAGAGGGGGGAAATTTTACCTCAGGTTTCTTTCCCTTGAACATGTACCGCAGGTTCATCAGAAATGTGTAACACATTTTTTATAGCCACCATCATCTTAACTAAACGTGGATGTAAAGCTGCCTCAGTGAAATCGACTTCGGAATCAGAGTCCGTGTCGGTATCAGTATCTCCCACCTGATTAAATGGCCGTTTTTGGGACCCAGATGGGGTTTAAACCTGAGACACAGCCTCTTTCATGGACTTTTTACACACCCGGGTCTGTTCCTCAGACTTGACTAACCTCTTGATAACGAAGTTACACTCAAGTTTAACGTACTGAGTAATGCTAGTAATCTGGTGTCGGCTGCGTCGACATTCCCAATTCTAGTTCTGCATCCACTCCCCCAATAACCGCCTCTGAAGAATAAGCTTCCGCCTCAGACGTGTCGACACACAGTAACGACACACTCCAACACCCAGAACGTCCCTTCTAGGTGACAGGCCTACAAGAGAGCCCAGACAGAGGACACAGAGAGAGTATGCCAGCTCACCCCCCCCCCAGCGCCCATATATCGTAAAAACGATATATGTACCCAGCGCTGCCTATATACAAATAAGCACCAAACACTGCTGCCCCCCACAGAGTAAGCCCCCCGTTACTTGGAGAAACTGGAAGCGTGGAGGTCCCTGCAGCGTCTTCATTCCTCAGCCGCGTGGTGCAGAGAAAATGGCGCCGGTGAGCTGCGGACCGAAGCTCCGCCCCCTTTCCGGCGCGCTCCGGCCCGCCAAATTCAAAATGTAAAAAGATGCCGGCGGGGGTCTGTAGTCGGTGCGGGGCACCCACAATCATCTGCCGCACTAAAAAACTTCAGGAGCATGCTGCCCAGGGCGCCCCCCCCAGCGCCCTGCACCCAGTAATATACCGCTGGTGATGTGTGTGGGAGCATGGAGCACAGCGTTACCGCTGTGCTGTACCTTCCGTCACTGAAGTCTTCTGCCGTCCTGAAGTCTTCTGATCTTCTCATACTCACCCGACTTCTGTCTTCTGTGAGGGGGTGACGGCGTGGCTCCGGGAACAAGCAGCTAGGCGCACCAAGTGATCGAACCCTCTGCAGCTAATGGTGTGCAGTAGCCGAGAAGCAGAGCCTTGAAACTCACAGAAGTAGGTCCTGCTTCTCCCCCCTCACTCCCCCGCTGCAGGGAGCCTGTAGCCAGCAGGTCTCCCTGAAAATAAAAAACCTAACAAAAAGTCTTTTAGAGAAACTCAGGAGAGCTCCCCTAGTGTGTGTCCATTCACTTCTGGGCACAAAGTCTAACTGAGGTCTGGAGGAGGGGCATAGAGGGAGGAGCCAGTTCACACCCAGTATTAAGTCTTTTTAGTGTGCCCAAGCTCCTGCGGATCCGTCTATACCCCATGGTCCTTTTGGAGTCCCCAGCATCCTCTAGGACGTATGAGAAATATATATATATCCATCCACTAGAATAGTGAAAGAAAGGCACTCTCCATTTTTTGTAGAAAACTATTATTTGTCTTTATTGCATACAGGTTGATTCTGTTAATTGCCAACGTTTCGATTCGCTTCAAGAATCTTTATCAAGGCATCTTTGTACAATAGTATTATACACACTTATCATGTGTGTTCCTGTGCCTCCTGTATGCAGGAGGAACAGGAACACAATTAACAGAATCAACCTGTAAGCAATAAAGACAAATAATCGTTTTCTACAAAAAAATGGAGAGTGCCTCTCTTTCACTATTCTAGTGGATATCTTGGATATAGTAAGGGTAATCAGTTGGTATCTGTTTACTCTGAAGAGCACCCCAGACGTTGACAGAGTTTGGATGTGAGTGCCGGACCACAAGTACTATAATATATATATATATTTATTTTTTTATTATTATTATTATTTTTTTTCTGGATTTCAGGAGCCTGCACACTGCAAGACCATAGGGTAAAGGGTCTGTTTTTTTCCTTTATTGCTCCCCTACTTGATGTCATACGTACTCCGGTGTAGCTAGATGCCATGGTGCAATTATATGTTTTGGAGCTCCCTCCCCTGTACTGATTTGGGGTCATGTTACATTTGAAATGAAAAAAAATATTTAAAAATCCTTAATTAGTGACCTGGCCGGTTCTAGACCTTGTGGCGCTCAGGGCGAAAGTTTCCTTTGGCGCCCACCATGCTTAAAATAGGGTAACAAAAAAAAAAATAGAGTGTGGCTTCATGGGGAAGGGGTGTAGCCACAGAATAGTACCAATTCACATTACACTGCACAGCAGTGTCCGTTATTCATATTACGCCACAGTAGAGCCCCTCTTACACGTTATGCCATAGTAGAGCCCCTTATATGCACTATGCCAGGTAGAGCTCCTTATACACATTATGCCAGGTAGAGACGCTTCTACATAATATGCCAGGTACAGCCTCTTATGCACATCATGCCAGGTAGAGCCCATTATACAAATGATGCCAGGTACAGCCCAACCACCTCATACCTACCAAATAAATCCAACCCCTGTACTGTAAATGTAGTACCTTCTACTCACCCTTTTGTAGGCATAACACTGTTTGATGCTCTGCCTTGGACTCCACACACTCCAGCTGAGCAGCTCCGCTGAATGGATGCTCTAGCCGCTCTGAAGCTGGGTGCAGGGACCGGCCGGGCAGGATAACTGGCCGGCAACATGTGGATGTGCTGCTGCTCTTCTGTCTGTCTCCCCCCCCCCCACTTCAACCCTGCAGCTGCTCCCAGAATGCCCCAGCATTACTCCGCCAAAATTCTGGGAAAGAGAAAGGGTTGAGAAGACCGGATCATCAGCAGCAGAGCTGTGTTGTTACAGGTTGAGTATCCCTTATCAAAAATTCAAAATCCAACATTTTGGGTTCCCTATTGAGATCATGACATATATATTCTATATGTGTATATATAGATATATAATATAATATACATATGTGTCATTATCTCAGTAGGGGAACCAAAAATGTGTGACTTAGAATTTTGGATAAGGGATACTCCACCTGTACTATTATATAAAATTTGGTGGCAGACAACAGCAAGCGGATCACCGGTGGGTTGACTGCGGAACTCCCTCAAACTTTTTTGGCATCCAGAGTTTGCGCAACACGGGCATACTGCATAATATGCCACACAGCAGTGCCTCTAATTGATGTGCCACACAGTAATACCCTCAAATGGTAATATTACACAGAGAGCCCCTTCAGTCATGCACCATTATATACCAGCCCGAGCCCACTCAGTCAGTCCGTCAGTCTCTTTATATGCTCAGAGCCACCTCAGTAATGTAGTGTTCATTCTAGCACCCTGCATCTGTCACACCCATGCATTTCCTCTTTCCTGTCTGGAATGTTGCTCTCTGCTCTGGTGCTTCTTATACCCCTTTTAGACCGCCAGCTTGTAACCCGGGTTATTGCACCTGAGCGTGCACATCCCGTGTTGCTCTGCGGTCTGAAAGGGCCCAGGGGAAATATCTCGGGTCGAGGGAACCCGGTATTTCATCCGTGGTAGCGGCCAGGATTGAACACTATTTTCAGCCCTGGTCGTTGTGCGGTGTGAACGGGTTGCCGGGTCGATGCAACCTGTTTCCTGTTCACACTGAATGAAGGGGGGGGGCTTGGAGATCACCTGCTGACGTCACCCACGTGGCAATATGCCAGGCTTACTCACATGGGGGGAAAGGGGACAGGGCAGCCTAGAAACAGAACAGCAGAGCGCGCTAACCTGGCAGTGACATTGCTGGTGCTGCACCGAGCACCTCTCGACTCTGGAGAAATCCCTGACAGAGGAATGAGGGCCACATTTCAGCAGGTGGCAGGCTGTATTTGGTCCTTGGGCAACTGAATGGTCACCCCTGAACTCATGGGTGAAAGAAACTCTCCAGATACCAAAGAAGCTAATACCCCTTTTCCACTATCTAGCACGGGTCGCAGCCGAAAGCCTGACACGCTGCGACCCGTGCTAGAGCCCCCTTCTACACTGCGCTCACCAACCCGGCATATTGCCGGGTTGGTGACACGGCAGGGGCGGCGCTGGGAGATCACATGATCTCCCAGCACCGCCCTTCCATAGACTGAACGGGAGCTGTGTCGCATGGACACGGTTCCGTTTACACTACACCGCTTACCGGGTTGAACACGTGTTCAAACCGGCAAGCTACCTGGGTAGGATTCCCAGATCACTTGACCCGGGAATTTGCAGGGGGGGTCATTTCCACTAGAAAAAAACACGGGTAAATGCGCGCCCCCGCACATTTCCCGTGTTTTTAGAACTAGTGGAAAAGGAGTATTAGAGTCTGTTAAAGGAAGCTATTATTTAGTGTAAAAGACAAACTACATTTCACAAGTTGTAGGAGAACCAACTATAGGGGTGAGCGCTGCTAAGCTTGGTACTAACAGAACAGATATTATAATGGACAAGTGTGGGGGAATTTACAAATAATGGTCAAAAGATAATAACACCTGACTTGAGTTTCAATAAACATTTTGTAAACTGAATGACAAAAAAATATGAAATTCAGAAAAAGTTTAATCAGCTCAAAAAAAAGCACAGACGCAAGTAGACTAGGAAAGCATATATTTAAATAAAAGCACTGAGACAAAATAGGAAATTATAAAAATATTTAAATAAATGCTTTTGAAATTACATCACGTATGTTAGACGGAACATTTAAAAAGCGAGATTCAAATGTTTTCCCACCAGGGGTGGTGAGATGAAATGCGTGAAAAATGACCCGCCCAAACTTTTCGCATTACGCCCATTAGTTTAGTCGGGTTTAGCTGCTTTATGCAGATAAACCAGACTGCTATTGGTGCGATATATATGCAAAATAAAAACAAAATCATTTGAATATTGCCCCGCAATCTCCCATCACTTTAGATTAGAGATTGTGCGCGAAAAAATAATTGAATTCTGTCCAAATTGTTAAAAACTAGAATAGACAAACTTTTTTATGGAAAATATTTAATAGTTAGTAGCAGCTATTTATATAGTGCACACATACTACAAAGCACTATACAGGGAATATTTGTTTAGTCATTCACATCAGTCCTTTCCCCTGTGGAGCTTACAATCTATATTCCATACTACATGTACTAACGCGATTACACACTAGGTTTAATTTTTCTTTAGGCAGTAATTAAGTTACCAGTATATTTTTTGGAGTGTGGGAAAAGTGTGGGTGCACCTTGAGGCAACACATGCAAGTGCTGGAATGGGATGCAGTTAATATGCCAGCTGTCTGTATCCCGGCGTTCAGGATACAGACGCCGAAATCTCGAGAGTGCTGTCACTGGGAATACATGCGCACCAGGGCTATTGCTACTCGTGTCCACGACACCCATAAAGTGGGAAAGAATCCAGTGGTAAGTGCAGCGAGCCACCAGCGAAGTGAGCACAGCGAGACCGCGTGGAGACTCTTAGCGCTTGCCCCACTGCTTGCATTCTGGTAGGCGGGATGCCGCTGTCAGGCTATTGACAGCCGGCATCCCGCCCGCTGGGATAACGTATGTTACCCGCAGGTATGGGTCATTCCATGTCAGTTCAACCAGAGGTGTCCACCACCCATCTCCGATTTTTATGAAACTTTTTTAGTTGAGAGGATTTTAAAAAATAAGAATTTACTCACCGGTAAATCTATTTCTCGTAGTCCGTAGTGGATGCTGGGACTCCGTAAGGACCATGGGGAATAGCGGCTCCGCAGGAGACTGGGCACAACTAAAAGAAAGATTTAGGACTACCTGATGTGCACTGGCTCCTCCCTCTATGACCCTCCTCCAGACCTCAGTTAGGATACTGTGCCCGGAAGAGCTGACACAATAAAGAAGGATTTTGAATCCCGGGTAAGACTCATACCAGCCACACCAATCACACCGTATAACTCGTGATACAATACCCAGTTAACAGTATGACAATAACTGAGCCTCTCAACAGATGGCTCAACAATAACCCTTTAGTTAAACAATAACTATAAACAAGTATTGCAGACAATCCGCACTTGGGATGGGCGCCCAGCATCCACTACGGACTACGAGAAATAGAATTACCGGTGAGTAAATTCTTATTTTCTCTGACGTCCTAAGTGGATGCTGGGACTCCGTAAGGACCATGGGGATTATACCAAAGCTCCCAAACGGGCGGGAGAGTGCGGATGACTCTGCAGCACCGAATGAGCAAACTCTAGGTCCTCCTCAGCCAGGGTGTCAAACTTGTAGAATTTAGCAAATGTGTTTGACCCCGACCAAGTAGCTGCTCGGCAAAGTTGTAGAGCCGAGACCCCTCGGGCAGCCGCCCAAGAAGAGCCCACCTTCCTCGTGGAATGGGCTTTCACTGATTTAGGATGCGGCAGTCCAGCCGCAGAATGTGCAAGCTGAATCGTACTACAGATCCAGCGAGCAATAGTCTGCTTTGAAGCAGGTGCACACAACTTGTGGGGCGCATACAGGATAAATAGCGAGTCAGTCTTTCTGACTCCAGCTGTCCTGGAAACATAAATTTTCAGGGCCCTGACTACATCCAACAACTTTGAAGCCTCCAAGTCTTTAGTAGCCGCAGGCACCACGATAGGTTGGTTCAGATGAAAGGCTGATACCACCTTAGGGAGAAACTGGGAACGAGTCCTCAATTCTGCCCTATCCATATGAAAAATCAGATAAGGGCTTTTACATGACAAAGCCGCCAATTCTGATACACGCCTGGCCGAAGCCAAGGCCAACAACATGACCACTTTCCACGTGAGATATTTCAATTCCACGGTTTTAAGTGGCTCAAACCAATGTGACTTTAGGAAATCCAACACCACGTTGAGATCCCAAGGTGCCACTGGAGGCACAAAAGGGGGCTGGATATGCAGCACTCCCTTAACAAAAGTCTGAACTTCAGGCAGTGAAGCCAGTTCTCTCTGGAAGAAAATCGATAGAGCCGAAATCTGGACCTTAATGGAACCCAGTTTTAGGCCCATAGTCAGCCCTGACTGTAGGAAGTGCAGAAAACGGCCCAGCTGAAATTCTTCCGTTGGGGCCTTCCTAGCCTCACACCACGCAACATTTTCGCCAAATGCGGCGATAATGGTTTGCGGTCACTTCTTTCCTAGCTTTAATCAGCGTAGGAATGACTACCTCCGGAATGCCCTTTTCCTTCAGGATCCGGTGTTCAACCGCCATGCCGTCAAACGCAGCCGCGGTAAGTCTTGGAACAGACAGGGCCCCTGCTGCAGCAGGTCCTGTCTGAGCGGCAGAGGCCATGGGTCCTCTGAGATAATTTCTTGAAGTTCCGGGTACCAAGCTCTTCTTGGCCAATCCGGAACAATGAGTATAGTTCTTACTCCTCTTCTCCTTATTATCCTCAGTACTTTTGGTATGAGAGGAAGAGGAGGGAACACATAAACCGACCGGTACACCCACGGTGTCACTAGAGCGTCCCCAGCTATCGCCTGAGGGTCTCTTGACCTGGCGCAATATCTTTCTAGCTTTTTGTTTAGGCGGGACGCCATCATGTCCACCTGTGGCCTTTCCCAACGGCTTACAATCAGTTGGAAGACTTCTGGATGAAGTCCCCACTCTCCCGGGTGGAGGTCGTGCCTGCTGAGGAAGTCTGCTTCCCAATTGTCCACTCCCGGAATAAACACTGCTGACAGTGCTATCACGTGATTTTCCGCCCATCGGAGAATCCTTGTGGCTTCTGCCATCGCCGTCCTGCTTCTCGTGCCGCCCTGTCGGTTTACATGGGCGACTGCCGTGATGTTGTCTGACTCGATCAGTACCTGCTGGTTTTGAAGCAGGGGTTTTGCCTGACTTAGGGCATTGAAAATGGCCCTCAGTTCCAGAATATTTATGTGTAGGGAAGTCTCCTGACTTGACCATAGTCCTTGGAAGTTTCTTCCCTGTGTAACTGCCCCCCAGCCTCGAAGGCTGGCATCCGTGGTCACCAGGACCCAGTCCTGTATGCCGAATCTGCGGCCCTCTTGAAGATGCGCACTTTGCAGCCACCACAGCAGAGACACCCTGGTCCTTGGAGACAGGGTTATCAGCCGATGCATCTGAAGATGCGATCCGGACCACTTGTCCAACAGGTCCCACTGAAAGGTTCTTGCATGGAACCTGCCGAATGGAATTGCTTCGTAGGAAGCTACCATCTTTCCCAGGATCCGCGTGCAGTGATGCACCGACACCTGTTTTGGTTTTAGGAGGCCTCTGACTAGAGATGACAGCTCCTTGGCCTTCTCCTCCGGGAGAAACACTTTTTTCTGTTCTGTGTCCAGAACCATCCCCAGGAACAGTAGACGTGTCGTAGGGACCACCTGTGACTTCGGAATATTTAGAATCCAGCCGTGCTGTTGTAGCACCTCCCGAGATAGTGCTACCCCGACCAACAACTGCTCCCTAGACCTCGCCTTTATCAGGAGATCGTCCAAGTACGGGATAAATAAAACTCCCTTCTTTCGAAGGAGTATCATCATTTCGGCCATTACCTTGGTAAATACCCTCGAAGCCGTGGATAGACCAAACGGCAACGTCTGGAATTGGTAATGACAATCCTGTACCACAAATCTGAGGTACTCCTGGTGAGGATGGTAAATGGGGACATGCAGGTAAGCATCCTTGATGTCCAGTGATACCATGTAATCCCCCTCGTCCAGGCTTGCAATAACCGCCCTGAGCGATTCCATCTTGAACTTGAATTTTTTTATATATGTGTTCAAGGATTTCAAATTTAAAATGGGTCTCACCGAACCGTCCGGTTTCGGTACCACAAACATTGTGGAATAGTAGCCCCGTCCTTGTTGAAGTAGGGGCACTTTGACTATCACCTGCTGGGAATACAGCTTGTGAATTGCCTCTAGCACTGCCTCCCTGCCTGAGGGAGTTGTTGGCAAGGCAGATTTTAGGAAACGGCAGGGGGGGAAGACGTCTCGAATTCCAGCTTGTACCCCTGAGATACTACTTGAAGGATCCAGGGATCCACCCGTGAGCGAGCCCACTGATTGCTGAAGGTTTTGAGACGGGCCCCCACCGTACCTGGCTCCGCCTGTGGAGCCCCAGCGTCATGCGGTGGACTTAGAGGAAGCGGGGGAGGACTTTTGCTCCTGGGAACTGGCTGTATGCTGCAGCTTTTTCCCTCTACCTCTGCCTCTGGGAAGAAAGGACGCGCCTTTAACCCGCTTGCCCTTATGGGGCCGAAAGGACTGTACCTGATACTACGGTGCTTTCTTTGGCTGTGAGGGAACATGGGGTAAAAATGCAGACTTCCCAGCTGTTGCTGTGGAAACGAGGTCCGAGAGACCATCCCCGAATAACTCCTCACCCTTGTAAGGCAAAACTTCCATGTGCCTTTTAGAATCTGTATCACCTGTCCACTGCCGAGTCCATAACCCTCTCCTGGCAGTAATGGACATTGCACTTATTTTAGATGCCAGCCGGCAAATATCCCTCTGTGCATCTCTCATGTATAAGACTGCGTCTTTAATATGCTCTACGGTTAGCAATATAGTGTCCCTGTCTAGGGTATCAATATTTTCCGACAGGGAATCTGACCACGCAGCTGCAGCACTGCACATCCATGCTGAAGCAATAGCTGGTCTCAGTATAATACCTGTGTGTGTATACACAGACTTCAGGATAGCCTCCTGCTTTCTATCAGCAGGTTCCTTTAGGGCGGCCGTATCCGGAGACGGTAGTGCCACCTTCTTTGACAAGCGTGTGAGCGCTTTATCCACCCTAGGGGATGTCTCCCAATGTGACCTATCCTCTGGCGGGAAAGGGTACGTCATTAGTAACCTTTTTGAAATCACCAGTTTCTTATCGGGGGAAGCCCACACTTCTTCACACACTTCATTTAATTCCTCAGATGGAGGAAAAACTACTGGCAGTTTTTTCTCTCCAAACATAATACCCTTTTTTGTGGTACCTGGGGTAACATCAGAAATATGCAACACATTTTTCATTGCCTCAATCATGTAACGTGTGGCCCTATTGGAAGTTACATTAGTCTCATCATCGTCGACACTGGAGTCAGTATCCGTGTCGACATCTGTGTCTGTCATCTGAGGTAGCGGGCGTTTTAGAGCCCCTGATGGCTTTTGAGACGCGTGGGCAGGCACAGGCTGAGAAGCCGGCTGTCCCATATTTGGTATGTTGTCAAACCTTTTATGTAAGGAGTCGACACTGTCACGTAATTCCTTCCACATAACCATCCACTCAGGTGTCGGCCCCGCAGGGGGTGACATCACATTTATAGGCATCTGCTCCGCCTCCACATAAGCCTCCTCATCAAACATGTCGACACAGCCGTACCGACACACCGCACACACACCGGGAATGCTCTGACAGAGGACAGGACCCCACAAAGCCCTTTGGGGAGACAGAGAGAGAGTATGCCAGCAGACACCAGAGCGCTATATAACACAGGGATTAACACTATAACTGAATGTTTTCCCTTATAGCTGCTTATATATATATATTGCTGCGCCTAAATTTAGTGCCCCCCCTCTCTTTTTTACCCTTCTGAAGCTTGAAACTGCAGGGGAGAGCCAGGGAGCGATCCTTCCAGCGGAGCTGTGAGGGAAAAATGGCGCCAGTGTGCTGAGGGAGATAGCCCCGCCCCTTTTTCGGCTGACTTTTCTCCCGCTTTTTTTACGGATTCTGGCAGGGGTATTTATCACATATATAGCCTCTGGGACTATATATTGTGATTTTTTGCCAGCCAAGGTATGAATATTGCTGCTCAGGGCGCCCCCCCCCCCAGCGCCCTGCACCCATCAGTGACCGGAGTGTGAGGTGTGCATGAGGAGCAATGGCGCACAGCTGCAGTGCTGTGCGCTACCTTGTTGAAGACCGAAGTCTTCTGCCGCCGATTTCCAGGACCATCTTCATGCTTCTGGCTCTGTAAGGGGGACGGCGGCGCGGCTCCGGGACCGAACGATCGAGGTCGGGTCCTGTGTTCGATCCCTCTGGAGCTAATGGTGTCCAGTAGCCTAAGAAGCCCAAACTATCTCCAGTCAGGTAGGTTCGCTTCTTCTCCCCTTAGTCCCTCGTAGCAGTGAGTCTGTTGCCAGCAGATCTCACTGAAAATAAAAAACCTAAAATATACTTTCTTTTCTAGGAGCTCAGGAGAGCCCCTAGTGTGCATCCAGCTCAGCCGGGCACAAGATTCTAACTGAGGTCTGGAGGAGGGTCATAGAGGGAGGAGCCAGTGCACACCAGTTAGACCAAAAGCTTTCTTTTAGTTGTGCCCAGTCTCCTGCGGAGCCGCTATTCCCCATGGTCCTTACGGAGTCCCAGCATCCACTTAGGACGTCAGAGAAAAACTATTTCTGCCAAATATTTAGACTGTCTGACAATTTGTTTAATAAATATTGATTTTTCAATGTATTAAATAATTTACTAATCGCAGCTTCTTTATCCACTTTACTAGAAGTATCATGTGTATTTATTAAGGAATCACCATGAAATTTGGACCACTAAGGTAACTCTTCCTCCTGAATCCAAACCAAATCACTTTATCTGTCTTATAATGACGTTGAATTACTGTTGTACCGCATATATAATTAACACAAGAAATCATGAAATTTACAAATTTAAACATAACTTAAGTTATGGACACAAGTTGAGTCAACAATTTCATTATCTTTCCCTTGTTTGGAACCTGTTGTAACGGTCTGTAATTTTCCTAAAAATGTCAGCAGACAGTGCCTTCAAGTTCTTCCTTGGATAGTGGGCACTTTCGTTACACAGGGGATGTGAATAAAAGGAACAAATCTCTGAAGGCCAGGACAACACATCTTGTTGATTTTGTTTCATTTTATGAAGTGTACCAGCACATCTTGTTACTCCTCATTACATTGAATGATATACCCAGTGTAGCAGATGTTATCATACACTGCTGCTATGTATGTTCCAAGTTGCAGATCACTTTTGTCTGCATTTTTTGTGACTGTGGTCATAGTGACACTAAAGGGGTTATGCAATTAGCCACGGTAAATTAACGTGGCTAGTTGTCCCGCCGAGGGGTATCCACTTAGCCTTGTAAAGCCGCGGCTCATGCCGGCTTATCAGGGATTTTGTTTCACCAAATCCATGGAAACAGGGCTGTTTCTACCAAAAACACATGGGGTTCACTGAATCGGTGTGTTTTTGGGAGATAATGTAATGTATATTTTTACAGGCGACCAAATTGGATAGACTGTAAAAAAAAATATGGGTGAAACATCTGAAAAAAAATAAAATAAAAATCGACAAATGTATTTTCACCTGTAATTGGATACCCCACAAACTGATTCCAGCTGTCTTCACGTTGTCGGATGACAATCGGAATATGTGTAGTTCATCATATAGAATAGGCTGAAATTGGTGATGAGCAAGTGTTCCGACCACAGTATTTGCTGTTTCTAGGCGGCTGTGCAGTCTTGCATTTCATTTTGTGACTTTATGCCATGTATCTTTTCAGCCCGACTATACAAGTCCAAAGGTGTCAAGATGTGATGAGTTTCCACTGCTTGCTGACTGGTGCAGGTGGCTAGATGCTTACTAGCACCATCACTAAAGTAGTGAACATACTCCACTACCGTAATGAAGGCATGCACAGTTTTGGCTATATTGTCTCGAGTATTACTTATAACACACCGACTCACACAGTTTAAAGTGTCACACAATCATCTTGCCTAAAAAAAAATAGATGTAGCCATGCTAATCGTTGCCTCACGGCAAGTGTGCACACAAATGTACTCGTATGCACGCCAATGGAGCGAACGCCGGCTGTGATCAGTTGCAGCACAGCGCATTTGCACTATGCTCAGCAAATGGGTGAAGTGTTGCTTGTGAAGTGTCCCATTGGATCCCTGAATTGCTTCCCGACACACAAATTTAAAATTTTCTGCAAAATCTAGTAACACAATAGCTTCTATTTCTGGTCGAATGGTTTCCTACAGCTGGTGTAGGTATTCAGCCTGCGACTTTGCTGTATACAGGTGGGCTGTTGCTTTACCAACAGTACTACACATACTTCACGGAATTGTTCCACATTACTAGTGATTGTAACTAATATACTTTGGTCAGTGTGGAGCCACTGCTTATAAACAATTGTGTCCTCATCATCCGTGTCACCATCATGAAAAAGTCTTTTGTAACTATTTTCTGAAGTGCTTCCAGACCTGGGCATTTGTCACATCGATGAAGCATACAAGTTTTTGAGAGTGAAGAACAAAGATTTCAGTTAGGTCTTTGTAGTCCTTCTTTAGTAGTAGAGCAGCAACCAATAATTTTTTAGGTTTTGGTAAGTTTTGCAAACACACACAGAATGCACCCCTCTTGCAGCAACGCTAACAAACCATGTAGGTCGTAAGGAACAAACCTTAGACAATCCAACTGAAATGTCTGGCAAACGGTATTTGAAAGCAAGATAAAGCTCTTTCACGTTTACTAGGAGTAGTCTTTTCTGTTTGTGAATCCTTTTTCCTCCTTGAACTTTTTACAGAAACAGACTTTCCTTCCAGGGCACATCAGAGAATGATAATCATCTTCGTAAAACTGCTGTACCTGATGAACGATTAGTACAGAAAGGGATTTCCCTCTATATTTTTCAGGTTCTGCCAGTATGCGATGGGTTTCTTTAAGTATTCTTATTTGTTTTACCATGTATTCTGTGACATTAAATAAGTTAGGGACTCAATTTATGTTTAAGTTTTTAAATTTCATGATTTCTTCTGTTAATTATGTATGGGGTACAACAGTAATTGAACGTCAACTTCGTTATTTTTTTCTCCACTATGAAACAGAGTACCATGCTGTTTTTCTGTGTGGTAGTAAGGTATACCTTTTGGGATATCTAATGTTGATTGAACCTAGCGTTTTTAAGTCTTTTCGAAAAATTAGCTTTTTTGTCGTAACTCGAAACGTAAAGCAGATAAAGTCATTTGGTTTCGGTTTTTGGATTCGAGAGGAAGAGTTACGTTAGGGGTCCAAATTTCATGGTGATTCCTTAATAAACACCAATGATACTTCAAATAAACTGGATAAAGAAAATAACTTAATAAATTGAAAAATCAATACCTAATAAACAAATTGTCAGACAGTCGAGATATTTGGCAGAAATAATAAGAATTTACTTACCGATAATTCTATTTCTCGTAGTCCGTAGTGGATGCTGGGGACTCCGTCAGGACCATGGGGAATAGCGGCTCCGCAGGAGACAGGGCACAAAAGTAAAAGCTTTAGGATCAGGTGGTGTGCACTGGCTCCTCCCCCTATGACCCTCCTCCAAGCATCAGTTCGGATACTGTTCCCGGACGAGCATACACAATAAGGAAGGATTTTGAATCCCGGGTAAGACTCATACCAGCCACACCAATCACACTGTACAACCTGTGATCTGAACCCAGTTAACAGCATGATAACAGCGGAGCCTCTGAAAAGATGGCTCACAACAATAATAACCCGATTTTTGTAACAATAACTATGTACAAGTATTGCAGACAATCCGCACTTGGGATGGGCGCCCAGCATCCACTACGGACTACGAGAAATAGAATTATCGGTAAGTAAATTCTTATTTTCTCTGACGTCCTAAGTGGATGCTGGGGACTCCGTCAGGACCATGGGGATTATACCAAAGCTCCCAAACGGGCGGGAGAGTGCGGATGACTCTGCAGCACCGAATGCGAGAACTCCAGGTCCTCCTCAGCCAGGGTGTGCCCCTGACCAAGTAGCAGCTCGGCAAAGTTGTAAAGCCGAGACCCCTCGGGCAGCCGCCCAAGATGAGCCCACCTTCCTTGTGGAATGGGCATTTACATATTTTGGCTGTGGCAGGCCTGCCACAGAATGTGCAAGCTGAATTGTACTACACATCCAACTAGCAATCGTCTGCTTAGAAGCAAGAGCACCCAGTTTTTTGGGTGCCTACAGGATAACAGCAAGTCAGTTTTCCTGACTCCAGCCGTCCTGGAACCTATATTTTCAGGGCCCTGACAACATCCAGCAACTTGGAGTCCTCCAAGTCCCTAGTAGCCGCAGGTACCACAATAAGCTGGTGCAGGTGAAACGCTGACACCACCTTAGGGAGAAACTGGGGACGAGTCCGCAGCTCTGCCCTGTCCGAATGGACAATCAGATATGGGCTTTGTGAGACAAAGCCGCCAACTCTGACACTCGCCTGGCCGAGGCCAGGGCCAACAGCATGGTCACTTTCCATGTGAGATATTTCAAATCCACAGATTTGAGCGGTTTAAACCAATGTGATTTGAGGAATCCCAGAACTACGTTGAGATCCCACAGTGCCACTGGAGGCACAAAAGGGGGTTGTATATGCAGTACTCCCTTGACAAACTTCTGGACTTCAGGAACTGAAGCCAATCTTTTCTGGAAGAAAATTGACAGGGCTGAAATTTGAACCCTAATGGACCCCAATTTGAGGCCCATAGACACTCCTGTTTACAGGAAATGCAGGAATCGACCGAGTTGAAATTTCTTCGTGGGGCCTTCCTGGCCTCACACCACGCAACATATTTTCGCCACATGTGGTGATAATGTTGTGCGGTCACCTCCTTCCTGGCTTTGACCAGGGTAGGAATGACCTCTTCCGGAATGCCTTTTTCCCTTAGGATCCGGCGTTCCACCGCCATGCCGTCAAACGCAGCCGCGGTAAGTCTCGGAACAGACATGGTACTTGCTGAAGCAAGTCCCTTCTTAGCGGCAGAGGCCATGAGTCCTCTGTGAGCATTTCTTGAAGTTCCGGGTACCAAGTCCTTCTTGGCCAATCCGGAGCCACGAGTATAGTTCTTACTCCTCTACGTCTTATAATTCTCAGTACCTTGGGTATGAGAAGCAGAGGAGGGAACACATACACCGACTGGTACACCCACGGTGTTACCAGAACGTCCACAGCTATCGCCTGAGGGTCTCTTGACCTGGCGCAATACCTGTCCAGTTTTTTGTTCAGGCGGGACGCCATCATGTCCACCTTTGGTCTTTCCCAACGGTTCACAATCATGTGGAAGACTACCCGATGAAGTCCCCACTCTCCCGGGTGGAGGTCGTGCCTGCTGAGGAAGTCTGCTTCCCAGTTGTCCACTCCCGGAATGAACACTGCTGACAGTGTTATCACATGATTTTCCGCCCAGCGAAGAATCCTTGCAGTTTCTGCCATTGCCCTCCTGCTTCTTGTGCCGCCCTGTCTGTTTACGTGGGCGACTGCCGTGATGTTGTCCCACTGGATCAATACCGGCTGACCTTGAAGCAGAGGTCTTGCTAAGCTTAGAGCATTGTAAATTGCCCTTAGCTCCAGTATATTTATGTGGAGAGAAGTCTCCAGACTATATCACACTCCCTGGAAATTTTTTCCCTGTGTGACTGCTCCCCAGCCTCTCAGGCTGGCATCCGTGGTCACCAGGACCCAGTCCTGAATGCCGAATCTGCGGCCCTTTAATAGATGAGCACTCTGCAGCCACCGCAGAAGAAACACCCTTGTCCTTGGAGACAGGGTTATCCGCTGATGCATCTGAAGATGCGATCCGGACCATTTTTCCAGCAGATCCCACTGAAAAGTTCTTGCGTGAAATCTGCCAAATGGAATCGCTTCGTAAGAAGCCACCATTTTTCCCAGGACCCTTGTGCAATGATGCACTGATACTTTTCCTGGTTTTAGGAGGTTCCTGACTAGCTCGGATAACTCCCTGGCTTTCTTCTCCGGGAGAAACACCCTTTTCTGGACTGTGTCCAGAATCATCCCTAGGAACAGCAGACGTGTCGTCGGAAACAGCTGCGATTTTGGAATATTTAGAATCCACCCGTGCTGTCGTAGAACTACTTGAGATAGTGCTACTCCGACCTCCAACTGTTCTCTGGACCTTGCCCTTATCAGGAGATCGTCCATTTTCTTTGAAGAAGAATCATCATTTCGGTCATTACCTTGGTAAAGACCCGGGGTGCCGTGGACAATCCAAACGGCAGCGTCTGAAACTGATAGTGACAGTTCTGTACCACGAACCTGAGGTACCCTTGGTGAGAAGGGCAAATTGGGAGATGGAGGTAAGCATCCCTGATGTCCAGGGACACCATATAGTCCCCTTCTTCCTGGTTCGCTATCACTGCTCTGAGTGACTCCATCTTGATTTGAACCTTTGTATGTAAGTGTTCAAATATTTCAGATTTAGAATAGGTCTCACCGAGCCGTCTGGCTTCAGTACCACAATATAGTGTGGAATAATACCCCTTTCCTTGTTGTAGGAGGGGTACTTTGATTATCACCTGCTGGGAATACAGCTTGTGAATTGTTTCCAATACTGCCTCCCTGTCGGAGGGAGACGTTGGTAAAGCAGACTTCAGGAACCTGCGAGGGGGAGACGTCTCGAATTTCCAATCTGTACCACTGGGATACTACTTGTAGGCTCCAGGGGTCCACTTGCGAGTGAGCCCACTGCGTGCTGAAACTCTTGAGACGACCCCCCACCGCACCTGAGTCCGCTTGTACGGCCCCAGCGTCATGCTGAGGACTTGGTAGAAGCGGTGGAGGGCTTCTGTTCCTGGGAATGGGCTGCCTGCTGCAGTCTTCTTCCCTTTCCTCTATCCCTGGGCAGATATGACTGGCCTTTTGCCCGCTTGCCCTTATGGGGACGAAAGGACTGAGGCTGAAAAGACGGTGTCTTTTTCTGCTAAGATGTGACTTGGGGTAAAAAAGGTGGATTTTCCAGCTGTTGCCGTGGCCACCAAGTCCGATGGACCGACCCCAAATAACTCCTCCCCTTTATACGGCAATACTTCCATGTGCCGTTTGGAATCTGCATCACCTGACCACTGTCGTGTCCATAAACATCTTCTGGCAGATATGGACATCGCACTTACTCTTGATGCCAGAGTGCAAATATCCCTCTGTGCATCTCGCATATATAGAAATGCATCCTTTAAATGCTCTATAGTCAATAAAATACTGTCTCTGTCAAGAGTATCAATATTTTCAGTCAGGGAATCCGACCAAGCCACCCCAGCGCTGCACATCCAGGCTGAGGCGATCGCTGGTCGCAGTATAACACCAGTATGTGTGTATATACTTTTTAGGATATTTTCCAGCCTCCTATCAGCTGGCTCCTTGAGGGCGGCCGTATCTGGAGACGGTAACGCCACTTGTGATAAGCGTGTGAGCGCCTTCATTTAATTTATCTGATTCAGGAAAAACTACAGGTAGTTTTTTCACACCCCACATAATACCCTTTTTTGTGGTACTTGTAGTATCAGAAATATGTAACACCTCCTTCATTGCCCTTAACATGTAACGTGTGGCCCTAAAGGAAAATACGTTTGTTTCTTCACCGTCGACACTGGAGTCAGTGTCCGTGTCTGTGTCGACCGACTGAGGTAAATGGGCGTTTTAAAGCCCCTGACGGTGTTTGAGACGCCTGGACAGGTACTAATTTGTTTGCCGGCCGTCTCATGTCGTCAACCGACCTTGCAGCGTGTTGACATTATCATGTAATTCCCTAAATAAGCCATCCATTCCGGTGTCGACTCCCTAGAGAGTGACATCACCATTACAGGCAATTGCTCCGCCTCCTCTCAACATCGTCCTCATACATGTCGACACACACGTACCGACACACAGCACACACACAGGGAATGCTCTGATAGAGGACAGGACCCCACTAGCCCTTTGGGGAGACAGAGGGAGAGTTTGCCAGCACACACCAAAACGCTATAATTATACAGGGACAACCTTTATATAAGTGTTTTCCCTTATAGCATCTTAATATATAATCATATCGCCAAATAAGTTCCCCCCCTCTCTGTTTTAACCCTGTTTCTGTAGTGCAGTGCAGGGGAGAGCCTGGGAGCCTTCCCTCCAGCAGTTCTGTGAGGGAAAATGGCGCTGTGTGCTGAGGAGAATAGGCCCCGCCCCCTTTTCGGCGGGCTTCTTCTCCCGTTTTTCTGACAACCTGGCAGGGGTTAAATACATCCATATAGCCCCAGAGGCTATATGTGATGTATTTTTAGCCAGTATGGGTACTTTCATTGCTGCCCAGGGCGCCCCCCCCCAGCGCCCTGCACCCTCAGTGACCGTTGGTGTGAAGTGTGCTGAGAGCAATGGCGCACAGCTGCAGTGCTGTGCGCTACCTCATGAAGACTGAGAAGTCTTCAGCCGCCGATTTCTGGACCTCTTCTCTCTTCAGCATCTGCAAGGGGGTCGGCGGCGCGGCTCCGGTGACCCATCCAGGCTGTACCTGTGATCGTCCCTCTGGAGCTAGTGTCCAGTAGCCTAAGAAGCCAATCCATCCTGCACGCAGGTGAGTTCACTTCTTCTCCCCTAAGTCCCTCGTTGCAGTGAGCCTGTTGCCAGCAGGACTCACTGAAAATAAAAAACCTAATAAAACTTTTACTCTAAGCAGCTCTTTAGGAGAGCCACCTAGATTGCACCCTTCTCGGCCGGGCACAAAAACCTAACTGAGGCTTGGAGGAGGGTCATAGGGGGAGGAGCCAGTGCACACCACCTGATCCTAAAGCTTTTACTTTTGTGCCCTGTCTCCTGCGGAGCCGCTATTCCCCATGGTCCTGACGGAGTCCCCAGCATCCACTTAGGACGTCAGAGAAAGTTGTTTTGACATCTTCTCTTAACTAAAAGAAATTCTGAAAAATCTGAGATGGGTGGTGGACATTTCATTTTTTTTTGCGGTGATTTGATGTGGAATGACCCATATAACAAACTCCAGGGGGTAAATGTAATAGGGTCCAACTTGCCAGAGATGAGGGACTTTTACCATTTTAAAATTAAGGCATTCTCCCATAATCATTTACAATGCAAAACCATGTTGTTTTGCCTTGTAAATAATTGCCACTTTAAAAATACAGGCATTCTTGCCCAAAGTCCCGCACCTCCGGCAACTCGTATCTTATTACATTTACCCCCAGGTAGCACAGCTATGTCCAGAAATGGAAGTCATGACCTAAATGACCCAGCCATGCTGTATGTGTACAAAGAAAAAGTTAGAAAATATAAGAATTGATAGAGTTAAATACAGCAACCTCAAACTAAATATTTTTCATTAAAAATAGTAAGAAAAATAAACAAAACAACTTAGGACTATTAAGGGATTGTTTAGGAAGAAACCTTAAATAAATAAAAATAGGTCTATTCATAATAAAGGGAAAGGTACAAGGAAATAAATTGCGTAGTTTGTGCACCATTAAATGTTACTTCACTAAGGAGGTGCAGTTAAGCTGTGTAAAACACTATACAATTATTGGGCCAGTCAGACGATAATAGGAATTTGATACCAACCGGTAATTCCTTTTCGCGCAGTCCATAGTGGATACTGGGGAACTGTACTTTAGTACCATGGGGTATCGATCGGGTCCACTGGAGCCTGGCACTTTAAAAACCTTTAGTGTGTTTGTGTGTGTGCTGGCTCCTCCCCTCTATGCCCCTCCTAACAGACTGTCTAGGAAACTGTGCCCGAGGAGACCGACATACGAGAGAAGAAAACAGGTACAACAGCGATGAGGCACTAAGCCAACACACAACCGTAACCGGAAAAGGAGGGAGCTAACCAGAACAGGCAGCAACACCAACCTAACCAGGATAGCAAAACTATCCCAACATCATAAAGGCACCGCAACGGAGGGCCAACCAAACACTTACTCAGGTAAGCAGGAATCGAAGCACTGAGGCGGGCGCCCAGTATCCACTATGGACTACGAGAAAAGGAATTACCGGTAGGTATCAAATTCCTATTTTCTCTTACGATCTAGTGGATACTAGGGAACTATACTTTATTACCATGGGGAAGTCCCAAAGCTACCAAACGGGTGGGTGAGTGCTGAGACCCCTATAAAACCGCCTGACCCAACTGAAGGTCAGCCGTGGCCAAGGTGTCGAACGCTTGAACTTAACAAAAGTGTTCTAACCAGACCAAGTAGCAGCTCAGCACAACAGCAAGGCCAAGACCCCTGGGCAGCCACCCAGGAAGAGCCCACAGACCTCGTCGAGGGAGCCTGAATAGACATCGGCAAAGGCAGACCCGCCGAAGTATAGGCCTGTTGAATGGTCAACCTGAGCCAACGAGCAATTGATTGCTAAGAAGCCGGACGACCACTCTTGGTGGCATCATAAAGGACAAACAGCGAGTCAGATTTCCGATGACGGGCAGTCCGTCTGACATAAATCTTCAGAGCCCTCACCACATCTAAGGACTCTGGAACAACAGAAATGTCAGACAATACCGGAACCACAATGGGTTGATTCACATGAAAAGCTGATAACACTTTTGGCAAAAACTGAGGTTGGGTCCTGAGTTCTGCCCTGTCTTCATGAAAAATCAAATAAAGGCTCTTACAGGATAAGGACCCCAATTCAGAAACACATCTGGCAGATGCAAATGCTAATAACATCTCCGTCTTCCAGGTAAGAAATTTCAACTCCCCCCTTGTAAGTGTTCAAAGCAGTCCGATGGAAGGGAGGACAAAACCACATTGAGATCTCACGGAGCCGTGGGAGGTACGAAGGGCGTTTGCATATGAAGAATTCCTTTAAAGGAAAATTTTTACTTCCGGCAACAAGTTGTTTCTGGAAGAAAATAGAGAGCGCCAAAATCTGCACCTTGATGGAGTCTAAATGCTTGCAGGATAGACGAACGGACCTTGTTGAAGATCCTTTTGAAGCGGCTGAGGCCAGGGATCCTCCATAGCCATGATTAGGAGGTGCAAGTACCACGCCCGTCTAGGCCAATCCGGGGCAATTAGAACTGCTTTCCCTTCTTAGTCTTTTTAGAACCCTTGGGATTAGTGGTAGAGAAGGGAACCGGTACACAAACTGGTACGTTCATGGCTTCGTCAGCACGTCCACTACTACAGCCTGCGGATCCCTTTTTCTGGAACAGTAACGGCATAGCTTCTTGTTGAGATCAGAAGCCATCAGATCCATCTGCGGACAGCCCCACCGGTGAATTAACTGTTGAAACACCTGGGGATGTATGCCCCATTCCCCTGGATGGAGGTCGTGTCTGCTGAGGAAGTCTGCTTCCCAGTTGTCCACTACTGGAATGAATATGGCCGAGATGGCCTTTGCGTTGGCCTCCGCCCAGAAGAGTATTTTTTACACTTCTCGTATTGCCGCTCTGCTTCTCGTTCACCCTTGTCGGTTTATGCACACCACCGAAGTGGAGCTGTCCGACTGAACCTGGATCACCTGATCTTTCAGGATATAGGAAGTTTGCAGAAGAGCATTGTAGATTGCTCTGAGTTCCAGGATGTTTATCGGCAGAGCAGATTCCTGCACTGACCATATCCCCTGGAACTGGGCCCCTTGGGTCACAGTCCCCCAACCCCGGAGGCTGGCATCCGTTGTCAGTAGAATCCACAAGTGGATATTGAAATTCCTGCCTTCTATCAGGTGAGGAACTTGTAGCCACCATAATAGAGAAATCCGGGGCTTTCGGAGATAAGGTCACTTCCTGATACATGTGAAGGTGAGACCCCAACCATTTGTCCAGCAGATCTAGCTGAAATCTGCCGTATTGGATTGCCTCATAAGCAGCATCTATCCTGCCCAGCAAGCGGATGCAAAGATATATGGATATCTTGCGAGGACGGAGCACTGAGCGGACCATAGCCTGGATAGCCAAGGCCTTATCCATCGGAAGAAACACCTTTTGAGACACTGTATCCAGTATCATTCACAGAAACTGAAGATGTTGGGTCGGGCCCAGGTGAAATTTCTGAAAATTTAGGATCCACCCATGATCCGTAAGCAGGCGAGTCGTCAGATCGATGCTGTGCAATAGACGCTCCCTGGACATAGCCTTTATCAGGAGAACGTCCAATTAGGGGACTATGTTGACTCCCATCATGCGCAGTTGCAGCATCATCTCCGCCATGACTTTGGTGAAGACCCTCGGAGCTGTGGACAGGCCAAAGGGCAAGGCCTGAAACTGGAAATGGTCGTCCAATATGGTGAACTTGAGGTAAGCCTGATGAGGGGGCCACATGGGAATGTGTAGGTAAGCATCCTTGACATCTAGGAGATACCAGGAATTCCCCCTCCTCCAGACCGGACACCACTGCCCACAGGGATTCCATCTTGAAATTGAACACCCGCAGATACGGATTTAGAGACTTCAGGTTCAAGATGGGTCACACTGAACCGTCTGGTTTTGGAACAACAAAAAAGACTGGAGTAAAAAACCCCTGTTCTGTAATGGAGGAGGTACCGGAACCACCACCCCTGTCCGCAAAAGTTTTTGAATAGCCTCTTGCAAGGTAAGTTTTGTTGCAGGCAAAACTGTAAGCCCGATCTGAAAAATTTGTGAGGAGGAAGTGCTTGAAATTCCAGCCGGTATCCCTAGCAAATGAGGTCCCTCACCCAAGGATCCCGGCAGGACTTCGCCCACACATGGGCGAAGTGTTTAAGGCGAGCACCTACCTGAAAGTTGCCTTGCTGCTGGGGCCAACCATCACTTGGAAGGCTTAGCGGCAGGGGATCCGGTGGTCTGGTCCTGGGTTGCAGCACATGCAGGTTTACGGGACTTACCACGAGATCCTCTCGGCGTGGTGGAGACCCCTCGGCCCTTGCCTCTGAATCTTGCCACACGAAAGGACTGCAAGGAAGGTCCTGTGTAAGAACGTCTAGCAGGTGGCACAGCCAACGGCAGATAGGTAGACTTACCCGCCGTTGCCTGGGAGATCCATTTATTTAATTTGTCCCCAAACAAGGCATCACCTGTAAAGGGAAGATTTTCTACACCCTTTTCGGAATCAGCGTCCGCTGACCATTGACGTAACCACAGAGCTCTGCGTGCCGAAACTGCCATAGCAGTAGTGTTGCAATTTATCTTACACAATTCCTTTATAGCCTTACTCATAAAATTTGCAGCATCATGTATGTGTTGCAGCAGAGTAATGACCTCATCCTGTGGCAGAGTGTCTAATCCATTAATAATATTAAATCGGACCACTTGACTACTGCCCTAGAAATCCAACCAAACTTTCGTGGGGCGCTGTGCTACGTCCGCTGCCGTATATATTGCCCCAAGAGTGGTCTTAATTTTACGGTCAGCAGGGTCTTTAAGGGATATAGCCCCTGGCCCCGGCAGTACCAATTTCTTAGACAATTTGGACACAGACGTATCGACTGATGGGGGTTTTCCCATACCTTCCTGTCCTCAGCTGGGAGGGGAAAAGTAGATGTAAAACTCCTCAGAGGAGTTTTACATTTCTTGTCAGGGTTTACCCATGCCTCCCTGGCCAGGGAGTTTACTTCCTTAGATACAAGAAAAGTGGCTGAGGTCTTGAGTCTAACATTAAAGTACAACTCCTCATCTGGCTCTGCTTCCTGATCTGGTATGTGAAGAACCTCTCTTACAGCATAATTGAGGGCCTCCACCCGGGGGACAGATAGCGGTCCTCTTCCATGTCATCATCATCATCCACATCAGGCTGGTCAGAATCAGAATCAGACTGGAGCACCTGTGGCAGTGAGCGTTTATGTGAAACCAACAGAGGGGGCTGAGAAGCCTTTCTGGTATCTGCAGCTTTGGCTATACAATCCATAGACTGATTTAACACCTGTCTCTCCATCTTAGCTGCAGCCAATTCTGAATTCACATTGTGAATCACGCTCTTTTAAAGTATCTAGCCAGTCATGTGCCTGTGATCTGTGTCCCTGTGGAAATAAGGAGCACTGTTCACACATGAGGGACCCCGCAGAAGAAGCAGCACACACAACCATGTCAACAGACATATTGTACACAACTGTAGTACAGCACAACTCACTGAAAACACCTCCACACAGACCCTAGGGAGCCCCAGGAGTGACACAAAGAAACGGAGACCAGTACAGAGAACACAGCAGCGCAGTGTGTGAAAATGTGTGTGTGTATCACCTTATAGATGTGCAGCAGCGCTATCACTGATGTGCTCCCCCTGCTATGACCCCCTGGTACCAGTACAGAGTCTGCAACAGCGTGGGTCCGTGGAGGAGCAGCATGCATGATGATCCGCAGCAGCAGGAAATGGCGCCTTCCCGTCTCTGGTCCCGCTCTCCGGGAAGCCCCGCCCCTGTAATGGCGTGCGGTAACACTAACGCTTACACTGGCTTAATTAGAATATACAGTACACACAAAGCCTAATGACAGTAAGCACTGTGGAGCATAAACCCACTAAGCCAGTGTAGTCCGCGGCAGGCACTGGAGCTCATGGCCGCCGAGTGAAATGCCGCCAAACTGCACCGGGGACGTGCTAACCGGGACCCCGGAGTTAACATTCACCGCACCGGACGATCTTCGGCATCTGTTAGAGGGCGGCGGCTAGCTGCTGGCGTGGGCACACACAGTGTGGTGTGTGAAACAGAACCTCAGGAGCTCAATGTCCTATCAACTGGGATTACGAACCATTAACCCTCAGGAGGTTGGTTCGGTCCGCCCTCTAAGTCCCACGAAGTAGGCATACTGGTTGCCAACCAGTACTACCTGAAAATAAATGAACTAAAATAAAAAATAAAAGGAAACTCTCTGGAGCTCCAGAGAAATGCACCCGGCTCCTTGGGCACATTTTTCTAAACTGAGTCTGGTAGGAGGGGCATAGAGGGGAGGAGCCAGCACACACATACACTAAAGGTTTTTAAAGTGCTAGACTCCAGTGGACCTGATCTATACCCCATGGTACTAAAGTACAGTTCCCCAGTATCCACTAGGACGTAAGAGAAAATTGGATAGTCTGTATGCAGGAGCCAATAAACGACTTCATATGCTCCTGTAACAGTCATATCAGGAAGTCAGGATCTGGTGTAGTGCACAAGCTACATCGTTCCTGTCTTCCAGATCCTATGAAAAATATCTGTACACAGAGGGGAATTCAATTATTTTTTTTATCTATTCATTTTCCGCTTGGATCCCTCTCAGAAGGAGCAGAGCGATAATAAGAATTTACTCACCGGTAATTCTATTTCTCGTAGTCCGTAGTGGATGCTGGGAACTCCGTAAGGACCGTGGGGAATAGACGGGCTCCGCAGGAGACTGGGCACTCTAAAAGAAAGATTAGGTACTATCTGGTGTGCACTGGCTCCTCCCTCTATGCCCCTCCTCCAGACCTCAGTTAAGGAAACTGTGCCCGGAAGAGCTGACACAACAAGGAAAGGATTTGGAATCCAGGGTAAGACTCATACCAGCCACACCAATCACACCGTACAACTTGTGATAACCATACCCAGTTAACAGTATGAACAACAACTGAGCCTCAGTAACAGATGGCTCATAACAATAACCCTTTAGTTAAGCAATAACTATATACATGTATTGCAGAGAGTCCGCACTAGGGACGGGCGCCCAGCATCCACTACGGACTACGAGAAATAGAGTTACCGGTAAGTAAATTCTTATTTTCTCTGACGTCCTAGTGGATGCTGGGAACTCCGTAAGGACCATGGGGATTATAGCAAAGCTCCCAAACGGGCGGGAGAGTGCGGAAGACTCTGCAGCACCGAATGAGCAAAGGCAAGGTCCTCCTCAGCCAGGGTATCAAACTTGTAGAACTTAGCAAATGTGTTTGAACCCGATCAAGTAGCAGCTCGGCAAAGCTGTAAAGCCGAGACCCCTCGGGCAGCCGCCCAAGAAGAGCCCACCTTCCTTGTGGAATGGGCTTTTATTGATTTAGGATGCGGCAATCCTGCCGCAGAATGAGCTTGCTGAATCGTGTTACAGATCCAGCGCGCAATAGTTTGCTTTGAAGCAGGAGCACCCAGCTTGTTGGGTGCATGCAGGATAAACAGCGAGTCAGTTTTTCTGACTCCAGCCGTCCTGGCTACATAGATTTTCAAAGCCCTGACTACATCAAGTAACTTGGAGTCCTCCAAGTCCCGAGTAGCCGCAGGCACCACAATAGGTTGGTTCAAATGAAACGCTGATACCACCTTAGGGAGAAATTGGGGACGAGTCCTCAATTCTGCCCTGTCCATATGGAAGATCAGATAAGGGCTTTTACATGACAAAGCCGCCAATTCTGACACACGCCTAGCCGAAGCTAAGGCCAATAGCATGACCACTTTCCAAGTGAGATATTTTAGCTCCACGGTCTTAAGTGGCTCAAACCAGTGGGATTTCAGGAAATCCAACAACGTTAAGATCTCAAGGTGCCACTGGAGGCACAAAAGGGGGCTAAATATGCAGCACTCCCTTAACAAACGTCTGAACTTCAGGCAGTGAAGCTAGTTCTTTTTGAAAGAAAATAGATAGGGCCGAAATCTGGACCTTTATGGATCCTAATTTTAGGCCCATAGTCACTCCTGACTGTAGGAAGTGCAGGAATCGATCCAGCTGGAATTCCTCTGTAGGGGCCTTCCTGGCCTCACACCAAGCAGCATATTTTCGCCATATACGGTGATAATGTTGTGCTGTCACGTCTTTCCTAGCCTTTATCAGCGTAGGAATCACTTAATCTGGAATGCCCTTTTCCGTTAGGATCCGGCGTTCAACCGCCATGCCGTCAAACGCAGCCGCGGTAAGTCTTGGAACAGACAGGGCCCCTGCTGTAACAGGTCCTGTCTGAAAGGCAGAGGCCAAGGGTCCTCTGAGATCATTTCTTGTAGTTCTGGGTACCAAGTTCTTCTTGGCCAATCCGGAACGATGAGTATAGTTCTTACTCCTCTCTTTCTTACTATCCTCAGTACCTTGGGTATGAGAGGAAGAGGAGGGAACACAAACCGACCGGTACACCCACGGTGTCACTAGTGCGTCCACAGCTATCGCCTGAGGGTCCCTTGACCTGGCGCAATATTTTTTTAGCTTTTTGTTGAGGCGGGACGCCATCATGTCCACCTGTGGCCGTTCCCAACGGTTTACAATCTGCGTGAAGACTTCTGGATGAAGTCCCCACTCTCCCGGGTGGAGGTCGTGCCTGCTGAGGAAGTCTGCTTCCCAGTTGTCCACTCCCGGAATGAACACTGCTGACAGTGCTAACACATGATTTTCCGCCCATCGGAAAATCCTTGTGGCTTCTGCCATTGCCATCCTGCTTCTTGTGCCGCCCTGGCGGTTTACATGGGTGACCGCCGTGATGTTGTCCGATTGAATCAGCACTGGTTGGTTTTGAAGCAGGGGCTCTGCTTGACTCAGGGCATTGTAAATGGCCCTTAGTTCCAGTATATTTATGTGTAGTGAAGTCTCCTGACTTGACCACTGTCCTTGGAAGTTCCTTCCCTGAGTGACTGCCCCCCATCCTCGGAGGCTTGCGTCCGTGGTCACCGGGACCCAGTCCTGTATGCCGAATCTGCGGCCCTCGAGAAGATGAGCACTCTGCAGCCACCACAGCAGAGGCCCTTGGGGGACAGGGTGATCAACCGATGCATCTGAAGATGCGATCCGGACCATTTGTCTAACAGATCCCACTGAAAGATCCTTGCATGGAACCTGCCGAAGGGAATTGCTTCGTAAGAAGCCACCATCTTTCCCAGGACTCGCGTGCAGTGATGCACCGACACCTGTTTTGGTTTCAGGAGGTCCCTGACCAGAGATGACAATTCCTGGGCCTTCTCCACCGGGAGAAACACCTTCTTCTGTTCTGTGTCCAGAATCATGCCCAGGAAGAGCAGACGCGTCGCAGGAATCAGCTGCGACTTTGGGATATTCAGAATCCAGCCGTGCTGTTGCAACACTTCCCGAGAGAGTGCTACGCTGACTAACAACTGCTCTCTGGACCTCGCCTTTAGAAGGAGATCGTCCAAGTACGGGATAATTATAACTCCCTTCTTCCGAAGGAGTATCATCATTTCGGCCATTACCTTGGTAAATACTCTCGGTGCCGTGGACAGACCAAACGGCAACGTCTGGAATTGGTAATGACAATCCTGTACCACAAACCTGAGGTACTCCTGGTGAGGTGGGTAAACGGGGACATGCAAGTAAGCATCCTTGATGTCCAGCGACACCATAAAATCCCCCTCTTCCAGGCTTGCAATAACCGCCCTGAGCGATTCCATTTTGAACTTGAACTTCCTTATATAAGTGTTCAAGGATTTTAAATTCAGAATGGGTCTCACCGAACCGTCTGGTTTCGGTACCACAAACATTGTGGAATAGTAACCCCGTCCCTGTTGAAGGAGGGGAACCTTGATTATCACCTGCTGGAGGTACAGCTTGTGAATTGCCGCCAGTACTACCTCCCTTTCCCTGGGAGCAGCTGGCAAGGCTGATTTGAGGTAACGGCGAGGGGGAGTCGCCTCGAACTCCAGCTTGTATCCCTGAGATACAATTTGTACAGCCCAGAGATCCACTTGTGAGCGAACCCACTGGTTGCTGAAGTTTCGGAGACGCGCCCCCACCGCACCCGGCTCCGCCTGTGGAGCCCCAGCGTCATGCGGTGGACTTAGAGGAAGCGGGGGAGGATTTTTGTTCCTGGGAACTGGCTGCCTGGTACAGCTTCTTTCCTCTACCCCTGCCTCTGGGCAGAAAGGAAGCGCCTCTGATCCGCTTGCCTTTCTGAGGCCGAAAGAACTGTACATGATAATACGGTGCTTTCTTAGGCTGTGAGGGAACCTGAGGTAAAAAAGTTGACTTCCCGGCTGTTGCCGTGGATACGAAGTCCGAGAGACCGTCCCCAAATAATTCCTCACCCTTATAAGGCAAAACCTCCATGTGTCTTTTAGAATCAGCATCACCACTGCCGAGTCCATAATACTCTCCTGGCAGAAATGGACATTGCATTAATTCTAGATGCCAGCAGGCAAATGTCCCTCTGTGCATCCCGCATATATAAGACGACGTCTTTTATATGTTCTATGGTTAGCAAAATAGTATCCCTGTCGAGGGAATCAATGTTGTCTGACAGGGTATCAGACCATGCGGCTGCAGCACTACACATCCATGCTGAAGCAATAGCAGGTCTCAGTATAGTACCTGAGTGTGTATACACAGACTTCAGGATAGCTTCCTGCTTTCTATCCGCAGGCTCCTTTAAGGCGGCCGTATCCTGAGACGGCAGTGCCACCTTTTTTGATAAGCGTGTGAGCGCCTTGTCCACCCTAGGGGATGTTTCCCAACGTAACCTGTCCGTTGGCGGGAAAGGGTACGCCATCAGTAACCTCTTAGAAATCACTAGTTTCTTATCGGGGGAACTCCACGCTTCCTCACACAATTCATTTAATTCATCAGATGGGGGAAAAGTCACTGGCTGCTTTTTCTCCCCAAACATAATACCCTTCTTGGTAGTAACCGGGTTAATATCAGAAATGTGCAATACATTTTTCATTGCAGTAATCATGCATCGGATGGCTTTTGTAGACTGTGCATTTGTCTCATCCTCATCTACACTGGAGTCAGACTCCGTGTCGACATCTGTGTCTACCATCTGAGCTAGCGGGCGTTTATGAGCCCCTGATGGCCTCTGAGACGCCTGGGCAGGCGCGGGCTGAGATCCCGGCTGTCCCAAGGCTGCTGCGTCATCGAACCTTTTATGTAAGGAGTTGACACTGTCTGTTAAGACCTTCCACATATCCATCCAATCCGGTGTTGGCCCCGTCGGGGGCGACACCACACTTATCTGCCCTTGCTCCGCCTCCACGTAACCCTCCTCATCAAACATGTCGACACAGCCGTACCGACACACCGCACACACACAGGGAATGCTCTGACTGAGGACAGGACCCCACAAAGTCCTTTGGGGAGACAAAGAGTATGCCAGCACACACCACAGCGCTATATAACACAGGGATTTACACTATAATGAGTGATTTTTCCCAATAGCTGCTTATTATCTTATTTGCGCCTAAATTTATGTGCCCCCCCTCTCTTTTTTACCCTTCTTGTACAGGATACTGCAGGAGAGAGCCTGGGGAGCGTCCTTCCAGCGGAGCTGTGAAGAGAAAATGGCGCTGGTGTGCTGAGGAAGAAGGCCCCGCCCCTCAGCGGCGGGCTTCTCCCGCGTTTTGTATATCTTAATGGCGGGTTTTTTTGCACATATACAGTTTTCCAGACTGTATTATGTGCATAATGTGCCAAAAGGTATTCTTATTGCTGCCCAGGGCCCTGCACCCTACAGTGACCGGAGTGTGTGGTGTGCAGTGGGAGCAATGGTGCACAGCTGCAGTGCTGTGCGCTACCTTAATGAAGACCGGAGTCTTCTGCCGCCGATTTCATCTCCTTCTTCTGTCTTCTGGCTCTGCAAGGGGGACGGCGGCGCGGCTCCGGGAACGGACGATCGAGGTCAGGCCCGGTGTTCGAACCCTCTGGAGCTAATGGTGTCCAGTAGCCTAAGAAGCACAAGCTAGCTGCACGCAGGTAGGTTTGCTTCTCTCCCCTCAGTCCCACGTAGCAGTGAGTCTGTTGCCAGCAGATCTCACTGAAAATAAAAACCCTAACAAATACTTTCTTTCTAGCAAGCTCAGGAGAGCCCACTAGGAGCACCCAGCTCTGGCCGGGCACAGATTCTAACTGAGGTCTGGAGGAGGGGCATAGAGGGAGGAGCCAGTGCACACCTGATAGTACCTAATCTTTCTTTTAGAGTGCCCAGTCTCCTGCGGAGCCCGTCTATTCCCCATGGTCCTTACGGAGTTCCCAGCATCCACTAGGACGTCAGAGAAAGGGCGTTGCCCACTGCATCCAAACTCCGGAATCTATTGCATTCCGGGGTTTGGTGCATATATCATATGCAGCCAAACCTCTGGAAACTGCATTTCTAAGCTTCCGTCATCTCACCCATTGTGTGAAGTAGCATTAGGATTTCCTTTCACTGGAAGGAAGAGGCCCAGATCATACTCTGATAAACAACCTCAGACTACTATTTCTCTTCCACTTAACATTTAGCAATACACAATAAGGCAGGAAGCATTCTCCTGGCAAAAAAAACAAATTCATCTGACCGCCACTACAGCCGGCATTTGGCATTGGCTTCTCAGCCATGGAAATTCAATCTATGTAGCTCCCAACAAACACTTTTTGTGCTGATGTTGCTTCCAGAGGCAGTTTCTAACTCAGTAGCTGAGTGCTGCAACCAATGAGAGATAATTATTACACATTACGGCACTCAATGCTCCAGTCCTACAAGATAGGGAGGTCGACCATTTTACAGCTGAGCTGCTTTATAACAAGAGCACTAACAGCTGACTGTGGCACCTCTAGCATGGCAGGAATTTGATAAAGTTACTCATTGGGTAAGTGGCATCCTATGACAGGGCCATATTGACAGCCACTGTGCTTTTTATTACGGGTGTAGTATGTTATGCCGGCGGTCGGGCTCCCGGCGGCCAGCATACCGGCGCCGGAATTCCGACCACCGGCATACCAACAGCTGGGCGAGCGCAAATGAGCCCCTTGCGGGCTCGCTATGCGCGCCACGCTATCTATTCTCCCTCCAGGGGCGTGTTAGCCTGCTGGAAGAAGACATTAGAAGATGAGTAGCCATATGGGGGAAGCAACTGGTCTGCTACAAAACAATAATATAGCATGTAATAATGATCAACCAGTATGAAGGAGTCCAATGTGTGCCAAGAACACAATGTTACCCCACCATCACCAGCATGTATAGTTGTCTTAAGGCAGAATGGAGTCATGCCAATTCTGACTTTACCATCTGCAGGTCCTAGTAGAAAGCAAGACTCATCTAGCAAAGCAAACTCATTTTCTCCAACATACAGCTGCCTAGTGTTGGAAAGCTTGTGCCGCTCCCGCCTCAGTTTCTGTTCTCAGCGGAGAGGACTGGAACCCGGTGTGGTCCATTGCCGCTATAGTTCATCCATCCTCGTCTAGGTTTAAAGTACCGTGTGTTCAAAGATGCTTTTCTGCGTACCACTGTGGTAAGATGTTTTTTTAGTTAATGTTGAATTCTGGCCAGCTTGAACCTGCCTGGCCATACTCCTCCGGCTAGCTTCACTAATACCACTTTTACACTCGCAGGAAAGTTCATTCCCGGGAATGTGTCCCGGGTATATTTGCCGGGACACATTCCCGGGAATGACCCTTTCACATTAGCGGGCTGACCCGGCATATTGCCGGGTCAGTGACGTCACCGCCGAGTCTCCCAGAGGCGGTGCTTGGAGATAATCTTCTCCAAGCACCGCCTCCTCCTATGAAGAGAACGGGTGCCGGGTCGCCTTGACCCGGTATACCCGTTTACACTGGCAGCTTCCCGGGACGGTCCCGGGTTCAACCCTGCTTTTGACCTGGGATGAAATCCCGGGATGCTCGTCCCGGGAAATTGTCCCTGTACCCATTTACACTGAGAAGAATCCCGGGATGATGCGCGTTCACGTGCAATATCCCGGGATTTTTCTGCGAGTGTAAAAGGGGTATAACAAGGCATTTTTGCCCACAGACCTGCCATTCATTTGAAAGGTTCTGTTTTACACCATTCTCTGTAAACTCTAGAGACTTGTTACTGCATGGATGAAAATCCCGCAGAGTTTCTGAGATACTCAAACTTTCCCCATCTGACACCAACAAGCATTCTATGCTGAAAGCCACTTAGATCATATTTCTTCCCTATTCTGCACACCAACTGAACATGTCTGCATGCTATTACACATGAGCTGCTGCCACATGATCAGCTGATCACAGTGCCCTCTGAGTATATATTATTATTATTATTATTATTACCAGTTACCGTATATACTCGAGTATAAGCCGACTTTTTCAGCACTTTTTTTTGTGCTGAAAAAGCCACCTCGGCTTATACTCGAGTCAGTGCAGGCAGAGGCAGAGCAGTGTGAAGGAGGGACATGGAGCGCACAGCGCGCGGCGCTCCTGTGTCCCTCCTGCATCTCCGGCGGCAGCAGCGGCGGTTCTATTACAGGAAGTACCCGTTCGTGACCTCTGATCACGAACCGGCACTTCCTATAATAGACCCGCCGCGGCCGCCGAAGATGCAGGAGGGACACAGGAGAGGCGCATGCTGTGCGCTTCGTGTCCCTCCAGAAGACAGCGCGGGATCGATGGAGGGGTAAGTAACAACACTGTGGGGCATACCTGGCACTTGGGGAGGGAACGTATCTGGCAGCACTGTGGGGGCATATCTGGCAGCACTGTGGGGGCATAACTGGCAGCACTGTGGGGGCATAACTGGCAGCACTGTGGGGGCATAACTGGCAGCACTGTGGGGGCATAACTGGCAGCACTGTGGGGGCATAACTGGCAGCACTGTGGGGGCATAACTGGCAGCACTGTGGGGGCATATCTGGCAGCACTGTGGGGGCATATCTGGCAGCACTGTGGGGGCATAACTGGCAGCACTGTGGGGGCATAACTGGCAGCACTGTGGGGGCATATCTGGCAGCACTGTGGGGGCATATCTGGCAGCACTGTGGGGGCATAACTGGCAGCACTGTGGGGGCATATCTGGCAGCACTGTGGGGGCATAACTGGCAGCACTGTGGGGGCATATCTGGCAGCACTGTGGGGGCATATCTGGCAGCACTGTGGGGGCATATCTGGCAGCACTGTGGGGGCATATCTGGCAGCACTGTGGGGGCATATCTGGCAGCACTGTGGGGGCATATCTGGCAGCACTGTGGGGGCATATCTGGCAGCACTGTGGGGGCATATCTGGCAGCACTGTGGGGGCATAACTGGCAGCACTGTGGGGGCATATCTGGCAGCACTGTGGGGGCATATCTGGCACTATGAGGGCATATCTGGCACTGAGGGCTGTGTACGGCTAGAGCTGCATTTCCCACCCTAGGCTTATACTCGAGTCAATAAGTTTTCCCAGGTTTTTGTGGTAGAATTAGGTGCCTCGGCTTATATTCGGGTCGACTTATACTCGAGTATATACGGTATTTATATAGCGCACACATATTCCGCAGCGCTTTACAGAGAATATTTGCTCATTCACATCAGTCCCTGCCCCAGTGGAGCTTACAATCTATATTCCCTACCACATGTACACGCAGACACATTCACACCTAGGGTAATTTTTTGTTGAGAGCCAATTAACCTACCAGTATATTTTTGGATTGTGGGAGGAAACCGGAGTACCCGGAGGAAACCCATGCAAGTACGGGGAGAATATACAAACTCCACACAGTTGGGGCCATGGTGGGAATCGCACCCATGACCTCAGTGCTGTGAGGCAGTAATGCTAACCATTACACCATCCGTACTGCCCCTATTACTCAGTACTATACATATGGAGAGGCACAGTAAATGAAGACTGTGTTGATGGGTAGTCACACCTTTGTAACACTTGATAAGAGTGACATTTTTCCATCTCCTCTACATTTATCTATGCCAGAAAATGTACTGAAGTATAAATATGTACTATCTTTATTTCACAGTAAAGGGGGGTACTCACGGAGACTAGATTGCTTAGATTTTAAGCACAGATCACTCGTGTGTAGCCCCCTCGGCGATAGCGATGCGCAGCCCCACACATCGCTATCGCCGCTGCTAGATTGAGCCTGCATGCAGGCCAATCTAGCAGGTCGCTCATTTCACCCGCTGGGTGAAATGAGCGGCCCCCGTCCTCCCCCCGCATCGCTCAGCACACATCGCGCTGTACTGAGCGGCGGGAGAGATGTGTGCTGAGCGGTTCGCTCAGCACACATCTCTCCCGTGTATACCCACCTTTAGGGACAAGGTTGCACAGGGTGCAAAAAGTGCAGTCATACATCATCACTGCCCCAAGGGCAGATGTCTTTGGCTTGCGGGTTATCTAGAAGGACACCCTAATGGCTGAAGAAGAGACCGGCACCTAGCTTCCTGCTCCCCTAATAACATGTGTTGGTGGCAGTGGTGGAGTGATGGACCAGGACACATACAGATGTAGCCATGTTCAGCTTTGCAGCGATGCGGCATGCTGCATGGAGCGCCAGGCTGCAACTATTCTCAGCCGGCGATCGCTCTATTAATTCCTATGGACATGCACATATGTACGCAGGCCCATGTCCTAGTCGTGGGCACACTAGTCGTGCCAGCTATGCTGCGATGTTTATGCTTCGCGTAAAGCGGAGCATGGTTACTTGTGTAGGCAATGCCAAGGTATGTGGTATTCATTATAATATATAAGTAGTTGTTTTGACAATTAAAACATTTTCGTGTTTAAATAATCAATGTATTTAACTTATTATTTGGTAATAAAAATATATTATAACAACAACAACAACAACAACAGGAAAGAAAAGCCTACAACTTGCCACACAGATAGCCATTAAGACTATTGTGTGACATGTTTCCTACTATGGTCTCAGTAATCAAATAACATTATCTTTGATGTGATCTCAGCTTGACAAAAGATAAGGCTATATTATACAACAGATTTTTCTAGTATTTTAGCTGGCAGCGGAGAAAGATTATTCTGTAACAACATTCAATGTCAAAACCATCCAGAGGGAAACTGAATAAATTTTTTATTTTATTTTTGCTTTACATTAAGCGTCCCGTAAAAAAAAAAAATTAATCCAAATGAGTGCCATCATATTTTTTTCCAAGTGGATATAAAAATCATTCACAAAGCACAAAAGGAAAGCGCTACCAAATAATGGATTCCAAATGAGAAAGTATCTGTCACATCAATGTTAAGAGAAAGGTAAAAATGGCAATATACCACAGGTGAAAGGGTAACATTTAGCTGTAGTACTATAAATGATTATTTCATGGCTGTTGGTTATTTTAGGGGTGGTCTGGAAAAACACAGAAGGCACAACCACCAGACTTGGCACCTGCTGGCGAGCTCTAGCTGTGCTCCACACCGAGAAAAAGAAAACATTTTATGAAGATGAAGAAGAAAAGACTGAAAGGCTGAGATATGATAATTATCCGTGTGCACGAAGAAATCCAGAAAATGAGATCCCTCATACCATATCAGTATTATGTATAATAATAAATTGAAGATTTTTATTTGTTTTTTTTATATTGTGAAACAGTTTTTCTCAAGGAGTTGAGCTCTTAAAGGCTACATTTTGGCAAAACGTATAAATACAAAGTGCGTTTTCCATGTATACAATTCCATACATTGCATTTATTAATGCCCAAAGGAAATATACCAAATAAATTATTTTCTCATGAAGTTTATATAAGTGTTAACTATTAAGATGGACATCTCATCTGCATTTACCATCACATCTTTAATAATGAGAATAAACTGGAGTAACAATACAGATTTTCCGAGATAGTTCAACCAGAAAAAATAAAAAACTGTACTGATTTTCCTGTAAAATTAGGTTAACCATACTATCCCTATAAACCAGGACATTAATGAATTACACAGGTTCTGTGGCTGGCTGGCTTCAAGCCTGCAATTTACCTGGCTTTAATAAGCCACAGAACCTGTGTAATCCATGAGCGGTTTCAAGAGGTAGTATGGTAAGCCTATGTAAAATCATATAACATATTTACATAGCATCCAAGGTGATAAGTTTTAGACAAAGTATGTATAGGTCCAGGTTTTAAATATATCCATGCTTGGCCACAGGTGACTTAATTAGTACCTCAGTCAATTTCAATCTGTGCTCTGCCATGGATGAGGCCCTGGCTAAAAACTTTTAATGTACTGGAGACAATAGTGGCGGGATGTATTGGGGTCAGAGACCGCCGGAGGTGCGGGGCGCCGGTCGATCTTGGAAAAAAATTTTTGTAAAAGGGGCAATCATTTACAAGGCATGGTTTTGCCTTGTAAGCATTTGCCCCATTAAAAAAAAAAAAAAATGTCCAAGATCGGCCGGTGTCTCGCACATCCAGCGATCTTGGACTCCATTATATCCTGCCGATTGTCACTTACTTAATTGTAAAAGTAAAGGCTGAAATTCAAGCAGACAAAAAGGAACAAACAATAATAATTACCTTCCACAATAATCAACAGTGAACGCTAACGGACTGGGAGCCTATTACAGTAGGTAAGTGAGGAAAAGATTCATTAATAATATTTGAAAGTAAACTTTGTTCAAAAACCAAGATAAAGGACATGCTGCAGACCTTTTCTGCAGAATTAATCACATAGTACAGCCCAGTATACATGTAAAGCAACAGCCTCTGACAAGCAGCAAGGCAAGCATGGTGAAGTGTTGGAAAATTTACTGATATGCCCCCAAAAAAGCACATCCAGGCTCTCTCCACAGACATTACTGCAGAGGGGGAGGGGCAAAAGGCAATAGCAGATTAGAATTCTGCATGCTATCCTGGTGAGAAATGTGCACATTATGTAGCTGCAGTGCTGGAGGAATAGGACAGTGCATGCTAAACCATGGCCTATATTCAATTAAAGACGAGTTCAGGTATTTTCACCACCCAGATGTTGTGTGTATAAAAGGCACAAGACAATGGGCATTGTACAGACCACAGCATGCCTAAATATACAACAATAATACCAAAGAGTGCACATACTCCATAACATACTGTATTTGTAAATAAATATATGAATCATACCCATCTAATGGTCAGGAATTATAAAGCTTCAATTCATCTTTAAAAACATTCTGATATAAATGTATACACTTTATCTCACATGTACATGATGTTTTGCAGACTCTGGGTTGCCTGACAATACATGGAAGCCACATTTAGTAGAGGAGCTACATTCCAGCCCTTCCTATACATTTTTAGTGTATATCAATTGTCCCATATTTTGTTTTAAACAAAGAAAGTGCACATGAAAAGGAAAACCATACACTAAGCAGAATGGATTTCCAGTCACCGACAATATATGCTTATGAACCTGAAACATATCTAATGCCAGCAGGAGGGCTGAATGTGGGAGGCCGATATGAATAATTCCTATACCATAGCCTCAAGACATTTGCAACACACCCAACATAGAAGAAAAAAGGTTTTTATCTGCAGCCCTCATCATCCTTCCCACCTGTATACATATCTCAGTAATATAATTATATATATATATATATATATATATATATATATATATATATATATATATATATATATACACACACACACACACACACAAATTTCACACAAGAGCTAGTGTTATCATTCATATAGAGTTGGAGGTTTTTTTTAGTTTTTATTTAAAATGTGAAAAGAAAATGTGGGATGAAATTAGAATGACCTTATGACATCGCTCATTTGGTGACTTGCCATTTATAGATCTGATGTCATTTATTGAACCTGCCCGTCAGCAATCGAGTTAATTATTCTAACACTTAATTCCCCTCCCCCCAAAAACCAATGGAACATAAATCAACAAAAAAAACATAGTCTATTCAATGAAGTGCATACATTATTCAGTGTATTTATTTTAACACCTATGTGTAAAAATAGCTCAGAATATCACATATCATACACATTTCATTGAAGGGGGGGGGGAATCACAAGACAAAAAGTATTTTGAAATAACATGAATCAATTTGTCTCCTGAGCAGCCAGCAGCCCCTTCTTTATATGCCATGAAATATGCAGAAGGTTTCAACCACTGAAATAGGGGATCAGCCTTCAGTTAATTACTGCAATTCTCTCTACACAGTATATAGTTAAATATAAAATAGGCACAGATGGCAATATAAGGCGTGCACTGCAGCAGACAGGCAGCTGTCATGTATCACTGTACCCCCCTCCCAAATAGTTTAAGATGTGAATAAAACGGTACAGGGGAATATATATATATATATATATATATATATATATGTACATACATACATACACAACGATGGGATTTATCGTTGGACTGTCAGAGCCTCTGGTTATATTACATGGATGCTGATCATTTCCTCCCTCCCCCACCACTCTCCATCACAGCAAGCAAAACGCAGGGGGAATGGGGACAAGGTGGTTATGTATGGCAGAGGCTCGTATCCATTGGCCAGAAATCTGCCTTGTTCCAAATTAAAGGGCAATAATGACACTATCAGAACCCGCAGGTTGCTCGGGGGGAGATGAAGGCAGCATCCTCCTATGACAAATGAAGGTTAGCCACTCCACAGCTGTGCAGCCATATATAGGATGCATGGGGACACTGCAATCTGCCCCACAGGGCTCCATCATTCTACATCGCGTTTCCCACAGAACCCCAATAATAAAGACGGCTTCTCTGCATCGCTCTCACCTCGCTGTGTTCTGCTCGGCTCCTATTGCACCAATGCAGCAGCAGCCTTCTCTCCCCGCACCTGCAGAGCACACGCTGACGTCAGCTGACTGACAGCCGCAAAGTGGTGGTGGGCGTGGTTACACGTAGCATCCCGGCCCCCCGGCTGGAAAGTGAATGACTTGATTGGCGCTGGAAAACAGCCAATAAAACCGCGCCGCCCGTATTGATCGCTGGAGAAGGGCCGGTCCTGGTTGCCTTGGTGAATGGGGATTATAGCCCCGCCCCTTTCTGCCTCCAACCTGGGAGCGAGTAAATTATAGATGAAGGCAGGAGGCTACTAGCGGCGGCTGATTCCTGACAGGGGCTGTGTGTGTCTGTGACATGGCAGTGGCAGCAGCAGCAGGCGTACATGGCTCCCAGCCATAAGGCACGGCGCAGCCATGGCCATCATTAATAACAACGTCTTCAGCAAGCGGGTCCACGAAATCAGAAAGGAGAGGGCAATGTCAGATGTCGGCATACATGGCGCTGAGCAAATGGGATGATGATGTTATGTAGTCTGAAGCACAGATCTTGAGAAACTAGGAGCTGCCATTCTCTTTTTTTCTTTTTAAGATACAAAACAGTATTGTTATCTTTAATGTATAACTATGTTGCCTCAAATAGCAGAAAGCGTTTACATATAACTATAATCCATGCAGAATAAAAAAAATCACAATAGAATTACAGCATTTACCCTGGAATTACTGCAGTTCTTAAATCACTAGGTGATTCATCGCGCTGTACGGGCGCTCTTCAACCGTCGTAAGGGGCTTCATCCCCTTAACCCTTGAACACCCTTGTGGCGTGCAATATTTTTATTATATGGAGTATTACCTCCAATCATAATTGTGTGAGTGGTTAAATGTTGCACGGACAAAGGGCGTGCAATGGTTAAGGGGTCGAAGCCCCTAGCAACAGCATGAACAGCGCACGCAGGGCCTGATGAATCACCTAGTAGGTGGTTTGGTTGGGGGAGTGGCGGGTTCGGGGAAGACGCGGATGGAATCCGGGGGTGCTGCGGGGAGGGGCGGTTGGGGTGGTGTCGCAGGTGGGGGAGGGGCAGGTGCGGGGGTGCTGCGGGTGGGGGAGGAGCAGTTGTGGGGGTGCCCCGGGCCGGGTGTGGTGGAGTGGGTCTGGAGCTACCGCGGGTTCTGGAGTGGGGGTGCTGCGGATGGGGCCCGGAGGTACTGTGAGTGGGGGAGGGGCAGGTAATGCTTCTCCTGTCAACAGCTAAGCTGCTGTCCTCCCTTTGGCAGTGGCTCTCCCGAGACTCGCACAGCAGCCAGTCACTATTGTTAGCGCCGGTGTCCCAACGCGCCGCATTACAGGGAAGAAGATGCACTTAATAAACTACAGCTCCCAGCAGCCCTAAGGGCTGGAATGCTTCGGCACTAAGGGCTGCTGGGAGCTCTAGTTTATTTAGTGCGTCTACTTCCCTGTAATGCGGCGAATTGGGACACTGATGCTAAGAATAGTGTCTGGCTGGCAGAACTGAGTGACTGGCTGAAGCAATGTAAAAGGTGAGAGTGCTGTGCAGTGTCGGTGTCAGAGACACTGCACACCGGCCCCACGCTAGCCGCTCAGCAAAGGAATGCAGTGCAGGGTGGCATCAGGAAGGAGAGGCGTTCTCCCTGCTCTGCATCCCTGTGCTGAGCTGTTGCTGCTATCCCTGCTGCTGCTGCCGGCTGCTGTCACGCATGCAGCGGCACCAGCAGCACAAAACCTCCTCTCCCCCTCGGTGCCGGCAGCACAAAGCCTCCCCTCCCGTGTGTGACATTCAGTGGCCGGATGGGAGCCAAAGGGGGCGGAGCTAGATGGGAATAAGGGGCGGTGCTAGACGGGACCATGCTGCAGCAGGAGGATGAGCTGCTACAGCTTCGCCAGCCAGACTTCATTAGGTAAGTGTCTGGAAAGAGAGAGAGTGTGTGTGTGTGTGTGTGTGTGTGTGTGTGTGTGTGTGTGTGTGTGTGTGTATACAGTGTCTGTGTATACCGTATATATGTATGACTGTATGTGTGTAATGTATGTACAGTATGTATGTGTGTTTGTAATATATATGTGTCTGTTGTGTGTATATGTGTGACTGCGGCATAATGTGTGTAAGCGTCACTGGTACAGGAGGCGTTACGTGTGTAAGCGGCACTGCTACAGGGGCGTTACGTGTGTAAGCGGCACTGGTACAGGGGGCGTTACATGTGTAAGCGGCACTGCTACAGGGTGCGTTACGTGTGTAAGTGGCACTGGTACAGCGGGCGTTACGTGCGTAAGCGTCACTGGTAGAGGGTGCTTTACGTGTGTAAGCGTTACTGGTACAGGGGGCGTTACGTGGGTAAGCGGCACTGCTACAGGGGGCGTTATGTGTGTAAGCGGCACTGGTACAGGGGGCGTTACGTGTGTAAGCATCACTGATACAGGGGGGGGCGTTACGTGTGTAAACGTCACTGGTACAGGGGGCGTTACATGTCTAAGCGGCATTGGTACAGGGGCTGTTACGTGTCTAGGCGGCACAGATACAGGGGCATTACATGTCTAAGCGGCACTGGTACATAGGGCGTTACGTGTCTAAGCGGCACTGGTACAGAGGGCGTTACGTGTGTAAGCATCACTGCTACAGGGGGCGTTACGTGTGTAAGCATCACTGCTACAGGGGAGTTACGTGTGTAAGCGTCACTGGTACAGGGGGGCGTTACGTGTGTAAGCGTCACTGGTATAGGGGGACGTTACGTGTGTAAGCGTCACTGGTGCAGGGGGCGTTACGTGTGTAAGCGTCACTGGTACAGGGGGAGCGTTACGTGTGTAAGCGTCACTGGTACAGGGGGCGTTACCTGTGTAAGCCTCACTGGTTCAAGGGGCGTTACATGCGTAAGCGTCTCTGGTACAGGGGGCGTTACATGTGTAAGTGTCTCTACTACAGGGGGTATTATGTGCGCTGTGCCTTTGTAAAGTATGCGAGGGTGCAAATTTATAGTTTGCAGGGGTGCGCAGAACACCCTATCACCGGCCCTGACTGCACACCCACTGCACTGTACAGCACTGTAACCTTTTACATTGATTCAGCGTCCAGACATTACCCTCCGCGATATCACCCATTCTATCCGTTACATTAGCCATCCCGGGGCTTCCAGGCCAGCAGCCCAGGTGCTGTGTTGCGGAGTCAGGGCCTCTGGGGATCTGGGTGCGGCTGTGGCTGGGAGGCACTTCTGTGACATCACACGCAGAGGAGGCTCCGGGGCTCAGGGAGTATGCGGCGCAGGGAGGGCTATGAAAGCCTTCCACTGTGCCGCTTTCATACACATCTATGCTGATGGTTGCAACAGCTTTTGTTCCACCTGCACTGCGGCTAGGGAGTGGGGATTGTTGATGCGGGAGGGGGCAGGCGGACTGGCAGCAGGACATAGGATGCTGCCGTAAAAGGATGTTTTTTCTCTTACGTCCTAGAGGATGCTGGGGACTCCGTAAGGACCATGGGGTATAGACGGGCTCCGCAGGAGACATGGGCCCTTTAAGACCTTTTAATGGCCCTCCTCCAGACCCCAGTTAGATTCTGTGCCCAGAGGAGACTGGTCGCACACTAGGGGAGCTCTACTGAGTTTCTCTGGAAAAAGACTTTGTTAGGTTTTTTATTTTCAGGGAGCACTGCTGGCAACAGGCTCCCTGCTTCGTGGGACTGAGGAGAGAGAAGCAGACCTACTTTACTGATAGGCTCTGCTTCTTAGGCTACTGGACACCATTAGCTCCAGAGGGTCGGAACAAAGGTCTGATAATGTCGATATTATCTTAGACCGAAAAGCTATACCTCTAGATACACTATTACCGTGGAGCCGCTATGGCCGCTAGACTGGATACACGTGCTACGCACTTTGTACGCTATTTGCGTACAGAGTCCCGCACGTGGTATGTACTTGGCGTACACACGTCGCGCTGAGTGTACAGAGTACACACAGCATGCACACACACAATTGATAACCTTTAAACCTTGTTAATGATACAATGCAATTATATGATTATACTTTAAACCCTTAGCAGCAAAGTACTGCAACAATGTTATACCTTAAACCTTAAGTAGCGCTGACGGTATAAAGTACCCGCAGTGCGTACACCTTATCAATGCCTATACACCTTATACAGATAATTACACTCTAAGACCCTTGCAGGAAAGTGAAGACACAACACTGATTTGTAATTGAAACCACAGGGTTCTAAGGCCACCGTGGATTAATTCCAAAAGGTAAACAGTACAAATCATACACTACAGGCTAACAAGATAAATCTAAACAGAATAATGGCTACAGAGAATGTACATACGTGAGAATGTTCACAAGCGCAACCTGGCCGGTCCTCCGCTGGTCATACAAATAGCGTTCAGAGTCTTCTGACCGGCCAGGCAACAATGGGCTTTTTATACACAACATGCATACACAATACAATGGTCACTGTAATCTCATTGTCCATTGGACACAGGGATGTGTCTTTACATTACAGAAGAGGTCATAGGTGGATTTGAATAGATGGGCGATGTCTTTCCCCAACCGCTCTTGTGGGTGGTATCCTCTTGATTCCCGCCGCATACATAATATACAGTAAATACAGTTAATATCTATATTCTGCTTTTGCACATAACTATACGCAGGAACATGCGATCTTTCTCTAACCAACACCGGAATGTTACCCTCAAAATACCCTACAGCTGGATACTAGACATCACCTTCCAACCTTTATCTGACCCTTCCTATCATGCAAAGGCGAATCTCTTAGTCCAGCAACTGTTTAAACTATTAATACTCGCTGACGTGGTCTAGGGGAGCTATATCTAAAATGTACACTATTTGGGTTAAATATGTAATGTTCTAATAACCCTCTATGCGTTCACAAACTCTACCGTAAATGCGCATACCACGTGCTAAGGCGCATGGCCGTGGAAAGCTCCTTTACGCAAATTGCGGATATGTGCACGCACGGCAGACTGAGTGCACGCGCAGCGGGCATGTGCATGGGGTTAGTACGTGGGGCATGCATTACAATATTTTTCGACTTTGACAGTATATCCTTATGTCTATCCCGTTACCATGCAAGTTTAAATTGCTCTACTGTCTTAGCTTCTACCACCTCTGCTGGGAGGCTATTCCACTTGTCCAGTACCCTTTCTGTTAAGTAAGTTTTCACTGAAACTACTTCCCTACAATTTTGGTGCATGTCCTCGTTTCTAATACAGGTTGAGTATCCCATATCCAAAATGCTTGAACCAGAAGAATTTTGGACAATGGATTTTTCCGTATTTTGGAATAATTGCATACTATAATGAGATGTCTTGGCGATGGGACCCAAGTCTAAGCACAGAATGCATTTATATTTCATACACACAGCCTGAATGTAATTTTAGCCAATATTTTTAATAACTTTGGGGGTAATTCAGACTTGATCATAGTTGTGCTAAATTTAGCACATCTACAATCACTTTCTCTTACGTCCTAGATGATACTGGGAATCCATTTAATACCATGGGGTATAGACGGGTCCCCTAGGAGCCATGGGCACTTTAAGAATTTGATAGTGTGTGCTGGCTCCTCCCTCCTACCAGACCCTCCTACCAGACTCAGTTTAGAAAATGTGCCCGGGGAGCCGGTCACGTTACATGAAAGCTCCTGAAGAGTTTTCTGCATTTATTTTCTCTGTTTGTTATTTTCAGGCAGGACTGGATGGCACCAGCCTGCCTGCTTAATGGGACTTGGGGGGGGGGGGGATGGCCCAACCTCTTGAAGGGTTAATGGTCCCGTTACCCGCTGACAGGACACTAGCTCCTGAGGGAACTATTCGCACGCCACACCACAGCAAGCGTACAGTCCCGCAGCACGTCGCCACCTCTAACAGAGCCAAAAGAAAGAAGAGTGGTGGGTACTAAGCCGGCGTCCCGGTTAGCGGGTCGCCGGCCATGATGGCAGCATGAGGGTACAGAGACGCACGGCTTCTACGGGGGCGGCAGAGTCTCGGGACTCAGTACACAGTGCGGACGCACCACTTCTGAGGGAGCGAACTGAGTCTAAGTACACTATGAGTGTACAGAGTACCCAGACTGGCATTACAGGCTTAAAAGGCGACTGACTCCATTTTAAGCATAAAAATTACCTCAGCCGGAATAAAAAAGTGGGAAGACCGCGCCATTGTAGGGGCGGGGCTTCCCTATGGTTGGATCCAGCAGCTCACCAGCACCATTTTCCCTTTGCAATGGACACAGACGCTGACTGACAGGGACCCGCAGCTCAGCTGAAGAGACTCCAGATTACCTCAGCGGTACCAAGGGGTCATACCAGGGGGGAGCGCTTACTTGTGTTCTAAGTCCCCAATCTGGGTACTTAGTCTGCGACCCAGCTAAGCTTGGCATTAGCAGTAAGGGCGCTGTGTGCTGGCTTCAGGCTATCTCTTTGTCGCTCTTGAAGGGCTTTTTGTGGGTTAATTGTGCTTTTAACCTGTTCCTGTGTGTGTGTGCTGTCACTGTCACACTATGTCAGACAAAGAGTGTGTTTCTTGTAAGGTACAGTGTTCCTCTTCTCCGGGGGGTTCACTGCAGTGTACTCAATGCAGTGCATCTTCCCAGGATAGCGTGTTAGAACCAGCTTGGCTGTATTCCATTAGGGGAAGGATCTCCAATATTTCCACTGAATTGTCCCACAATGAGAAAGAGACGCAATACTTAAGACAATCGATGACTAAGTTTATAAACAGAGACTCAGTACCCAAACCAGCGCCTGAGTCCCCCGCCATTTGTCTGCAAAAGCGTCCTTTGGCATATATCCTGCAGTCTGACTCTGATGATGAGGGGTCAGACATGAAGGAGGGGGAGGTGGATGCAGAGGTGGGGGAGGCTACTCTGTCACAGGGAATAGAGGCTCCCATAGAAGCTATTAAAGAGGTTCTGAATATCCCTGATAAGGTAACAGAGGAGACTGAGGAATCTTATTTTAATATAAAAAAAAAAATCCTCAGCCACTTTTCCTGTGTCAAAGGAACTAAGGCCCTCATTCCGAGTTGATTGCTCGCCAGCTGCTTTTAGCAGCATTGCAAACGCTAGGCCGCCGCCCTCTGGGAGTGTATCTTAGCTTATCAGAATAGCGAACAAAAGATTAGCAGAACTGCTCGAAAATCTTTTCCTGCAGTTTCTGAGTAGCTCCAGACCTACTACTAGATTGGGATCACCTCAGTCCGTTTAGTTCCTGCTTTGACGTCACAAATACGCCCTGCGTTTTGCCAGCCACTCCCCCGTTTCTCCAGCTACTCCTGCGTTTTAGCCTGACATGCCTGCGTTTTTTAGCACACTCCCGGAAAACGGTCAGTTTCCGCCCAGAAACACCCACTTCCTGTCGAGCAATCAACTCGGAATGACCCCCTAAATATCCTGTTTGAAGAACCGTGGGTTAATCCTGATAGGAAATTTCAAATCCCTAAAAGGTTGATATCATCTTTTCCTTTCCTCCTAAGGATAGGGAAAAATAGGAAAATCCACCGATAGTGGATGCATCAGTATCCAGGCTGTCACGGAAAATTGTATTGCCTGTCCCTGGTGCAGCCACCCTAAAAGACACGGCTGATCGTAGAATTGAGAATACACTCAAATCTTTGTATACAGCTGCCAGGGTTGCCCAGATACCCACTATAGCATGTGTGTGGATTACTAAGGCCATCGCAAAATGGTCGGGTAACCTAATTGAGGGGTTAGGTACCTTGCCTAAGGGGGAAATTATTTTGCTCCTGCAACATATACAGGACTCGGCAAATTTTATGGTGGAAGTCATAAAAGAAATAGGCTTACTTAATGCACGCACCACTGCTATGGCAGTGTCAGCACGTAGAGGCTTATGACTCCAGGAATGGCGTGGATGGCCTACCCTTCACAGGAGAGACCTTATTTGGAGATGAACTAGACAAATTGATCTCCAAAGCTACTGTGGGTGAGTCCACATATCTTCCTTCTGCAGCTCCCCCAGCCAGGAAGGCTTACTCAGGACCTAATCTACAGTCCTTTCGGACTGCCAAGTTCAAGGGCAAAACCAGAGGTTCTTCTACAGTTACCAGAGGCGCTAGAGGTAAAACACAAAAACCAGCAACTGCAGTTCACAGGAACAGAGCCCAAGTTCTGCTTCCTCAAAGCCTTCAGCATGATGGTGGACCGCGATGTCTGGAAGACCGGCAGGTGGGAGCCCAACTAAAAATTTTCAGTCACATCTGGACAACATCATGCCAGGATCCCTGGGTCATAGATTTTATTTCCCAGGGCTACAGACTGGAGTTTCAGGAGCTTCCACCTCACAGATTCTTCAAATCAGGCTTACCAGTTTCACAAGAAACAAGTATAACCTTACAGGACGCCATTCAAAAACTGTTACTGACTCAGGTCATTGTTCCAGTTCCACCTCACCTGCAAAACGGGATATTATTCCAACCTGTTTATAGTACCAAAACCAGAAGGTTCGGTAAGGCCGATTTGAATCCGTACTTAAGAGTGTTCATATTCAAGATGGAGTCTCTGAGAGCGGTGATCTCAGGTCTGGAGGAGGGGGAATTTGTAGTGTCTCTGGTTATCAAGGATGCGTACCTTCACATTCCGATCTGGCCACCTCATCAGGCTTACCTACGGTTTGCACTGCAGGACTGTCACTACCAGTTCCAGGCCCTGCCATTTGGTCTCTCCACGGCACCGAGCGTGTTCACCAAGGTGATGGCAGAGATGATGTTTCTACTCCGCAAACAGGGAGTGAACATAATCCCATACCTGGATGATCTTCTGATAAAGGCACCGTCCAAGGAGCGGTTGATGGACAGTATTCACCTCTCAACCACATTAATCCTGGATCACAGGTGGATTCTGAATTTACCAAAATCTCACCTGGAACCGACGCAGAAACTTTCCTTTCTGGGAATGATACTGGAGACGGAATCTCAGAGAGCGTTCCTTCCTGTGGAGAAGGCTATGGAAATCCAGTCGATGGTTCGGGCTGTTCTGAAACCAACCCGGATCTCGGTGCATCTGTGCATTCGCCTTCTGAGGAAAATGGTGGCCTCTTACGAGGCGCTTCAGTACGGAAGGTTTCATGCGAGGCCCTTCCAACTAGATCTATTGGACAAATGGTTCAGATTGCATCTTCATATGCACCAGAGGATCCGTCTGTCGCCAAGAGTCAGGATCTCACTTCTGTGGTGGCTACAGACTTCTCACCTCATCGAGGGTCGGAGGTTCGGGATTAAAAATGTATTTCTGCTAACCACGGACGCAAGCCTCAGAGGTTGGGGAGCAGTCACCCAGGGGGTGCAGTGTAAAGGAAAATGGTCAAGTCAGGAAGTCGTCCTTCCAATAAACATCCTGGAACTCAGGCCTATCTACAACGCCCTTCTGCAGGCCTCATCCCTACTTCGGAATCAGGCCATTCAAGTCCAGTTGTACAATATAACGCTGGTAATGTACATAAACCAACAGGGCAGAACGAAAAGCAGAGCAGCAATGTCAGAGGTGTCAAAATTTCTCCTCTGGGCGGAAAAACACACCGTGGCATTGTCGGCGGTCTTCATTCCGGGAGTAGACAACTGGGAAGCAGACCTCCTCAGCAGACACAACCTGCACCCGGGGGAGTGGAGTCTTCACCCGCAAGTGTTCAGGTGCTTGACACGTTGGTGGGGATATCCACAAATCGACATGATGGCCTCTCGTCTCAACAAGAAGCTCAGGCAGAGCCGGCCCTAGGCATAGGCAAACTAGGCAATTGCCTAGGGCATCTGGTATGCCTAGGGGCATAAGCAGCTCCTGCTGATTAAAATGATATGTGGCATGCCTATATTCTGTGTGTAGCATTTTGTATGCAGATACAGCCATAGTCACACACAGTATATAGGCATGCCACATATCATTTTAATCAGGAGAAGCTGCTTGTGCATCCTAGCCACATAGCAATGCAAATAAGATGCATTTTCATCAAAAATAGGCACCCGACATTATCAGAGCTACCAGCTGATTCACGCCAGGCATCTCCTGCTGCATGGTGTATGGAGGCAAGATTTACGAGGACACATCTGTATCCAAGCAGAGGCAGAGGTCACAGTGTTAGCGGCCGTGTAAGTGCTGTGTGTGTCAGTGGGTTGGTTGTGCATAGTGTTCAGCATATGTGTAAGGGTCATTTTGTGTTTCATGTGTATAAATGCATTAATAATGTGCAGCAAATGTGTAAAGGGCACAATGTGTGTCATTATGTGTATAAGGGCATTAATAATGTGTGACATATGTGTAAGGGGCACTTTGTGTGTCATTATGTGTATAAGGGCACTAATAATGTACGGCATATGTGTAAGGGACATTATGTGGGTCATTATCTGTATAAGGGCATTAATAATGTGCGGCATATGTGTAAGTGACATTATGTGTATAAGGGCATTAATAAGGGCTGGCATAATATGTAAGGCACATTATGTTTATAAGGACATTAATAATGTGTGTCATATGTGTAAGGGGCATTACTGTGTGGTATTATGTGTATAAATGCATTACTAATGTGTGGCATTATGTGTATAAGTTGCTCTACTGTGTGGCGTAACATATAGAAAGGGCACTACTGTGTGGTCTAATGTGAATAAAGAGCAATATGGTGTGGCATAATGTGAATAAGGAGCAATATGGCGTGGTGTAATGAGAATAAAGAGCAATATGGTGTGGTGTAATGTGAATAAGGAGCAATTCAGTATGATGTTATGTGAATGAGGGGCACTACTGTGAGGAGTAACGTATATAAGGTAAAGTGGTACTACTGTGTGATGTAATGTGAATAAGGGACACTATCGCATGATAAATTACGAACAAAGTTGCAGTACTGTGTGGCATAATTTGAATTGGGGGTACTATTGTGTGGCCATGCCCCTTCCCAGCAAGAACACATACCTTTTTGGGCTGTGCGCCAAATGTGCACACTGTTCTTATTTAAATTACAGGGGGTAGGAAAACCAAAATAAGGACTGCTATGGGTGAGGGGTGATGGTGCTGGGAAAGGGGTGCAGGGTCAGAGGCGGAACTAGCGTTGGTGCTATGGGGCACCAGCCAAAATCTTGCCTAGGGCATCATATTGGGTAGGGCCGGCTCTGAGCTCAGGCGGTATTGTTCCAGGTCGAGAGACCCACAAGCAGTGGTGGTAGACACTCTGACGACTCCATGGGTCTATTAGAAAAAAAGAGAAAAAGAAGGCTCTTGTGTGAGTGCACTCTTGACATTTAGAAACATTTTGTAAAGTGAATACAGATAAAACTATAATTTTATTATTTTATACATTTAAAAGTTAAATCCACCAAACTGTCAATGAATCAGGACAATACAAACATAAGTTATAAAAGCAATAAATGTTCTGGTCTCATATAGTTATGAAATAGCTTGAAAAAGATGTAGACACAGCCAGTACTACATCTATTTCCCCTTGACCAGTACAGATAAATCTGTATTAATGAGACCGTCGTATATTAAACAAAGTATATATGTAAGAATCATAAATGGTCAAGGAAACACCTCAGATAACCTCACCCCCAATTCTTGCGTGAGGGAAACCGCATAGAGATGCACGGCGGTGATGCTTTTGTACCTGAAGAGTAGCTCCCTACCAGTTCAGCTCCTGCTCGCTGGCAGGGAGCTACCCGTCGCTCTCCGGGTCACAGCGGCTGCGTGTGATGTCACGCAGCCACCGCGTCCCGCCCCCCCCCCCCTGCTAGGTCCAGGCACGTCTGCGTTGCCCGTACCGCGCACCCAAAACGGCAGCCCAATGCCGCCGTCCCGCCCCCTCCCGCCCAGCGAACGCCTCTGCCTGTCAATCAGGTAGAGGCGATCGCTGGGCTGGGATGCCAATCGCATCTCTGGCATGCGCCGGCGCACTGCGGCGCCGGTGCATGTGCAGTTCAGACCTGATCGCCCACTGTGCAAATACGCACAGCAGCAATCAGGTCTCAATTAGCCCCTCTGTGCATTAAACGAAGTTTGTCTACACACAATTCATTTATGTTTCATATACACCTTATACAAATAGCCTGAAGGTCATTTAATACAATATTTTTAATAACTTTGTGAATTAAACAAAGTTTGTATACATTGAGACATCAGAAAACAAAGGTTTCACTATCTCACTCGCACTCAAAAATTCCGTATTTCGGAATATTTGGATATAAGATACTCAACCTGTACTTCTCTTCTTTTGAAAAATGTCTCCCCCTGTAACTTGTTAAAAGAACCCTTGATATATTTGAAAGTTTTTATCATGTCCCCCCTTTCCCTTTTCTGCTCCAAACTATACATGTTAAGATCTTTTAGTCTTTCAAAGTTAGTTATGTGTGGATTCGGCCAGGATCCCAGCATTCGAAATACCAGCGCCGGAAATCTGGCACTGCTTGGAATGCCAGTGCCGGCATCCCGAATGAGATCATAATCCCGGCGCCAGGATCCCGAACGAGTGACTACCGGGCTGCTGGAGAGGTAAGCCCTAGGGTGAAGGTTAGGTCTAGGCTGTGGAACGAGGCTTACGCTGCAGGAAGGGGAGGTAGGTTTAGACTGCGAGGGGAGGGGGGGATTTAGGTTTAAGCAACCAAGGGGATTGTTAGGTTTACACTGCAGGAAGGGAGGGGGTTAGGTTTTAGGCACCACCGGTTAGAGTTAGGCTGCGGGGTCAGAGGGTTAAGGTTAGGCTCGAGTAACTTAAGGTTAGCATGCTTACCAAACCCCTGTCAGGATTCTAACCATCAGAATGCGGCGGTCGGTTTCATTTCAGCCCCAATCCGTTTTTGTGATGTAGGCCATGCACCATTTTAGTTGCCCTTCTTTGTACAGTCTCTAATGTATTAATATCCGTTGAAGATATGGCCTCAAGAATTGATCACAGTATTTTAGATGAAGCCGTACCAATGACTTATACAGTGTCATTATTACTTCTTTCTCTGACGTCCTAGTGGATGCTGGGGACTCCGTAAGGACCATGGGGAATAGCGGCTCCGCAGGAGTCTGGGCACAAAAGTAAAGCTTTAGGACTACCTGGTGTGCACTGGCTCCTCCCCCTATGACCCTCCTCCAAGCCTCAGTTAGATTTTTGTGCCCGAACGAGAAGGGTGCACACTAGGTGGCTCTCCTGAGCTGCTTAGTGAAAAGTTTAGTTTTAGGTTTTTTATTTTCAGTGAGACCTGCTGGCAACAGGCTCACTGCATCGAGGGACTAAGGGGAGAAGAAGCGAACTCACCTGCGTGCAGAGTGGATTGGGCTTCTTAGGCTACTGGACACCATTAGCTCCAGAGGGATCGAACACAGGCCCAGCCATGGAGTCCGGTCCCAGAGCCGCGCCGCCGGCCCCCTTACAGAGCCAGAAGCAAGAAGAGGTCCGGAAAATCGGCGGCAGAAGACATCCTGTCTTCACCAAGGTAGCGCACAGCACTGCAGCTGTGCGCCATTGCTCCTCAGCACACTTCACACTTCGGTCACTGAGGGTGCAGGGCGCTGGGGGGGGGGCGCCCTGAGCAGCAATAAAAACACCTTGGCTGGCGAAAATACATCACATATAGCCCCCAGGGCTATATGGATGAATTTTAACCCCTGCCAGAATACACAGAAAAACGGGAGATAAGGCCGCCGAGAAGGGGCGGAGCCTATCTCCTCAGCACACTGGCGCCATTTTCCCTCACAGCTCCGTTGGAGGGAAGCCTCCTGGCTCTCCCCTGCAGTCACTACACTACAGAAAGGGTTAAAAAAGAGAGGGGGGCACTAATTAGGCGCAGTATTAAAAATACAGCAGCTATAAGGGGAAAAACACTTATATAAGGTTATCCCTGTATATATATAGCGCTCTGGTGTGTGCTGGCAAACTCTCCCTCTGTCTCCCCAAAGGGCTAGTGGGGTCCTGTCCTCTATCAGAGCATTCCCTGTGTGTGTGCTGTGTGTCGGTACGTTTGTGTCGACATGTATGAGGAGAAAAATGATGTGGAGACGGAGCAAATTGCCTGTAATAGTGATGTCACCCCCTAGGGGGTCGACACCTGAGTGGATGAACTGTTGGAAGGAATTACGTGACAGTGTCAGCTCTGTATAAAAGACAGTGGTTGACATGAGACAGCCGGCTACTCAGCTTGTGCCTGTCCAGACGTCTCATAGGCCGTCAGGGGCTCTAAAGCGCCCGTTACCTCAGATGGCAGATACAGACGCCGACACGGATACTGACTCCAGTGTCGACGGTGAAGAGACAAATGTGACTTCCAGTAGGGCCACACGTTACATGATTGAGGCAATGAAAAATGTTTTACACATTTCTGATAATACGAGTACCACCAAAAAGGGGTATTATGTTCGGTGAGAAAAAACTACCTGTAGTTTTCCTGAATCTGAGAAATTAAATGAGGTGTGTGATGATGCGTGGGTTTCCCCCAATAACAACTGATAATTTCTAAAATGTTATTGGCATTATATCCTTTCCCGCCAGAGGTTAGGGTGCGTTGGGAAACACCCCCTAGGGTGGGTAAAGCGCTCACACGCTTGTAAGAACAAGGGCTCTACCCTCTCCTGAGATGGCCGCCCTTAAGGATCCTGCTGATAGAAAGCAGGAGGGTATCCTAAAATGTATTTACACACATACTGGTGTTATACTGCGACCAGCAATCGCCTCAGCCTGGATGTGCAGTGCTGGGTTGGCGTGGACGGATTCCCTGACTGAAAATATTGATACCCTAGATAGGGACAGTATATTATTGCTTATAGAGCATTTAAAAGATGCATTTCTATATATGCGTGATGCACAGCGGAATATTTGCCGACTGGCATCAAGTGTAAGTGCGTTGTCCATTTCTGCCAGAAGAGGGTTATGGACACGACAGTGGTCAGGTGATGCGGATTCCAAACGGCATTTGGAAGTATTGCCTTATAAAGGGGAGGAGTTATAGTGGGTCGGTCTTTCAGACCTGGTGGCCACGGCAACAGCTGGGAAATCCACGTTTGTACCCCAGGTCGCCTCTCAACATAAGAAGATGCCGTATTATCAGGCGCAGTCCTTTCGTTCCCAGAAGGGCAAGCGGGCAAAAGGTTCCTCATTTCTGCCCCGTGACAGAGGGAGAGGAAAAAGGCTGCAGAAATCAGCCAGTTCCCAGGTACAGAAGCCCTCTCCCGCCTCTGCCAAGCCCTCAGCATGACGCTGGGGCTTTACAAGCAGACTCAGGCACGGTGGGGGCCCGTCTCAATGAATTTCAGCGCGCAGTGGGCTCACTCGCAAGTAGACCCCTGGATCCTTCAGGTGATATCTCAGGGGTACAAATTGGAATTCGAGACGTCTCCCCCTCGCCGTTTTCCTAAAGTCGGCTTTACCGACGTCTCCCTCTGACAGGGAGGCAGTTTTGGAAGCCATTCACAAGCTGTATTCCCAGCAGGTGATAATCAAGGTACCCCTCCTGCAACAGGGAACGGGGTATTATTCCACACTGTTGTGGTACCGAAGCCGGATGGCTCGGTGAGACCGATTCTAAATCTAAAATCTTTGAACACTTACATACGGAGGTTCAAATTCAAGATGGAGTCACTCAGAGCAGTGATTGCGAACCTGGAAGAAGGGGACTACATGATGTCTCGGGACATCAAGGATGCTTACCTTCATGTCCCAATTTACCCTTCTCACCAAGGGTACCTCAGGTTTGTGGTACAGAACTGTCACTATCAGTTTCAGACGCTGCCGTTTGTATGGTCCACGGCACCCCAGGTCTTTACCAAGGTAACGGCCGAAATGATGATACTCCTTCGAAGGAAGGGAGTTTTAGTTATCCCTTACTTGGACGATCTCCTGATAAGGGTAAGATCCAGAGAACAGTTGGAGGTCGGTGTAGCACTATCTCAGGTAGTGTTGCGGCAGCACGGTTGGATTCTCAATATTCCAAAATCGCAGCTGGTTCCGACGACTCGTCTTCTGTTCCTAGGGATGATCCTGGACACAGTCCAGAAAAAGGTGTTTCTCCCGGAGGAGACAGCCAGGGAGTTATCCGAGCTAGTCAGGAACCTCCTAAAACCGAGCCAAGTCTCAGTGCATCAATGCACAAGGGTTCTGGGAAAAATGGTGGCTTCCTACGAAGCAATCCCATTCGGCAGATTCCACGCAAGAACTTTCCAGTGGGACCTGCTGGACAAATGGTCCGGGTCGCATCTTCAGATGCATCAGCGGATAACCCTGTCACCAAGGACAAGGGTGTCCCTCCTGTGGTGGTTGCAGAGTGCTCATCTTCTAGAGGGCCGCAGATTCGGCATTCAGGACTGGGTCCTGGTGACCACGGATGCCAGCCTGCGAGGCTGGGGAGCAGTCACACAGGGAAGGAATTTCCAGGGCTTATGGTCAAGCCTGGAGACATCACTTCACATAAATATCCTGAAGCTAAGGGCCATTTACAATGCTCTAAGCTTAGCAAGACCTCTGCTTCAAGGTCAGCCGGTGTTGATCCAGTCGGACAACATCACGGCAGTCACCCACGTAAACAGACAGGGTGGCACAAGAAGCAGGAGGGCAATGGCAGAAGCTGCAAGGATTCTTCGCTGGGCGGAAAATCATGTGATAGCACTGTCAGCAGTGTTCATTCCGGGAATGGACAACTGGGAAGCAGACTTCCTCAGCAGACGCTCTGGTAACACCGTGGGTGTACCGGTCAGTGTATGTGTTCCATCCTCTGCCTCTCATACACAAGGTACTGAGAATTATAAGATGGAGAGGAGTAAGCACTATATTCGTGGCTCCGGATTGGCCAAGAAGGACTTGGTAACCGGAACTTCAAGAGATGCTCACGGAGGATCCGTGGCCTCTACCTCTAAGAAGGGACCTGCTCCAGCAAGGACCCTGTCTGTTCCAAGATTTACCGCGGCTGCGTTTGACGGCATGGCGGTTGAACGCCGGATCCTGAAGGAAAAAGGCATTCCGGATGAAGTCATCCCTATCCTGATCAAAGCCAGGAAGGATGTAACCGCAAAACATTATCACCGCATTTGGCGAAAATATGTTGCGTGGTGCGAGGCCAGTAAGGCCCGACGGAGGAATTTCAACTGGGTCGATTCCTACATTTCCTGCAAACAGGAGTGTCTATGGGCCTGAAATTGGGGTCCATTAAGGTTCAAATTTCGGCCCTGTCAATTTTCTTCCAAAAAGAACTAGCTTCAGTCCCTGAAGTTCAGACGTTTGTAAAAGGGGTACTGTATATACAGCCTCCTTTTGTGCCTCCAGTGGCACCTTGGGATCTCAATGTAGTTTTTGGGTTCCAAAAGTCACATTGGTTTGAACCACTTAAATCTGTGGAGTTAAAATATCTCACATGGAAGGTGGTCATGCTGTTGGCCCTGGCCTGGGCCAGGCGCGTGTCAGAATTGGCGGCTTTATCCTGTAAAAGCCCTTATCTGATTTTCCATTCGGACAGGGCGGAATTGAGGACTCGTCCTCAGTTTCTCCCTAAGGTGGTTTCAGCGTTTCACCTGAACCAACCTATGGTGGTGCCTGCGGCTACTAGGGACTTGGAGGACTCCAAGTTGCTAGACGTTGTCAGGGCCCTGAAAATATGTTTCCAGGACGGCTGGAGTCAGAAAATCTGACTCGCTGTTTATCCTGTATGCACCCAACAAGCTGGGTGCTCCTGCTTCTAAGCAGACTATTGCTCGTTGGATTTGTAGTACAATTCAGCTTGCACATTCTGTGGCAGGCCTGCCACAGCCAAAAATCTGTAAATGCCCACTCCACAAGGGAGGTGGGCTCATCTTGGGCGGCTGCCCGAGGGGTCTCGGCTTTACAACTTTGCCGAGCAGCTACTTGGTCAGGAGCAAATACGTTTGTAAAATTCTACAAATTTGATACCCTGGCCGAGGAGGACCTGGAGTTCTCTCATTTGGTGCTGCAGAGTCATCCGCACTCTCCCGCCCGTTTGGGAGCTTTGGTATAATCCCCATGGTCCTTACGGAGTCCCCAGCATCCACTAGGACGTCAGAGAAAATAAGAATTTACTTACCGATAATTCTATTTCTCGTAGTCCGTAGTGGATGCTGGGCGCCCATCCCAAGTGCGGATTGTCTGCAATACTGGTACATAGTTATTGTTACCAAAAATCGGGTTATTATTGTTGTGAGCCATCTTTTCAGAGGCTCCTCTGTTATCATGCTGTTAACTGGGTTTAGATCACAAGTTATACGGTGTGATTGGTGTGGCTGGTATGAGTCTTACCCGGGATTCAAAATCCTTCCTTATTGTGTACGCTCGTCCGGGCACAGTATCCTAACTGAGGCTTGGAGGAGGGTCATAGGGGGAGGAGCCAGTGCACACCAGGTAGTCCTAAAGCTTTACTTTTGTGCCCAGACTCCTGCGGAGCCGCTATTCCCCATGGTCCTTACGGAGTCCCCAGCATCCACTACGGACTACGAGAAATAGAATTATCGGTAAGTAAATTCTTATTTTCTTTCTGCTGCTGATTCCCTATACAGTTATAAGTATTCTGACACTTTTATTTCTTCAGTGTTAGCAGGGTCTTGTAGTGCCACATATTTAAGTACAATGGGGGTCATTCCGACCCGATCGCTCACTGCAGTTGTTCGCAGCACAGTGATCGGGTCGGAACTGCGCATGCGCCGGTGCCGCAGTGTGCCGCTGCCGCCCAAAGGCCGTTGTTCCCTAGCGATCGCCTCTGCCTGATTGACAGGCAGAGGCAGTTGCTGGGCGGGAGTGGGCACGTTTGGGGGGCACGGTCCGGCCAACACAGGCGTGGCTGGACCGTGTGGGGGCGGATGTCACACGCAGCCGCAGGACCTGTGCAGGCCGGGAGTTGCTCAACAAGTATAAAAGCATCGCCGCTGTGCGAGGCTTTTGTACTTGGGTGGGGAGGGGGGGGGGACAGACATGCGGGGCGGGCTAGCCCTGTTGTGCTGGGCACCCCCCCCCCCCCCCCCCGCATGTCTGGGAACATGATCATAGCTGTGAGAAATTTAGTACAGCTACGATCAACTCGGAGTGACCCCCAGTATTTTGACCTTTGAATTACTGCACCAACCCCCAAGTAGGTCTCTCTATCTTAGCGTGATTAGTTTAACCTGGTATTAGCTGTAACTAGGTTCCTACAAACAGGAGTAAGATTCCATACAGAGCCAATCTCAACATAGGGGGTATATTTACTAAAATTCGTATTTTTCCGAATGAGGTTAAAGTTCAATCACGAATGACATCGAAAGTATAAAATTGCAACTTTTTGAATTTATTACGACTAATTTACTAAGCTGTCGTATTCTGCATTTTCGTATTTACCGATGTCGATGTCATTCGTATTTTTTGGCAGTGTTTTACGGGAGTGAATTGTAAAACACTGCCGACTTTAACACAATGAATCTCGGCCGGATCTGAGAGATCCGTGCTGGGCTTCATTGTGCACCTTTTTGTATAAAATAATACATTGTTAAAATTTTAAAAAAAAATGCGTGGGGTCCCCCCTCCTAAGCAAAACCAGCCTCGGGCTCTTTGGGCCGGTCCTGGTTGAAAAAATATGGGGGGAAAATTGACCGGGGTTCCCCCAAATTTAATCAACCAGCACCGGGCTCTACGCCTGGTCCTGGTTCCAAAAATACGGGGGACAAAAAGCGTAGGGGTCCCCCGGATTTCTGAAACCAGCACCGGGCTCCACTAGCCAGATACATAAGTGGGAACTTTGTGGTCAGCGGTTGACCGAAAGTAACCTCACCGCTGACCACAAAGTTCCCACCATTGGTTACAATAGAGCGCATAGGCGCTACATTGTATCACTGCCGTGTGCTGCCTGACATACACTACAGGAGCACACAGCCAATCAGGAGGGTGCCACGACGTGGCGCTCCCTGATTGGCTGAAGGAACCCTCTTAGACAGAAGTCAGGGGGGGAGGGGGTTCCTGGCAGTCGGGGAAAGGGGTCCCATGTGAAAACATGGGGCCCCTTTCAGTGCGTGGTTGTGTATCTGTTTTTTTATTTTGCAAAGTACGTGGATTACAAATAGAACAGAAGAGGACCGATCTACACTGGATTATGTGAGTATAATTTTTCCAACAGGTACCCCATGGATTCTACATGGAGAAGAGGACCGACCCTTGTGTGAACATAGGTAAGTATGTATGTTTGGAGGTGTGGATGTATGAATTAAACTTTTATTTTCAAGGTGTGTGTCTTCTGTTTTTATTGGGGTATTTTTTTAGTAGTGCTACTACAGGTACCAGTGGGCCCGGTTTTCCACCGCATGCTGGTACTTGTGGTTCTCCAAGTACCAGCTTGCGGGGGAGGCTTGCTGGGACTTGTAGTACTGCTACTAAAAACAATATTCACATTTTGACAAAAAGGCTATCAGCCCCCCATCCGCCGCCCTTGGATGGGGGGGACAGCCTCGGGCTTCACCCCTGGCCCTTGGGTGGCTGGAGGGGGGGACCCCTTGATTGAAGGGGTCCCCACTCCTCCAAGGTACCCCGGCCAGGGGTGACTAGTTGGGTATGCAATGCCAGGGCCGCAGGGACCAATATAAAAGTGTCCCCCGGCTGTGGCATTATGTATCTGGCTAGTGGAGCCCGGTGCTGGTTTCAGAAATACGGGGGACCCCTACGCTTTTTGTCCCCCGTATTTTTGGAACCAGGACCAGGCGTAGAGCCCGATGCTGGTTGATTAAATATGGGGGAACCCCGGACAATTTTTTCCCCATATTTTTTCAACCAGTACCGGCTCAAAGAGCCCGAGGCTGGTTTTGCTTAGGAGGGGGGACCCTACGCATTTTTTTTTGCAAATTTAACACTTTCCCACCCCTTCCCACTGATAAACATGCACGGATCCATGAACATGCACGGATCTCATGGATCCGTGCATGCCTATCAGAACACGGTAAAAAAAAGCAGGTCTGTTTTATTTTAGCACTTTTTCACGATTTGTATTTTTTCACGGCAGTGTTTGGCTATTGTCGGCAGTGTTTGTGAATTGCACTTTTTAGTAAATGACGGAGTTCTACCAAATTCCAGGCGTATTTGACCGATGGTGTATTCATTCGTATTTTTTTCCTTGGACTTCCAAAAAAATACGAAGGCCCTCATCACTGCCGTGATTTGAGTTTAGTAAATTACTGAGATGACACTTTGAAGAAAAAACACCATCTCGGTCAAAATCGGGACCTTAGTAAATTTACCCCATAGTCTGATCTGTATGATATAGATATACACTGCTCAAAAAATAAAGGGAACACTTAAACAACACAATGTAACTCCAAGTCAATCACATTTCTGTGAAATCAAACTGTCCACTTAGGAAGCAACACTGATTGACAATCAATTTCACATGCTGTTGTGCAAATGGAATAGACAACAGGTGGAAATTATAGGCAATTAGAAAGACACCCCCAATAAAGGAGTTGTTCTGCAGGTGGTGACCACAGACCACTTCTCAGCTCCTATACTTTCTGGCTGATGTTTTGGTCACTTTTGGAAGCTGGCGGTGCTTTCACTCTAGTGGTAGCATGAGACGGAGTCTACAACCCATACAAGTGGCTCAGGTAGTGCAGCTCATCCAGGATGGCACATCAATGCGAGCTGTGGCAAGAAGGTTTGCTGTGTCTGTCAGCGTAGTATCCAGAGCATGGAGGCGCTACCAGGAGACAGGCCAGTACATCAGGAGACGTGGAGGAGGCCGTAGGAAAGCAACAACCCAGCAGCAGGACCGCTACCTCCGCCTTTGTGCAAGGAGGAACAGGAGGAGCACTACCAGAGCCCTGCAAAATGACCTCCAGCAAGCCACAAATGTGCATGTGTCTACTCAAACGATCAGAAACAGACTCCATGAGGGTGGTATGAGGTAGTCCACAGGTGGGGGTTGTGCTGACAGCCCAACACCGTGCAGGACGTTTGGCATTTGCCAGAGAACACCAAGATTGGTAAATTCGCCACTGGCGCCCTGTGCTCTTCACAGATGAAAGCAGGTTCTCACTGAGCACATGTGACAGACGTGACAGTCTGGAGACGGCAAGGAGAACGTTTTGCTGCCTGCAATTTCCTCCAGCATGACCGGTTTGGCAGTGGGTCAGTAATGGTGTGGGGTGGCATTTCTTTGGGGGGCCGCACAGCCCTCCATGTGCTCGCCAGAGGTAGCCTGACTGCCATTAGGTACCGAGATGAGATCCTCATCCCCTTGTGAGACCATATGCTGGAGCGGTTGGCCCTGGGTTCCTCCTAATGCAAGACAATGATAGACCTCATGTGGCTGGAGTGTGTCAGCAGTTCCTGCAAGACGAAGGCATTGATGCTATGGACTGGCCCGCCCGTTCCCCAGACCTGAATCCAATTGAGCACATCTGGGACATCATGTCTAGCTCCATCCACCAATGCCACGTTGCACCACAGACTGTCCAGGAGTTGGCGGATGCTTTAGTCCAGGTCTGGGAGGAGATCCCTCAGGAGACCATCCGCCACCTCATCAGGAGCATGCCCAGGCGTTGTAGGGGGGTCATACAGGCATGTGGAGGCCACACACACTACTGAGCCTCATTTTGACTTGTTTTAAGGACATTACATCAAAGTTGGATCAGCCTGTAGTGTGTTTTTCCACTTTAATTTTGAGTGTGACTCCAAATCCAGACCTCCATGGGTTAATAAAATTGATGTCCACTGATAATTTTTGTGTGATTTTGTTGTCAGCACATTCAACTATGTAAAGAACAAAGTATTTAATAAGAATATTTCATGCATTCAGATCTAGGATGTGTTATTTTAGTGTTCCCTTTATTTTTTTGAGCAGTGTACTTTAACCATTATAATACACAATATAATCTACACTTAGATAAGATGGCATCACACTGTTGGTGGTACTCCCAAGAGTCACACGGGTCTGGGACTCCAGGTCGTCACCAAAAAGGTCAACACGCCTTAGGTCGCCACCAATTGCTCGACACGCCTTATGTCGACACCTGAAATAGGTCTACATGGACAAAAGGTCGACATGAACAGGCTGAAGTGATCGCAGTGGCTGAGTAAGTCCTGGGCTACTCAGAAACTGCACAAAACTTTTTTGTACTGGTCGGCTGCACATGCGTTCACACACTTGCAAAGGAAAAATACACTCCCCTATGGGCAGCGACTACCTACTCGCAGCAGTGCAAAATAAACCTAGCGAGCGATAAGGTCTGATTAACCCCCTGTGTTTCTACTTACCAAATTCAGTCTGTCCGCTTCCTCCTCTTCAAACTCCTCTGCACAAGGTTCCAGGCTGCACCACAATGGTCTTTTAGGTTACTGCTCTAGGGTGAATTGAAGCAGATGGCTTATAGACCTCATCTGCCCGCAATCTAGAACGCTGTCACATTCTCCGCGTTGCGATTCTACAGATACGCCAATCTGAGAATGCTGCCCCATGACACCTTTACTGATTACCTCAGCATGTGGTAAATCCATGCGGTAAACTGCCACCAGCAGAAGTACCAGTCGCTGCGTCTGCCATGCTAAGCGACTTTGAGGGACTACGCCCAGGGCGAGCTTCTGCTCTCACCCGCACACAAAGTTATTAATACGTAAAAAGGTAGGTAACCTGTCCTCGGTCGAGGCTTTGGGTTTAGAAAACACAGGTAACAGAACTAAAATTAAGAATTTTTTAATCCAAGTATAAACTTCAAAGCTTAGTGTTACAGAAAAAAGAAAGTTACAAGAATATAATGGTTGTAATTAGTCACACACGTAAATACGATTTCAAATAAAAAACAAAATAGGAATAAACACAACTTTACCTGAAGTTGGGCTGGCAGATTGAGTGTACTTTGTACAGCCAAGTACGTACACGGTACGGGGCTCTGTACGCTAATGGTGTAATAAGTACGTAGGTTGAGGATTAAGTATAGCGGCCGCAGCGGCTCCATTTAAAGTGTATGACATGTCTTTTTAAAGTGTTGCTTTTAGTCCTGTACGTAAACCAACGTTTACAGTTTGATGCTTAGAGAGTTGGTACCGGACATCTTGGTCACATTTTTTATTATTTATTTATGACCAGTTATTTATATAGTGTACACATATTCCGCAGTGCTTTACAGAGGATATTTGCTCATTCACATCAGTCCCTGCCCCAGTGGAGCTTACAATCTAGATTCCCTATCACATGCATACACATTCACGCTAGGGTTAATTTTGTTGGGAGCCAATTAACTACCAGTATATTTTTGGATTGTGGGAGGAAACCGGAGTACCTGGAGGAAGCCCACGCAAGTACAGGGAGAATATACAAACTCCGCACAGCTATAGCCATGGTGGGAATCAAACCCATGACCTCAGTGCTGTGATAACCATTACAGCATCCGTACTGCCCCATGCCTGTCATATGAGCAGGGATTATTTAATTACCCATCTCATTTTGTTTGAAGGTATGGAGCAGGCTTATCCATTATACTGGGACAGTTTTTACAACTGGCTAAATAGACATTAATCACCTGTTGTAGCCAAAATGTCTTCGCTAACTCATAAGGATGCACCCCCTGTTGGGGAAGTAACAACTTGTCTGAAATGACCCAAGCCAGACCTGACCCTGGCCTCTGAAATCTGTTCCTTTGCAATGTAAATTGCCACATTATACAGATAAGCTCAGGAAGAGCATTGAAGCTTGTCACCTTTCCACATAGCACAACCTTTGAGTTGTTTACTATTTCTGGACCCCTGATGTGTAAGTAAACACTATAAGGCAATTAACTCTCACCCCAGGTTCCATCCACAGACATGTTTCTCAATACAAAATACATTGATACAGCAATCAGATATCTTGATATCACATACATTGATATTAACAGGCCTATTCCTATTTGAAATAGCCTGGATCATGACAAACGCTGTGAATCTTTGTACTTCTTATGCTCTTTGAGGAAGACGGTCCTCAGGTTCTGAATGTTCTTCACCCAAGGAATGTCTTCGTCACTGTTTTGGCACTTGCTGTAGGTCTCCAAATCTTGAAGTGCCTGATTCTGTCAGACATTGTTCAAATAGTCCATCCACTTGACTCTCCACAGGCACTCTCTGGACTAATACAAATCGATTATATATTATACCTAACGTTTGAAGAGGAGGTGTTGTGCATGGGACATGGTGCTGGAACTGATTGAGGTGTTGATGGTGCAGGAGCCATCATGCTTTTACTTTAGGGTTTGGATTAATATGGCTACCCCCGGTTAGGGGGTGGCCATGTAACACGTATGGTACGGCCCCCAATCAAAGAGCGCCTTTTTGAAAACAGAATTTTTTTACATTTGTTATTTATTTATATTTTTAAAGACAGTTTTTAGGTTTGTTAATGTTATTGTTTTAATATGTTAAGTTTCTTTTATTTGTGTTATAATAGTTTGGTTGTTAATAATGTTTTTAGGAAATAGTATTTTTATTGTTTGAATGTCGTTTTCAAAATTAAGTTGTTGTTTTTTCTTCTTAATATATAGTGTCCATATAATATATTTTAATATACTGGCTGGAATGCATAATACATTGTGGGCAGTGGTGTTGTGCAGGCAAATACTGGGTGGCATGCCTGCCAAATAAAACATTGGTTGGCAGTGGTGTTTGTGGGTAATATACTGGGTGGCATGCCTTTACATTGGCGGCCAGTGATGTTGGGCGGGCATATACTGGGTGGAGATACGCAGCACCATCTACTTACCAAAACATTGTCAAAGTCGAAAAAAATATCATGATGCATATTCCTTGTACTAACCCCTCATGCACATGCCCGCTGCGCGTTCGCACACTCTGCCGTGTGTGTGCATATCCGCAATTTGCGTAAAGATCGCTCTGGCGATCACGCGCGTGGTGTGCGCATTTACGGTAGAGTTTGTAAGCGTCTAGCGTGCGACTCGATCGTAGCATATTTAACCCATATAGTGTGTTTTGTAGTAAATATTCCCCTAGACAATGTCAGCAAGTATGTTTAGTTTAAACTGTTCCTGGACAGAGAGATTCCTCTTTACATGATAGGAAGGGTCAGACAAAGGTTGAAAGGTGGTGTTTAGTATCCAGCTGTAGGGTATTTTAAGAGTAACATTTCGGTGTTGGTTAGGAAAGGATCGCTCGCTCCTGCGTATAGTTATGTACAAATGTAGTTTATGAACATTGATTGTATTTGCTGTTTATTACACATGCGGCTGGAATCCTGAGGATACCTCCCACCAGAGCAGTTGGGGAAAGACACAGCCCACCTGTTCAAATCCACCTATGACCTTTGCTATAATGTAGAGACACATCCCTGTGTCCAATGAACAATGAGATACAGGTACCATTGTATTGTGATTGTATGTTGTGCTATATAAAGACCACCATTGCCTGGCCAGACTCACTCTGAAGGCTTTCTCTCTGAATGCTGAGGGCTGGATCCAGGACATGCTTGCGAATCATCCCCACGTATGTATATTTCTCTGTAGCCATTTTGTTATCCATTTTGTTCACCATTTGTTCTCATTGTGTTCTCTCTTGTTTGCGATTGTTCGCTATTGTTCATGTATATTCTCAGTTATTCTGTTTAGATTTCCCTGTTAGTTTGTAGTGTATAACTTGTATTGTGTTTCCCTTTTTCTCTAAACCATCCACGGCAGTGTTAGAACTGCTGCGGTTTTAAATCCAAACCAGGTCTTGTGTTTTCACTGTTTACTGCAAAGGGCTTTTTTGAGCATCTCAATTGCTCAAACAGCATACACCTTGTTAAGGTTTCTAATCGTTACATCATTACAGTACTTGGTTATTAAGGTTTAGAGTATAAGTATCTTCTCACTGTGTTTTTATTAGAAAGGTTTTAAGGTTATCCACTGTGTGTGCGCCCGCTGTGTGTGATCAGTACACTCAGCGCAGCGTGTGTACGCCAAGTGCGTACCCCGTGCGGGACTCTGTACGCAAATAGCTTACAAAGTGCGTAGCACGTGCACGTGGTCTAGCAGCCATAACGGCTCCACGGTATTAGTATATAGCTTCATGTTTAAAGGTAATATTTGACATTATCAATTGGGGGCAATCGTCCGGGTCTCCTCATATCCGCAGCCTAGCAGGACAAGGCAGACTTTTATCTATCAGCAAAGGTCGGGGATACACTGGTGCTGATTAGATAAGCGTCTGCTCCGCTTGGTTTGAAGGGATGCTGGTGGGATCCGGAAGGTAAGAACGTAAAGCTATTTTTAAAGTCTGTGAATTTCTGAATACAAGCATACACCTGTACTCTGCATATCTGATTATATTGTTGCAAAACAAGGTTCAAATGAGTCATATTGTGTTTGATTCAGATTGGATTGCTTATCTGTTTAAGTAGGTTTAAAAGTATATTTAAAAGTTGCTGCAAAAGCCTTGATATAGTGTTGTTTTTTGTTTTGTTTTTAACTCAGACCTAAAATAACTTCAGGGGCTTGTATGGTGATTTTTTTGTGACAAAGGAAGCCGCATGGTCTGTCCTCCATTTTGTGCAACCCTCATGGATGTGGAAGGGGGAGGAGCAGCGGCCATTTTGGGAAGGTCATTTTTTTCTAAATGGCTGATTATCAGTCTGCTCAGGAATAATCATCCGTCCTTGGTCAAAAATAACCACTAATAATAATCACCATTTATGAGTTAACAATGCATTTATTTAACCCATGCCATAGTCAATTACAAATAGATTCAGATGGGGCTTAATAAAAGTTAATAGTAAGATGAATACTTGATGTAAGAACCACATACAGATAAACAAAGGTTTTTTTTTTCTTCTCTTTACCTCTAGGATTCAGTTAAACTCTGCTTGTTGTAAAATAGCCATTGAAATGCAAATTAACCTGTGTGGCTGCTTTTTCCTGGCAGTGAAAAACCACCTTCACAGACAGTCAAAAGCACATTCATATGCAAATTAGAAGCACTTAATGAGTAAATGAGTCTCAGGAGACCAGTGAATAGTACATAGATATAATATTATAATTATGTGTGTGTGTTTATATCAATGTATGTTCTGCAAGATAGCTATCCAATATGAATCATACTATTGGAAGCATTGATTACTAGATTCATTCAGACCTGTATTTTGTGTATTTTCACATAAATACCTTTCTGTTTGCCATTAGCATTGATCACGTGCTGAGAAATTTGCTGCTATTTCGTTAAAAGTAAAAAGTAATATTTAAGGGAGTAATTGTAAAGCACACACGCAGCCTGACCCAGTTATAAAGGTTTATACAGGAGATACTGTGTGGTGCTTGGTAAGCGAGTATAGTTAAATATTGTTTACGTTTATAGAAGCGTGTTATTTGTGTTACTGCGGACGTATCCGGCCTTTGTATACGTGTCTCGGACCACGTGCGAGATTGCCTACGCAACGCAGAGGCCTACACATGTGGCGTATATTACGCAACGTGCGTACAGATACGCCCACTAAATACAAATCACACGATAACATTGTTTTAGTTTAAGTGATACGGAAGCCAAGCGATAATAGCACAAATTTGTTCAGTTTCCAAAATTTTAGTTTAAAAGATCCTTCTCTTGTTGTATCACCTCTGGGATTAGCCTGTTTTACCTGAATTAAAGTAATTTTCTGTACAGAAAATCAAAGTGTATATGAGTGAGCAGGAGTGAGTGTGAAAAATAAAGTTTTTTTGTGAACCCATAATTCGGGATACCGTCGGAGACCACATCAGGTGAGTGGACACTTGGTGGCGTGGGAGTGGCTTTCTCACGTTAACATTGTATAAGGTATAAAGGAGCAAGGTAGTATTACAGCAGACCAAAAGGTCGGCGAAAGTCAGAAATCCGTTCAGTGCGTGGTTGTGTATCTGTTTTTTTATTTTGCAAAGTACGTGGATTACAAATAGAACAGAAGAGGACCGATCTACACTGGATTATGTGAGTATAATTTTTCCAACAGGTACCCCATGGATTCTACATGGAGAAGAGGACCGACCCTTGTGTGAACATAGGTAAGTATGTATGTTTGGAGGTGTGGATGTATGAATTAAACTTTTATTTTCAAGGTGTGTGTCTTCTGTTTTTATTGGGGTATTTTTTTAGTAGTGCTACTACAGGTACCAGTGGGCCCGGTTTTCCACCGCATGCTGGTACTTGTGGTTCTCCAAGTACCAGCTTGCGGGGGAGGCTTGCTGGGACTTGTAGTACTGCTACTAAAAACAATATTCACATTTTGACAAAAAGGCTATCAGCCCCCCATCCGCCGCCCTTGGATGGGGGGGACAGCCTCGGGCTTCACCCCTGGCCCTTGGGTGGCTGGAGGGGGGGACCCCTTGATTGAAGGGGTCCCCACTCCTCCAAGGTACCCCGGCCAGGGGTGACTAGTTGGGTATGCAATGCCAGGGCCGCAGGGACCAATATAAAAGTGTCCCCCGGCTGTGGCATTATGTATCTGGCTAGTGGAGCCCGGTGCTGGTTTCAGAAATACGGGGGACCCCTACGCTTTTTGTCCCCCGTATTTTTGGAACCAGGACCAGGCGTAGAGCCCGATGCTGGTTGATTAAATATGGGGGAACCCCGGACAATTTTTTCCCCATATTTTTTCAACCAGTACCGGCTCAAAGAGCCCGAGGCTGGTTTTGCTTAGGAGGGGGGACCCTACGCATTTTTTTTTGCAAATTTAACACTTTCCCACCCCTTCCCACTGATAAACATGCACGGATCCATGAACATGCACGGATCTCATGGATCTGTGCATGCCTATCAGAACACGGTAAAAAAAAGCAGGTCTGTTTTATTTTAGCACTTTTTCACGATTTGTATTTTTTCACGGCAGTGTTTGGCTATTGTCGGCAGTGTTTGTGAATTGCACTTTTTAGTAAATGACGGAGTTCTACCAAATTCCAGGCGTATTTGACCGATGGTGTATTCATTCGTATTTTTTTCCTTGGACTTCCAAAAAAATACGAAGGCCCTCATCACTGCCGTGATTTGAGTTTAGTAAATTACTGAGATGACACTTTGAAGAAAAAACACCATCTCGGTCAAAATCGGGACCTTAGTAATTTACCCCATAGTCTGATCTGTATGATATAGATATACACTGCTCAAAAAATAAAGGGAACACTTAAACAACACAATGTAACTCCAAGTCAATCACATTTCTGTGAAATCAAACTGTCCACTTAGGAAGCAACACTGATTGACAATCAATTTCACATGCTGTTGTGCAAATGGAATAGACAACAGGTGGAAATTATAGGCAATTAGAAAGACACCCCCAATAAAGGAGTTGTTCTGCAGGTGGTGACCACAGACCACTTCTCAGCTCCTATACTTTCTGGCTGATGTTTTGGTCACTTTTGGAAGCTGGCGGTGCTTTCACTCTAGTGGTAGCATGAGACGGAGTCTACAACCCATACAAGTGGCTCAGGTAGTGCAGCTCATCCAGGATGGCACATCAATGCGAGCTGTGGCAAGAAGGTTTGCTGTGTCTGTCAGCGTAGTATCCAGAGCATGGAGGCGCTACCAGGAGACAGGCCAGTACATCAGGAGACGTGGAGGAGGCCGTAGGAAAGCAACAACCCAGCAGCAGGACCGCTACCTCCGCCTTTGTGCAAGGAGGAACAGGAGGAGCACTACCAGAGCCCTGCAAAATGACCTCCAGCAAGCCACAAATGTGCATGTGTCTACTCAAACGATCAGAAACAGACTCCATGAGGGTGGTATGAGGTAGTCCACAGGTGGGGGTTGTGCTGACAGCCCAACACCGTGCAGGACGTTTGGCATTTGCCAGAGAACACCAAGATTGGTAAATTCGCCACTGGCGCCCTGTGCTCTTCACAGATGAAAGCAGGTTCTCACTGAGCACATGTGACAGACGTGACAGTCTGGAGACGGCAAGGAGAACGTTTTGCTGCCTGCAATTTCCTCCAGCATGACCGGTTTGGCAGTGGGTCAGTAATGGTGTGGGGTGGCATTTCTTTGGGGGGCCGCACAGCCCTCCATGTGCTCGCCAGAGGTAGCCTGACTGCCATTAGGTACCGAGATGAGATCCTCATCCCCTTGTGAGACCATATGCTGGAGCGGTTGGCCCTGGGTTCCTCCTAATGCAAGACAATGATAGACCTCATGTGGCTGGAGTGTGTCAGCAGTTCCTGCAAGACGAAGGCATTGATGCTATGGACTGGCCCGCCCGTTCCCCAGACCTGAATCCAATTGAGCACATCTGGGACATCATGTCTAGCTCCATCCACCAATGCCACGTTGCACCACAGACTGTCCAGGAGTTGGCGGATGCTTTAGTCCAGGTCTGGGAGGAGATCCCTCAGGAGACCATCCGCCACCTCATCAGGAGCATGCCCAGGCGTTGTAGGGGGGTCATACAGGCATGTGGAGGCCACACACACTACTGAGCCTCATTTTGACTTGTTTTAAGGACATTACATCAAAGTTGGATCAGCCTGTAGTGTGTTTTTCCACTTTAATTTTGAGTGTGACTCCAAATCCAGACCTCCATGGGTTAATAAAATTGATGTCCACTGATAATTTTTGTGTGATTTTGTTGCCAGCACATTCAACTATGTAAAGAACAAAGTATTTAATAAGAATATTTCATTCATTCAGATCTAGGATGTGTTATTTTAGTGTTCCCTTTATTTTTTTGAGCAGTGTACTTTAACCATTATAATACACAATATAATCTACACTTAGATAAGATGGCATCACACTGTTGGTGGTACTCCCAAGAGTCACACGGGTCTGGGACTCCAGGTCGTCACCAAAAAGGTCAACACGCCTTAGGTCGCCACCAATTGCTCGACACGCCTTATGTCGACACCTGAAATAGGTCTACATGGACAAAAGGTCGACATGAACAGGCTGAAGTGATCGCAGTGGCTGAGTAAGTCCTGGGCTACTCAGAAACTGCACAAAACTTTTTTGTACTGGTCGGCTGCACATGCGTTCACACACTTGCAAAGGAAAAATACACTCCCCTATGGGCAGCGACTACCTACTCGCAGCAGTGCAAAATAAACCTAGCGAGCGATAAGGTCTGATTAACCCCCTGTGTTTCTACTTACCAAATTCAGTCTGTCCGCTTCCTCCTCTTCAAACTCCTCTGCACAAGGTTCCAGGCTGCACCACAATGGTCTTTTAGGTTACTGCTCTAGGGTGAATTGAAGCAGATGGCTTATAGACCTCATCTGCCCGCAATCTAGAACGCTGTCACATTCTCCGCGTTGCGATTCTACAGATACGCCAATCTGAGAATGCTGCCCCATGACACCTTTACTGATTACCTCAGCATGTGGTAAATCCATGCGGTAAACTGCCACCAGCAGAAGTACCAGTCGCTGCGTCTGCCATGCTAAGCGACTTTGAGGGACTACGCCCAGGGCGAGCTTCTGCTCTCACCCGCACACAAAGTTATTAATACGTAAAAAGGTAGGTAACCTGTCCTCGGTCGAGGCTTTGGGTTTAGAAAACACAGGTAACAGAACTAAAATTAAGAATTTTTTAATCCAAGTATAAACTTCAAAGCTTAGTGTTACAGAAAAAAGAAAGTTACAAGAATATAATGGTTGTAATTAGTCACACACGTAAATACGATTTCAAATAAAAAACAAAATAGGAATAAACACAACTTTACCTGAAGTTGGGCTGGCAGATTGAGTGTACTTTGTACAGCCAAGTACGTACACGGTACGGGGCTCTGTACGCTAATGGTGTAATAAGTACGTAGGTTGAGGATTAAGTATAGCGGCCGCAGCGGCTCCATTTAAAGTGTATGACATGTCTTTTTAAAGTGTTGCTTTTAGTCCTGTACGTAAACCAACGTTTACAGTTTGATGCTTAGAGAGTTGGTACCGGACATCTTGGTCACATTTTTTATTATTTATTTATGACCAGTTATTTATATAGTGTACACATATTCCGCAGTGCTTTACAGAGGATATTTGCTCATTCACATCAGTCCCTGCCCCAGTGGAGCTTACAATCTAGATTCCCTATCACATGCATACACATTCACGCTAGGGTTAATTTTGTTGGGAGCCAATTAACTACCAGTATATTTTTGGATTGTGGGAGGAAACCGGAGTACCTGGAGGAAGCCCACGCAAGTACAGGGAGAATATACAAACTCCGCACAGCTATAGCCATGGTGGGAATCAAACCCATGACCTCAGTGCTGTGATAACCATTACAGCATCCGTACTGCCCCATGCCTGTCATATGAGCAGGGATTATTTAATTACCCATCTCATTTTGTTTGAAGGTATGGAGCAGGCTTATCCATTATACTGGGACAGTTTTTACAACTGGCTAAATAGACATTAATCACCTGTTGTAGCCAAAATGTCTTCGCTAACTCATAAGGATGCACCCCCTGTTGGGGAAGTAACAACTTGTCTGAAATGACCCAAGCCAGACCTGACCCTGGCCTCTGAAATCTGTTCCTTTGCAATGTAAATTGCCACATTATACAGATAAGCTCAGGAAGAGCATTGAAGCTTGTCACCTTTCCACATAGCACAACCTTTGAGTTGTTTACTATTTCTGGACCCCTGATGTGTAAGTAAACACTATAAGGCAATTAACTCTCACCCCAGGTTCCATCCACAGACATGTTTCTCAATACAAAATACATTGATACAGCAATCAGATATCTTGATATCACATACATTGATATTAACAGGCCTATTCCTATTTGAAATAGCCTGGATCATGACAAACGCTGTGAATCTTTGTACTTCTTATGCTCTTTGAGGAAGACGGTCCTCAGGTTCTGAATGTTCTTCACCCAAGGAATGTCTTCGTCACTGTTTTGGCACTTGCTGTAGGTCTCCAAATCTTGAAGTGCCTGATTCTGTCAGACATTGTTCAAATAGTCCATCCACTTGACTCTCCACAGGCACTCTCTGGACTAATACAAATCGATTATATATTATACCTAACGTTTGAAGAGGAGGTGTTGTGCATGGGACATGGTGCTGGAACTGATTGAGGTGTTGATGGTGCAGGAGCCATCATGCTTTTACTTTAGGGTTTGGATTAATATGGCTACCCCCGGTTAGGGGGTGGCCATGTAACACGTATGGTACGGCCCCCAATCAAAGAGCGCCTTTTTGAAAACAGAATTTTTTTACATTTGTTATTTATTTATATTTTTAAAGACAGTTTTTAGGTTTGTTAATGTTATTGTTTTAATATGTTAAGTTTCTTTTATTTGTGTTATAATAGTTTGGTTGTTAATAATGTTTTTAGGAAATAGTATTTTTATTGTTTGAATGTCGTTTTCAAAATTAAGTTGTTGTTTTTTCTTCTTAATATATAGTGTCCATATAATATATTTTAATATACTGGCTGGAATGCATAATACATTGTGGGCAGTGGTGTTGTGCAGGCAAATACTGGGTGGCATGCCTGCCAAATAAAACATTGGTTGGCAGTGGTGTTTGTGGGTAATATACTGGGTGGCATGCCTTTACATTGGCGGCCAGTGATGTTGGGCGGGCATATACTGGGTGGAGATACGCAGCACCATCTACTTACCAAAACATTGTCAAAGTCGAAAAAAATATCATGATGCATATTCCTTGTACTAACCCCTCATGCACATGCCCGCTGCGCGTTCGCACACTCTGCCGTGCGTGTGCATATCCGCAATTTGCGTAAAGATCGCTCTGGCGATCACGCGCGTGGTGTGCGCATTTACGGTAGAGTTTGTAAGCGTCTAGCGTGCGACTCGATCGTAGCATATTTAACCCATATAGTGTGTTTTGTAGTAAATATTCCCCTAGACAATGTCAGCAAGTATGTTTAGTTTAAACTGTTCCTGGACAGAGAGATTCCTCTTTACATGATAGGAAGGGTCAGACAAAGGTTGAAAGGTGGTGTTTAGTATCCAGCTGTAGGGTATTTTAAGAGTAACATTTCGGTGTTGGTTAGGAAAGGATCGCTCGCTCCTGCGTATAGTTATGTACAAATGTAGTTTATGAACATTGATTGTATTTGCTGTTTATTACACATGCGGCTGGAATCCTGAGGATACCTCCCACCAGAGCAGTTGGGGAAAGACACAGCCCACCTGTTCAAATCCACCTATGACCTTTGCTATAATGTAGAGACACATCCCTGTGTCCAATGAACAATGAGATACAGGTACCATTGTATTGTGATTGTATGTTGTGCTATATAAAGACCACCATTGCCTGGCCAGACTCACTCTGAAGGCTTTCTCTCTGAATGCTGAGGGCTGGATCCAGGACATGCTTGCGAATCATCCCCACGTATGTATATTTCTCTGTAGCCATTTTGTTATCCATTTTGTTCACCATTTGTTCTCATTGTGTTCTCTCTTGTTTGCGATTGTTCGCTATTGTTCATGTATATTCTCAGTTATTCTGTTTAGATTTCCCTGTTAGTTTGTAGTGTATAACTTGTATTGTGTTTCCCTTTTTCTCTAAACCATCCACGGCAGTGTTAGAACTGCTGCGGTTTTAAATCCAAACCAGGTCTTGTGTTTTCACTGTTTACTGCAAAGGGCTTTTTTGAGCATCTCAATTGCTCAAACAGCATACACCTTGTTAAGGTTTCTAATCGTTACATCATTACAGTACTTGGTTATTAAGGTTTAGAGTATAAGTATCTTCTCACTGTGTTTTTATTAGAAAGGTTTTAAGGTTATCCACTGTGTGTGTGCCCGCTGTGTGTGATCAGTACACTCAGCGCAGCGTGTGTACGCCAAGTGCGTACCCCGTGCGGGACTCTGTACGCAAATAGCTTACAAAGTGCGTAGCACGTGCACGTGGTCTAGCAGCCATAACGGCTCCACGGTATTAGTATATAGCTTCATGTTTAAAGGTAATATTTGACATTATCAATTGGGGGCAATCGTCCGGGTCTCCTCATATCCGCAGCCTAGCAGGACAAGGCAGACTTTTATCTATCAGCAAAGGTCGGGGATACACTGGTGCTGATTAGATAAGCGTCTGCTCCGCTTGGTTTGAAGGGATGCTGGTGGGATCCGGAAGGTAAGAACGTAAAGCTATTTTTAAAGTCTGTGAATTTCTGAATACAAGCATACACCTGTACTCTGCATATCTGATTATATTGTTGCAAAACAAGGTTCAAATGAGTCATATTGTGTTTGATTCAGATTGGATTGCTTATCTGTTTAAGTAGGTTTAAAAGTATATTTAAAAGTTGCTGCAAAAGCCTTGATATAGTGTTGTTTTTTGTTTTGTTTTTAACTCAGACCTAAAATAACTTCAGGGGCTTGTATGGTGATTTTTTTGTGACAAAGGAAGCCGCATGGTCTGTCCTCCATTTTGTGCAACCCTCATGGATGTGGAAGGGGGAGGAGCAGCGGCCATTTTGGGAAGGTCATTTTTTTCTAAATGGCTGATTATCAGTCTGCTCAGGAATAATCATCCGTCCTTGGTCAAAAATAACCACTAATAATAATCACCATTTATGAGTTAACAATGCATTTATTTAACCCATGCCATAGTCAATTACAAATAGATTCAGATGGGGCTTAATAAAAGTTAATAGTAAGATGAATACTTGATGTAAGAACCACATACAGATAAACAAAGGTTTTTTTTTCCTTCTCTTTACCTCTAGGATTCAGTTAAACTCTGCTTGTTGTAAAATAGCCATTGAAATGCAAATTAACCTGTGTGGCTGCTTTTTCCTGGCAGTGAAAAACCACCTTCACAGACAGTCAAAAGCACATTCATATGCAAATTAGAAGCACTTAATGAGTAAATGAGTCTCAGGAGACCAGTGAATAGTACATAGATATAATATTATAATTATGTGTGTGTGTTTATATCAATGTATGTTCTGCAAGATAGCTATCCAATATGAATCATACTATTGGAAGCATTGATTACTAGATTCATTCAGACCTGTATTTTGTGTATTTTCACATAAATACCTTTCTGTTTGCCATTAGCATTGATCACGTGCTGAGAAATTTGCTGCTATTTCGTTAAAAGTAAAAAGTAATATTTAAGGGAGTAATTGTAAAGCACACACGCAGCCTGACCCAGTTATAAAGGTTTATACAGGAGATACTGTGTGGTGCTTGGTAAGCGAGTATAGTTAAATATTGTTTACGTTTATAGAAGCGTGTTATTTGTGTTACTGCGGACGTATCCGGCCTTTGTATACGTGTCTCGGACCACGTGCGAGATTGCCTACGCAACGCAGAGGCCTACACATGTGGCGTATATTACGCAACGTGCGTACAGATACGCCCACTAAATACAAATCACACGATAACATTGTTTTAGTTTAAGTGATACGGAAGCCAAGCGATAATAGCACAAATTTGTTCAGTTTCCAAAATTTTAGTTTAAAAGATCCTTCTCTTGTTGTATCACCTCTGGGATTAGCCTGTTTTACCTGAATTAAAGTAATTTTCTGTACAGAAAATCAAAGTGTATATGAGTGAGCAGGAGTGAGTGTGAAAAATAAAGTTTTTTTGTGAACCCATAATTCGGGATACCGTCGGAGACCACATCAGGTGAGTGGACACTTGGTGGCGTGGGAGTGGCTTTCTCACGTTAACATTGTATAAGGTATAAAGGAGCAAGGTAGTATTACAGCAGACCAAAAGGTCGGCGAAAGTCAGAAATCCGTTCAGTGCGTGGTTGTGTATCTGTTTTTTTATTTTGCAAAGTACGTGGATTACAAATAGAACAGAAGAGGACCGATCTACACTGGATTATGTGAGTATAATTTTTCCAACAGGTACCCCATGGATTCTACATGGAGAAGAGGACCGACCCTTGTGTGAACATAGGTAAGTATGTATGTTTGGAGGTGTGGATGTATGAATTAAACTTTTATTTTCAAGGTGTGTGTCTTCTGTTTTTATTGGGGTATTTTTTTAGTAGTGCTACTACAGGTACCAGTGGGCCCGGTTTTCCACCGCATGCTGGTACTTGTGGTTCTCCAAGTACCAGCTTGCGGGGGAGGCTTGCTGGGACTTGTAGTACTGCTACTAAAAACAATATTCACATTTTGACAAAAAGGCTATCAGCCCCCCATCCGCCGCCCTTGGATGGGGGGGACAGCCTCGGGCTTCACCCCTGGCCCTTGGGTGGCTGGAGGGGGGGACCCCTTGATTGAAGGGGTCCCCACTCCTCCAAGGTACCCCGGCCAGGGGTGACTAGTTGGGTATGCAATGCCAGGGCCGCAGGGACCAATATAAAAGTGTCCCCCGGCTGTGGCATTATGTATCTGGCTAGTGGAGCCCGGTGCTGGTTTCAGAAATACGGGGGACCCCTACGCTTTTTGTCCCCCGTATTTTTGGAACCAGGACCAGGCGTAGAGCCCGATGCTGGTTGATTAAATATGGGGGAACCCCGGACAATTTTTTCCCCATATTTTTTCAACCAGTACCGGCTCAAAGAGCCCGAGGCTGGTTTTGCTTAGGAGGGGGGACCCTACGCATTTTTTTTTGCAAATTTAACACTTTCCCACCCCTTCCCACTGATAAACATGCACGGATCCATGAACATGCACGGATCTCATGGATCTGTGCATGCCTATCAGAACACGGTAAAAAAAAGCAGGTCTGTTTTATTTTAGCACTTTTTCACGATTTGTATTTTTTCACGGCAGTGTTTGGCTATTGTCGGCAGTGTTTGTGAATTGCACTTTTTAGTAAATGACGGAGTTCTACCAAATTCCAGGCGTATTTGACCGATGGTGTATTCATTCGTATTTTTTTCCTTGGACTTCCAAAAAAATACGAAGGCCCTCATCACTGCCGTGATTTGAGTTTAGTAAATTACTGAGATGACACTTTGAAGAAAAAACACCATCTCGGTCAAAATCGGGACCTTAGTAATTTACCCCATAGTCTGATCTGTATGATATAGATATACACTGCTCAAAAAATAAAGGGAACACTTAAACAACACAATGTAACTCCAAGTCAATCACATTTCTGTGAAATCAAACTGTCCACTTAGGAAGCAACACTGATTGACAATCAATTTCACATGCTGTTGTGCAAATGGAATAGACAACAGGTGGAAATTATAGGCAATTAGAAAGACACCCCCAATAAAGGAGTTGTTCTGCAGGTGGTGACCACAGACCACTTCTCAGCTCCTATACTTTCTGGCTGATGTTTTGGTCACTTTTGGAAGCTGGCGGTGCTTTCACTCTAGTGGTAGCATGAGACGGAGTCTACAACCCATACAAGTGGCTCAGGTAGTGCAGCTCATCCAGGATGGCACATCAATGCGAGCTGTGGCAAGAAGGTTTGCTGTGTCTGTCAGCGTAGTATCCAGAGCATGGAGGCGCTACCAGGAGACAGGCCAGTACATCAGGAGACGTGGAGGAGGCCGTAGGAAAGCAACAACCCAGCAGCAGGACCGCTACCTCCGCCTTTGTGCAAGGAGGAACAGGAGGAGCACTACCAGAGCCCTGCAAAATGACCTCCAGCAAGCCACAAATGTGCATGTGTCTACTCAAACGATCAGAAACAGACTCCATGAGGGTGGTATGAGGTAGTCCACAGGTGGGGGTTGTGCTGACAGCCCAACACCGTGCAGGACGTTTGGCATTTGCCAGAGAACACCAAGATTGGTAAATTCGCCACTGGCGCCCTGTGCTCTTCACAGATGAAAGCAGGTTCTCACTGAGCACATGTGACAGACGTGACAGTCTGGAGACGGCAAGGAGAACGTTTTGCTGCCTGCAATTTCCTCCAGCATGACCGGTTTGGCAGTGGGTCAGTAATGGTGTGGGGTGGCATTTCTTTGGGGGGCCGCACAGCCCTCCATGTGCTCGCCAGAGGTAGCCTGACTGCCATTAGGTACCGAGATGAGATCCTCATCCCCTTGTGAGACCATATGCTGGAGCGGTTGGCCCTGGGTTCCTCCTAATGCAAGACAATGATAGACCTCATGTGGCTGGAGTGTGTCAGCAGTTCCTGCAAGACGAAGGCATTGATGCTATGGACTGGCCCGCCCGTTCCCCAGACCTGAATCCAATTGAGCACATCTGGGACATCATGTCTAGCTCCATCCACCAATGCCACGTTGCACCACAGACTGTCCAGGAGTTGGCGGATGCTTTAGTCCAGGTCTGGGAGGAGATCCCTCAGGAGACCATCCGCCACCTCATCAGGAGCATGCCCAGGCGTTGTAGGGGGGTCATACAGGCATGTGGAGGCCACACACACTACTGAGCCTCATTTTGACTTGTTTTAAGGACATTACATCAAAGTTGGATCAGCCTGTAGTGTGTTTTTCCACTTTAATTTTGAGTGTGACTCCAAATCCAGACCTCCATGGGTTAATAAAATTGATGTCCACTGATAATTTTTGTGTGATTTTGTTGCCAGCACATTCAACTATGTAAAGAACAAAGTATTTAATAAGAATATTTCATTCATTCAGATCTAGGATGTGTTATTTTAGTGTTCCCTTTATTTTTTTGAGCAGTGTACTTTAACCATTATAATACACAATATAATCTACACTTAGATAAGATGGCATCACACTGTTGGTGGTACTCCCAAGAGTCACACGGGTCTGGGACTCCAGGTCGTCACCAAAAAGGTCAACACGCCTTAGGTCGCCACCAATTGCTCGACACGCCTTATGTCGACACCTGAAATAGGTCTACATGGACAAAAGGTCGACATGAACAGGCTGAAGTGATCGCAGTGGCTGAGTAAGTCCTGGGCTACTCAGAAACTGCACAAAACTTTTTTGTACTGGTCGGCTGCACATGCGTTCACACACTTGCAAAGGAAAAATACACTCCCCTATGGGCAGCGACTACCTACTCGCAGCAGTGCAAAATAAACCTAGCGAGCGATAAGGTCTGATTAACCCCCTGTGTTTCTACTTACCAAATTCAGTCTGTCCGCTTCCTCCTCTTCAAACTCCTCTGCACAAGGTTCCAGGCTGCACCACAATGGTCTTTTAGGTTACTGCTCTAGGGTGAATTGAAGCAGATGGCTTATAGACCTCATCTGCCCGCAATCTAGAACGCTGTCACATTCTCCGCGTTGCGATTCTACAGATACGCCAATCTGAGAATGCTGCCCCATGACACCTTTACTGATTACCTCAGCATGTGGTAAATCCATGCGGTAAACTGCCACCAGCAGAAGTACCAGTCGCTGCGTCTGCCATGCTAAGCGACTTTGAGGGACTACGCCCAGGGCGAGCTTCTGCTCTCACCCGCACACAAAGTTATTAATACGTAAAAAGGTAGGTAACCTGTCCTCGGTCGAGGCTTTGGGTTTAGAAAACACAGGTAACAGAACTAAAATTAAGAATTTTTTAATCCAAGTATAAACTTCAAAGCTTAGTGTTACAGAAAAAAGAAAGTTACAAGAATATAATGGTTGTAATTAGTCACACACGTAAATACGATTTCAAATAAAAAACAAAATAGGAATAAACACAACTTTACCTGAAGTTGGGCTGGCAGATTGAGTGTACTTTGTACAGCCAAGTACGTACACGGTACGGGGCTCTGTACGCTAATGGTGTAATAAGTACGTAGGTTGAGGATTAAGTATAGCGGCCGCAGCGGCTCCATTTAAAGTGTATGACATGTCTTTTTAAAGTGTTGCTTTTAGTCCTGTACGTAAACCAACGTTTACAGTTTGATGCTTAGAGAGTTGGTACCGGACATCTTGGTCACATTTTTTATTATTTATTTATGACCAGTTATTTATATAGTGTACACATATTCCGCAGTGCTTTACAGAGGATATTTGCTCATTCACATCAGTCCCTGCCCCAGTGGAGCTTACAATCTAGATTCCCTATCACATGCATACACATTCACGCTAGGGTTAATTTTGTTGGGAGCCAATTAACTACCAGTATATTTTTGGATTGTGGGAGGAAACCGGAGTACCTGGAGGAAGCCCACGCAAGTACAGGGAGAATATACAAACTCCGCACAGCTATAGCCATGGTGGGAATCAAACCCATGACCTCAGTGCTGTGATAACCATTACAGCATCCGTACTGCCCCATGCCTGTCATATGAGCAGGGATTATTTAATTACCCATCTCATTTTGTTTGAAGGTATGGAGCAGGCTTATCCATTATACTGGGACAGTTTTTACAACTGGCTAAATAGACATTAATCACCTGTTGTAGCCAAAATGTCTTCGCTAACTCATAAGGATGCACCCCCTGTTGGGGAAGTAACAACTTGTCTGAAATGACCCAAGCCAGACCTGACCCTGGCCTCTGAAATCTGTTCCTTTGCAATGTAAATTGCCACATTATACAGATAAGCTCAGGAAGAGCATTGAAGCTTGTCACCTTTCCACATAGCACAACCTTTGAGTTGTTTACTATTTCTGGACCCCTGATGTGTAAGTAAACACTATAAGGCAATTAACTCTCACCCCAGGTTCCATCCACAGACATGTTTCTCAATACAAAATACATTGATACAGCAATCAGATATCTTGATATCACATACATTGATATTAACAGGCCTATTCCTATTTGAAATAGCCTGGATCATGACAAACGCTGTGAATCTTTGTACTTCTTATGCTCTTTGAGGAAGACGGTCCTCAGGTTCTGAATGTTCTTCACCCAAGGAATGTCTTCGTCACTGTTTTGGCACTTGCTGTAGGTCTCCAAATCTTGAAGTGCCTGATTCTGTCAGACATTGTTCAAATAGTCCATCCACTTGACTCTCCACAGGCACTCTCTGGACTAATACAAATCGATTATATATTATACCTAACGTTTGAAGAGGAGGTGTTGTGCATGGGACATGGTGCTGGAACTGATTGAGGTGTTGATGGTGCAGGAGCCATCATGCTTTTACTTTAGGGTTTGGATTAATATGGCTACCCCCGGTTAGGGGGTGGCCATGTAACACGTATGGTACGGCCCCCAATCAAAGAGCGCCTTTTTGAAAACAGAATTTTTTTACATTTGTTATTTATTTATATTTTTAAAGACAGTTTTTAGGTTTGTTAATGTTATTGTTTTAATATGTTAAGTTTCTTTTATTTGTGTTATAATAGTTTGGTTGTTAATAATGTTTTTAGGAAATAGTATTTTTATTGTTTGAATGTCGTTTTCAAAATTAAGTTGTTGTTTTTTCTTCTTAATATATAGTGTCCATATAATATATTGTAATATACTGGCTGGAATGCATAATACATTGTGGGCAGTGGTGTTGTGCAGGCAAATACTGGGTGGCATGCCTGTCAAATAAAACATTGGTTGGCAGTGGTGTTTGTGGGTAATATACTGGGTGGCATGCCTTTACATTGGCGGCCAGTGATGTTGGGCGGGCATATACTGGGTGGAGATACGCAGCACCATCTACTTACCAAAACATTGTCAAAGTCGAAAAAAATATCATGATGCATATTCCTTGTACTAACCCCTCATGCACATGCCCGCTGCGCGTTCGCACACTCTGCCGTGCGTGTGCATATCCGCAATTTGCGTAAAGATCGCTCTGGCGATCACGCGCGTGGTGTGCGCATTTACGGTAGAGTTTGTAAGCGTCTAGCGTGCGACTCGATCGTAGCATATTTAACCCATATAGTGTGTTTTGTAGTAAATATTCCCCTAGACAATGTCAGCAAGTATGTTTAGTTTAAACTGTTCCTGGACAGAGAGATTCCTCTTTACATGATAGGAAGGGTCAGACAAAGGTTGAAAGGTGGTGTTTAGTATCCAGCTGTAGGGTATTTTAAGAGTAACATTTCGGTGTTGGTTAGGAAAGGATCGCTCGCTCCTGCGTATAGTTATGTACAAATGTAGTTTATGAACATTGATTGTATTTGCTGTTTATTACACATGCGGCTGGAATCCTGAGGATACCTCCCACCAGAGCAGTTGGGGAAAGACACAGCCCACCTGTTCAAATCCACCTATGACCTTTGCTATAATGTAGAGACACATCCCTGTGTCCAATGAACAATGAGATACAGGTACCATTGTATTGTGATTGTATGTTGTGCTATATAAAGACCACCATTGCCTGGCCAGACTCACTCTGAAGGCTTTCTCTCTGAATGCTGAGGGCTGGATCCAGGACATGCTTGCGAATCATCCCCACGTATGTATATTTCTCTGTAGCCATTTTGTTATCCATTTTGTTCACCATTTGTTCTCATTGTGTTCTCTCTTGTTTGCGATTGCTCGCTATTGTTCATGTATATTCTCAGTTATTCTGTTTAGATTTCCCTGTTAGTTTGTAGTGTATAACTTGTATTGTGTTTCCCTTTTTCTCTAAACCATCCACGGCAGTGTTAGAACTGCTGCGGTTTTAAATCCAAACCAGGTCTTGTGTTTTCACTGTTTACTGCAAAGGGCTTTTTTGAGCATCTCAATTGCTCAAACAGCATACACCTTGTTAAGGTTTCTAATCGTTACATCATTACAGTACTTGGTTATTAAGGTTTAGAGTATAAGTATCTTCTCACTGTGTTTTTATTAGAAAGGTTTTAAGGTTATCCACTGTGTGTGCGCCCGCTGTGTGTGATCAGTACACTCAGCGCAGCGTGTGTACGCCAAGTGCGTACCCCGTGCGGGACTCTGTACGCAAATAGCTTACAAAGTGCGTAGCACGTGCACGTGGTCTAGCAGCCATAACGGCTCCACGGTATTAGTATATAGCTTCATGTTTAAAGGTAATATTTGACATTATCAATTGGGGGCAATCGTCCGGGTCTCCTCATATCCGCAGCCTAGCAGGACAAGGCAGACTTTTATCTATCAGCAAAGGTCGGGGATACACTGGTGCTGATTAGATAAGCGTCTGCTCCGCTTGGTTTGAAGGGATGCTGGTGGGATCCGGAAGGTAAGAACGTAAAGCTATTTTTAAAGTCTGTGAATTTCTGAATACAAGCATACACCTGTACTCTGCATATCTGATTATATTGTTGCAAAACAAGGTTCAAATGAGTCATATTGTGTTTGATTCAGATTGGATTGCTTATCTGTTTAAGTAGGTTTAAAAGTATATTTAAAAGTTGCTGCAAAAGCCTTGATATAGTGTTGTTTTTTGTTTTGTTTTTAACTCAGACCTAAAATAACTTCAGGGGCTTGTATGGTGATTTTTTTGTGACAAAGGAAGCCGCATGGTCTGTCCTCCATTTTGTGCAACCCTCATGGATGTGGAAGGGGGAGGAGCAGCGGCCATTTTGGGAAGGTCATTTTTTTCTAAATGGCTGATTATCAGTCTGCTCAGGAATAATCATCCGTCCTTGGTCAAAAATAACCACTAATAATAATCACCATTTATGAGTTAACAATGCATTTATTTAACCCATGCCATAGTCAATTACAAATAGATTCAGATGGGGCTTAATAAAAGTTAATAGTAAGATGAATACTTGATGTAAGAACCACATACAGATAAACAAAGGTTTTTTTTTTCTTCTCTTTACCTCTAGGATTCAGTTAAACTCTGCTTGTTGTAAAATAGCCATTGAAATGCAAATTAACCTGTGTGGCTGCTTTTTCCTGGCAGTGAAAAACCACCTTCACAGACAGTCAAAAGCACATTCATATGCAAATTAGAAGCACTTAATGAGTAAATGAGTCTCAGGAGACCAGTGAATAGTACATAGATATAATATTATAATTATGTGTGTGTGTTTATATCAATGTATGTTCTGCAAGATAGCTATCCAATATGAATCATACTATTGGAAGCATTGATTACTAGATTCATTCAGACCTGTATTTTGTGTATTTTCACATAAATACCTTTCTGTTTGCCATTAGCATTGATCACGTGCTGAGAAATTTGCTGCTATTTCGTTAAAAGTAAAAAGTAATATTTAAGGGAGTAATTGTAAAGCACACACGCAGCCTGACCCAGTTATAAAGGTTTATACAGGAGATACTGTGTGGTGCTTGGTAAGCGAGTATAGTTAAATATTGTTTACGTTTATAGAAGCGTGTTATTTGTGTTACTGCGGACGTATCCGGCCTTTGTATACGTGTCTCGGACCACGTGCGAGATTGCCTACGCAACGCAGAGGCCTACACATGTGGCGTATATTACGCAACGTGCGTACAGATACGCCCACTAAATACAAATCACACGATAACATTGTTTTAGTTTAAGTGATACGGAAGCCAAGCGATAATAGCACAAATTTGTTCAGTTTCCAAAATTTTAGTTTAAAAGATCCTTCTCTTGTTGTATCACCTCTGGGATTAGCCTGTTTTACCTGAATTAAAGTAATTTTCTGTACAGAAAATCAAAGTGTATATGAGTGAGCAGGAGTGAGTGTGAAAAATAAAGTTTTTTTGTGAACCCATAATTCGGGATACCGTCGGAGACCACATCAGGTGAGTGGACACTTGGTGGCGTGGGAGTGGCTTTCTCACGTTAACATTGTATAAGGTATAAAGGAGCAAGGTAGTATTACAGCAGACCAAAAGATCGGCGAAAGTCAGAAATCCGTTTAGGGTAAGTAATGAAGTTCTGAAAATCCTGACTTGAGAAAGGTCAGAGGTAGTGAGCGCAGCCCCGGGGGTTTGCGTAGTACCCATATAGGACCATTTTGAGAATACGCTCCGGCTGAGGTTTCGCAGCCTAAACAACCGATTCCGTTGGTCGTGCAGCGGATAAGTAATAGTTACTTATACGCAGTGCGACTGGACCGCACGCTACTGTGTACATTAGTTAGTTCACCTTGATACCCACTAAATTTGCTGCGGGATCATAGACGCTAATTGTACAGGTAAACGTGATTTGTGTAGGTTTTTTTTATTTTAAGGGAGTTTCGCTGTTCACTCAGGAAATCTCCAACAACTGATATTTACTGGGAGGGGTAGCATACTCCCACACGCTCTCAGTAAATAGAGGTTATAAAAGATCCCGAGGTTGGGTACTACCGGCACTGGAAACAGGATACGGATACAGGGCTGGTGTATAGGCCAATAGGGGCGTGAGTGGGTGAAAGCGCTCGGAGAACTTTTACCGTCGCCTTACCACTGAGTAAGTTGGTTTTTGTAAGGGTTCGCTGAGATGGCAATACCTGCAAAGAATGGGGGCCAGTTGCTCAAGTAGGGGACGATCTGATAAAGCCTAATATTTATCTTACTTAAAACCTAAAGAACACAGTACGCAAGTAGCGTATGAATTACCGTATGAGTACGCACGTAGCGTAACAGACGTTTAGCCGTGGTCGAGACGCACGAGCGGCACGTTCGCTCACGGCTAAGAGCGTACAGGCAAGCACGCTATTGGCTGCCGACTAACGTAATGATACGCTATCAGCGTAGCGGACGCTCGGGACCACGAGGAGATCACAAGCGGCGCTGACGCTCACAGTGTTAAACCTTTATAGCTATACCATAAACAATGTACTTATAATGTAAACCCTTGTGCAGTGATAAGGTGTAAATGCAACACAGTGTAACCTTGTTAGTCTAGAAGCTGTATGAGCGTCTACGACGCTCTGAGAATATTTAAAAATATAATGAATACACAGATACCGGTCTTAGGTTCTAACACCTTAAATGAACGTTCTATTTCAAAAGAATACACAGTACAAGTTATACACTACCAAAATAACACAGATTACCTAACCGAATAACTACACATAAAATACAATAGCAGTACAATCACATTTAAGAGAAAAGAGAGAGAAAGAGGAGAGAAGAGAGAGAGAGAGAGAGAGAGAGAGAGAGAGAGAGAGAGATAACAATAAAGACAATATGGTTGCGGAGAAACTTACGCACAAAGGGAACAATCGCATGCGCCTTTCTGGATATCCAGCTCCCGATTATCAGTGATGAGAACCGTTGAAGAGAGTAGAATGGGAGCTGGATCAGATCGGCTTGTCTATATATACACTACACACAATACAGTACAATGGTCCCTACAATCTCATTGTTCATTGGACACAGGAATTCGTCTCTGTATTATAACAAAAGGTCATAGGTTGGTTCATACAGGTGGGCTGTGACTATTTCCAACTGCTCAGGTGGGTGGGAAACTGGGTTTCCCGCCGCATGGGTAATAAAGTGCAAATACAGTAAATGTCCATAAACTTCTTATGTCCATAACTATTCGCACGAGCGATTAATCCGCTTCAAACCAACACCGGAATATTGCTAATTAAATACTCTTCCGATGGATACTAAACACCACTGTGTAACCCCTGTCTGACCCTTCGTATCAAACAAAGAGGGATCTCTTTGTCTATGAACATGCTACATTAACTAAACTTTCAGATTCTATCAAAGGGACCATAATCTACAAAATACATTATATGGTTAAAATATGTTACGATTGAGTCGCACGCTAGGCGTACATAAACTCTACCGTAAATGCGCATACCGTGCGCCCGCGGGTGCACGCAACGGCGAGTATGCGCACGCACGGCAGGGCTCATGCACGTGCAGCAGGCACTCGCATGAGGTGCAAATATGGCAGTGTGCATCACGATATTTTTCTGACTTTGACAGTCCACCCTTTGGCAGTCACCAATAACTGCCACTTTCTAAAACATTTCAAAAAGAGAAAAATATATATGTCATGTGTAAATATTTCTATGGTCGGGTAGGGGAGGAGAGGAGAAGGTGAGAAGAGGGTATGACCTAGTGAGATAGCAGAAGCATGTGTGTATGAATCCATGTTTGGGGGGTCATGTATCATCGTGCCGTACGTGTTTTAAATCAAGCTTCGAGGTATTGCAAAGTATACATTTGAATTCCTTCTTATCCCGTATCAAGGGTCTGTGGATGGGCTGTCAAACTTTACCGAGCTCTTTTCGGCTTTGGTTGCAACAAAATGGGGGAGCACATTTTAGTTGATGATACATGAGTAGGGGGGATATGTGAGTGCTGATATCTGTGCCTGTATTCCCTATCGACTATGTGTGTTATTACCTGAAGGTAAAGAACAGTTTATGGTAAATGCAGTGATAAACTATGTGAGTTTAATATACATTTGCCGATTGAGGTCTTGTCTTGTCTTGTCTCGATGTACATGTTGACTGTAGTCTCTTTGGGCCTTTGCTATTAACGGTGTGCAAAAAGCTTTTTCAATGTCCATAGACTTACAAAAAGTGTTGGACTAGCGTAAAATTAAAGGTACTAGGGATATGGGGGTCTATGGCATAGTCCATCAGTTGTCTGTGTAAAAGGTTGTCAAATTCTTCTTCCAAGCGGATGTCTTTTTACCTTGGAGGAAAACAAAGGAGAAACGGGTGAAAGAAACGGACCGTGGAATCACATTTTCATCACAACATTGTCTCTATCGTTGGGTCATAAACCAAATCAGTCGTTGTTATTACAGTATCTTCACTTCTTAAACTCATCACTCGGGCGCTACGTTTACACTTTGTTAAAACCCGAACGCATCTAAATATCAGACCGACCAATATGATGACACCCAGAATACACAAAAGAAATTTCCCTACATCCATGATAATTCCTTGAGTCCATTCTCCTAAACCAGAGAACCAATTTCGTGGGTTCAACCATGACACCCAACTGGTCAGCTCATTACCCACAGCGGCAAGGGTGAGATTGTGTTTCCTTCGGAACTCCCATTTTAATTGCAAAATGTCATCCATCTTTTGGTCTATAACCTCGGCCGGGTCCTCGGTGCGGTTTGTAATATATGTGCAGCACTTTATTCCATACTGAGTCGCTAGGGTAACACAATATCCGCCTGTCACAGCTGTGAGATAATTGAGAATCATCCTATGCTGAACCAGTTCTGTTTTATAAGCTTGGAGCTCCCTTCCGGTATACCTGAATGTGTCATCATACATTTCAGTGATATTGTCTAATAAATTTGCAAGCGCAGATATATATTTATAATTTATCACTCCTCTGGCGGTACGAGTGATATCTAACGCGATTAGGAATTGAATCCCGGTGGATTCATTGATCAGGTCCGGATGCTCTGTTCTTTCTATTAGGTGCCGTTTAACGATGTGTTCGTAATGAGTGTGAGTATAAGGAGCTTGGGCACTGCGGTGAATATCCTTCATTTTAGTGTGGGAAATGGTCATTACCTCAGGCAGTACCTTTCCAATATAACATAACCCTTCTGAGTTTGGGGCAAGCCACTTATACGCCTTCCTCCCGCATATGAAATATGCATCATCGGGGAGAACATATGGGACGGAGTAGGACATTACCATATTACACATTTTCCATATGAAATCTCCTAACCCTAATTCTCCCATTTGTTTAGTACACGTATCAGTTTGTACGATATGTGCACAGTATCCTGGTGATACCTCTCCAACTCTCATGGTCCTACTTCCTAGGGTATACCTATATCTGAAATATTTTCCACTACCGGCTATGTGGCGTATAAGTTCTGTATCTGTAGGCATTCTATCGGCTCTGTATGAAAAGGTCATTGTTTGGTTATTCCATGACACTTCCCAATTTCCCGGCTTTCGGGGATTGGAAATGTTAAAACATACTAGGGATCTATCCACATGATATTGGTGGAGCTTCAAACTAGGAGGACTGGAGATATTAAACCTCCTGTCCACCGGCCTCCCACCACTTAGCTCAAGTACCTCCCCTATAGTTAAAGGGAATGGTACTAATCCTGATTTGCTATGGCCTTGAGGTACTTGAGAGCATACCCAACAATCTGTCTGATTTAACACTTTAGCCACTAACGAATGATAGTCACTCAATGGATGCCGGTCCATGTGGATATTAAAACTGGACTGACATTTCTTGATGCACCCATCCTCAACTACACTGTCACAGAGTCTACAGATACAGTTCTCTTCAGCTAACAATCCTTCACAATTTCTTCTATTGTCAATGCTACCAGATCGTTTTCTGATACTCGCTGTGAGGATACGGGGTTCCAAATCACTCAGTCACGGTGGTAGATGAAAAACCAACAGTGGTTTATTAACAGAATAGGTTATAACACAGCTCAGCACACTTCTGTGATCCAATTCTACACGACAATTCCCTCCTGGAGCTCCTGACAGAACATTACTTCTTAGTCAGTCTCCTGCCACTCTCTCTCTAGCAGAGCTCACACCTCTTGTTATACCCTCCAGGCTATTCATCACACAAGCTGGTCAGTCAGGAGTGGAGACGAGGTGTCTGGACTCTTGTACACAATGGAGTGCACAGGATCAGATTACCTGAATCTCCATACAGATTCTGTTTACTACATAACCTACTCATCCTAATCACATCTGAGTGTACAGGTAGGGGACTTACATTACAATGACCTGATTTATCTATGTTACTAACACTCTGGCCTAGACTTATTCAGTTAACAATTACATTGAATATATAATAACCAAATAAACTACATATACCAAATATAACAGATAAAATATAACTGTACAATATAATAACCACACAATACAATACAATATTGCCTAACATAGAACTAATAACATATTGGCAATTGGTGAAGTCCATGTATAGGACCAGGGCTAGGAAAGTAACCACGTGTCTTTTACCACTGTGCGACACGACACGCTGGCTGTGTCATCACATGTCGTCACATTACCTTCCCCTACTTTCTCGCCCTGTGTCCTAAGTAGCTGAAGCTTGCTGAGCGCAGTGATGCTCTTCTACATCAGACAGTCTGTGCCCCATCATAACAATGACAGGCTGGTTTCTCTTGTGGGTCTGGTGGGTTTTGTGAATAGCATTTTACAGTTTGTACGGAGCCCACCAGCGTCCCAGGTCCAAAGTCTGTGGTAATTGTCATGAGGCTTGTGTGGGAATTTCTTTCCCCGGTCTGGTGGGTGTGTGGTCCACAGTACATAAATCAATACACTCTTACCAGGGTCCGGTGGAAACGTGATCAGCAGTCCATAGTTCTTGTATTTCCCCCCGGTGTCCAATCCAAACACATTAATCAAAGTCCCCTTTGTAGACAGCCGCTGGGTTGGGGTAACAGCATGTGCAACAGTGTAATTCAGTAAGTCCAATAACTGCACCTGGGGACCTAATAATTCCCCTACACCCAACTGGGTAACCTCATAGTTCAGATAGTCACAATTTTCCTCCATAACCAAAATCTGATCTCTGGGGCCCTCACTCTCCCTCCCCAACACTGTATTCTCTGGGAACCCAACTTCCATCACCTCTGGTGCATCAGGACAGTGGCTTCCCTCCCCCAAACATGAATCACGGGTATGGTAATTGTCAGGGCACAATGGGGATTCCTTCATGCCAGAAGTTTCTTCTGTGCTATCCTGGGTAAATGCTTCCTCCAGCCTGGCTGGCTGGGTAACTTGTGGGATCCTACTCTGAGTCTTGTATGCTTGGGCCTGGAGTACAATCTGCTCAGCTTCCTTGTGTGTAGCCACCAACTCGACCATGGTTGTACTGGAACATGGATGTAGGTACACAGGGACAGTGGCATTACCTTCTCCATTCACTGCTACATGTCCTGGCTGAACACCATTGTCCTGGTTAGAGTCAGTCATTTCACCTTGCACACACTGCCAATCCAAGACACATTCAGGTGCCCTAGAGTAGAGCAACATGTTCCCTTCCAGTTCCTGAGCTGATGCTATTTTCACCAGGTCTGATACCTGGATTTTCTCTGAGTCACAGGGAAGATTCTGGCATTCAGGCTGCAGCTCCTTACCATCAAGTTCACTGAATGGGAACAGACCTCCAGAATCTTCTGGGAGAGATACAATAGCTGGGGATACACTGGGCCCTTCCTGAACATCCTTTTCTGATAAAATAACTGGGGCAGCCATGAACATAGCTTCACAATAGGCCTCTCTCAGCCGAATATGCTGATCAGCCTGAAGTGAGACACTGTCTGCACTAGCCATGCTTATAGTTGGGACATTACCACCTACTGCTGCCCTCGCAGAGATCTCCTCTTCCACCTCTGCCAATATGAAGGTATAGTGCATCTTCTCCTGGGGTGTTTGGATGACAGACCCCACTTCCTTCTCATTTTCAGTAGCCTCCCCCAAACACAACACTGTAAATGGCTCAATAGCCAGGACTGGTTGGTGCTCACCTGAAGGATTCCCTTGGAGGCTCTGCTGCTGAAGTGTTGGTCGGGTGATAGTAGCGACTTCTTCCTCAATGTCTCGCTGGCACTCTGCGATGGTTTCTATATCCTCCAAGCCCGCAAAAGGCCACTTGTAACACAGCTCAGACTGGTCACCAAGTGTTTTACTGCGACATTCCCCCAGGGACAAGAGAACGGGTTGCAGACAGTGCTTCCTTGCATCCCCCTGGACAAGCTCATCCTTTTCCAGTGTAACATACTGGGCAGACAGTTCATGACGCTCTCTCACTAAGTTCTCATCTTCCGTCTCAGCAACAGGGAAGTTGTAGTGCAGTTCCTCCTGGGGTGCCTGGATTGTGCTCACTGCTGTCTTCACTTCGTGTGCTTCCTTCCGTATAGACCACTGGGCAACTTCTTCCCTTGGGTATGGGAGAAGCTGTTGCAGGTGGTGCCTTTCTGCCTCCACCCTGTAACACTGGTCTCGCCATGCTGGGGTATCCAGGGCCCCCCGATCCAATGCCACTTCCTCTGGCTCTGTCCGGGAAGGCAATTTACTCTGCACTTGCCCCTCTGTCTCTGTATATTGTATCCTTTGTGTCATTTGGGCCACTGTGGCGATCACTTCCTCCCTGAATTCCTCAAACTCTGGCTCCCCCAGCAGATTCCATGTGGCTGCTTCACTTCTGCAGTGCATGAACGCATTTCCCAGATGACACAACTTGTCCTGTATGCTGGATACTCTCCACCTGCTGATTTCCCACTGAGCTTCATTCCAGTGCTCCCAAATGTACTGCATTTTGGTAACTATACATAACAAATCCGGCTTCCCAGCCTGCCGATATGCTGACAAACTTCCAACCACAAGCTCCACTGCCCTGGTTCCATTACTGGTCTCCTCCGCTGAGGCCTGGACCATATCCTCCTCTTCCTCCTTATCACAAGGGTGCTCAACGTCCCATTGAGCCAGTTTTCCAATTAGGGATTCCTTGGTATCCACTGTATTAAACTCAATCCGTCTTGCTCGACAGAGGTCCTGTAGCTGATCCTTCTTGCTGTATCGGTAACATAGCGGGGCGGAATCCATTGCCTGCTGTGGTTTATACCTTTCTGCTGGTGTCTTGAGTGATCCCACTGCTGCCACCAAATGTGAGGATACGGGGTTCCAAATCACTCAGTCACGGTGGTAGATGAAAAACCAACAGTGGTTTATTAACAGAATAGGTTATAACACAGCTCAGCACACTTCTGTGATCCAATTCTACACGACAATTCCCTCCTGGAGCTCCTGACAGAACATTACTTCTTAGTCAGTCTCCTGCCACTCTCTCTCTAGCAGAGCTCACACCTCTTGTTATACCCTCCAGGCTATTCATCACACAAGCTGGTCAGTCAGGAGTGGAGACGAGGTGTCTGGACTCTTGTACACAATGGAGTGCACAGGATCAGATTACCTGAATCTCCATACAGATTCTGTTTACTACATAACCTACTCATCCTAATCACATCTGAGTGTACAGGTAGGGGACTTACATTACAATGACCTGATTTATCTATGTTACTAACACTCTGGCCTAGACTTATTCAGTTAACAATTACATTGAATATATAATAACCAAATAAACTACATATACCAAATATAACAGATAAAATATAACTGTACAATATAATAACCACACAATACAATACAATATTGCCTAACATAGAACTAATAACATATTGGCAATTGGTGAAGTCCATGTATAGGACCAGGGCTAGGAAAGTAACCACGTGTCTTTTACCACTGTGCGACACGACACGCTGGCTGTGTCATCACATGTCGTCACATTTCTTTACTCGGTGATTATGTTGTTCTTGGAAATCTACGCCTCCATCTCTGTCATCAGAACCCATTCCAGAACCTCTCTCGACCTCCATGGTACTCTCGCCGGAACAGACTGCTCTGGTCAACATCATGGTCAACAGGAAAATCCGGATCACAGTCTCTTGGGGCAAGTCCATCTTATAGGAGGAAATGGAGAAGAATGAGAAGGGGGAAAGAAACAATTGAGGGAGATGGGATGGGAAGTGGAGAAAAACAATAAAAGGGAATAGGGAGTCGACAACTGCCTCCGATCTTATTATTCTCAATGCTCAGGTGCCGTCTCAGTCCTCCTGAAACAGACACTCCAGTGATACAACTTCCTCTACCGTCTGTTCTTTATCACGGGACCTCTCTGGATCAGCAACCTTCTTACAATGGGACGAATGAACCCAAGTCTCTCTCTCGGCAACCTTCAATGCTGTCGTGCTAATCAATAAGACTTGGTATGGTCCTTCCCATCTGTCAATAAGGCAACCTGAGCGTAGAAAATTCCGTATCATTACATAATCCCCAGGTTCAATGTCATGACAATTACTATCTGGCAAATCAGGAATCACTAACTTCAGATTGTCATTCTGATTCCTTAGCTGTTTACTCATGTTAACCAGGTATTTTACAGTCACTTCATTGTTACACTTCAAATCATCCTGAGGGTTAATCATAACATGCGGTTGTCGACCAAACAGAATTTCAAAGGGGGACAGATTAAGAGGAGACCTGGGAGTGGTTCTGATGCTGTATAATACAATGGGTAAAGCTTCTGGCCATGTTAATCCTGTTTCTGCCATAACTTTGCTCAATTTATTTTTAATAGTGCTGTTCACTCTTTCTACTCTCGCACTCGCCTGGGGGCGGTACGGAGTGTGCAACTTACTATCAATTCCCATCAACTTACACATTCATTGAAAGACATCACCTGTAAAATGGGTACCCCTATCACTTTCAATTATTCTAGGGATACCGTATCTACACACAAATTCCTGCACAATTTTCTTAGCAGTAAACATAGCGGTGTTTGTGGCCGCTGGAAATGCTTCGACCCAATTTGAAAACACATCTATACAAACAAGTACATATTTCAAATTTCGACAAGGGGGTAATTGTATGAAATCAATTTGTATTACCTGAAAAGGACCGCCTGTAGGTGGGATATGAGATGGTTCTGTTGGTATTGCCTTTCCGATATTCTTCCTCAAGCAGGTGAGGCATGACATTGCTCTTTTTCCTGCATGGGAAGAAAATCCTGGGGCGCACCAATATGCTCTTACCAACTTGCACATCCCTTCCTTGCCCAGATGAGTCAGCCCATGTGCTGCTTCAGCCAGACTTGGAAGATATGCTCTGGGTGCCACTGGTTTACCTTGTCCATCTGTCCAGAGTCCTGAGGACTCCTGGCCATATCCTTTTGACCTCCAAACTGCCTTTTCCTGAGTGGAACACATATCTTGCATTTCGTACAATTTCTGTGTGTTGACAGTATTAAATACCATCAGTTATGTGGTGTCTGTCTGTCTGGGGGTACCAGCTGCTAACTTAGCAGCTTCGTCTGCTCGGCTGTTACCAAGTGATACTGGGTCTTGGCTATATGTATGTGCTTTACACTTGATAACAGCCACTCTGTCGGGTTCCTGTATCGCTGTTAGAAGCCTTTTGATGTGAGCTGCATGCGCTATCGGTGTACCAGCTGCCGTCATGAAATTTCTGAGGTGCCATAGGGCTCCGAAATCATGGACTACCCTGAAGGCGTATCTAGAATCGGTGTAGATATTGGCTGACTTTCCCTTAGCCAATTCACATGCTCTGGTTAGGGCAACCAGTTCAGCAACCTGGGCTGAGTGAGGTGGGCCTAGCGGTTCTGCTTCTATGGTGCCTTGGTCATCTACGACTGCGTATCCAGTACACAAGTCTCCCGAGTCCGTCTGTCTGTGACAACTACCGTCAGTGTAGAAAGTAAAATCTACATCTTCCAGTGGGTTGTCACTGATGTCAGGCCTTGCCGTGAAATTTTGGGTCAAATATTCCATACAATCATGTGTGTCATCCCTTGTATTAAATCCTCCTTCCCCATCACTCTCATCCTCCACCCTTTGTGCCTGTTCAGGCACACCTGGGAGATATGTTGCAGGATTTAATGCACTGCATCTCCTTATGGTGATGTTTACGGGGGCCATTAATGCCAATTCCCATCTTGTAAACCGCGCTGATGAGACGTGCCTGGTTTGGGCAGAATTTAGCAAGGCTGACACTGCATGTGGCGTATGAATTGTGAGGTTGTGTCCTAGCACTACATCTTCGCTTTTTGTAACTAGCAATGCTATCGCAGCGACACTTCGCAAGCATGTGGGGAGGGATCGCGCTACCGTATCTAGCTGAGCGCTGTAGTATGCTACCGGCCTGCTGGCATCACCGTGCTTTTGGGTTAGGACGCCTGCCGCGCAACCAGCACTTTCTGTTCCGTACAGTTCAAAGGGTTTCCCATAGTCTGGCATACCTAATGCTGGTGCCTGCGTAAGGCACTGTTTAAGTCTCTCAAATGCCATCTCGGATACGTCTGTATGCGAAATCCGATCAGGTTTGTTTGATGAAACCATCTCCTGCAAAGGTAATGCTAGAATGGAAAACCCTGGGATCCAGTTACGGCAATACCCACACATTCCTAAAAACGTTCTGATCTGTTGCTGGGTTTGTGGCAGTCATGTCTCTAATTGCTTGAATTCTATCAGCGGTCAGGTGTCTCAGTCCTTGTGTTAGACAGTGTCCCAGATATTTTACTTTAGGCTGGCATAATTGTAACTTGTCTTTGGAAACCTTGTGTCCTGTGTCTGAAAGATGAAACAGGAGCTGTTTCGTATCTTTCAGGGACACTTCCAGTGAATCTGAACACAGGAGTAAATCGTCCACATACTGTATCAATATTGATCCACTCTCTGGTTGAAAAGACTGTAAACAATCATGCAAAGCCTGTGAAAATATACTTGGACTGTCTATGAAACCTTGTGGTAATCGAGTCCATGTGTATTGGACTCCTCTGTATGTGAATGCAAACAAATATTGGCTGTCAGGATGCAGGGGTACAGAGAAAAAGGCGGAGCAGAGGTCAATAACAGTGAAAAATTTCGCAGTGGGAGGGATCTGCATAAGGATGACAGCTGGATTTGGCACTACGGGGAACTGACTCTCAACTATTTTGTTAATCCCCCTTAGATCCTGCACTAGCCTGTAACCCCTCCCCCCACTCTTTTTAACAGGGAAGATGGGACTATTGGCAGTGCTGGATGTTCTTACCAGAAAGCCCTGTTGTAGCAAGCGCTCTATTACGGGGTATACTCCTAACTCCACCTCTGGCTTCAGAGGGTATTGTGGGATTTTTGGAGCTATCCTACCATCTTTTACTTGCACAACTACTGGAGCTACGTTTGCCATTAATCCAGTGTCTTGTCCATCTTTAGTCCAAAGTGACTCTGGTATTTGGGATGTCATTTCTTCTACCTGGGATGGATTCCTATTTATCATAACAGTATGTGACATTAATTTTGATGGGGAGTCTAGCATGTCTCGTACTTCCTGAGCGTGATTCTCAGGTATGTCCAAGAATACACCTTCAGGAGTACAATAAATGACGCATCCCATTTTACACAATAAATCTCTTCCCAGGAGATTAGTCGGTGCCGATGCCGCCAGCAAAAAGGAATGCTTGGTATGCAAAGGCCCTATTGTAATCTCTGCTGGTTTGCTAACCGGGTAGTGCTGGACTACTCCCGTTACTCCCATGGCTGGAATTGTCTTACCAGTGGTTCTCATGCCCACTGTCGAATTTATCACTGATTTGGCCGCCCCCGTATCTACAAGGAAGTTTAATGATTTACCAGCTACATCGATTGTGACCTCGGGTTCACTTCCAAGGCTTGCAATCAATTTCACTGGCTGCAGATTACAGGTGTGGCCACACCCCTATTGGGTATGGTGACCTCCCTGAATCGCGCTGGCAGCAACTACTTGAGAAGGGGGTAAATGGGAACTACCAGAGACTTGCCAGTCTCTTTTTGGGGGATACCTTTTTGTTTCCCCTGCATGTGGCCCATGACTCCGTCTCTGCGGTCCCTGATCCCAATTTCGTATGTCATGTCGTTGTCTAGGGGGTTGATATGATTTTTGTGTATTTTTCGTTCTACAGTCTCGTGCAAAATGTCCCTCTCTATGACAGGAATAACAAGTTACCACATTTGACTTACCCACCGGGTTTGGAGATTTATACAAAGGTTGCCTTGTGGTCAGGGCCTGTATACTTACGGCCATTAACTTATCACTTTGTGACTCTCTGTGTCTGGTGATATTGCGATCATGATCAACAGCGGCCTCTCTCAAAGTAGCCACCGACAGACCTCGCCAACATGGTTGCGTGGTCTGTACCCTTGTCTTTAATGCTTCTTTTAAACCATCCATTAGCACAGATACTGCTACTTCTCTATGATTTACATTTGTCTTAATGTCTTCTATGCCTGTGTATTTAGCCATTTCCAGTAGTGCCCTATGAAAATACTCAGCAGCTGTTTCTGACTCTTTTTGTTTAATGGAGAAAATTTTGTTCCATTTAACAACAGCTGGAAAATACTCTTTTAACTGTAAATTTATCCTTTTTACATTATCTTGGTTGTACACATCCGTAAGGGGTACATCTTCATTTAATTTACAGTCGGCTAAAAACCTTTCTGAGTCGATATTGGAAGGTAAACATGCCCTCAGCAATATCTGCCAGTCTTTGTTATTGGGCTCTACAGTATTCCCTAGGTCTCTAATGTATTTCTGGCTAGCAACTAGATCTTTTCTAGGATCAGGGAATTCAGACACTATTGCTCTTAATTCCATTCGGGAAAACGGGCAATGCATGGCGATGTTTCGGACAGGAGTAACTCCTGTCGTGTCAGTTTTCCCATTTGGCACTGCTATTACCCTAACGGGATTAAGTCTAATAACATAATTCTGAGTAGATTCTACAGCCTGTGGTGAAATGGTTTCAGCATAGTGTATGGTGCCGTACTTACCCGTTGATACGACCTCACCTGTCCCTCCGCTAGGGGCCTTTGATACTAATCTTGGGGGTTGGGACGTGCCTACTGCTGTCTCTGATATGGTGGCTGCGAGAGAGAGCGCCGATATTGTTGTTGACTCGTCCTCTTGATCACACTCCTGGGGAAAGTTTAAAACAGGGTACAACTTCCATGGGTTAGTACTTGCATTAGTTATCTTATTCACATTATCCTTAACATTTATACAATTAAATGCCTGTTTGTTACACACTAGTGCGTCATTCTCCGCAACCAATTTCTCTCCTGATATATATGGTGGCGGTGGTGCCGTAGCTATCAGTTTCCTGATAGGGTTAGATCCAGCCGCCTGAGCCAATCCTCTCTGTATTTCACCCTCCTGTTGCCATAACTGTAAATAGTCATAATGTTTGATCGGTCTCTTTGCTGATTTAATGAGACATATCCTTCTCCTTAGGTTCTGTAACACATCTGGGCTAAAGCTGCCTACCCGGGGGAACTTCTCCCCGTCATGCACAGTCATTCTTTCCCATTCATCACATAAAACCTCTGTGTGTGAACCATATTTCTCACACATTACATACCTTGCCGACCCGATTGGCCGGTTTACTGAATCAACCCGAACCGAGGTTGATCGCCCCCTACCTGAACAACTGGCCCCCATACTTGCAGGTGTTGCTTTCACTACCTCTGATCTTCAAATCAGGGTCTTCAGCGAACCCTTACAAAACCAAGATGTTCGGGGTAGGCCGACGGTGGCAGTTTACCGAGTACTCCACTCACTCGCCCACGCCGACCAATACGCCCACACACTTCCTTAGCGCTGGCGTACTCGACCTAGGGCCCCTGCGACCTGAACCGCTATTTACTGGAACATGCGAGTGTGATCCGCAGAGCACTTAACCCTTTCCAGTAACTTTGGTTGCTGGATAGTTCCTGAGTAACCAGCGAACCTCCCTTAAAATAAAAAAAATTACACAAATCACGTTAGAGTGTACAAATAGTGTTTATGACCCCTTTTGTACGCAAATGGTACTGGTCAGGTTACTAACTAATGCACACAATTACGTGCGGTACAATCGTTCTGCACATAAGCAACTAATCTTATGAGCGGAGCGACCAGTGGAATCGAAAATTTCGGCTGCGAATTCCTTCAGCCAGAGCTTTAATGGCCTATATGGGTTCCGCACCAACCCTTCCTAGTGTTGTGCTACTTTTCTCTATAGCGGACTTCTTAGTCTGCTGTACCTAGACCTCCTGGTCTGTTCCGGACCTCCTGGTCTGTGCTACAGTAGACCTCCTGGTCTGCTATACTCTAATGCTCAAATTTATGTTTAACAAGGGATGCCTCCCAAGCCACCATGCACGTCACTTACATGTATGTACCTCACGAGAACTCGACTTCTTGTGGTTCAACCCAAAAATTGTAGAAACTTATATATACAAACACTCACCACATGTACACTTTAATTTTATTTCTATTTCTGCGCAGAAATTCCTTTCATTCAGTAACAGTCTAGACCAGATGAGCCGCAAATTGGAGAAGGATCTATTAGCTTAAAATTTTGGACACTAAAATTGACTTGCGCTATTTATCGCGTTGCCTCCTTTTCGCCTGTTGTAAATAATACTATCATGTGATTTGAATTATGTGGGCGTACCCGGACGCTCCGTTGCGTAATATACGCTACGTGCGTCGGCCTTTGTGTTGCGTACACTAGTCTCACCATTTTGTTAGAAACACGTGTATGCCAGCTAGATATGTCCACAGAAATACAATTAACACGTTTATCAATGTAGATGATCTTTGATTGTAATCATCTACCGAGCACCACACAGGTCTCTCCTTGTATTTTAGGCAAAGCTGTGCGCGTGCTTTACAAATTACCCTTTAATGTATTACTTTTACTCTTTAACTACTAATAGCAACAAATCTTTCTTAGCACGTTATCAATTGTGAAATGGCAACCAGGAGAGTGAGATGTGAAAATACACGAATGAAAAGAAATGCAGATGTATGCGTGCGTGTGTACGCAAGACAGAACAGAGAGAGAAAAAAACAGTTTTAAAAGACACTAGCGTATTGTTCTTACCTCCGGTTCCGGATTCCTTCAGCACCCTTTACTAAGCGAAGCAGACGCTTATCTGGTCAGCACTACGAGGAATATTACCTCCCGCCCTTTGCTGACCGATAATGTCTGCTGAAATTACCTAGTGCAGATATGTGAAGGACGGACGAGCCGCCAATTGATAAAGCCTAATATTTATCTTACTTAAAACCTAAAGAACACAGGCCCTCATTCCGAGTCGTTCGCTCGGTATTTTTCATCGCATCGCAATGAAAATCCGCTTAGTACGCATGCGCAATATTCGCACTGCGACTGCGCCAAGTAATTTAACAATGAAGATAGTATTTTTACTCACGGCTTTTTCATCGCTCCGGCGATCGTAATGTGATTGACAGGAAATGGGTGTTACTGGGCAGAAACACGGCGTTTTATGGGCGTGTGGATGAAAACGCTACCGTTTCCGGAAAAAACGCAGGAGTGGCTGGAGAAACGGGGGAGTGTCTGAGCGAACGCTGGGTGTGTTTGTGACGTCAAACCAGGAACGACAAGCACTGAACTGATCGCACAGGCAGAGTAAGGTTGAAGTTACTCAGAAACTGCAAAGTAGTTTGTAATCGCAATATTGCGATTACATCGGTCGCAATTTTAAGAAGCTAAGATACACTCCCAGTAGGCGTAGGCTTAGCGTGTGTAACTCTGCTAAATTCGCCTTGCGACCGATCAACTCGGAATGAGGGCCACAGTACGCAAGTAGCGTATGAATTACCGTATGAGTACGCACGTAGCGTAACAGACGTTTAGCCATGGTCGAGACGCACGAGCGGCACATTCGCTCACGGCTAAGAGCGTACAGGCAAGCACGCTATTGGCTGCCGACTAACGTAATGATACGCTATCAGCGTAGCGGACGCTCGGGACCACGAGGAGATCACAAGCGGCGCTGACGCTCACAGTGTTAAACCTTTATAGCTATACCATAAACAATGTACTTATAATGTAAACCCTTGTGCAGTGATAAGGTGTAAATGCAACACAGTGTAACCTTGTTAGTCTAGAAGCTGTATGAGCGTCTACGACGCTCTGAGAATACTTAAAAATATAATGAATACACAGATACCGGTCTTAGGTTCTAACACCTTAAATGAACGTTCTATTTCAAAAGAATACACAGTACAAGTTATACACTACCAAAATAAGTTATAACACAGATTACCTAACCGAATAACTACACATAAAATACAATAGCAGTACAATCACATTTAAGAGAAAAGAGAGAGAAAGAGGAGAGAAGAGAGAGAGAGAGAGAGAGAGAGCTCACAATAACAATAAAGACAATATGGTTGCGGAGAAACTTACGCACAAAGGGAACAATCGCATGCGGCTTTCTGGATATCCAGCTCCCGATTATCAGTGATGAGAACCGTTGAAGAGAGTAGAATGGGAGCTGGATCAGATCGGCTTGTCTATATATACACTACACACAATACAGTACAATGGTCCCTACAATCTCATTGTTCATTGGACACAGGAATTCGTCTCTGTATTATAACAAAAGGTCATAGGTTGGTTCATACAGGTGGGCTGTGACTATTTCCAACTGCTCAGGTGGGTGGGAAACTGGGTTTCCCGCCGCAAGGGTAATAAAGTGCAAATACAGTAAATGTCCATAAACTTCTTATGTCCATAACTATTCGCACGAGCGATTAATTTGCTTCAAACCAACACCGGAATATTGCTAATTAAATACTCTTCCGATGGATACTAAACACCACTGTGTAACCCCTGTCTGACCCTTCGTATCAAACAAAGAGGGATCTCTTTGTCTATGAACATGCTACATTAACTAAACTTTCAGAATCTACAAAATACATTATATGGTTAAAATATGTTACGATTGAGTCGCACGCTAGGCGTACATAAACTCTACCGTAAATGCGCATACCGTGCGCCCGCGGGTGCACGCAACGGCGAGTATGCGCACGCACGGCAGGGCTCATGCACGTGCAGCAGGCACTCGCATGAGGTGCAAATATGGCAGTGTGCATCACGATATTTTTCTGACTTTGAAAGATCAACAAGGGTTCACGTTGATATTTGTCGGCCCAAAGGGTCGGCGAGGTACATAATGTGTGAGAAATATGGATCACACGCAGAGGTTTTGTGCAATGAGTGGGAACGTATGACTGTGAACGATGGGGAACAGTTCCCTAGGGTAGGCAGTTTTAATCCTGAGGTTTTGCAAAATTTAAGGAGAAGGATATGTCTGATAAAATCCGGAAAGCAACGGATTAGACATTATGATTATTTACAGTTATGGCAACAGGAAGGTGAGATACAAAGGGGATTAGCTCAAGCAGCTGGTTCCAACCCTATCAGAAAACTGATAGCCACAGCACCACCACCACCACCATACATAACAGGAGAGAAAATGGCTACAGAGAATGGCATACTGGGATATGATGATAATAGTGCACTTAATAAATGTATTAATGACAATAAGAGTAAACGTAATAAATGTGTTAGTGACGATAGGAGTAAAACTGATAAATGTACAAATTCTAACCCGTGCAAGTTGCACCCCATGTTAAACTTCCCTCAGGATTACAAGCAAGAAAGTGAGCCCAGCACAATGTCGGCACTTTCTCCAGCAGCCACCATACAAGACACCCAGGTGGGCACGGCCCAATCGGTAAAGGCAGTAGTAAAGCCCCCTAACGGAGGGATAGGTGAGGTCGTGTCCACGGGTAAGTACAGAAATGTACATTATGCGGAAACAATTACACCTCACATTGTAGAAGAAACACAGAGTGATGTAATTGAACTTAATCCTGTCAGGGTGATCGCAGTCCCCAATGGGAGGACTGACGCTCAGGGAGTCACTCCCGTCAGAGACATTGCTATGCATTGTCCCTGGTCCCGGACAGAATTGAGGACAATTATGTCTGAATTTCCCGATCCCAGGAGAGATTTAGCCGCATGCCAAAGGTTCATTAAAGAACTAGGTAATGCCGCCGAACCCACTAACAAAGATTGGCGGACAGTACTGCGAACATGTTTGCCCTCTATTATTGACCCTTTGAAATTCATTTCTGATTGTAAGTTAGACGCAGAAGTACCTCTCACTGAGGAATACAATCAGGAGAATGTTTAGAGGAAATGGATAGATACACTGGGATCGCGGACATTGAGGAAAGTGTACATCATAGAGAGGTAGCGGTGTCCGTATTAATGGAAGGTTTAAAAGAAGTGTTGAGAACAAGGGTAGAGACCACTCAACCTAACTGGAGAGGTATCTCGGTGGCTGCATTAAGAGAGTCCGCTATCGAGCATGACCGCAATATCCAAAGTATCAGGGAAGCACAGGGAGAGCGGTTGATGGTGATGAGCATCCAAGCACTAGAAGAGGCATCAAATCGTCCAAACCCCCAGCCCCTGGCACATGGAGGAAGCCAAGGGTTTGTTATCTGTGTAAAAGGGAAGGGCATTATGCCAACAACTGTAACAGCACACATAAAGTCAGACCTCCTAGACAAGAACACGAGCAAAGTTATGACACACTGTATGACATACGTAATTGGAATCAGGGATCATATAGGGAACATTTTGGGCCGCACCTGTAGTCTGCAGCCAGTGAAGTATAGTTGGTAGATCATATCTTGTAGATTCAGGGGCGGCCAGGTAAACTCTGTGATTTATCTTTAAATGTTTCCTCTTCATCTCTGACGTTCACCAGCAGAACTACAGCTCAAACGTCACATGTCTACTTGGTCTTTTCAGAGGTCTACCCAACCCCAGTATGTCTTACCAGCATCATTGTGCCTGGCCACGCACAGAGGGTGGAGAGTGGAAATACTGGTGGGGGAGACTGTGCAGAGATACCGATGGACATGTTGGTGTGACAGCCTGAAATCTGACAATTTTTCTCTTTTTCTATTGTTCTCTCTCTTTTTGTTTTGTCATGTTTTACGGATGGTATGTCACACAACAGTTAAACAAATGGTAATGCAAGATTTATGCTCCTTGCAGAAAGGTCGTTGATTCGGAAAGAATATCGTATCACTGAAGTGTTCGTTTTGGGAAGACTGAGAGGCAGCACTGTTGAGACGGCATCTGAGCAAGAAGAAGAACAACAAGACTAGAGGACGAATTATCGTAACAATTTTCTTTCCCTCCTAAGTATTTTCTTTTCCCCCATTACCACTCTTTCTTTCTCCTCCTGCAAGATGGACTTGCCCCAAGAGACTGCATTCCGTGTTTTCCTGTTGACCCTGTTGTTGACCAGAGCAGTCTATTTCGGTGAGAGTACCAGAGAGGTCGAGAAAGGATCTGGAATGGGTTCTGATGACAAGGATGGATTCGTAGAATTCCAAGAGCAACACAATCACCGAGCAAAGGCGAGTATCAGAAAACGATCTGGTAGCCATGACACTAAGAGACATTGTGAAGGATTGTTAGCTGAAGAGAATTGTATCTGCAGGAATTGTGAAAACATAGTTGAGGACGGGTGCATCCAGAGATGTCAGTCCAGCCTTAATATCAACATGGACCGTCATCCATTGAGTGACTATCACTCATTAGTGGGTAAGGTTTTAAACCAAACGGAATGCTGGGTGTGCTCACAAGTACCTCAAGGTCATAGAAAGTCAGGACTAGTGCCATACGCTTTAACGATAGATGAGGTACTTGAATTAAGGGGTGGGAGACTGGTGGACAAGAAATTTAATGTTTCTAGGCCTCCTAGTTTGAAGCTCCACCAATATCATGTGGATAGGTCCTTAATATGTTTTAACATTTCCAATCCCCGAAAGCCGGGAAATTGGGAAGTGACATGGAACAACCAAACCATGACATTCTCACACAGAGCCGATAGAATGCCCGTAGACTCAGAACTTATACGCCAAATAGCCAACGGTGGGAGATATTTTCAGTATAGGTACACTCTAGGAAGCAGGACCATGCGAGTTGGAGAAGTATCACCAGGATACTGTGCGCATATCATACAGCCTGATACGTGTACTAGACAAATGAGAGAGTTAGGGATAGGATTTTTCACCTGGAAGGTTTGTAATATGGTGATGTCAGATTCTGTCCCATATGTCCTCCCCGATGATGCATATTTCATATGTGGGAGGAAGGCGTATAAGTGGCTTGCCCCAAACTCAGAGGGATTGTGTTACATTGGAAGAGTGTTGCCAGAAGTAATGACCATTACCCATGATAAAATGAAAGACGTTCACTGCAATGCTCAAGCTCCTTACACTCACACTCACTACGAACACATTGTTAAGAGACACCTTATAGATAGGACAGAGCACGCAGCCTCTGATTTGATCCATGAATCCACCGGGATTCAACTCCAACGCGCTAGATATCACCCGTACCGCCAGAGGAGTTATAAATTTTAGGTATATAACTGCGCTAGCGAACCTGATAGACAATATCACCGAGATGTATGATGACACCTTCAGGTATACTGGGAGAGAATTGCAAGCTTACAAAACGGAACTGATCCAGCACAGGATGGTTCTAAATTACATCACAGCGGTGACAGGCGGGTATTGTGTCACCCTAGCAACTCAGTATGGTGTAAAGTGCTGTACATATATCACAAACAGCACTGATGACTCAACCGAGGTCATAGATCAAAAGATGGACAATATCTTGCAATTGAAGTGGGAGTACCGAAGGAGGCACAACCTTACCCTTACTGCTGTGAGTAATGAACTGACCGGCTGGGTATCATGGTTGAACCCACGCAATTGGTTCTCAGGTTTAGGAGAATGGGCCCAAAATGTTATCGTTAATGTAGAGAAATTCCTCTTGTGTATCCTAGGAGTTGTCATAATGATTGGATTGATATTTAGATGTGTTCGGATTTTAATGAATTGCAAGCGTAGTACCAAATTGATGAGTTTGAGGAGCGAGGGCATTGTTACAACAACTGGTTTAATTTATGACCCATCAATCGAGACAATGTTGTGATAAAATGTGATTCCACGCTCCGTTTCTTTCACCCATTTCTCCTTTGTTTTTCTCCAAGGTAAAAAGACATCCACTCGAAGAAGATTTTGATGACCCTTTCTACAGACCACTGATGAACTTTTTCACAGACATTTGATGAACTTTTAGAGACTTTAACTTTATGGACACTTGAAAAACTTTGCTTGCCACTTACAGCAAAGATACAGCAACCCGGACAAGACATCAACAAGACATCCATGGACAATTACACACATTACCATATGAATGCATTTATAACGCATGTTTCTTATCTTCATCTCTACGATCTTCAGGTAGTGACACACATAGTCGACAGGTAATATAAGTACATATATTAGCACTCACATATTTTCCCCCTTCATGTATCATCAACTAATGTGCACCCCATTTGTTGGAACCAAAAGCCGAAAAGAGCTCGGTAGAGTTTGTTAGCCCACTTACAGACCCTTAATACGGGATAAGAAGGATTCAATGTATACTTCGCAATACCTCGAAGCTTGTACGGCACGATGGTACATGACCCCTCAGACATGAATTTCATACATACATGCTTTTACTATCCCACTAGGTCATACATTTCCCACCTTCTCCTCTCCTCCCTACACCCAATCATATATAGGTATTTCACGGTATTATATATTTTTCTGCTTAAATTGTTTAGATAGTGGCAGTTATTGTTGACTGCCAAAGGGTGGACTGTCAAAGTCGAAAAATATCATGATGCATATGCCTTGTACTAACCCCTCATGCACATGCCCGCTGCGCGTTCGCACACTCTGCCGTGCGTGTGCATATCCGCAATTTGCGTAAAGATCGCTATGGCGATCACGCGCGTGGTGTGCGCATTTACGGTAGAGTTTGTAAGCGTCTAGCGTGCGACTCGATCGTAGCATATTTAACCCATATAGTGTGTTTTGTAGTAAATATTCCCCTAGACAATGTCAGCAAGTATGTTTAGTTTAAACTGTTCCTGGACAGAGAGATTCCTCTTTACATGATAGGAAGGGTCAGACAAAGGTTGAAAGGTGGTGTTTAGTATATTTAGCTGTGGGGTATTTTAAGAGTAACATTTCGGTGTTGGTTAGGAAAGGATCGCTCGCTCCTGCGTATAGTTATGTACAAATGTAGTTTATGAGAGAGATTGTATTTGCTGTTTATTACACATGCGGCTGGAATCCTGAGGATACCTCCCACCAGAGCAGTTGGGGAAAGACACAGCCCACCTGTTCAAATCCACCTATGACCTTTGCTATAATGTAGAGACACATCCCTGTGTCCAATGAACAATGAGATACAGGTACCATTGTATTGTGAATGTATGTTGTGCTATATAAAGACCACCATTGCCTGGCCAGACTCACTCTGAAGGCTTTCTCTCTGAATGCTGAGGGATGGATCCAGGACGCGCTTGCGAATCATCCCCACGTATGTATATTTCTCTGTAGCCATTTTGTTATCCATTTTGTTCGCCATTTGTTCTCATTGTGTTCTCTCTTGTTTGCGATTGTTCGCTATTGTTCATGTATATTCTCAGTTATTCTGTTTAGATTTCCCTGTTAGTTTGTAGTGTATAACTTGTATTGTGTTTCCCTTTTTCTCTAAACCATCCACGGCAGTGTTAGAACTGCTGCGGTTTTAAATCCAAACCAGGTCTTGTGTTTTCACTGTTTACTGCAAAGGGCTTTTCTGAGCGTCTCAATTGCTCAAACAGCATACACCTTGTTAAGGTTTCTAATCGTTACATCATTACAGTACTTGGTTATTAAGGTTTAGAGTATAAGTATCTTCTCACTGTGTTTTTATTAGAAAGGTTTTAAGGTTATCCACTGTGTGTGCGCCCGCTGTGTGTGGTCAGTACACTCAGCGCAGCGTGTGGTACGCCAAGTGCGTACCACGTGCGGGACTCTGTACGCAAATAGCGTACAAAGTGCGTAGCACGTGCACGTGGTCTAGCGGCCATAACGGCTCCACGGTATTAGTATATAGCTTCATGTTTAAAGGTAATATTTGACATTATCAATATATAAGAATTCAGCTCCGTAATCTGGTGCTTGCAGTATATCAGTAAACTGGAAAATACAAAAACGAAAAGGTATATAAGTATCACAAATGATAATATATCATTGGTGGACAGTGGTATTATGCGGGCATATACTGGGTGGCATGCGTTTACATTGGTGGACTGTGGCATTATGCAGGCATATACTGGGTGGCATACGCATACATTGGTGGACAGTGGTATTATGGGGCATATACTGGGTGGTATATGCACACATTGGTGGACAGTGGTATTATGGGGGCATATACTGTGTGGCATATGCATACATTGGTGGACAGTGGTATTATGGTCACATATACTGCGTGGCATGCATAAACATTCATGGACAGTGGTATTATGCAGGCATAATCTGGGTGGCATGTGTTTACATCGGTGGACAGTGGTGTTGGGTGGGCATATACACATAGATGCAGGTGGCGTTCACCGTACACAGCCTAAGATCAGCGTCTTCACACAGAAAATAAAGGATGGGAGTTTTCATCCAGGGAGTGGCTGTGATGACGTCCATATAATTTCGTTCGTGGTCATCGCTCATAGCGTACACACTGGACAAAATGCACATTGTCGTTAACAACATAACCAGTGGTGTAACTACCGTGGGTGCAGCTGCTATGGGGCTCAGGCTGCTTCAAGGGCCCACTACTACCCCTACACCCAGACACAGAATGCCATAGCTCCCCTTCACCACCGCCCCATCGTAAGAACACAGCCGCCGATAGCATAAGACAGAGAAAGATACTGGCGCCGGCTGAATCTCAAAAACAAAAGAACGGAAACAAATGTATCAATTAAAACATAAATTAAACATTTATTAAATAATATAAATTATTAAAAATAAATAAAATATATGGCTGATATGTTATCAAGAGGGTAATTAAAATATATATAATTGAGAGTCACTCAAATTATCCTATGACCACTTATATTTTCATTACGGCAGTAAGCACTGGTATTTTGGCTAGAACTCAGTCCTCCAAGGTATCCTCATATAAATTCAAGTATGGATATTACCATGGTCTCACCTTACTTTCTCTTGTTCTATCTCTCCCTCTCTGTCTCTCCCTTTTTCTCTCCCTGACACTCTCTCTTGCTCCCCTTTCTCTCTCCCTCCCTGACACTCTCTCTCTCACTTCCTCTTGCCCCTTTCTTGCTCCTCCCCTTCTCGATCTCTCTCTCTCTGACACCCTCTCTCCAACACTTTCCCTGGCACTGTCTGTCTCTCCCCCTGACACTCTCTCTCTCTCTCTCTCTCTCCCTGACTCTCTCTTCCTGACACCCTCTTTTTCTCCTCTCTCTGACACCCTCTCTCTCTCATTCTCTTTCTCTCCCTCTGTCTTTCCCTGACACTCACTCTTACTCTCTCTTGCTCCCCTCTTTCTCTCTCCCTCCCTGACACTCTCTATCTCTCTCACTACCTCTCGCTCCTCCCCTTCTCTATCTCTCTGATACTCTCTCTCTCTCTTTCTCTCTGACGCCCTCTCTCTCCCTGATGTCCTCTCTCTCTCTTTCCTCTGTAATCCCTTTCTCCTTTTCTCCCTGACATCCTCTCTCTCTCTCTCTCTCTTTCTCTCATTGACTCTTTTTCCATGAAACACTCTCTCTCTTCTTGCTCCTCTCTATCTCACGCTCTTTCTCTCTCCCCCGACACCTTTTTTGGGCTTCAAGACTTTTCTATGGGGCCCACAACACTCTAGTTACGCCCCTGGACATAACTGAAATTGACTTGCATGTACAGATGACGGAGGACCTCCTTGACGACCTGTGGGAGCATGCATCGTTGACGACATATGCGTACACACTGAATTTTGACAAAAATATCGTTCACAGATGGCAGAATCGTCCATATAGCTCAAAAAGTCATCTAGTGTGTACCAGGCTTAAGAGATGTCAGCAAGTTGGGGTCTGGTACATTTGCAGTATTGTATAAGCTACAGGGGAGTATCAAAGAATGAGGCTTGAGTCGGCACTTTAGAGAGTCCAATACTCTGGTAACCATCTGCAGCCACAGTAGCAGTTTTAATAGGAAAGTCAGGTTTGAACAGCCCACCTTCAGTGAAAGCAGTGATCATGTGACCATAGGAATAACATTAAGGAAGTGTCACTCAGTTAACCCTATAGCAGAAGGGAATGGTGCCAGACCTCAGAGTTAGTGCGAAGAATGCTAAAGCTGCAGAAAGAGCTGCCACATACCGAAATGGTAGATACATGTATTGTGGCAAGTATGACATTTGTTACACCTGGGTACTTACTCATCCCCAGCCTCTTGGCATCAGAGAACACACATGCAAGTAGAGATGGGCTATTACAGCATGCATGCATAATGTAAAATACATACAATACAAATTGCACAGCGGTGATGCTATTCCATCTCAGGAGTTACTCCCGGCCAGCGCAGCTCCTGCGGCTGGCCTGGAGAATCTCTTTGCTGCCCCGGGTCGCAGCGGCTGTGTGTGACATCACGCAGCCGCCGCGGCCCGCCCCAATGGTCTGGCCATGCCTGCGTTGGCTGGACCGCACCCCCTAAATGGCGACTTAACGCCACCGTCCATCCCCATCCCGCCCCGCCTCTGCCTCAGAGGCGATCGCCAGGCAACGACGTCTGGCATGCGCTGGCGCACTGCGCAGTTCCGACTCGATCGATGCGCTGCGCTAAGCTGCAGCGAGTGATCGGGTCGGAATGACCCCCTATGTGCGCTGTCAGTATGAATAAGAGCCACGCCGCATGGCCACACAGCAGCATCCAGGCAGAGCCTCAGGACTGAAGTAGCACCTATTCAGCAACAGCACAACCTTTCCCTACCATATGTGACGGATCCCTGGCTGCCATAAAGATGGAATTTGGATTACACACACACAGCTTGGAAAGACATGGGACAGGAGGCTGGAAAGACAAGGGGAAAGAGCCTGGAGAGACACAAGAGACAGGAGGCTGGAGAGAAACAGGGGTCAGTAGGCTGGAGTGACAGGGCATGAGGCTGGAAAGACAGGACACTGGAATGATGGGGCAGGAGGCTGGAGAGAATTAGTGGCCGCGACTGCAATTTAATTGTGAGCTTACCGCAATTACGTTGCCGTCGCCGCAACGGTGAATGCCCCCTGCCTCTGCAGGCGGCCAGCCGCCATTTTTTTCATTGGAGCGGGTGGGTGTAATGTCACGCAGCCCGCCTGCATTGGCCGGAACGCTCCTCCGCAACGGAATGTCGTCGCCACCCCCGCCATCAAAGTGTGATTGCACTTTGCCAGTCGTGCATGTGCTGTGCAAACAGAGCGCATGCACAGTAGTACAAAAATCGCTCGATTTTGTTCTATTGCGATCCAATCTGAATAGGGGCATAAATACCAAGGGGGTTTTTCTAGTTTCAACTATAACTCTATCCTGTAAATTCCCCTCCCCCTAATTAAATCTACAGTATATGCTAGCTCTTCTTAACCACTTGCCTGGTGTGGTCGCATCAGATTTGGCCACAATAGGCTGGGCTTTCCCTGACCTGGTGGCATCTGATGTTATCAGTCAAAAACACCCACTGTGCAGCTGCTGGAAGATCTTCTAACAGCTGCTGCTCTCAAAGGGACGTCCGGCCCCTCTGCTTCCTAGTTCCCTCTCCCAGTCCCTACCCTGCTGCTGATCACAGCTGATCGGGCAGCCCGGTGGCACCCTCCCACTATGCGTCTGGAGAGATTAGCAGCCGCCTTAGAAATATAATAAACGTTGTCCTTACCTTGCCTACATTATGTAAACACAGTGACTGCAGGGAGAAGCAGCTGCCGGGAAAACGTAGGTTCGTGATGGTCGCAATGTTCCAGTCATCGATTGTCAGATATTTTGGCTACTGATGTTTAACCAATGTTTACTTAAAAAAAAGCATTTTTAAAAAAAAGTGTTAGATGTGTTTTAAATAGATGTTCTTAACCTAATTCAATAATTAAAAAACTAGAATTTCTGAGCAGGTGATGGAAAAAAATATTAGCCTGCTAAATGGCAGAAATTAATTATCACCTGGTTGGGAAGAATAGGGGGTTCTTAACATGAATTTCCTGCGTCAATTAACTCTTTTTCTCCCAAATTCTGCTTGTTAAAGTCCTTAGATCTGTCAAATCCATAGATGGTTTATACAATTTGTGTGGCGACTGAAACTGCCACATACTAGCTTGCTCAATCTTCGCTGAACTAGTTCTAATGGGGGGAAAGGGGTTTCCAGACGTTCATTTTTATTATTTGGATGCCCACCTGGTCAGGCTATAGCTTGGTTTGCAGCTTCACAGGCCCTGCGAGGGATTGCTCTGGAAGCCTCCTCCTGCAATGTTTTCTCCTTATCTTCAGTTGTTGGTGTATTGACTCCTATCAGACCATACTTGGTATGACCCATCCTGGCATTGCCTTTTTCTGAGACTACTATAAAACCCACTATCACACAACTACCTACCCCTCCCCTATTCAAAACCCAAACTTTTCTCAGGGCCATTGCATTTTCCGGATCGTCCATGGAATGAGAAAGGTGTTAGGATAGTCGATACACTCCTTAGGATACCTTAAAAGCTAGATCTCAGGCTATCTTCAGATGATACATTATGTTAATTCCTTTCCTAATTCTCTCACTGCCAGGTCCTTGTCTTTCCTTGAAAACTTACTGTATCTCTCTACACCCCTAATTTAAAGGATATTATTATCAGTCTCCATGATTTTGTTTATCACCTAACAACCCTCTCCCTATACCGCACCATAAGACAGTGGCAGGCAGATTTGGGCTGTTCACTAGAAGAGGAAACTTGGGCTACAATAAGTGAGAGGGTCTGCAAGACATCAATCTCTTCATTGGTGAAAAAAAATGCATATGATATTATGATTTACCATAAGTTCCTCTTCGACGGCAGAGAAAATATATACAGTAGCTCTGCTTCAGACCTGTGCTGAGAAGGTTGTGGCCATATAGCTTCCTACATATCTGGTGATCTTGCCTAAATATTGTTTCATTTTGGGAAGAGATTGCTCACCTTGTTAGTGCTCTAGTTCATATGCCAATCCCCATGTTTCCCTGGTATCCTTAATACTTCTCTGTGCCTGATTCCCAGCTACTGGAAAAGGGTGTGGATCATTAGATCGACAGTGTCCAGGTCAACAATGTTTAGGTCGACCTATATAGGTTGACAGTCACTAGGTCGACAGGGTTTGAAGGTCGACATGAGTTTTTCATTTTTTTTTGGTGTCGATTTCTCCGTACAGTGACCGGGAAGCCCAATTAGTGCACCGTGTCCCCTCGCATGGCTCGCTGCGATCGCCATGCTTCAGGCAAGGTGCCTCACTGCGCTCGCCATGCTTCGGGCAAGGTGCCTCGCTGCGCTCGGCACAAGTTACTATTCCCAATCGTAGTCTGTGTGGATCGTTAAATATGAAAAAGTTCCAAAAAAAAGAAAACAAATGTGAAAAACTCATGTCGACCTTTTGACCTGTCGTCCTAGAACATGTCGACCTAGAAACCCTGTCGACCTTGAAAACCTGTCGACCTAGTGACTGTCGACCTATAGTGGTCGACCTAAACATTGTCGACCTAGACACTGTCGATCTTCAGACTGGATCCCCTGGAAACAGCAGGAACCCCCTTCCTGCTCACATCTTCAGAATAAAATTTGGCATCTGGCAACCATGGAGAAAATATCTGCTTACCTACATAATAACTCCCATAAAGTGTTCAGGTGTGGGATGATTGGTTCGTTTATCATAGCTGTTCACAATGGACTCTGACTTTCTACTCAAGCCTCCCCAAGTCCATACTCAGTCAGTGCCCACATATAAACTTCTTTGTGTGTGTGTTCTGAGTGTTCTCCGCTCTTGTGACCACTAGTAGTGCCTGGGGACCCATGCATAGCCTCTTTTTCTGTCATTCTCCATCCCACCCCCCTCCCCTGTTATCTCTCTCTTCTTCTTCATTCCTTTTTGTACATTGATTGATTGCTATTTTTGATTGTTCTTCATATACTGTATACCGCATGGCCTATAACACCTTCTCTAATTCTTTTCTGTGTAATGTATCTATTTGTTGATGTGGCCCGTGGCCTTTTGCTGCTTTCTATATTGTTATATGATATTTTTGATGTATTGTGTGAAAATACAATAAAAATTTAACCCTTAAAAAAAATGGGAGTCCTACTGTAGTTATAGAGAACCTGATGATGTAACTGCACCTCCTCTAGCAGCAATTACTACAAACTTTTCAATCCGTCACATTAACCTAAAGGTATTTTGTCTTATCCTCTCATACAAATGCTTCAGCACACTGATATAGTCAGCTGTCTTGCAGCTGTGTTAAGATCAAGAACTTATCTCAGCATTTTCCAAATGCAGAATTGTATCTACTTTAGTCATTCTTTTGTACATTTCCATATGGGTTTGTGAATGACATTGTGGTGCATGACGCACTTTCTACTCAGCTTCAGCTTACAGATGGATACATCAACATTTTTTCTTGTTGTAATATATCATGTCCTCAATTATTAGTAGTAAGCTAAATCCAAATAGACTCCAAGGCTGGAAAAGTTTCTCAGTTATACTCATACTTGCCTACCCGACCCTCTCCATGAGGGAGAAAATGCTCTGTTCCTGGACTTTCCTGGTAATGTATGATTGCCATCACCAGTGGTGAGCTAGTTAATTCATTCACTCTGACATGCGGGGGGACGCCCAGCACAGGGCTATCCCGCCCCGCATGTCAGTGCCAGCCCCCCTTCCCCCGTAGAAGTGCAAAGGCATCGCACAGCGGTGATGCCTTTGCAGTTCAAGAGTAGCTCCCGACCACTGCAGCTTTAGCGTGCTGGCCGGGAGCTACTCATCGCTCCCCGGCCCGCACGCCTGCTTTGGCCGGACCGCACCCACGAAACGGCGGGCAAACGCAGCCGTTTCACCCTTCCCCCCGCCTAGCGACCGCCTCTGCCTGTCAATCAGGCAGAGGCAATCATAGCGGCCCGACGGCCTTCGGCCGTCTGGCATGCATCGGCGCCGGCGCATGCCCAGTTCTGACTCGATATATAGATATATATAAAGGTTTTGCCTGAAAGGATAATAAAAGCAGGATCTAGATTACATTAATTTACAACATATATGGTGATTGCTGTTTTGAATCAGAATTGCCATCTGCTTTATTTCACAGAGCAACACACTTCTTTTAGTACATCTGTTGTTTATCTGTAAAACAAATGAGTTTAATATTACAGTCAAAAAATGCAAAAAAAAAAGCAAATGTTCTAAATCAATAGAAACGCTCCCCACACAGGAGAGCGCAGAGGAAGGTGGGAGCATGAAGGTGGGAACATGGTTTCTTGCAGAGGAGAAATGACACAATGTACCTGATTCAGAGGTGGACACAATTCTGATACTTTCACAAATGGCTGCTTTTTCTACCGTGCATGCATCCAAGTCGCATTGCGCATGTGGCATACTTGCCAACTGTACTTTGCTGCCCCCCCCCCCCCCCCCCTCCGTGGCCGTCAGCAAGATGGGCTGTCCGGGAGCGTGGCCCGGAGGCAAGGTGGGCTATCTGGGGATGTAACCGGCAGGGAAGTGGGCAGTCTGGGGGTGTGGCATCATGATCGCATCATTGTGACTCCGCCCCCTGCTATACAGTGGCGAGAAACAGGCAATGTATTGCAGGGGGCGGAGCTACGATGATACGATACAGCGCAAAACGCGTCATCAGATACCATCGGACCATCCACTTCTCTCTGCTGTGGGCGGCCGAGGGGAACTGCAGAGGGGCTAGCAGGAAAAGCGAGAGACTTGTCCACCTTTCCTGGTGCAGGGAGGGCCAATCTATTTTTGGGAGCCTCCTGGCCATTTCGGGGGGGGTAGACAAGTATGCCTTGTGGCGGCGGTCGTAGTATGGATTAGGAAGCAGAGTGATTGACAGATCAGCTTTATTGGCCAGGTATACTTGCGTATACTAGGAATTTTTTGTATAGCAGACCAAAGACAAATTCCTAGTATACGCAAGTATACCTGGCCAATTATTACCAGTTATTACCAGTTATTTATATAGCGCACACATATTCCGCAGCGCTGTACAGAGAATATTTGCACATTCACATCAGTCCCTGCCCCAGTGGAGCTTACAATCTATATTCCCTATCACATGTACACACAGACACATTCATGCTAGGGTCAATTTTTGTTGGGAGCCAATTAACCTACCAGTATATTTTGAACCTAATTCTGCTGCTGCTGCTGCTGCTGCTGCTGCTGCTGCTAAAGCTGATGCTGAGACAGTGATTGTTTGGGGAAAGCAATGGCAGAGTGGTGAATAAAACGCAAGCGGGTTGTGACCATTCCAGGGGAGTGTTGCAGCAAGCACTGGCTTTCACTAACCCTGGCGTCTTAGTTGCAAAGAACATTCTAAGGGTTTGCTTAGAGGTCTGATGGTGCGACCGATGTTTTCCTGATGCTGAGAAGCTAGCAATGTGGATCTCTGTACAAAAAATGGTGCCTGCAACATTTGCATGTCTTCTCATCTTCTCTTTTGCAGCATATCTTCTCATGTGTAGTATATCATCTCATGTGTAGCATGTCTTCTCGTGTGCAGCATATCTTCTCATGTGTAGTATATCATCTCATGTGTAGCATGTCTTCTCGTGTGCAGCATATCTCCTCATGTGTAGTATATCTTCCCATGTGTAGTATATCATCTCATGTGTAGCATGTCTTCTCGTGTGCAGCATATCTTCTCATGTGTAGTATATCTTCCCATGTGTAGCATATCTTCTCGTGTGTAGCATGTCTTCTCGTGTGCAGCATATCGTCTCATGTGTAGCATATCTTCTCTTTTGCAGCATATCTTCTCATGTATAGTATATCATCTCATGTGTAGCATGTCTTCTCGTGTGCAGCATATCTTCTCATGTGTAGCATATCTTCCCATGTGTAGCATATCTTCTCATGTGTAGCATATCTTCTCGTGTGTAGCATGTCTTGTCTTATGCAGCATATCTTCTCATGTGTAGCATATCTTCTCATTTGTAGCATATCTTCTCGTGTGCAGCATATCTTCTCATGTTTAGAATGTCTTCTCATGTGTCGCATATCTTCTCATGTGTAGCATATCTTCTCATGTGTAGCATATCTTGTCATTTGTAGCATGTCTTCTCGTGTGCAGCATATCTTCTCATGTATAGCATATCTTCTCATGTGTAGCATATCTTCTCATTTGTAGCATGTCTTCTCGTGTGCAGTATATCTTCTCATGTATAGCATATCTTCTCATGTGTCGCATATCTTCTCATGTTTAGCATGTCTTCTCATGTTTAGCATGTCTTCTCATGTATCGCATATCTTCTCATGTGTAGCATATCTTCTTGTATAGCATGTCTTCTCATGTGTCACATGTCTTCTCATGTGTAGCATATCTTCTCATGTGTAGCATATTTTCTCGTGTAGCATGTCTTCTCATGTGTCGCATATCTTCTCATGTGTAGCATGTCTTCTTGTGTGCAGCATATCTCCTCATGTGTAGTATATCTTCCCATGTGTAGTATATCATCTCATGTGTAGCATGTCTTCTCGTGTGCAGCATATCTTCTCATGTGTAGTATATCTTCCCATGTGTAGTATATCATCTCATGTGTAGCATGTCTTCTCGTGTGCAGCATATCTTCTCATGTGTAGTATATCTTCCCATGTGTAGCATATCTTCTCGTGTGTAGCATGTCTTCTCGTGTGCAGCATATCGTCTCATGTGTAGCATATCTTCTCTTTTGCAGCATAAGTTCTCATGTATAGTATATCATCTCATGTGTAGCATGTCTTCTCGTGTGCCGCATATCTTCTCATGTGTAGCATGTCTTCTCGTGTGCAGCATATCTTCTCGTGTGTAGTATATCTTCCCATGTGTAGCATATCTTCTCATGTGTAGCATATCTTCTCGTGTGTAGCATGTCTTGTCTTATGCAGCATATCTTCTCATGTGTAGCATATCTTCTCATTTGTAGCATGTCTTCTCGTGTGCAGCATATCTTCTCATGTTTAGAATGTCTTCTCATGTGTCGCATATCTTCTCATGTGTAGCATATCTTCTCATGTGTAGCATATCTTCTCATTTGTAGCATGTCTTCTCGTGTGCAGCATATCTTTTCATGTATAGCATATCTTCTCATGTGTCGCATATCTTCTCATGTTTAGCATGTCTTCTCATGTTTAGCATGTCTTCTCATGTATCGCATATCTTCTCATGTGTAGCATATCTTCTTGTATAGCATGTCTTCTCATGTGTCACATGTCTTCTCATGTGTAGCATATCTTCTCATGTGTAGCATATTTTCTCGTGTAGCATGTCTTCTCATGTGTCGCATATCTTCTCATGTGTAGCATGTCTTCTCGTGTGCAGCATATCTTCTCATGTGTAGCATATCTTCTCATGTGTAGCATATCTTCTCGTGTAGCATGTCTTCTCATGTGTCGCATATCTTCTCATGTGCAGCATATCTTCTCATGTGTAGCATATCTTCTCGTGTAGCATGTCTTCTCATGTGTCGCATATCTTCTCATGTGTAGCATATCTTCTCATGTGTAGCATGTCTTCTCGTGTGCAGCATATCTTCTCGTGTGTAGTATATCTTCCCATGTGTAGCATATCTTCTCATGTGTAGCATATCTTCTCGTGTGTAGCATGTCTTGTCTTATGCAGCATATCTTCTCATGTGTAGCATATCTTCTCATTTGTAGCATATCTTCTCGTGTGCAGCATATCTTCTCATGTTTAGAATGTCTTCTCATGTGTCACATGTCTTCTCATGTGTAGCATATCTTCTCATGTGTAGCATATCTTCTCATTTGTAGCATGTCTTCTCGTGTGCAGCATTTCTTCTCATGTATAGCATATCTTCTCATGTGTCGCATATCTTCTCATGTTTAGCATGTCTTCTCATGTTTAGCATGTCTTCTCATGTATCGCATATCTTCTCATGTGTAGCATATCTTCTTGTATAGCATGTCTTCTCATGTGTCACATGTCTTCTCATGTGTAGCATATCTTCTCATGTGTAGCATATTTTCTCGTGTAGCATGTCTTCTCATGTGTCGCATATCTTCTCATGTGTAGCATGTCTTCTCATGTGCAGCATATCTTCTCATGTGTCGCATATCTTCTCATGTGTAGCATATCTTCTCATGTGTAGCATATCTTCTCATTTGTAGCATGTCTTCTCGTGTGCAGTATATCTTCTCATGTATAGCATATCTTCTCATGTGTCGCATATCTTCTCATGTTTAGCATGTCTTCTCATGTTTAGCATGTCTTCTCATGTATAGCATATCTTCTCATGTGTAGCATATCTTCTTGTATAGCATGTCTTCTCATGTGTCGCATGTCTTCTCATGTGTAGCATATCTTCTCGTGTGTAGCATATCTTCTCATGTGTAGCATATTTTCTCGTGTAGCATGTCTTCTCATGTGTCGCATATCTTCTCATGTGTAGCATATCTTCTCATGTGTAGCATATCTTCTCGTGTAGAATGTCTTCTCATGTGTCGCATATCTTCTCATGTGTAGCATATCTTCTCATGTGTAGCATATCTTCTCATGTAGCATGTCTTCTCATGTGTCGCATATCTTCTAATGTGTAGCATATCTTCTCATGTGTAGCATATCTTCTCATGTGTAGCATGTCTTCTTGTGTGCAGCATATCTTCTCATGTGTAGCATATCTTCTCATGTGTAGCATATCTTCTCGTATAGCATGTCTTCTCATGTGTCGCATATCTTCTCATGTGTAGCATATCTTCTCATGTGTAGCATATCTTCTCATGTGTAGCATATTTTCTCGTGTAGCATGTCTTCTCATGTGTCGCATATCTTCTCATGTGTCGCAAATCTTCTCATGTTTAGCATGTCTTCTCATGTAGCATGTCTTCTCATGTGTCGCATATCTTCTCATGTGTAGCATATCTTCTCATGTGTAGCATATCTTCTCGTGTAGCCTGTCTTCTCATGTGTCGCATATCTTCTCATGTGTAGCATATCTTCTCATGTGTAGCATGTCTTCTTGTGTGCAGCATATCTTCTGATGTGTAGCATATCTTTTCATGTGTAGCATGTCTTCTCATGTGTAGCATATCTTCTCATGTGTAGCATGTATTCTCATGTGTAGCATGTCTTCTCATGTGTAGCATATCTTCTCATGTGTAGCATGTCTTCTTGTGTGCAGCATATCTTCTCATGTGCAGCATATCTTCTCAGGTGTAGCATGTCTTCTCATGTGCAGCATATCTTCTCATCTGTAGTGTGTATTCTCATGTGTAGCATATCTTCTCTTATGCAGCATATCTTCTCATGTGTAGCATATCTTTTTATGTGTAGCATATCTTCTCATGTGTAGCATATCTTCTCATGTGTAGCATATCTTTTTATGTGTAGCATATCTTCTCATGTGTAGCATATCTTTTTATGTGTAGCATATCTTCTCATGTGTAGCATATCTTCTCCTATGCAGCATATCTTCTCATGTGTAGCATATCTTCTCATGTGCAGCATATCTTCTCGTGTGTAGCATGTCTTCTCATGTGCATCATATCTTCTCATGTGTAGCATATCTTCTCATGTGTAGCATGTCTTCTCGTGTGCAGCATATCTTCTCATGTGTAGCATATCTTCTCATGTGTAGCATGTATTCCCATGTGTAGCATATCTTCTCATGTGTATCATGTCTTCTTGTGTGCAGCATAACTTCTCATGTGCAGCATGTCTTCTCGTGTGTAGCATATCTTCTCATGTGTAGCATGTCTTCTTGTGTGCAGCATATCTTCTCATGTGTAGCATATCTTCTCATGTGTAGCATATCTTCTCGTATAGCATGTCTTCTCATGTGTCGCATATCTTCTCATGTGTCGCATATCTTCTCATGTGTAGCATATCTTCTCGTGTAGCATGTCTTCTCATGTGTCGCATATCTTCTCATGTTTAGCATGTCTTCTCGTGTAGCATGTCTTCTCATGTGTCGCATATCTTCTCATGTGTAGCATATCTTCTCATGTGTAGCATGTCTTCTTGTGTGCAGCATATCTTCTCATGTGTAGCATATCTTCTCATGTGTAGCATGTCTTCTCATGTGTAGCATATCTTCTCATGTGTAGCATATCTTCTCATGTGTAGCATGTCTTCTCATGTGTAGCATGTCTTCTCATGTGTAGCATATCTTCTCATGTGTAGCATGTCTTCTTGTGTGCAGCATATCTTCTCATGTGCAGCATATCTTCTCAGGTGTAGCATATCTTCTCGTGTAGCCTGTCTTCTCATGTGTCGCATATCTTCTCATGTGTAGCATATCTTCTCGTGTAGCCTGTCTTCTCATGTGTCGCATATGTTCTCATGTGTAGCATATCTTCTCATGTGCAGCATATCTTCTCGTGTGTAGCTTGTCTTCTCATGTGCAGCATATCTTCTCATGTGTAGCATATCTTCTCATGTGTAGCATGTCTTCTCGTGTGCAGCATATCTTCTCATGTGTAGCATATCTTCTCATGTGTAGCATGTATTCCCATGTGTAGCATATCTTCTCATGTGTATCATGTCTTCTTGTGTGCAGCATAACTTCTCCTGTACAGCATATTTTCTCGTGTGTAGCATGTTTTCTCATGTGCTGCATATCTTCTCATGTGTAGCATATCTTCTCATGTGTAGCATGTCTTCTCGTGTGCAGCATATCTTCTCATTGCAGCATATCTTCTCATGTGTAGCATATCTTTTTATGTGTAGCATATCTTCTCATGTGTAGCATATCTTCTCCTATGCAGCATATCTTCTCATGTGTAGCATATCTGCTCATGTGCAACATATCTTCTCATGTTTGGCATGTCTTCTCATGTGTAGCATATCTTCTCATGTGTATCATGTCTTCTCGTGTGCAGCATTACTTCTCATGTGCAGCATATCTTCTCGTGTGTACCATGTCTTCTCATGTGCAGCATATCTTTTCATGTGTAGCATATCTTCTCACGTGTAGCATGTCTTCTCATGTGCAGCATATCTTCTCATGTGTAGCATATCTTCTCATGTGTAACATGTCTTCTCGTGTGCAGCATATCTTCTCATGGCCCTCATTCCGAGTTGTTCGCTCGCTAGCTGCTTTTAGCAGCATTGCACACGCTAAGCCGCTGCCCTCTGGGAGTGTATTTTAGCTTAGCAGAATTGCGAACGAAAGATTAGCAGAATTGCGAATAGAAATTTCTTAACAGTTTCTGAGTAGCTCGAGACTTACTCCTACACTGCGATCAGTTCAGTCAGTTTTGTTCCTGGTTTGACGTCACAAACACACCCAGCGTTCGCCCAGACACTCCCCCGTTTCTACAGACACTCCCGCGTTTTTCCCAGAAACGCAAGCGTTTTTTCGCACACGCCCAGAAAACGGCCGGTTTCCGCCCAGAAACACCCACTTCCTGTCAATCACAGTACGATCACCAGAACGATGAAAAATCCTCGTTATGCCGTGAGTAAAATACCTAACTTTTGAGTAAAATAACTAAGCGCATGCGCTCTGCGAACCTTGCGCATGTGCAGTAAGCTACTAATCGCAATATAGCGAAAATCGGCAACGAGTGAACAACTCGGAATGACCACCCATGTGCAGCATATCTTCTCAGGTGTAGCATGTCTTCTCATGTGCAGCATATCTTCTCATGTGCAGCATATCTTCTCATGTGTAGCAAATTTTCGCATGTGTAGCATGTCTTCGCATGTGCAGCATATCTTCTCGTATGTAGCATATCATCTCGTGTGCAGCTTATCTTCTCATGTATAGCATATCTTCTCATGTGTAGCATGTCTTCTCGTGTGCAGCATATCTTCTCATGTGCAGCATGTCTTCTCGTGTGCAGCATATCTTCTCATGTGTAGCAATGTCTTCTCATGTGTAGCATATCTTCTCAAGTGTAGCTGTTATGCACACCAGTGCCAGCAGGAATGTACTGGTGTCTGAACGGTGAGGGATGCAAAACAAATGAACTCACAGACAGACTGGGGAATATAACATTACATACACAGAAGGTGATAGGGTAACAAAATAAACACAAAGTGAACAGAGAAGCCCAAAGGCTAAGAAACTGGGTGTCTCCCTAGTATTAGGAATGCTCAGATGGAAAGAAGCGAGATGTAGTGATTTAATACGTAGAGAACCCGAAATGCTGTTGCTAAGGGCAACAGCAAAACCCTAAAGGGTTACCAACGGGTGTGGCAGTAAACTCCTTGGTCAGAGATGGAATAATAGACACAAGGAGAGTCTCCACAATCCTAGTCCTCACTTGCAGTGCACTGGTTCAGCTTACTGCAACTAAACTAACACCTGAACACCTTGCACAGTGAGAAAGGATTTTGGCAGGCAAGTCTGAGAATACAGCGCAAACTTGCTAGGTTCACAGAGTAGCAAAAGAACCCCAGCAGGTTAAACGACTGACTCCAGTCTTACTGCTAGGTCTGGATTGGCAGAGTGTAATACCAAATCCCAAGGCCTATTTGCAGTAAGCAACAAACAAATACAAAGTTTACACAGTACTAGCTAGCTTTCAGGAACTGACTAACCAACAAAGATTCAGCAGCATCTGCCTAACCTGAGAAGAGGGTTTATATAGCAGGTGCTGTCCACGCCCCACTCAGACCTCACAGACTGTGAGCACAAACACCAGCACCGGATCCCTTGCCGTGCACAGAGACTGTAACCACTGCACAGCAAAAGACCCGAACCGGAGTATCAGCTACGCTCAGGTTACTCCGCTAGCACTTGTCTCCCGGTTGCCATGACGACGTGGCAGCACAGAGCAGGAGACCCTAACAGTACCCCCCTCTGACGAGGGGTCAAAGAACCCCTACCACCGGGTTTATCGGGGAACTGCGAGAAGAAAGAGCGTAACAGTCTGGGGGCATGAAGATCACAACTGCGCACCCACGACCGCTCCTCCGGGCCATACCCCTTCCAGTGCACCAAAAATGACAGCCGACCCCGAACCATCTTGGAGTCAAGAATCCTTTCAACAACAAACTCCCTCTGGCCACGTATCAGAAGAGGGGAAGGTCTTCCACTGGAAGAAGGATTACTAATCGCCCGTTTTAAAAGGGAACAATGAAATGATTTATTGATACCCAAAGAACGGGTTAGATCTAACTGAAATGCCGCCGGATTGATAACCCTAGTAATCTTATAAGGACCGATGAACCGGGGGCCTAACTTATGAGATGGCTGTCTCAACTTCAAATTCAAATGTGTAGCATATCTTCTCATGTGCAGCATATCTTCTCATGTGTAGCATATCTTCTCATGTGCAGCATATCTTCTCCTGTGCAGCAAATCTTCGCATGTGTAGCATGTCTTCGCATGTGCAGCATATCTTCGCGTGTGTAGCATATCTTCTCGTGTGCAGCATATCTTCTTATGTGCAGCATATCTTCTCATGTGTAGCATGTCTTCTCATGTATAGCATATCTTCTCATGTGTAGCATGTTTTCTCGTGTGCAGCATATCTACTCATGTGCAGCATGTCTTCTCGTGTGCAGCATATCTTCGCGTGTGTAGCATATCTTCTCATGTGTAGCATATTTTCTCATGTGTAGCAAATCTTCGCATGTGTAGCATGTCTTCGCATGTGCAGCATATCTTCGCGTGTGTAGCATATCTTCTCGTGTGCAGCATATCTTCTCATGTGCAGCATATCTTCTCATGTGTAGCATGTCTTCTCATGTATAGCATATCTTCTCATGTGTAGCATGTCTTCTCGTGTGCAGCATATCTTCTCATGTGCAGCATGTCTTCTCGTGTGCAGCATATCTTCTCGTGTGTAGCATATCTTCTCGTGTAGCATATCTTCTCATGTGTAGCATGTCTTGGGTGCAGCATATCTTCTCATGTGCAGCATATCTTCTCATGTGTAGCATATCTTCTCCTATGCAGAATATCTTCTCATGTGTATAATATGCATCTTCTCATGTGTAGCATGTTTTCTTGTGTGCAGCATATCTTCTCATGTGTAGCATATCTTCTCATTTGTAGCATGTTTTCTCATGTGCAGTATATTTTCTCCTATGCAGCATATCTTCTCATGTGTAGCATATCGTCTCATGTGCAGCATATCTTCTCATGTGTAACATATCTTCTCATGTGTAGCATGTCTTCTCGTGTGCAGCATATCTTCTCATGTGCAGCATGTCTTCTCGTGTGTAACATATCTTCTCATGTGCAGCATTTCTTCTCATGAGTAGCATGTCTTCTTGTGTGTAGCATATCTTCTTGTGTGCAGCATATCTTCTCATGTGTAGCATATCGTCTCATGTGCAGCATATCTTCTCATGTGCAGCATTTCTTCTCATGTGCAGCATTTCTTCTCATGAGTAGCATGTCTTCTTCTGTGTTGCATATCTTCTTGTGTGCATGTCTTCTCATGTGTAGGATAACTTCTACTGTGTAGCATGTTTTGTCCTGTGTAGCATATTTTCTTGTGTGCAGCATATCTTCTTGTGTGCAGCATGTCTTCTCCTGTGCTGCATATCTTCTCATGTGTAGCATATCTTCTCCTGTGTAGCATATATTCTTGTGTGCAGCATATCTTCTCCTGTGCAGCATATCTTCTCATGTGTAGCATATCTTCTCCTGTGTAGCATATATTCTTGTTTGCGGCATATCTTCTCCTGTGCAGCATATCTTCTCATGTGTAGCATATCTTCTCCTGTGTAGCATATATTCTTGTGTGCAGCATATCTTCTCCTGTGCAGCATGTCTTCATGTGTGCAGCATATCTTCTCCTGTGCAGCATATCTTCTCATGTGTAGCATATCTTCTCGTGTGTAGCATATCTTCTCATGTGTAGCATATCTTCTCATGTGTAGCATGTCTTGGGTGCAGCATATCTTCTCATGTGCAGCATATCTTCTCATGTGTAGCGTATATTCTCCTATGCAGAATATCTTCTCATGTGTATAATATGCATCTTCTCATGTGTAGCATGTTTTCTTGTGTGCAGCATATCTTCTCCTGTGTAGCATATCTTCTCATTTGTAGCATGTTTTCTCATGTGCAGTATATTTTCTCCTATGCAGCATATCCTCTCGTGTAGCATGTCTTCTCATGTGTCGCATATCTTCTCATGTGTAGCATATCTTCTCATGTGTAGCATGTCTTCTCGTGTGCAGCATATCTTCGCGTGTGTAGTATATCTTCCCATGTGTAGCATATATTCTCATGTGTAGCATATCTTCTTGTGTGCAGCATATCTTCTCATGTGTAGCATATCTTCTCATGTGTAGCATGTCTTCTCGTGTGCAGCATATCTTCTCATGTGTAGCATATCCTCTCATGTGTAGCATGTATTCCCATGTGTAGCATATCTTCTCATGTGTATCATGTCTTCTTGTGTGCAGCATAACTTCTCATGTACAGCATATTTTCTCGTGTGTAGCATGTTTTCTCATGTGCTGCATATCTTCTCATGTGTAGCATATCTTCTCATGTGTAGCATGTCTTCTCGTGTGCAGCATATCTTCTCATGTGCAGCATATCTTCTCATGTGTAGCATATCTTTTTATGTGTAGCATATCTTCTCATGTGTAGCATATCTTCTCCTATGCAGCATATCTTCTCATGTGTAGCATATCTTCTCATGTGCAGCATATCTTCTCATGTTTGGCATGTCTTCTCATGTGTAGCATATCTTCTCATGTGTATCATGTCTTCTCGTGTGCAGCATAACTTCTCATGTGCAGCATATCTTCTCGTGTGTACCATGTCTTCTCATGTGCAGCATATCTTCTCATGTGTAGCATATCTTCTCACGTGTAGCATGTCTTCTCATGTGCAGCATATCTTCTCATGTGTAGCATATCTTCTCATGTGTAGCATATCTTCTCGTGTGCAGCATATCTTCTCATGGACCTCATTCCGAGTTGTTCGCTCGCTAGCTGCTTTTAGCAGCATTGCACACGCTAAGCCGTCGCCCTCTCGGAGTGTATCTTAGCTTAGCAGAATTGCGAACGAAAGATTAGCAGAATTGCGAATAGAAATTTCTTAGCAGTTTCTGAGTAGCTCGAGACTTACTCCTACACTGCGATCAGTTCAGTCAGTTTTGTTCCTGGTTTGACGTCACAAACACACCCAGCGTTCGCCCAGACACTCCCCCGTTTCTACAGACACTCCCACGTTTTTCCCAGAAACGCAAGCGTTTTTTCGCACACGCCCAGAAAACGGTCGGTTACCGCCCAGAAACACCCACTTCCTGTCAATCACAGTACGATCACCAGAACGATGAAAAATCCTTGTTATGCCGTGAGTAAAATACCTAACTTTTGAGTAAAATAACTAAGCGCATGCGCTCTGCGAACCTTGCGCATGTGCAGTAAGCGACTAATCGCAATATAGCGAAAATCGGCAACGAGTGAACAACTCGGAATGACCACCCATGTGCAGCATATCTTCTCAGGTGTAGCATGTCTTATCATGTGCAGCATATCTTCTCATGTGCAGCATATCTTCTCATGTGTAGCAAATTTTCGCATGTGTAGCATGTCTTCGCATGTGCAGCATATCTTCTCGTATGTAGCATATCATCTCGTGTGCAGCATATCTTCTCATGTATAGCATATCTTCTCATGTGTAGCATGTCTTCTCGTGTGCAGCATATCTTCTCATGAGCAGCATGTCTTCTCGTGTGCAGCATATCTTCTCATGTGTAGTAATGTCTTCTCATGTGTAGCATATCTTCTCAAGTGTAGCATGTCTTCTCGTGTGCAGCATATCTTCTCGTGTGTAGCATATCGTCTCATGTGTAGCATATCTTCTCATGTGTAGCATAACTTCTCATGTGCAGCATTTCTTCTCATGTGCAGCATTTCTTCTCGTGTGTTGCATATCTTCTCATGTGTAGCATATCTTCTCATGTGCAGCATATCTTCTCATGTGTAGCATATCTTCTCATGTGCAGCATATCTTCTCATGTGTAGCAAATCTTCGCATGTGCAGCATATTTTTGCGTGTGTTGCATATCTTCTCGTGTGCAGCATATCTTCTCATGTGCAGCATATCTTCTCATGTGCAGCATATCTTCTCATGTGTAGCATGTCTTCTTATGTATAGCATATCTTCTCATGTGTAGCATGTCTTCTCGTGTGCAGCATATCTTCTCATGTGCAGCATGTCTTCTCGTGTGCAGCATATCTTCGCGTGTGTAGCATATCTTCTCATGTGTATCATATCTTCTCATGTGTAGCAAATCTTCGCATGTGTAGCATGTCTTCGCATGTGCAGCATATCTTCGCGTGTGTAGCATATCTTCTCGTGTGCAGCATATCTTCTCATGTGCAGCATATCTTCTCATGTGTAGCATGTCTTCTCATGTATAGCATATCTTCTCATGTGTAGCATGTCTTCTCGTGTGCAGCATATCTTCTCATGTGCAGCATGTCTTCTCGTGTGCAGCATATCTTCTCGTGTGTAGCATATCTTCTCATGTGTAGCATATCTTCTCATGTGTAGAATGTCTTGGGTGCAGCATATCTTCTCATGTGCAGCTTATCTTCTCATGTGTAGCATATCTTCTCCTATGCAGAATATCTTCTCATGTGTATAATATGCATCTTCTCATGTGTAGCATGTTTTCTTGTGTGCAGCATATCTTCTCATGTGTAGCATATCTTCTCATTTGTAGCATGTTTTCTCATGTGCAGTATATTTTCTCCTATGCAGCATATCTTCTCATGTGTAGCATATCGTCTCATGTGCAGCATATCTTCTCATGTGTAACATATCTTCTCATGTGTAACATATCTTCTCATGTGTAGCATGTCTTGGGTGCAGCATATCTTCTCATGTGCAGCATATCTTCTCATGTGTAGCATATCTTCTCCTATGCAGAATATCTTCTCATTTGTATAATATGCATCTTCTCATGTGTAGCATGTTTTCTTGTGTGCAGCATATCTTCTCATGTGCAGCATATCTTCTCATGTGTAGCATGTCTTCTCATGTATAGCATATCTTCTCATGTGTAGCATGTCTTCTCGTGTGCAGCATATCTTCTCATGTGCAGCATGTCTTCTCGTGTGTAACATATCTTCTCATGTGCAGCATTTCTTCTCATGAGTAGCATGTCTTCTTGTGTGTACCATATCTTCTTGTGTGCAGCATATCTTCTCATGTGTAGCATATCGTCTCATGTGCAGCATTTCTTCTCATGTGCAGCATTTCTTCTCATGAGTAGCATGTCTTCTTCTGTGTTGCATATCTTCTTGTGTGCATGTCTTCTCATGTGTAGGATAACTTCTCCTGTGTAGCATGTTTTGTCCTGTGTAGCATATTTTCTTGTGTGCAGCATATCTTCTTGTGTGCAGCATGTCTTCTCCTGTGCTGCATATCTTCTCATGTGTAGCATATCTTCTCCTGTGTAGCATATATTCTTGTGTGCAGCATATCTTCTCCTGTGCAGCATATCTTCTCATGTGTAGCATATCTTCTCCTGTGTAGCATATATTCTTGTTTGCGGCATATCTTCTCCTGTGCATCATATCTTCTCATGTGTAGCATATCTTCTCCTGTGTAGCATATATTCTTGTGTGCAGCATATCTTCTCCTGTGCAGCATGTCTTCATGTGTGCAGCATATCTTCTCCTGTGCAGCATATCTTCTCATGTGTAGCATATCTTCTCGTGTGTAGCATATCTTCTCATGTGTAGCATATCTTCTCATGTGTAGCATGTCTTGGGTGCAGCATATCTTCTCATGTGCAGCATATCTTCTCATGTGTAGCATATCTTCTCCTATGCAGAATATCTTCTCATGTGTATAATATGCATCTTCTCATGTGTAGCATGTTTTCTTGTGTGCAGCATATCTTCTCATGTGTAGCATATCTTCTCATTTGTAGCATGTTTTCTCATGTGCAGTATATTTTCTCCTATGCAGCATATCTTCTCATGTGTAGCATATCGTCTCATGTGCAGCATATTTTCTCATGTGTAACATATCTTCTCATGTGCAGCATTTCTTCTCATGAGTAGCATGTCTTCTTGTGTGTAGCATATCTTCTTGTGTGCAGCATATCTTCTCATGTGTAGCATATCGTCTCATGTGCAGCATATCTTCTCATGTGCAGCATTTCTTCTCATGTGCAGCATTTCTTCTCATGTGCAGCATTTCTTCTCATGAGTAGCATGTCTTCTTCTGTGTTGCATATCTTCTTGTGTGCATGTCTTCTCATGTGTAGGATAACTTCTCCTGTGTAGCATGTTTTGTCCTGTGTAGCATATTTTCTTGTGTGTAGCATATATTCTTGTGTGCAGCATATCTTCTCCTGTGCAGCATGTCTTCATGTGTGCAGCATATCTTCTCCTGTGCAGCATATCTTCTCATGTGTAGCATATCTTCTCCTGTGTAGCATATATTCTTGTTTGCAGCATATCTTCTCCTGTGCAGCATATCTTCTCATGTGTAGCATATCTTCTCCTGTGTAGCATATATTCTTGTGTGCAGCATATCTTCTGTGCAGCATGTCTTCATGTGTGCAGCATATCTTCTCCTGTGCAGCATATCTTCTCCTGTGCAGCATATCTTCTTGTGTGCGGTATATCTTCTCCTGTTTAGCATATCTGTCATGGCTTGGGTCTTGGGAAACTCCAATGGAGTTTGCTTGCTCGTTCGAGAGTCTTGCAGGCTAGAAGTGGGGTGGCCTTATATAGTTTTTCTTCATCAATTTGAGGAAGTATGTGAAATGGAACTTCACTCATGCCAAACTAAACTGGCTATAGTCAAGAAAAACTGGGCTGCACCAGTATTAGATGGAAACCAGGCTGGACTGGTATTAGATGGGAACCAAGCTGGAACCGGTATTGTTCTCATGCTGGGCTGGACCAGCTATTAGGCAGGAACTGGGCTAGAACCGGTACTTCTCATGCTGGTCTGGACCAGCTATTAGACAGGAACCAGGCTGGAGCTGGCATTAGTCAGGAACCGAGGCTGGAACTGGTATTGCTTTCATGGTGGGCTTGACTGGCTATTAGACAGTGTAAATAGTTGGGGTAGTTCTCAGCACCGTAACTAGGGAAGTGGGGCAGTGCTGCCGCACAGAACGCATGATACTCTGGGGTGGAATGGCCATTGGAAATCCTATTTGCCAGGTGCCCGCTCCGATGAATATCACTTTCAGTGCGCCCAACTACTTCTATTCATTTGCTAGGCGCCAGCCCTGACAGACAGGTTCCTGGACCATCTCTATTTTAAGTTTTTTGTTTTTTAATGTGTGGTTGATGAAAAACAAAGGGATGGAGAATATGGGGGCAGTGGGTATCAGTTTTTTACTTGCCAGGGGCACTCGGACCCCTAGATACACTGCTATGTAGCATATCTTCTCAGATTCGCTGCTTATGAAGACACTGTAGGGCAGGCATTCCCAACCACGGTCCTCAAGGCACACCAACAGTGCAGGTTTTAGTGATAAAAGGACCGTGGTTGGGAATGCCTGCTCTACGGACTCGATTAGCTTCCATCTCTGAATCAGGTCTAATGATCTTACTTCTGTGCAATAGTTAGTGCACTCAGCCTGTAACAAACATCACATTAAAATATTAGTTAAATCAAGGTTATTCTTGAATCAGGCACCAATGCGCTATTATGTTCCGTAATGAAATGTTTTTGGTAGAAATTCTACAAATGATATCCTTTGTGCTCTGAAGCTGTGTGACTGCAGGGCCTACCTGCTGTCAGTAATCACCACATTTCTTCCCACATTCTGTATGCCAGCCAAGCCAATAATGGCTGCATGTTTCCTTGCTCACAGATCCTACAGTTATTGTGACAAATAACCCAGCAGATCTCTCACAATAACACGCATGCAATTTTTCCCCTCAGTGAAAAGAAACTGCCAGTTCCAACAGTTGGCTGGACTTAAGTATTCTACTGAATAGAAACACACTCTGCTGTGCCATGTATACTGGTATCCTTATCATTTAACTGTTGCTCAGTTTGTGGTTTCTTAAACTATGGGGTATATTTACTGTCCCGATTTTGACCGAGATGCCGTTTTTTCTTCAAAGTGTCATCTCGGTAATTTACTAAGCAAAAATCATGGCAGTGATGAGGGCATTCGTAATATTTTGGAAGTCCTAGGAAAAAATCACGAATCAATACACCATCGGTCAAATACGCCTGCAATTTGGTAGGAATCGGTCATTTACTAAAAAGTGCAAAACACAAACACTGCCGACAATAGCCAAACACTGCCGTGATGAAATACAAATCGTGAAAAAGTGCTAAAAAAAACCAGACCTGCTTTTTTATCCCGTGTTTGTATAGGCATGCACGGATCCATGAGATCCGTGCATGTTTTTCAGTGGGAAGGGGTGGGAAATGTTTTAATATTTTAAAAAAAAATGCATGGGGTCCCCCCTCCTAAACCAAACCAGCCTCAGGCTCTTTGAGCCGGCCCTGGTTGCAAAAATATGGGGGAAAAATTGACAGGGGTTCCCCCATATTTAAACAACCAGCACCGGGCTCTGCGCCTGGTCCTGGTTCCAAAAATATGGGGGACAAAAAGCGTAGGGGTCCCCCGTATTTTTGAAACCAGCACCGGGCTCCACTAGCTGGACAGATAATGCCACAGCCGGGGGTCACTTTTATACAGCGCCCTGCGGCCGTGGCATTAAATACCCAACTAGTCACCCCTGGCCGGGGTACCCTGGAGGAGTGGGAACCCCTTAAATCAAGGGGTCCCCCCTCCAGCCACCCAAGGGCCAGGAGTGAAGCCCGAGGCTCTCCCCCCCATCCAATGGGCTGCGGATGGGGGGCTGATAGCCTTTGTTGAAAGTTATGAATATTGTTTTTAGTAGCAGTACTACAAGTCCCAACAAGCCTCCCCCGCAAGCTGGTACTTGGAGAACCACAAGTACCAGCATGCGGCGGAAAACCGGGCCCGCTGGTACCTGTAGTACTACTACTAAAAAAATACCCCAATAAAGACATAACACACACACCTTGAAAGTATAACTTTAATGCATACATACACACCACCATATACACATACTTACCTTATGTTCACACGAGGGTCGGTCCTCTTCTCCATGTAGAATCCATGGTGTACCTGTTGAAAAAATTATACTCACAAAATCCAGTGTAGATGGCTCCTCTTTTAATCCATTTGTAATCCAGGTACTTTGCAAAATAACAAAACGGATACCCGACCTCGCACTGAAAGGGGCCCCATGTTTTCACATGGGACCCCTTTCCCCGAATGCCAGAAACCCCCTCTGACTTATGTCTAAGAGGGTTCCATCAGCCAATCAGGGAGCGCCACGTTGTGGCACCCTCCTGATTGGCTGTGTGCTCCTGTACTGTCTGACAGGCGGCACACGGCAGTGTTACAATGTAGCGCCTATGCGCTCCATTGTAACCAATGGTGGGAACTTTGTGGTCAGCGGTGAGGTTAATTTCGGTCACCCGCTGACCACAAAGTTCCCACCATTGGTTACAATGGAGCGCATAGGCTGCCGTGTCAGACAGTACAGGAGCACACAGCCAATCAGGAGGGTGCCACAACGTGGCGCTCCCTGATTGGCTGAGGAAACCCTCTTAGACATAAGTCAGAGGGGGTTTCTGGCATTCGGGGAAAGGGATCCCATGTGAAAACATGGGGCCCCTTTCAGTTCGTGGTCGGGTGTCCGTTTTTTTATTTTTACAAGTACGTGGATTACAAATGGATTACCCGAGGAGCCCTCTACACTGGATTTGGTGAGTAGAATTTTTTCAACAGGTACACCATGGATTCTACATGGAGAAGAGGACCGACCCTCGTGTGAACATAAGTATGTGTATATGGTGGTGTGTATGTATGCATTAAAGTTATACTTTCAAGGTGTGTGTGTTATGTCTTTATTGGGGTATTTTTTTAGTAGTAGTACTACAGGTACCAGCGGGCCCGGTTTTCCGCCGCATGCTGGTACTTGTGGTTCTCCAAGTACCAGCTTGCGGGGGAGGCTTGCTGGGACTTGTAGTACTGCTACTAAAAACAATTTTCATAACTTTCAACAAAGGCTACCAGCCCCCCATCCGCAGCCCATTGGATGGGGGGGACAGCCTCGGGCTTCACCCCTGGCCCTTGGGTGGCTGGAGGGGGACCCCTTGATTTAAGGGGTTCCCACTCCTCCAGGGTACCCCGGCCAGGGGTGACTAGTTGGGTATTTAATGTCACGGCCGCAGGGCGCTGTATAAAAGTGACCCCCGGCTGTGGCATTATCTGTCCAGCTAGTGGAGCCCGGTGCTGGTTTCAAAAATACGGGGGACCCCTACGCTTTTTGTCCCCCGTATTTTTGGAACCAGGACCAGGCGCAGAGCCCGGTGCTGGTTGTTTAAATATGGGGGAACCCCTGTCAATTTTTTTCCCATATTTTTGCAACCAGGACCGGCTCAAAGAGCCCGAGGCTGGTTTGGCTTAGGAGGGGGGACCCCACGCAATTTTTTTTTAAAGTTTAAACATTTTTTTTTTTTTTTACAAGGTGCACAATGAAGCCCAGCACGGATCTCTCAGATCCAGCCGAGATTCATTGTATTAAAGTCGGCAGTGTTTTACAAGTCACTCACGTAAAACACTGCCTAAAAAAACGAATGACATCGACATCGGAAAAACCGAAAATGCAGAATACGGCAGCTTAGTAAATTAGTCGTAATCAATTCAAAAAGTTGCATATTTACACTTTCGATGTCATTCGTGATTGAACTTTGACCTCAAACGGAAAATTACGAATGTTAGTAAATTTTCCCCTATATATGAATGTTATAAATGTAATTGCAAATGCACTTATTGGGACTGATCTAGACCTGAAAGTAAATCAGACATACAATGCTCAAAAGAGGCATGCAGGGAACAAATCCCTATGTACCCACATGCCGCATGCGTCTAAGGATACAAACCCCTCTGGGGGCACCTGCTCTGTACTTGCTAAGAACGCCCCTTTACCAGTGGCGTGCGGTGAGGTCAGTGGCTGGTGAGGCACTACAGCCATAATGTCCGCCGAATCCTGCCGATGACCCCTACCGCCGCTGAGCCAATGCCCGCTACTACCCCTGCGCCGATGCCTGCTGCCACCGCCAATGGCTTACAAACTCGCCCACCATCAACTGACCCAGCCCTCCGCCACTAATTTGCATCTCAGTCCGATGCCGCCAATGCCCGCTGCCTGCCTGCTCATCATACTTGTGATATATTGTACATTTTTATAGAAAAAAAAAAATGAGTGTTTGGGACTGGTAAGGGAGTGGGAGGAGGACATGAATGCAATTTTGTTGTCCAGGGCTTCCATTAGTCAAATTACGCAGCACAGTAGCACCACTTACACAAATTACGCCAGGCAGAGCTCCCTTTTACACATTACGGCAGGTACAGCCTCCTATTACACATTACGGCAGGTAGAGATCCCTTTTTTCATATTATGGCTGACAGCGTCCCCATTTTTAAACATAACGGCAGACAGCGTTCCCTTTTTACACTTTACAGCAGACAGCGTCCCCTTTTTTACACATTACAGCAGACAGCGTTCCTTTTTACACATTACGGCAGACAGCGCCCCCCTTATTACACATTACGGCAGACAAAGTCCCCTTATTACACATTACGGCAGACAGCGTCCCCTTATTACACATTACGGCAGACAGCGTCCCCTTTTTTACACATTACAGCAGACAGCGTCCCCTTATTACACATTACGGCAGACAGCGTCCCCTTACTACACATTACGGCAGACAGCGTCCCCTTTTTTACACATTACGGCAGACAACATCCCCTTATTACACATTACGGCAGACAGCGTCCCCTTTTTTACACATTACGGCAGACAGCGTTCCCTTTTTACACATTACGGCAGACAGCGTCACCTTATTACACATTACGGCAGACAGCGTCCCCTTATTACACATTACAGCAGACAGCGTCCCCTTTTTTACACATTACAGCAGACAGCGCCCCCCTTTTTACACATTACGGCAGACAGCGTCCCCTTTTTTACACATTACGTCAGACAGCGTACCCTTTTTTTTACACATTACGGCAGGTAGAGCACTTTACATCCCCCCCTCTACCCTTAGGGTGTACTGTAGTGTTCTGTAGTGTAATGCAGTGTACTGCAGTGTAATGTAATGTAGTATAGTGTACTGTAGTGTAGTGTAATGTAGTGTAGTATAGTGTACTGTAGTGTAATGTAATGTAGTGTAGTGTTGTGTAATGTAGTGTAGTTCATAGGCAGCCACTTACATGATTTCTTCTTCTGGCACTGCTGCAGGCTCCTGACCCGGCGCTCCCCCAGTCTGTACACTGCAGGCCGTGGGTGCGGGGGGGAGGGGGTCGCGGGTGCAGGGGTGCTGCGGGTGCCGCGGGAGCTCAGCAGTGAGCATGGGGGCCAGGAGAGGAGGCAGGCCGTTGAGCACAGGGAACACTAAGAGAGCGAGGGGGCCGAGGCTGGGAACACGGGGGTTAAGGGGGGGGTGGGGGGGGGGGGGTGCGGGAGCGCAGCAGAGTATGCGGAGGTAAAGGGGGGGACACAGCGCAGCACACAGAGGCTCCCACTTGTCGGATCTTGGAACGGTAGAAGCGGCTGTGAGCAGCGGGGACATGCGGCCAATCGGAATAGGGGCATCTGACTCTCTGCCCATCACAGTCCCAGCCTACCCCCTGCCGCTGTCCAATGATTTGACAGGGGTGTGCCTTGATGTGAGCTAAAGGCACAGCCCCTGTCAATGAGGCAGGTCTGGTGGTACCGCAGTACATTCATTTTTCAATGGGCTTTTCCAGCCCGTGATTTGGCTCCGCCCCCTGCCCGCCCCCCTCGTCAGACACTTTATCATTGTCACTGGGAGGCAGCGCTCTCGCTGCCTCCCATAGAGATTTAGAGGCATTCTCAAGTAAAAATGACTAAAATAATACAAAGTAGAATGTGTTGTTAGTATCGTCTTTGTATTATTTTAATCATTATGACAGGGGAGGCACTGCCTCCCCTGCCTCCCCTGACTGCACGTCCCTGCCCATTACACCTTCGCTTCACCTCTTTGGTTTTAAGTGTAGATGTAATGGAAATGTGTATCACTCACCCATATGCAGCGCATGAACTTGCACGCACACATTTTCAGAGCATAAGCAGTGCAAAAATATACTCTGCAAACTGACATACATCGAACTCTGCATCATTCCCAGTGTGTGTTTGTGTGTTTGTGCAGTCAGCAACTTGTCCATCTGCTTTGGTATTGAGTAGGAGATTTACTATACCTTTTAAAAAGAACAAGTATGGTGTTTCCCATAACAGCCAATAAGATTCTAGCTATCCACAGGTATATCTATAATGGGTGCAGAGTGACCCATATACACAGGCCCCTTGGTTCAGGGCAGCCCACACCGCAGACCCTACACCCATATAATTATACTTACTGCCATCCCGCATTGGCAGGCGCTACAGATCAGCAGAAATTGCTGACAAAATGACGCAGCTGCTATTTTGCTAGTGATGTTAGTATGCGCAGTAGAGAAGTAACTGGGACCAAGGCCAGAGTCTAGTGTTGCCAGGGCCTAATTCAGATTTGTGTATAACTCATTGGTTTACTTACACATCCGATTGTTGTGGGGCTGAGCTGACGCAATACCCATTCTGTGCATCTTGTGCTATTGCCCGCAGCCCCCTGTAAGTGCAGCATAATTCTGCGGCATTTGGGGGGGTGACACTCGGTACAATTCTTCAAAATGGGGGGTGCACAGCCCCCCGTTTTGAAGGCATGATGGGTCCAGGGTCTTCATCATCAGAACTTAGCCTTTATTAAATATATATATATATATATATATATATATATATATTTAAATATTGCCATTATCTGATCCATTGGCAATATAATTCTTACAATGCAATGGCTGTTACTTTAATATTGTTAACCGGCTATCTATGATGTCTATTTATTCAGCAAAATCTTCTGGGGACAAATCCCAATTTAGGGACTAAAAATATCACCAGATTATATAGACGCAGATTGACTACCAATGAATGAATATAATAATTATATATAGTCAATTAATGCTACTGCATCTCAATATTATGATGCTGGGCTGGAATTAGCTTCAAGATGAATATCTCTATCTCCAAATTGTTCTCCGGGAAGGTAAGTATTGATTTGCACTCACTGTCTATGTTGGTACACAAATACAAATTTGTGTAAAAAGGGGGGATGGAAGGGATTTGATTAGGAGATACGGCAGTCCCAATTATGGTATGGATCATTAAGGGATGTAGCAGTCCCTATTTCTAATATCCACCACAGAATTTGTAAGGGTATATATAAAGAGAAATAAATGAGATTTTATTTAGGGGATATAGCGATCCCAACTGTGGTATGGATCCTTAAGGGATATAGCAATCCCTATTTCTAATGTCCACCACACATATTTCCAACCTCATGCGGTAATCTGTATTTTATACTATCAGATCTGCTTAGATCACTCCTCTATTAAGATGTGTAGGCTGTAACGTTCTAGGAGACCATACTCCTTAAAGGATATATGTCAATCCCACCTATCATATCTCTTACTCGTATCTCTTTAGTATGATATAATCAAATATAGAAAAGGGGGATTTTGTTTAGGGGATATAGCAGTCCCAACTATGGTATGGATCATTAAGGGATATAGCAATCCCTATTTATAATATCCACCACATATATTTCCAGCCTCATGCGATAGTCTGTATTTTGTTATACCAGACTCGCTTTAATCACTTAAATTTATATATCGATCTCACATATCATATCCCTTACTAATGTTCCTTTAATATGATGTAATATATAATAGAATATAATATAAAGTAATACTGAACACAGTAGTGCTGGTAGACTTTATAAGTCCCACATTTATTATACCTTCCCAGTAATGGTAAATAAATTCATCTATTAAAACATATGACCACCTTATGGTTTCAGATATTTGCCACGCTATTTACTATAAAGTAGTGCATTACAGTGTGATGTATTATAACTTGTCACTGTCCCTTCATTTCAGGGGATACTTCACTGTAACATTCTAACATTCATACAATGTATCACAAATGTTGCAACTGATATATATGACAGGAATTGTTACAAGAGGTTGTACTTTAATCCTACTAATACATTCCTTCAACAATACAATACTATTGTTCAGACAGCATATAATAACAACGTTATAATTAAAAAGGATTATGATTTCTTGAAAATGAGTAAACCAAGTACTCCGACACTATACCTCCTACCGAAAGTACATAAAAATGAGAGGAAGCCCCCAGGCAGACCCATCCTATCAGGAGCGGGTAGTCTTACGGAGAATGCGAGTATTTATGTGGATTACCATCTTCGCAAACACGTAGTGACCTTACCATCTTATGTACGGGACACAATGGATGTCCTCAATAAATTAAACAATCTTAACGTCAATCCGGGGGTATGGCTTGTGACATGTGACGTAGAGAGTCTCTACACCAGCATCAATCACAAATATGGCATTGATGCCACTAAATATTTTCTGAATATGGAGGCCCAGAGTGAGCGAAATGACTTTCTTATTGAACTTCTGGAATTCCTGCTTTCTCACAATTATTTCACCTGTGATGAGCGCCACTACCTCCAGGTTAGAGGGACGGCGATGGGGACGGCTTGTGCCCATACGTACACCAACCTCTACCTGGGGTGGTGGGAGAGGGAGGTGGTCTTCCAGGAACCATTGGAAAAATACACCAATAATATACTGGTGTATTTAAGATATATCGACGATATCTTAATTCTATGGGAAGGCCCCAAAAAAGAGTTGTATGAATTCATTGACATCTTGAATATCAATCATTTCAACTTGAAATTGACCCTGGAAGCAAGTCAAAGCTCAATTAATTTCCTGGATATAACCATCCATATTGATGAGGAAGGAAATATTTCAACGGACCTCTACAGGAAACCAACAGCGACTAATAGTTTGCTACATGCAACAAGTTCCCATCTCCCGGCAACTATTAGAGCAATCCCCAAAGGGGTACTATTGAGAACAAAGAGGAATTGTTCCGATGAGGATACCTTCCGGATTAGGCAGAATGAATTGAGTGAACGCTTCAAGAAAAGAGGATACAGTAATAGGTTGATTAAGAAATCTGCTAAAGAAGTTGAAATGTACCCCAGAGATAGTCTGTTAAGACCCAAAATTAAAACCAAACAGGAAGAACCCATCCGATATGTGGGAACTTTCAACACACAATGGCAGGAAATTAATCATATCCTTGAAAAACACTGGTCAATTCTCCAGACAGATGATGATCTACAAAAAATACTTCCCAACAAACCACTAACTAGCTGGAGAAGATCTAGGAATTTACGTGACAAAGTAGTACACAGTCATTTGTCCAAACCCAAGTCAAATGAACCAGAAAGGAAAGGATCTTTTCCTTGTAATAATTGCAAGGCTTGTAAATACATGATCCCCACTAAGTATTTTTTTGATAAATACAAGAAAAAGTGGGAAATATCCACCAAAATTACCTGTACTTCAATAGGTGTTGTATATCATCTTGAATGCCCATGCTCTAAAAAGTATATTGGCAAAACGCCACGACCCTTGAAGGTCAGAATTCTTGAGCATATTGGAAGCATCCGAAATGCAAAAAAGGATACTACTAGGTTCAAAACTTTGTCACCGGTAGCCAGGCATTTCCTCAATTATCACAATGGGGATCCAACAGGTCTTAAAGCGTTTGGTATCAAACATGTACAACTTGGTATCAGAGGGGGAGATCTGGATCAAGAGTTATTAAAATTCGAGACAAAAATGATCTTCCTGCTAAACAGCATCTACCCGCATGGGATGAATGAATCTAACAGCTACTCTCCCTTTTTGAATTAATTATATCTTTTTAGATCAATATATTTGACAGTGATACTTGATGATGAAGGAACCAATTACTGACTCTATTATTGAGATACATATATATGTATATATATGTACATATATACACACAAGTAATGGCACAACTAATCTTTTTTCCCTCCCATTCCTCTCCCTATATATTACATTATATTTTGACACATTTGTTTCTTTTTGTGGTGTAGTTATTCACTATTTGTTATCACACATACTTAACCAATCCCTCACTTCTTTCACATATAATATTGTCAATATATGTTAGATGTTTTGATGGCTCACCTTATACTCTTATTTTCCACATGATCACTATCACCATTCTCTCACTTTTAATTCACATGTCACCATATTTACTAGTGAGAACAGTGAGAGTGTCACTAGTCTATCACCTTGTGTTAACACAGTCTAATATTTAACACATTAGTAGACAAAAGGTGCTGGTTTTCCTTTTTCCCCTGATACAGGAGAATACTGTAACCATGTGTAAAACCATCAGGGCTGATATTCACAAACACACACACAAGAATAGAGTCAAAAATAAGCTTTATTAATTCAGAAGAATATTTCACACACTAGGTTCCAAGGTATAGAGGTAATTACCTTGATACCTGCCCTCTGTCAATATTAGCGGCATTATCAAGCGGATCTCATCATGCGATGAATGAACAATAGGAGTACAGTAATGATTAGGTAATGATACTTACCTTCTTAGCAAACCATTCACATACTGGACTTTTAGGGGTCACAAAGAATTGATACAGACAAGTATTCTAACAAAAAAAAATTTCACCTGTATAAGGAAAACTGATATGATTTGTGGGAGAGTGCACCCCCACAAATATTGATATTTTGTCACCTAGTAGTTATAATTATATAATGGGATCACAGTGATACTATGTATTAGGGGTATACCCATATAATAGTATACTAATACCTCCCTGTCAAGTGGATCAGATTACGCAGTGGTTGTGCAGGGTATTCAAAGATACTTGATTGGGGAGTATACTTACCGTTGTCTCTCCAAATTTAGCCCAATTACATCAGATTTACTGTTATATATGATTTAAGACAATTAAATGAGGAAACCTTACTGGTATTAAAATGAATAAGTCTTTTATTATTTCATGGTTTGCTTACACTTAATGTAAATTTTTATTTTCCTATCACTGTATTCCTGTAACACGATACCAATAATACTGTACTATGATACTAATGATCTAGAACCGTATCTCGAATGGATGAGATACATAGCCTCTGTATGATAAATACATGTTCCAGGTCCGGTAACATAAGAGAACTTTACATCACTATACCGACCCCGAGACCTGTATATAAGTTAATTTATTCACAGGAGCATTGGAATAGAGATGTGGATATGAAGAAATGATTAGATTTGATGAGACCACTGATGTACTATATGATGGGGGGAGAACATACGGTTCCCGAATGAGATTAATAAAGACCGGGCCTGCAGTAAATGACAAAGGCTGCTGTAAGATTATACAGATCTCGGGGAGTAGGGAGAACGAGATCCCCGTCCCATGGATACAATACAAACTACGATATGATTGGAGAGCGAGAGCACGTGACCGCGACCCATTGGCCGGCGGTTGCACGTGACCGCTTACAACGATATGATTGGTGGATGCCAATCTGATTTAACCACGTCTAGGGAAGACGCTCGTGTTGCTCCCTGATGAAGCTGCCTGTTAGTGCAGTGAAACACGCGTGTAGGGCACAGCGTGCCCGCGTGTAGTCCACATATGCTGTTATAAAATCAAATGTATATTTATTTGTAGGGAAATGGCTGTTACTAGTGAAGCTGTATGTGACTGCTTATAATTGAGGAGAAGATATGAAGCATGATAAACTGTAACAAATGTATCTAATGCCACCTGCTGATAGCGTCTGCAACAAATGTTTCAAGTTCTAAATGCTGACAGCAGTTGATAATGTGGATACTACGTGCTGCTGGCTACAGAACTCCTAATACTCTAAGCACAGCAGCTGAGGTCCTAGATCAGGGGTGGCCAGACTTTTGGAGTCGGTGATCTACTGTGAAAGCTAAAAAGCTTTTGTGATCTACCTAGGAGGAATAATAGCGCGCGCCGCAGGCGCGCGCGCAAAAAAAGGGGCGTGGTATAACAAAAAGTGGGCGTGCTATAACTAAAAATGGGCGTGGTATAACAAAAAAAAAGGGACGTAGCCTTGCTGCGCAGAGTGTAATGACTACCTCACGCAAAATAACACATTGGCCCCCACAGGTAAAAACCTCAAACACATATGCCCCCAGTGCCAGATACACATGCCCCCACAGTGCCAGATATGCCCCCACAGTGCCAGATACACATGCCCCCACAGTGCCATGTGCCCACAGTGCCAGATATGCCCCCACAGTGCCATGTGCCCGCAGAGCCAGATATGCCCAGTGCCACATATGACCCCACAGTGCCAGATATGCCCCCACACTGCCAGATACAGATATGCCCCCACAGTGCCATGTGCCCACAGAGCCAGATATGCCCAGTGCCACATATGACCCCACAGTGCCAGATACAGATATGCCCCCACAGCGCCAGATTACAGATATGCCCCCACAGTGCCAGATATGCCCCCACAGTGCCATGTGCCCGCAGTGCCAGATATTCCCCCAGTGCCACACATGACCCCACAGTGCCAGACATGCCCCCACAGTGTCATGTGCCCGCAGAGACAGATATGCCCCCAGTGCCACACACGACCCCACAGTGCCAGACATGCCCCCACAGTGCCAGATATGCCCCCAGTGCCAGATATGCCCCCACAGTGCCATGTGCCCGCAGAGCCAGATATTCCCCCAGTGCCACACATGACCCCACAGTGCCAGACATGCCCCCACAGTACCAGATATGCCCCCACAGTGCCATGTGCCCGCAGAGCCAGATATGCCCCCAGTGCCACACATGACCCCACAGTGCCAGACATGCCCCACAGTGCCAGATATGCCCCCAGTGCCAGATATGCCCCCACAGTGCCATGTGCCCGCAGAGCCAGATATTCCCCCAGTGCCACACATGACCCCACAGTGCCAGACATGCCCCCACAGTGCCATGTGCCCGCAGAGCCAGATATGCCCCCAGTGCCACACATGACCCCACAGTGCCAGACATGCCCCACAGTGCCAGATATGCCCCCAGTGCCAGATATGCCCCCACAGTGCCATGTGCCCGCAGAGCCAGATATTCCCCCAGTGCCACACATGACCCCACAGTGCCAGACATGCCCCCACAGTGCCATGTGCCCGCAGAGCCAGATATGCCCCCAGTGCCACACATGACCCCACAGTGCCAGACATGCCCCACAGTGCCAGATATGCCCCCAGTGCCATATATGCCCCCACAGTGCCATGTGCCCGCAGAGCCAGATATTCCCCCAGTGCCACACATGACCCCACAGTGCCACACATGCCCCCACAGTGCCATGTGCCCGCAGAGCCGGATATGCCCCCAGTGCCAAACATGACCCCACAGTGCCAGACATGCCCCACAGTGCCAGATATGCCCCACAGTGCCAGATATGCCCCCACAGTGCCATGTGCCCGCAGAGACAGATATTCCCCCAGTGCCACACATGACCCCACAGTGCCAGACATGCCCCCACAGTGCCATGTGCCCACAGAGCCAGATATGCCCCCAGTGCCACACATGACCCCGCAGTGCCAGACATGCCCCAGTGCCAGATATGCCCCCAGTGCCAGATATGCCCCCACAGTGCTATGTGCCCGCAGAGCCAGATATTCCCCCAGTGCCACACATGACCCCACAGTGCCAGACATGCCCCACAGTGCCAGATATGCCCCCAGTGCCAGATATGCCCCCACAGTGCCATGTGCCCGCAGAGCCAGATATGCCCCCAGTGCCACACATGACCCCACAGTGCCAGACATGCCCCACAGTGCCAGATATGCCCCAACAGTACCAGATATGCCCCCACAGTGCCATGTGTCTGCAGAGCCAGATATTCCCCCAGTGCCAGACATGTATAGATTATAGAACAGCTCACCGTTGGTGTGTGGTGAGCGCAGCGCGCGCCTCTCCTGCCTGCTGCTCCCGTTCTGCCTCCTCAGTCTGACGGCAGCGTGTATGGCTCAAATCAGGTGCCGGTCCGCGAGCTCTCATTGGCTAACGAACCGGCACCTGATTTGAGCTATACACTCGGCCGTCAGACTGTGAGGAGACAGAGCGGGAGCGGAGGGCAGGAGAGGCGCGGCTTCGGGTGGCTGGGCGGCGTATCGCGATCGACTGGTCGCATGTCCGCGATCGACCAGTCGATCGCGATCGACTGTTTGGCCACCACTGTCCTAGATAGTATATAGGGACATTAGCTGATTTCTGTGGATGAGAGTAATCCTATTGAATGGGAGACAGGTGATCCTATATATAGGACGATATAGCTACAATCATATATATCAGTTGCAACATTTGTGATACATTGTATGAATGTTAGAATGTTACAGTGAAGTATCCCCTGAAATGAAGGGACAGTGACAAGTTATAATACATCACACTGTAATGCACTACTTTATAGTAAACAACGTGGCAAATATCTGAAACCATAAGGTGGTCATATGTTTTAATAGATGAATTTATTTACCATTACTGGGAAGGTATAATAAATGTGGGACTTATAAAGTCTACCAGCACTACTGTGTTCAGTATTATTTTATATTATATTCTATTATATTACATCATATTAAAGGAACATTAGTAAGGGATATGATATGTGAGATCGATATATAAATTTAAGTGATTAAAGCGAGTCTGGTATAACAAAATACAGACTATCGCATGAGGCTGGAAATATATGTGGTGGATATTATAAATAGGGATTGCTATATCCCTTAATGATCCATACCATAGTTGGGACTGCTATATCCCCTAAACAAAATCCCCCTTTTCTATATTTGATTATATCATACTAATGAGATACGAGTAAGAGATATGATAGGTGGGATTATCATATATCCTTTAAGGAGTATGGTCTCCTAGAACGTTACAGCCTACACATCTTAATAGAGGAGTGATCTAAGCGGATCTGATAGTATAAAATACAGATTACCGCATGAGGTTGGAAATATGTGTGGTGGACATTAGAAATAGGGATTGCTATATCCCTTAAGGATCCATACCACAGTTGGGATCGCTATATCCCCTAAATAAAATCTCATTTATTTCTCTTTATATATACCCTTACAAATTCTGTGGTGGATATTAGAAATAGGGACTGCTACATCCCTTAATGATCCATACCATAACTGGGACTGCCGTATCTCCTAATCAAATCCCTTTTTACACATACCCTTGAAAAATTTGTATTTGTGTACCAACATAGACAGTGAGTGCAAATCAATACTTACCTTCCCGGAGAACAATTTGGAGATAGAAATATTCATCTTGAAGCTAATTCCGGCCCAGCATCATAATATTGAGATGCAGTAGCATTAATTGACTATATATAATTATTATATTCATTCATTGGTAGTCAATCTGCGTCTATATAATCTGGTGATATTTTTAGTCCCTAAATTGGGATTTGTCCCCAGAAGATTTTGCTGAATAAATAGACATCATAGATAGCCGGTTAACAATATTAAAGTAACAGCCATTGCATTGTAAGAATTATATTGCCAATGGATCAGATAATGGCAATATTTAAATAGATATAATAATCCCACGAATATTATACATATCAAATACACGCTGACACGCCTTTTAAATCTTTTCTTCACAATTTCCTATCTCATAGGTGTCACTTATATGTTAGTCTGTCTGATTTTAACTCTTATGTTTCACTGTTGTCTGGGCAATAATTTATAATTTAATGTATATTTAATAAAGGCTAAGTTTTAAGATAAGTAAACTCTGTTCTAGTGTGTCAACCATACAGTTTCCTCTTATTTTTCCTCTCAACCTGATCGCTTATATACTGTAATTGACAGCACCCCCTTACCATATTAAGCATTGTCTGATACAAAAGGGAAAAGGGGTCCAAACAAGTGACGATGTGATGATGGTTCACATACATTCACAGTATTGTTAATATATATTGAGTGTGCAGATACCCAACTCTTGTCTTCATCATCAGATGCAGACTTACTGGACCCAGGTATCCAGATCTGACTCCAGCCTGAGTCAGCTTCAGCGTATGCAGCCTGACCAGTGCCTAAAACCATTGTGAATTGTGACCATCAGTGATCAGAGGCTGAGTCCTCAGACATAGAACACAGATCTCACAAATGCATGAAGGGAGTCCTATCTCCTACAGATGCCTCCTGCTGCATTTGGATTTTTTTTCATCAATAGTTTATATTAGCGTTTTTATTACAGTGAGTAAAAGGGGAGGAAGGGTACAGAAAGGTAAAAGTTAGGGGAAGGGAGGTAATCATGAATCACAGTCAGCAATTCCAACGTTTTGAGAGTTGCAATCTGTAACATTATTCAAAAATACAACATAAAGCATAGAAAAAGAACAATTAAACAAGCATCAGAAGAATAGCACTATCCAAAAAGGTGTTTATGGCATCTGAGGTAACAATGTGGCACCCTCTTCATCAGCAACCATTTTACCAGTGGGCAGGACGGAGAGAAGGAGTAAGGGATGCCCCAGGGTTTATGCAGAATTTTATACAGAGACAATGGAAAATGGTATTTCCAATTTTGAGCAATAGCGGCCCTAGTGGCAATCAGTATACGGCCTAAGACATATTGATCAGCTTTGAGGAGATGTAGATGGAGAAGGGCCAAGGAGAGTGACTCTTGAAGTTGCACATTAAGAAATTTCCAGAGTGGCTGTATCTTAGGGCAACTCCAAATAGGGATGGAAGATATCTCCAGGTCCTGAGCAGTTCCGCCAACAAAGTTTCGACTGGGAGGACCATATCCTGTGGAGCTTGATCGGTGTACAGTACAGCCTATGAAGCAATTTGAATTGCATCTTCAAGCGATTATAGCTAATACGCAAGTAATGTAATATTTCCTCAGGAGGCAAACAATGTTGAGGCTGGAACTGGGAGAAAGGGATCATAGAGTTGTTACAGTTGTAATACCACACATGTACAGAGACTCTCAGATCAGGGATTAAACAAGAGAGAGCAGCGATAGAGAGATTACAGGGTAGGAAACAATATGCTTTTAGATAAAGTGTCATCCTGAAGTGTCACTGTAGAACAGTGGGTGAGGTCAGTGGCTGGTGAGGCACTACAGCAATAATGTCCGCCGGATCCTGCCAATGACCCCTACCGCCGCCGAGCCAATGCCCGCTGCTGCCGCTGAGCCAATGCCCGCTGCCACCGACAATGGCTTACAAACTCGCCCACCATCAATTGACCCAGCCCTCCGTCACTAATGTGCATCTCAGTCCGATGCCGCCAATGCCCGCTGCCTGCCTGCTCATCATACTTGTGATATATTGTACATTTTTATAGAAAAAAAAAAAAGAGTGTTTGGGACTGGTAAGGGAGTGGGAGGAGGACATGAATGCAATTTTGTTGTCCAGGGCTTCCATTAACTTAATGGAGAAGGGTCTGAATGGGTTAAAAAAAAATGTGTGAGGTCCCCCCTCCTAAGTATAACCAGCCTCGGGCTCTTTGAGCCGGTCCTGGTTGTTTAAATACTGGGAAAGAAATTAGACAGGGGTTCCCCGTATTTAGACAACCAGCACTGGGTTCTTAGTCTGGTCCTGGTTCCAAAAATACGGGGGACAAAAGATGTAGGTGTCCCCCGAATTTTTAAAACCAGCACCGGGCTCCACTAGCCAGGGACATAATGCCACACCCGGGGGACACATTTATGTAGGTCCCTGCGGCCATGGCATTACCCCCCCAACTGGCTGGGGTTCCCTGGAGGAGTAGGGACCCCATAAATCAAGGCGTCCCCCCTCCAGGCACCCAAGGGCCAAAGGTGAAGCCTGAGGCTGTCCCCAGCACCCCTGGGCGGTGGGTGCCAGACTGATAGCTCTAAGTGTGTAACAAAAAGAATATTGTTTTTTGTTGTGGAACTACGAGGCCAAGCAAGCCTCCCCCACTTGCTGGTACTTGGAGAACCTCAAGTACCAGCATGCGGGGAAATAACGGGCCCGCTGGTACCTGTAGTTCTACAACAACAAAAATACCCAAATAAAAACACAACACACACTCCTTGAAAGTAAAAATGTATTAAAACACACTTACACACTCACACATACTTACCTACATCCCACGCCGATCATGTCCACTTGTCCATGTAGAATCCAATAGGGGTACCTGTAAAAATGAGAGAGAGATTACTTACCTACATCCCACGCCGATCACGTCCACTTGTCCATGCAGCATCCAATAGGGGTACCTGTAAAAATGAAAATTATACTTACAAACTTCGTTCCTGAAGTAATCCACAGGAGGGGGAATAGGAGATAGAGAGTGTCACCGACCTGGTTATTATGCTGCTGCGGGAGGACAGATCCGGTGGAGGAGGAAGGAGAGGGGAGGGCCGCACTCACTGCTGCCAGGGCCACCGAAGCCGCAATCACTCCTGCCAGGGCCACAGCTGCTGTACCCGGCCTCCCGGCTAGTTGCAAAGGCAGTCACCGCCGGGACCCACCGCCACTTCTGCCTCCAGCGCTGCGTGTGGGTGATTGGACAGTGGATCCAGCACTGGATCCACTGTCCAATCACAGGTGCCTCGCTGACATAGGGTGGTGTCCCTGCCAGCGAGGCACTTTTTTTAGTGCCGCTTTCCCTATCTTTTTCAATGGGCTTTTACAGCATAGTGCTTGGCCTCGCCCCCCGCTCTGTCTCCGTTCCCAATATCTATGGGAGGCACTGTTATCAGTGCCTCCCAAAGTCATTTAAGGAAAACATACACTGAACTTATTTGTGGATACTGGACTTAAAAAGGAAATGTAATTATCTACAACACTGCAGTTGGGGCTCATATATCCTTTTTGTGGACACCGTCTTTATAAGGAATGCTTTATTCAGCATCTGCAATAATCATTCACATTCGATTTGCAGCAGGTGGCTGCAGAGGCATTCACATTACACATGACTGTCTTGAAGAGAAATAAAGTGGTCGGAGATAAAGTACCAACTAATCAGCTCCTAACTGTTATTTTTCAAACACCTCCTGTATCATGGTAGTTAGGACCTGATTGGTTGGTACTTTATCACATTCCACTTTATCTCTCTCAAATGCTTAATAAATAGCACCTATGTCCCTTGATGTCACTTTTATCATTAACAGATAATTCAATTATGTATAAATCATTAAGTTAATGTTGCAACATTCAGGTTCTCATTTAAAAATGTCTACAATAAAGAAATGAGTATACGAACATAAGAAATACCTGCTGCATGGGATTATTGGCTCAGTTTTATAATAGCCACCCTCCCAAACATATTAACAGTCGCTGAACCTTTTCAGGCACACTAAGATGCTCACAAGAAAAGATTTCTAGATTTATTTTTCCTTTAAAATATTGAATGCACGTATGCACAATTTGCAAACTCAGCATGACTTGTGTCATGGGTGATGTAGAGAATAATCCATATAACACAGAATTACTGTGTAACTCTAGCACTGTTTCAAGCTTCTTGCCTTATAAAGTGGTAATTGTTTCATGAAATCTTGCACAGTTTTTATTTTTATCTAGCTACATAATAAATGACTTTCTTATAGTTCATTAATAAGGCATGATGTGGGTGCTGTCATTCCCTAGATGACTAAATGTTAGTAAATAGGCCTGAGTGATCGTCCTCACTCCATGTTGCAGCATTTCTTTCCTTTAATGCACAATGGAAAAAAATAATGATAATAATTGTCATTATTTTTTTGAGAACAGAACAGTACTGTGTGTTCTGTACAGTCTACACAGTCATCTGTTAATTACTGAGGTTTGTTCAGACTACCTTCTGGTGAAGGCAAGCAGGGGCGTATCTACCTATTGTCCAGGATGGCACTCGCCAGGGGCGCCAGGCAAGGAGGGGGCATCGTCTGGCAGTGCCATCCATGGCCAGGTGGTAGAACCAAGTAGTACTGTCAGACTTGGTGACTGTCTGTTGGTGCCGGTGCCAGTGTCCGGCAGCAGCGCACTGCACCTCGCTTGTAATCAGACTCAACATAAACTACAGCTCCCAGCAGTCCTTGTTGCCGGGAGCTCCCAGCACCAAGGGCTGCTAGGAGCTGTCGTTTACTTTGAGTCTGATTGATCACTAGTGCTGAGCTGTGCCGCTGGACACTGGCGCCGGCAGTGACAGACAGTTACCAGGTACAGTCAGAGCCGGATTATGGGGGAGGGGGGGGGGGGGGGAGTCAAGGCACAGGACTGCACTGCCCTGCATTGGGCTAGGGCCGTGGATAGAGTGGAAGCACGGGATTGGGACTACACGGCACTCACTGCCAGGCAGGCCAGCAGCATGGAGGAGAGGGAGAGAGGACAATGAGCTACTAAAGTACATGCAGTCAGCGTACCCTGTCTGTAATGTGGGGGGTGGGGGGGGATACTATATAGTCTGTCTGTATGTGTGTCTGTGACTGAATTTATGTATGTGTGTAACTATGTATGTATGTTTGTGTGTGTATAAGTATCTACTGTATTTCTGTGTGTATTAGTGTGTGACTATTGATAAAGCTAATTATTTATCTTTATAACATTCACTATATATTGGTAAGAGACTCAGTACGCAATGTGCGTACGGGGTACCGTAATGGTACGCACTTAGCGTAGCAGACGCTAGTCCGTGGTCGAGACGCGCGAGCGGCACGTTCGCTCGTGGCTTACGCTGGGTATCGAGCACGCTATAGGCGGCCCAAGCACCGTAATGCTACGCTACTAGCGTAGCGGACGCTGTGTCCACGAGAGGAACACGAGCGGCGCAGACGCTCACAGGATGACACACAGTAAACCTTGTATGCAACACACTGAAAGGCTAAGCCTATACTGTAAACCTTGGTCTTGTAATGTTAACACAATGTAACGCTGATTAACCTCTATTATATAAAAGCTGCTTGAGCGATTGAGGCGCTCAGAAACCCTCTATTCTAGCTAGAGAAACACAGACACCTTGCTGAGGTTCCAACACCTTTACTAACGAGATTTAGCTATGTAAAAAGGGGGAAACAGTTAACAGCTTATACACTACAGCACTAACATAAAACACCTAAACAGAATAACTGAAAATATACAATATACAATAGCGTCTTAATCCTAAACAATAACAGTGAGAGAGAGAGTATGGCAAATACAGACAGAGAATAAGTTGGTCACAGAGAACTTACACACGTGGGGAATGATCGCTAGCGCAGTCCTGGAACCAGCTCTCTAGTTAGTCAATGATGAAAACCTTTGTGGAGAGAAGACTGAGCTGGCCCAGGCTGGCTGTTCTTATATACACAACATACAGTACACTACAACGGGCCCTACAATCTCATTGTTCATTGGACACAGGAATCTGTCTTCACATTATAACAAAAGGTCATAGGTTGATTCGAACAGGTGGGCTGTGACTATTTCAAACTGCTCAGGTGGGAGGGAATCTCAGGTTTCCCGCCGCATGGATAATGAACTGCAAATACAGTAAATGTCCATAAACTTCTTATACACATAACTATACGCAGGAGCGATTAATCTCTTCCAAACCAACACCGGAATGTTACTAATAATATACTCTTCCGTTGCATACTAAACACCACTGCTCAAAACCTGTCTGACCCTTCGTATCATGTAAAGAGGGATCTCTCTGTCCATGAACCAGTTACACTAAACAAACTTACAGATATTATTAAGGGGACCATAACCTATAAAATACACTATTTAGATTAACTATGTAACGATCGAGTCGCCCGCCAGACGCACACAAACTCTACCGTAAATGCGCATACCACGCGCCTGAGCGCACGACCGTGGAGGCGCCGTCACGCAACTGCGAATATGCGCACGCACGGGAGAGAATGTGCACGTGCAGTGGGCAAGTGCATGGGGTTAGTACAAGGCATCATAGGTCGCTATTTTTTTCGACTTTGACAGTCCACCCTTTGGCAGTCACCAATAACTGCCACTTCCTAAACAGTTCAAACAGAAAAATATATGTCATCATGTAAATACCTTTTTATGATTGGGTAAAGGGAGGAGAGGAGAAGGTGGGAAAAGTATGAACTAGTGAGACAGTAAAAGCATGTGTGTATGAAATCCATGTTTGAGGGGTCATGTATCATCATGCCGTACGTGTTCTAAATCAAGCTTCGAGGTATTGCGAAGTATACATTTGAATCCTTCTTATCCCGTATCAAGGGTCTGTGGATGGGCTGTCAAACTCTACCGAGCTCTTTTCGGCTTTTGGTTGCAACAAATGGGGGAGCACATTTAGTTGATGATACATGAAGGGGGGGAACATGTGAATGCTAATATGTGAGAATCACCTGTCGACTATGTGAGATACTACCTGGAGGTTGTAGAGATGAAGATAAGAAACAATCGTTATAAATGCAGTCGTAAACTATGTGAGTTTAAATAAACAGTCGCCGATTGAGGTCTTGTCTGACGTCTTGTCTGATGCACGTGTTGTCTGACGTCTCTCGGTGCTTTTGTTGTAAATGGCGTACAAAAGCTGTTCCAGTGTCCATAAAATTATAGTCTCTAAAGTATTGGGCTTTTGTAGAAAGTTAAAGTCACTAGGGATATTGGGGGTCTGTGACACAGTTCATCAATGGTCTGTATAAAAGAGATTGTCAAATTCTTCTTCCAAGCGGATGTCTTTGTACCTTGGAGGAAAACAAAGGAGAAACGGGTGAAAGAAACGGACCGTGGAATCACATTTTCATCACAACATTGTCTCTATCGTTGGGTCATAAATTAAATTAGTTGTTGTTATTACAGTGTCCTCGCTCCTCAGACTCATCACTCTGGTACTACGTTTACACTTCGTTAAAGTCCGAACGCATCTATATATCAGACCAACCAATATGACGACTCCCAGAATACACAAGAGAAATTTCCCTACATCCATTATAATGCCTTGGGCCTATTCTCCTAAACCAGAGAACCAATTTCGTGGGTTCAACCATGACACCCAACTGGTCAGCTCATTACTCACAGCAGCGAGAGTGAGATTATGTCTCCTTCGAAACTCCCACTTTAATTGCAAAATGTCATCCATCTTTTGGTCTATGACCTCGGCCGGGTCCTCAGTGCTGTTTGTAATATACGTGCAGCACTTTACTCCATATTGAGTTGCTAGGGTAACACAATACCCACCTGTCACTGCTGTGAGATAATTGAGAATCATCCTATGCTGAACCAGCTCTGTTTTGTAGGCTTGTAACTCTCTCCCAGTATACCTGAATGTGTCGTCATACATTTCGGTGATATTGTCTAACAAGTTTGCTAGCGCAGATATATATCTATAATTTATCACTCCTCTGGCGGTACGAGTGATATCTAACGTGAGTAGGAATTGAATCCCGGTGGATTCATGGATCAGATCAGAGGCCGGATGCTCTGTCCTCTCTATCAGGTGCCGTTTAACGACGTGCTCGTAATGAGTGTGAGTATAAGGAGCTTGGGCACCGCGGTGAATATCTTTCATTTTGATATGGGATACAGTCATTACTTCAGGCAGTACTTTTCCAATTTAACACAATCCCTCTGAGTTTGGGGCAAGCCACTTATACGCCTTTCTCCCGCATATGAAATATGCATCATCGGGGAGAACATATGGGACGGAGTATGACATAACCATGTTACAAACTTTCCATGTGAAATCTCCTAAACCTCCCATCTGTCTAGTACACGTATCCGGTTGTACGATATGTGCACAGTATCCTGGTGATACTTCTCCAACTCGCATGGTCCTACTTCCTAGAGTGTACCAATACCGGAAATATTTTCCACTGTTGGCTATCCGGCGTATAAGTTCTGTGTCTATGGGCATTCTATCGGCTCTATATGAAAATGTCATGGTTTGATTACTCCATGACACTTCCCAATTTCCCGGCTTTCGGGGATTGGAAATGTTAAAGCATACTAAGGACTTATCCACATGATATTGGTGGAGCTTCAAACTAGGAGGACTAGAGATATTAAACCTCTTGTCCACCGGCCTCCCACCACTTAACTCAAGTACCTCTCCTACAGTTAAAGGGAATGGTACTAGCCCTGATTTTCTATGACCTTGAGGTACTTGAGAGCATACCCAACAGTCTGTCTGATTTAACACTTTACCCACTAAGGAGTGATAGTCACTCAATGGATGCCGGTCCATGTGGATATTAAAACTGGACTGACATTTCTTGATGCACCCATCCTCAACTATATTGTCACAATGCCTACAGATGCAGTTCTCTTCAGCTAACAATCCTTCACAATTCCTTCTATTGTCAATGCTACCAGATCGTTTTCTGATACTCGCCTTTACTCTGTGATTATGTTGCTCTTGGAAATTTACGCCTCCATCCTGGTCATCAGAACCCATTCCAGATCCTTTCTCGACCTCCATGGTACTCTCACCGAAACAGACTGCTCTGGTCAACATCATGGTCAACAGGAAAATCCGGATCACAGTCTCTTGGGGCAAGTCCATCTTATAGGAGGAAAAGGAGAAAAATAAGAAGGGGGGAGGAGAATAGGAGTGAGATGGGAACTGGAGAAAATAACAAAAGGGAAAAAGAAATCTGGCTCGACAAACGCCTCCGGTCTTATTATTCTTAGCGCTCAGGTGTCGTCTCAACCTTCCCGGAACAGACACTCTAGTGATACAACCTCTACCGTCTGTTCTTTATCACGGGACCTCTCTGGGTCAGCAACCTTTTTACAATGAGACGAATGGACTCAAGTCTCTCTCTCGGCAACCTTCAATGCTGTCATGCTGGTCAATAAGACTTGGTATGGTCCTTCCCATCTGTCAATAAGGCAACCTGAGCGTAGAAAATTCTGTATCATTACATAATCCCCAGGTTCAATGTCATGACAATTACTGTCTGGCAAATCAGGAATCACCAACTTTAGATTATCATTCTGATTCCTCAATTGCTTACTCATCTTAACCAAATACTTTACAGTTACTTCATTGTTACATTTCAAATCATCCTGGGGGTTAATCATAACATGGGGTTGTCGACCAAACAGAATTTCAAAAGGAGACAGATTAAAAGGGGACCTGGGGGTGGTTCTGATGCTGTATAATACGATTGGCAAAGCTTCGGGCCACAACAATCCTGTTTCAGCCATTACCTTGCTTAATTTGTTTTTAATAGTGCTGTTTACTCTTTCCACTTTCGCACTCGCCTGGGGGCGGTACGGAGTGTGCAGCTTACTATTAATTCCCATCAACTTACACATTGCTTGAAAAACTTCACCTGTAAAATGGGTACCCCTATCACTTTCAATGATTCTAGGGATTCCATACCTGCACACAAATTCCTGCACTATTTTCTTTGCAGTAAACACAGCGGTATTTGTGGCCGCGGGAAATGCTTCAACCCAATTTGAGAACATGTCAATACAAACCAATACATACTTTAAATATCTACAAGGTGGTAATTGTATGAAATCAATTTGTATTATCTGGAAAGGACCATCTGTAGGAGGGATGTGGGATGGCTCTGTTGGTATTGCTTTTCCGATATTCTTCCTCAAGCAGGTGAGACATGTCATCGCTCTTTTACCCGCATGGGAAGAAAATCCTGGGGCGCACCAATAAGCTCTTACCAACTTACACATTCCTTCTTTGCCTAGATGAGTCAGCCCATGTGCCGCTTCCGCTAGACTTGGAAGGTATGTTCTGGGTGCCACTGGCTTACCCTGTCCATCTGTCCAGAGTCCTGAGGACTCCTGGCCATATCCTTTTGACCTCCAAACTGCCTTCTCTTGTGGTGAACACAAATTTTGCATTTCATATAATTTCTGTGTGTTTACAGTACTAAATACCATTAGTTGTGTGCTGTCTGTCTGTATGGGGGTACTGGCATTTAGCAGCTTCGTCTGCTCGGCTGTTACCAAGTGATACCGGGTCTTGGCTATACGTGTGAGCTTTACACTTGATAACAGCCACTCTGTCGGGTTCCTGTATCGCTGTTAGAAGTCTTTTGATGTGGGCTGCATGCGCTACGGGTGTGCCAGCTGCCGTCATGAAATTTCTGAGGCGCCATAGGGCCCCGAAATCATGGACTACTCCGAAGGCGTACCTAGAATCTGTGTAGATATTGGCTGACTTGCCTTTAGCCAATTCGCATGCTCTGGTTAGGGCAACCAGCTCAGCAACTTGTGCTGAGTGTGGTGGGCCTAAGGGTTCCGCTTCTATGGTACCTTGGTCATCTACGACTGCGTATCCAGTACACAAGTCTCCCGAGTCCGTCTGTCTGTGACAACTACCGTCAGTGTAGAAAGTAAAATCTACATCTTCCAGTGGGTTGTCACTGATGTCAGGCCTTGCCATGAAATTTTGGGTCAAATATTTCATACAATCATGTGTGTCATTGTCTTTACTAAATCCTCCTTCACCATCACTCTCATCCTCCACCCTTTGTGGCTGTCCAGGCACACCTGGGAGATATGTTGCAGGATTTAGTGCGCTGCATCTCTTTATGGTGATGTTTACCGGGGCCATTAATGCCAATTCCCATCTTGTAAACCGCGCTGATGAGACGTGTCTGGTTTGGGCAGAATTCAGTAAGGCTGACACTGCATGTGGTGTATGAATTGTGAGGTTGTGTCCTAGCACTACATCTTCGCTTTTACTTACTAGCAATGCTATTGCTGCAACACTTCGCAAGCATGTGGGGAGGGATCGCGCTACCGTGTCTAGCTGAGCGCTATAGTAGGCTACCGGCCTGCTGGCATCACCATGCTTCTGGGTTAAGACACCTGCCGCGCACCCAGCACTCTCTGTTCCGTACAGCTCAAAGGGTTTTCCATAATCTGGCATACCTAATGCTGGTTAGGCACTGTTTAAGTCTCTCAAATGCCATCTCAGACTCGTCTGTGTGCGAAATCCGATCAGGTTTGTTTGATGAGACCATCTCCTGCAAAGGCAGGGCCAGTATAGAAAACCCTGGGATCCAGTTACGGCAATACCCACACATTCCTAAAAACGTTCTAATCTGTTGCTGGGTTTGTGGCAGAGTCATGTCACGAATTGCTTGAATTCTATCAGCGGTGAGGTGTCTCAGTCCTTGTGTCAGACAGTGTCCCAAATACTTCACCCTGGTCTGGCATAATTGTAACTTATCTTTGGAAACCTTGTGTCCGGTGTCTGAAAGATGAAACAGGAGTTGTTTCGTATCTCTCAGGGACGATTCAAGTGAATCTGAACACAGCAGTAGGTCATCCACGTACTGTATTAATATTGATCCACTCTCAGGTTGAAAAGACTGTAAACAATCATGCAAGGCCTGTGAGAAAATACTTGGACTGTCAATGAAACCTTGTGGTAAGTGAGTCCAGGTGTACTGAACTCCTCTGTATGTAAATGCGAATAAGTATTGACTGTCAGGGTGCAGAGGTACCGAGAAGAAGGCGGAGCAGAGGTCAATCACAGTGAAACATTTGGCAGTGGGAGGGATTTGCATAAGGATAACAGCTGGATTTGGCACTACGGGGAATTGACTCTCAACTATTTTGTTGATCCCTCTTAGATCCTGCACTAGTCTGTAACCCCTCCCCCCACTCTTTTTAACAGGGAAGATGGGACTATTGGCAGTGCTGGACGTCCTTACCAGAATGCCCTGTTGTAGCAAGCGCTCTATTACAGGGTAATCTCCTAACTCCACCTCTGGCTTCAGAGGGTATTGTGGGATTTTTGGAGCTATCCTACCATCTTTTACTTGTAAAACTACTGGGGCTACGTTTGCCATTAATCCAGTGTCTTGTCCATCCTTGGTCCAAAGTGATTCCGGTATCTGTGAAATCATTTCCTCTACCTTGGACGGACACCTATTTACAACAACAGTGTGTGACATTAATCTTGTTGGGGAATCTAGCATATCCTGCACTTCCTGAGCGTGGTTTTCGGGTATGTCCAAGAACACACATTCAGGAGTACAATATATGACACATCCCATTTTGCACAGTAAATCTCTTCCAAGGAGATTAGTCGGAGCCGATGCAGCTAGCAAAAAGGAATGCTTGGTATGCAAGGGCCCTATCGTAATCTCTAGTGCTGTACTACTCCTGTTACTCACATGGCTGGAATTGTTTTACCAGTGGTTCTCATGCCCACGGTCGAATTTATCACTGACGTGGCCGCCCCCGTATCTACAAGGAAATTTAGAGATTTACCAGCTACATCAATTGTGACCTCGGGTTCACTTCCAAGGCTTGCAATTAATTTCACTGGCTGAAGATTACAGGTGTGGCCCCCCCCCCCTATGGTGTGTGGTGACCTCCCTGCATCGCGCTGGCAGCTATTACCTGTGAAGGGGGTAAATGGGAACTATCAGAGACTTGCCAGTCTCTTCTTGGGGGATACCTTTTTGTTTCCCCTGTGTGTGGCTCATAACTCCGTCTCTGCGGTCCTTGATCCCAATTTCGTGTGTCATGTCGTTGTCTAGGGGTTTGTTATGATTTTTGTATATTTTTCACTCTACAGACTCGTGCAAAATGTCCCTCTTTGTGACAATTATAACAAACTACCACATTTGACTTACCCACAGGAGTCTGAGACTTATGCTGAGTTGGCCTTGTGGTAAGGGCCTGTATACTTACGGCCATCAGCTTATCACTCTGCGACTCCCTGTGTCTGGTGATGTTCCGATCATGATCAATAGCGGCCTCTCTCAAAGTAGCCACCGACAAACCTCGCCAACATGGTTGGGTGGTCTGTACCCTCGTCCTCAATACTTCCTTTAAACCATCCATTAACACAGATACTGCTACTTCTCTATGATTCACATTTGTCTTAATGTCTTCTATCCCTGTATACTTAGCCATTTCCTGCAGTGCCCGATGAAAATAATCAGCAGCTATTTCTCCCTCTTTTTGCCTGATGGAGAAAATTTTGTTCCACTTAGCAACAGCTGGGAAATATTCTCCTAACTGCAGATTGATTCTTTTTACATTATCTTGGTTGTACGCATCCGTAAGGGGTACCTCTTCGTCTAATTTACAGTCAGCGATAAATTTCACTGAGTCGACATTGGAGGGTAAACATGCCCTCAGCAATGTCCGCCAATCTTTGTTAGTGGGCTCTGCAGAGTTACCTAGCTCTCTAATGTATCTCTGGCTTGCAGCTAGATCTTTCCTAGGATCAGGGAATTCAGACATCATTGATCTTAATTCCGTTCGGGAAAAAGGGCAGTGCATGGCGATGTTTCTGACAGGAGTGACTCCTGAAGTGTCAGTTTTCCCATTTGGTACTGCAATTACCCTAACGGGATTAAGTTCAATAACATCATTCTGAGTAGATTCTACAACATGTGGTGTAATGGTTTCTGCATAGTGTACAGTGCCGTACTTACCAGTTGATACGACCTCACCTGTCCCTCCACTAGGGGCCTTTGATACTACTCTTACGGGTTGGGCCGTGCCCACTGTTGTTTCTGCTATGGTGGCTGCTAGAGAGAGTGCCGATATTGTTGTGGGCTCATCCTCTTGGTCACAATCCTGGGGAAAGTTTAAAACAGGGTACAGCTTGCACGGGTTAGTATTAGCATCAACAATCTTAGTTACATTATTCTTAACATCTATACAGTTACTAAGTGCATGTTTATCATACACCAGTGTGCCATTCTCTGTGACCACTTTCCCTCCTGTTATGTATGGTGGTGGTGGTGCGGTGGCTATCAGTTTCCTGATAGGGTTAGATCCAGCCGCTTGAGCCAATCCTCTTTGTATTTCACCTTCCTGTTGCCATAATTGTAAATAATCATAATGTTTGATCCGTCTCTTTGCAGATTTAATGAGACATATCCTTCTCCTTAGATTTTGTAACACCACGGGGCTAAAACTGCCTATCCGTGGGAACTTTTCCCCGTCATGCACAGTCATTCTTTCCCATTCATCGCACAAAACCTCTGTGTGTGAACCGTATTTCTCACACATGATATACCTTGCCGACCCTATTGGCCAGCTTACTAAATCAACCTGAACCAAGGTTGATCGCCCCCTACCTGAACAACTGCCCCCCATCTTTGCAGGTGTTGCTTTCACTACCTCTGACCTTCAAATCAGGGTCTTCAGCGAACCCTTACAAAAACCAAGATGTCCGGGGTAGGCCGACGGTGAAAGTTTACCAAGTACCTTCACACACTCGCCCACGTCGACCAATACGCCCACACACTGCCTTAGCGCTGGCGTACTCAACCTAGGGCCCCTGCAACCTGAACCTCTATTTACTGGAACGTGTGGGTGTGATCCGAAGAGCACTTACCCTTCCCAGTAAATATCAGTTGCTGGAGAGTTCCTGAGTGACCAGCAAACCTCCCTTAAAATAAAAAAATTACACAAATCACGTTAGAATGTACAAATAGCGTTTATGACCCCTCTAGCGTACGCAAATGGTACTGGGTCAAGTTACAAACTAATGCACACAATTACATGCGGTACAATCGTACTGCACATAAGCAACTAATCTTATGTGCGGAACGACCAACGGAATCAAAAATTACAGCTGCGAATTCCTTCAGCCAGAGCTTGATGGCCTATATGGGTATTGCACCAACCCTCCTGGGGTTGTGCTTCTTGACTCTATCTATAGCGGACTTCCTAGTCCGCTGTACCTAGACCTCCTGGTCTGTCTCTGGACCTCCTGGTCCGTGACCTCCTGGTCTGCTATACTCTAATGCTCTTATTTCAATATTTAACAAGGGATGCCTCCCAAGCCACCGCGCTGTCACTTTCACGGATGTACCTCTACGAGAACTCGATTTCTAGGTTCCAACCAAAATGAGAAACTTATATATATATATGCACACACTCTTTCACCTCATATACTTTTTACTTTAGTTTCTGTACAGAAATCCCTTTCATTCAGTATCGCAGTCTAGTCCCAGAGGAGTTGCAACTAGAGAAGGATCTTTTATGCTAAAATTTAGGACACTGAGATTAACTTGCGCTATTATCGCGTTGCTTCCGTATCGCCTACTAAAACAATACTATCGTGTGATTTGTATTATGTGGGCATACCCATACGCTCCGTTGCATAATATACGCTACGTGTGTAAGCCCTTGCGTTGCGTACGCTTGTCCCGCCCTTTGTTAGGGACACGTGTACACAGGCCAGACACGTCCACAGTAACGCAAGTAACACGTTTCTATCAATGCAAATGATATTTAACTGTAATCATTTACCGAGCACCACACAGAACTTCCTTGTATCTTAGGCAAAGCCGTGTGCGTGTTTTACAAATTACTTCCTTACGTATTATTTTTACTTCTAACTACCAATAGCAACAAATCTTTCTCAGCACGTTATCAATGATAAATAGCAAACAGGAAGGCGAGATGTGAAAATACCAATGAAAATACAGGTGTGTGCTTGTGTTGCGCATGCAATGTGTACCAAACAGAAATGAAACAGTTTAAAAAAAAAACCAATAGCGTACTGTTCTTACCTTCCGGTTCCGGATTCCACCAGCACTCATACAACGTAGCGATGCAGACGCTTATCTAGTCAGGAAAAAAGAAGAAAGGTGGCTGCGCTGCAAGGGGGAAAGAGCAATGATCCACTAAATGTGTACAAATAAAAACAAATTTATTAAAAGCGCTAACTGGTTAAAAAACAGCAATATTCTGTACATTTAAATGTGCCATGTGCATACAAAAAATATATATGAAATGAGAATTTTTTTACCCAGAATAATGGTTCAGGACATGTATCATAAAGCTCTGTAGGATCCGTTCCAAATATTGCCCTGGAGTGCTAAAAGTCCAGTTATATTCCACTGTGGAGAGTCCCTTTTATATGGTAATTAGAGAGTCCTTTACAAATTCCATATGCCGCTAGAGGGTTGAAGATGGAATGCAGTGTCCCATATGCAGTGGGTACCTCATGCAGTGCGGTAATTGGATGGTGCCTCCCTGGGACTCCTCTGGAAAACTGGAAAGAATTGGTAAGGGCTGGTCCGGATCTGGTTGAGAAGAAGTCCTGCTCCAATGGGTAAAAATCTGACGCGTTTCGCTGCGTATGCCTTGCAGCTTTTTCAAAGGTATATTTCTCATTTCATATATATTTTTTGAATGCACATGGCACATTTAAATGTACAGAATATAGCTGTTTTTTAACCAGTTAGCGCTTTTAATAAATTTGTTTTTAATTGTACACATTTAGTGGATCATTGCTCTTTCCCCCTTGCAGCGCAGCCACCTTTCTTCTTTTTCGTGATTATATTGGGAGTGACTTCCCTCTCAAACTAGGCTGCCGCTTAGCCGAGCATCTCGCCTCACAGCGCCCGAATATCCTTGGGTATATATTATCCTTCTCGCTTATCTAGTCAGCACTACCGTATCCCCCACCACCAACACGGATACGAAGGGATACTACCTTCCCGCCCTTTGCTGACAGATAAAGTCTGCTTGTGTTCGCTAGAGCGGATATGTGGAGGACGGACGAGCCGCCAATTGATAAAGCTAATTATTTATCTTTATAACATTCACTATATATTGGTAAGAGACTCAGTACGCAATGGGCGTACGGGGTACCGTAATGGTATGCACTTAGCGTAGCAGACGCTAGGCCGTGGTCGAGACGCACGAGCGGCACGTTCGCTCACGGCTTACGCTGGGTATCGAGCACGCTATAGGCGGTCCGAGCACCGTAATGCTACGCTACTAGCGTAGCGGACGCTGTGTCCACGAGAGGAACACGAGCGGCGCAGATGCTCACAGGATGACACACAGTAAACCTTGTATGCAACACACTGAAAGGCTAAGCCTATACTGTAAACCTTGGTCTTGTAATGTTAACACAATGTAACGCTGATTAACCTCTATTATATAAAAGCTGCTTGAGCGATTGAGGTGCTCAGAAACCCTCTATTCTAGCTAGAGAAACACAGACACCTTGCTGAGGTTCCAACACCTTTACTAACGAGATTTAGCTATGTAAAAAGGGGAAAACAGTTAACAGCTTATACACTACAGCACTAACATAAAACACCTAAACAGAATAACTGAAAATATACAATATACAATAGCGTCTTAATCCTAAACAATAACAGTGAGAGAGAGAGAGTATGGCAAATACAGACAGAGAATAAGTTGGTCACAGAGAACTTACACACGTGGGGAATGATCGCTAGGGCAGTCCTGGAACCAGCTCTCTAGTTAGTCAATGATGAAAACCTTTGTGGAGAGAAGACTGAGCTGGCCCAGGCTGGCTGTTCTTATGTACACAACATACAGTACACTACAAAGGGCCCTACAATCTCATTGTTCATTGGACACAGGAATCTGTCTTCACATTATAACAAAAGGTCATAGGTTGATTCGAACAGGTGGGCTGTGACTATTTCAAACTGCTCAGGTGGGAGGGAATCTCAGGTTTCCCGCCGCATGGATAATGAACTGCAAATACAGTAAATGTCCATAAACTTCTTATAAACATAACTATACGCAGGAGCGATTAATCTCTTCCAAACCAACACCGGAATGTTACTAATAATATACTCTTCCGTTGCATACTAAACACCACTGCTCAAAACCTGTCTGACCCTTCGTATCATGTAAAGAGGGATCTCTCTGTCCATGAACCAGTTACACTAAACAAACTTACAGATATTATTAAGGGGACCATAACCTATAAAATACACTATTTAGATTAACTATGTAACGATCGAGTCGCCCGCCAGACGCACACAAACTCTACTGTAAATGCGCATACCACGCGCCTGAGCGCACGACCGCGGAGGCGCCGTCACGCAACTGCGAATATGCGCACGCACGGGAGAGAATATGCACGTGCAGTGGGCAAGCGCATGGGGTTAGTACAAGGCATCATAGGTCGCTATATTTTTCGACTTTGACACTATGTATGTGAATAAGTGTGTATCTATGTATGTATGTGACTGTATTTGTATCTACTGCATGTGTGTCTGTACTGTATATCACATGTATGTGTTTTGTGTATGACTATGTGTGTAAGTGTATACTGTATGTGTGTGCCTATGGCCAGGATCAGATATACTAATGGCAAATGTGGTTTGACTGCATTCCCCATATAAAATTAGAAATATATTTATTAGCACTGGTCCACATTTCCATTTTCTATTTGCATTCCCCACATGCCCTGTATAGACGGTGTTTTCTATAGTGGTACGACTGTGTGGCGTAAAGTGAATAAGAGACACTACCGTGCATTGTAATGTGAGTAATGGACACTATTGTGCAGTGTAATGTGATACTGTGCGTCATAATTTGAATTGGATGTACTATTGTGTGGCCATGCCTCTTTCCCAATAAGTCCACATTCCTTTTTTGACACGCCTTCCTTATTTCAAATATGTGTATGCATGTGTATGTGTGTGTGTGGGGGGAAGGGTCAGCAGCCCCTGACTTTGCCAGGGGCGCTCAGACCCCTAGATACACCCCTGAAGGCAATGTAATACACCAATGGTTGATGTTCAATTTCGTAAGCTGGGTACACACGATAAGATTTGGCTATGTTAAGATATCCTACAAAATTTTCCTTGAAATTCCCTGAGCTCCTGTGCAAGCGAAATAGTGCATACACACAGTAATTTATAGCATAAGATTTAACACAATAGATTTAGCATAAGATATGGCTTCTCACTTTGTTGTGATGATGCAAATCGGATACAATATCATATGTGAACATACACACGGTAAAAAATGCACTAGATAGTGTACTATCTAGATAAAATTGAGCTGCATGTTCATCTGACACAGAACATCAGATATGACCCGTGGGAATGCTCACTGCACTATATCGCATATAATATAGTGCGTACACACTGTGCATATTGGGGGTCATTCCGAGTTGTTCGCTCGGTAAATTTCTTCGCATCGCAGCGATTTTCCGCTTATTGCGCATGCGCAATGTCCGCACTGCGACTGCGCCAAGTAAATTTGCTATGCAGTTAGGAATTTTACTCACGATTTTTTCCTCGTTCTGGTGATCGTAATGTGATTGACAGGAAGTGGGTGTTTCTGGGCGGAAACTGGTCGTTTTATGGGTGTGTGTGAAAAAACGCTACCGTTTCTGGGAAAAACGCGGGAGTGGCTGGAGAAACGGAGGAGTGTCTGGGCGAACGCTGGGTGTGTTTGTGACGTCAAACCAGGAACGACAAGCACTGAACTGATCGCAGATGCCGCGTAAGTCTCGAGTTACTCAGAAACTGCACAGAGATGTCTTATCGCAATATTGCGAATCTTTCGTTCGCAATTTTGAAAAGCTAAGATTCACTCCCAGTAGGCGGCGGCTTAGCGTGTGCAAAGCTGCTAAAAGCAGCTTGCGAGCGAACAACTCGGAATGACCACCATAGTGCACTATATTGCACGCTAGCCAGATAGTCTGCGATATAGTGCAAAAAATCGCAGCATGTGTGTCCAGCCTTAGGACAACTTCAGGTACTAAATAAAAAAAAAATGGAATCTATAATAAAGTCATATAACAGGGTATTGGGCCACAATGAGAATATGATTAGGATTAGTGTCCTGAACCACATGTGCTCTATGGATGGGGACATTGTCATTTTGGAATACACCCCTTCCATCTGGAATGAAATGATGAAACTCCAAGTACTGATTAGCATTGATCTTGCCCACGGGTGCAGAGAGAGAGAGCAGGTACTAATTACCTGGGCAAGAAAAAGAGAAACAGTTTCCCCCAGGCCCACCAAAAGGTATCAGCAATTTGACTTGAACACTACGTGATAAGAGAAAATCCAGAGATCTTGGTTGCATATGTTTGCAAAGATATGCTTAAGCCACCAACAAACAAGTTGTTATCCTCCGTATGGGGCGCTTTAAAAACAAACTGCAGCTGTTTCCCTTTGTCTGTGGCAGATCAGCTCACACTGCCCAAATGTCAAATATATTGAAAAAGGGATCAAACCAAGGAAAATCACAGCGCTGTTTCTAATTTACCAATCCCAAGTCTCACAAGAGAATATGCTGTCCAGTTCCTTCACATGTAGAAAGGACACTATATCACATCGGTATAGATAAAACTATCCTTTTTTATTTCAAACATACATTTAAAAAGTCTCTTAAACAGGCATAAGGCAATTCCGGCAAGAGACGCGGTACATACGTTTGGTTCTAAATGTACTCAGTGGAGCTCACCAGACCCTTAGGACGCCGTTGTTAATCGCGGTGCTTCCTATTACGGGATTTCCTCTCCCGTGGGTGTTATTCATACACCGCTAGCCGTCCTTAGATCATGGACCCTCCAGGCGCTGCAGACGCCACCAAACTTCTCAGCTCTCCCCCGTTGGTTGCTCCCTGCTGTATACGGATAATGACCAAGTTCACCTGCGGCTGCCGACGCGTTTCTACCCTCAGCGGGTCTTTATCGAGGCACAGGTGAAACTGGTCAGATTGCAGAATTTATACCATCCCCCAAGAGTCTGGTGTGCTCGTTCCTGTGGAGTCAGTGACTTCGAACTTGTCACAAATGATAGACTCCTATCTGCAGCCTATGGCCTGTAAAGGTAAAGCATATTTAAAAGATACCACTGATATAATAATAAATAAATTGAAAAATATACAATGGCAGCCAGGTGATATATTAGTGACCGCTGATGTGGAATCTTTATACTCAATAATAGAGCACACTCGTGGTCTACAGGCAGTAAAGACCGCTTTATCGAAAGAAAATATTAAGGAAGAATTAAAAGAATTTATAATGGAAAGTATAAATTTTATTTTGAAAAATAATAATTTCTTTTTCAAGGATACACATTACATACAGCGTCTCGGTACCCCGATGGGTACGAGATTCGCCCCCGGCTTCGCGAACATATTTATGAATATGTGGGAGGAGCAATGTGTGTGGAGCGAGCTGGGGGTGGGTCTCGTACAGTACCACCGGTACATAGATGACGTTATCTTCGTGTGGCGAGGTGGGGAAGAATCACTAAAGCGATTCCAGGATGAATTAAATAGGAATGATTTTGGTGTATTTTTGACATTTATGAATAGTGAACAGCAAATACATTATTTAGATCTGACAATTTATATAAAAGATCAAACTATTTCCACAATGAATTACACTAAACCGACCGACAGTAATTCGTTTATTAATAGGGACAGTAACCATCATCCAAGTTGGTTCCGGGGGGTTCCGGGGAGCCAATTCCGGCGTTTGAAGAGAAATTGCTCCGATAATGTGGTGTATAAGGAACAATCACTACGGATGAGGGAACAGTTTTTAAATAAAGGGTACAGCCAGGAAAGCCTGGACAATGTCTTAAATGGTATAGAAAAAATAGAGAGAGATACAGTACCTTATTGTGTAAAAATCTTGAAAAGAAAAGGGAGGATTTCAATGTACCATTTATAACAACGTATAATAGTGATTATAAGAACATTGAAATGGTCCTGAAGAGACATTGGAATATTTTAAAAACAGATTCCATTCTAGAAAAAATACTCCCTAGTGAACCTCGAGTTATATATAAACGGGCCCCAAATTTAAAATCATGTCTTGTTAAAAGTGCAATAGCGCCCAAACCCACCATGATCACCAGGATTAAATCCAAAGGTTTTTATAGGTGTAGTCTGTGTGTAGGATGCAGGCATTTTAAGAGCAAGGAAGGAAGTAAAATAGAAACCTTTGTATCTAACACCACAAAGAAGGAGTACAAAATTGAACATTTTGTAACATGTGGAAGTAGTAATGTGGTATACTTGATACAGTGTAAATGTATGAAACAATACCTGGGAAGAACAAGTTGCCCCTTTAAAACTAGGATGGGTGAACATGTTAAAAATATTAAGAAGGGATTGGAAAATCACTGTTTATCAGCACACTGTAGAGAAGTACATGAATGTTCTGTTGATAGCATAATAAGCTGCAAAATAATAGACCATGTGAAAGGGAATTGGAGGAGAAACGACACAGCTGCTTTGGCTAGAAAGGAGATGTGGTGGATACAATGGTTCCTATGAAAAATCTTCCAGTTTTGCTTTCATTTTTATGGTAGTATTTAGAAGGGGATGTTATAGAGGGGAATGGCTGTGTTTTTTAAATAAACCCTGAAATCTGTATTAAGGTACCCAGGAACGAGCACACCAGACTCTTGGGGGATGGTATAAATTCTGCAATCTGACCAGTTTCACCTGTGCCTCGATAAAGACCCGCTGAGGGTAGAAACGCGTCGGCAGCCGCAGGTGAACTTGGTCATTATCCGTATACAGCAGGGAGCAACCAACGGGGGAGAGCTGAGAAGTTTGGTGGCGTCTGCAGCGCCTGGAGGGTCCGTGATCTAAGGACAGCTAGCGGTGTATGAATAACACCCACGGGAGAGGAAATCCCGTAATAGGAAGCACCGCGATTAACAACGGCGTCCTAAGGGTCTGGTGAGCTCCACTGAGTACATTTAGAACCAAACGTATGTACCGCTTCTCTTGCCGGAATTGCCTTATGCCTGTTTAATAGACTTTTTAAATGGATGTTTGAAATAAAAAAGGATCGTTTTTATCTATACGGATGTGGTATAGTGTCCTTTCTACATGTGAAGGAACTGGACAGCATATTCTTTTGTGAGACTTGGGATTGGTATATTAGAAACAGTGCTGTGATTTTCCTTGGTTTGATCCCTTTTTCGATATGCTTAAGCCACCAGGCCGCGTCAAGGCTTCTCTGATACTGGTGGTCCATAAGGCTATATGATACTACTAGTATCATGCATTGTTAGGGACCACAAGTATCAGAGAAGCCGTGATGCAACCTCGTATCTTAACCATATGTTTGCAAATATTTGCAAAAAAGATCTCTGAATTTTCTATTAATATGTAGTGTTCAAGTCTAATTGCTGATACCTTTTGGTGGGCCTGGGGGAAACTGTTTTTTAATTTCTTGTTTAGAATAAGCCCATCCTTTCATGCACCTGAAAAGTATTATTGAATTGATTGATCAGCTACTATTTATATTGCTGTTCTGGGAGGCATAGGTGAGACCAGCATTTGGAGTGAATGCTGATTCTTGTAGTGCCATTTGGAGGATCTTGGGGTGACATAGCAATAAACCAGGGTGGGTGCTGTTATCATATAGTGTGAGGGACCACCAATATCAGGGAAGGTTTGTTTTTTTAGTGGGTGTGGCCATGCCTCCAAGATTTAGCCATGTACCCAGAGTGCCTTAGGTCTCAGCATCACCGATCTTGCCATCCAAAGGAATAATGCATCAGAAGCATGCCAAGTAAATGAGTTCTATAATATTACAGAACCTCTGGTCCCTTCACTGTTGGGTATAAGAACTCATGGATTTAGAGATCTCTAAGTTAGCACCACACATTTACTCATCCATTCTTGGGAAAATGGTGAAGGATGATTGCTATGACCATATCACCTTCTTCCACTGCCCAGTAATGCATCCCTGTGCTCCTTCCATCAGTGAACTCATAAACAAAGAGTGCTATCATCAGATAATTTTGGATGAAAATTTATTTTTATGCCTAAGGTTTTTAAAAAACAAAACAAAATGTGTGGCGCACAGATATCAGGACCTTCCTCAAGCCCAATAATCAGAATGATCGTCGCCGAGCTAAAAAAAAATAAAAAAAAATGAGACAGTGTGTACCTAGCTTAAAGACATTTGCAATCCACTTATGATTTGCAAATGCAACACTGACCTGCTGGTATGATGTGTGTCTGATGGTATGATGTGTGTCTGATGGTATGATGTATGTCTGGTGGTATGATGTGTGTCTGATGGTATGATGTGTGTCTGCTGGTATGATGTGTGTCTGGTGGTATGATGTGTGTCTGATGGTATGATGTGTGTCTGATGGTATGATGTGTGTCTGATGGTATGATGTATGTCTGGTGGTATGATGTGTATCTGATGGTATGATGTGTGTCTGATGGTATGATGTGTGTCTGATGGTATGATGTGTGTCTGGTGGTATGATGTGTGTCTGATGGTATGATGTGTGTCTGGTGGTATGATGTGTGTCTGGTGGTATGATGTGTGTCTGATGGTATGATGTGTGTCTGATGGTGTGATGTGTGTCTGGTGGTATGATGTGTGTCTGATGGTATGATGTGTGTCTGATGGTATGATGTGTGTCTGATGGGATGATGTGTGTCTGATGGTATGATGTGTGTCTGATGGTATGATGTGTGTCTGGTGGTATGATGTGTGTCTGATGGTATGATGTGTGTCTGATGGTATGATGTGTGTCTGATGGGATGATGTGTGTCTGATGGGATGATGTGTGTCTGGTGGTATGATGTGTGTCTGGTGGTATGATGTGTTTCTGATGGTATGATGTGTGTCTGGTGGTATGATGTGTGTCTGATGGTATGATGTGTGTCTGATGGGATGATGTGTGTCTGATGGTATGATGTGTGTCTGATGGTATGATGTGTGTCTGGTGGTATGTTGTGTGTCTGGTGGTATGATGTGTGTCTGATGTGTGTCTGATGGTATGATGTGTGTCTGATGGGATGATGTGTGTCTGATGGTATGATGTGTGTCTGGTGGTATGATGTGTTTCTGGTTGTATGATGTGTGTCTGGTGTCTGATGGTATGATGTGTGTCTGGTGGTATGATGTGTGTCTGGTGGTATGATGTGTGTCTGGTGGTATGATGTGTGTCTGATGGGATGATGTGTGTCTGATGGTATGATGTGTGTCTGATGGTATGATGTGTGTCTGGTGGTATGATGTGTGTCTGGTGGTATGATGTGTGTCTGATGGTATGATGTGTGTCTGGTGGTATGATGTGTGTCTGGTGGTATGATGTGTGTCTGGTGTCTGATGGTATGATGTGTGTCTTGTGGTATGATGTGTGTCTGATGGTATGATGTGTGTCTGGTGGTATGATGTATGTCTGGTGTAAACCAGGCACATATGCTACAGTTGCCTACTTGAGATAGTCACTAATTTGCATTTGGACCCAATTGCAGTTACTTTAGTGAGCACAATTTGTATTTGTGATTTGGGGAGCAATTGCAGACGGGATGGTATCGGGATCCTGGAGCTTGGGATGTCAGCGGTCAGAAGACAGACAGCAGCATCCTGATGGCCAGGATCCTAATACCTTTTAGGTACATATGATAACCCTGCCCCCTCCTAACCCTCCCTACCTGCAGCCTAACCCTAACCCTCCACCCCCGCAGCCTAATCATAACCATATCTCCTTAGTGCCTAACTCTCCTTTCTTAGTGCCTAACCCTAACCTTCCCCCCTCCCACAGCCTAACGCTATCCTTTCCCTCCGCCTGCAGCCTGTCCCTAACTCTCCCTCTGCATGCTGCCAGAGTGTTAGGCTCATAACCTTGCTCCAGTTTTCTAGTGTGCTATACTGAAGCTTCCTCCTGTGTATGACCCCAGGCTTGATCTTGGCTCCTACAATAGCAGAAGTGGTGGAGAAAACATTGGTCTTACCTCTATACCTATTCTACTAATTAGAACTACAATTTTTTCAAGCCCACCTACCAGAGAAAGAAGCTTCAATAGCACAACCATTACAATTACCAAGGGAGCCATTATCAAGGAGTATATCTACCATTATTGAAAAGCATTTTACTCCATAACGATATTGCACTCCTGATATACTAAGATATTATACATATCTTTGATTTTAATATTTTTCCCCAGAGGCGTATTGGAATTGGTTATGTGCACTTAGCAATTTGCTTGGTGTCAACATGGGGCATGTCAACCCCTTATACTAACACCATTCAACTCCACCTAAGGTGACTGTTTTTTGTATGTAAGTCTGTGTCCACTCTTCTTTTATGATTAACCATAATAAAAGTTAAGTTTTAACATATTTTATATCCATCAAGTGTGCCCCAACATAGAGTCTTTCTTTTTTCTTTGTAAAGTGCATGTATGGTGGTGAAGACACATCAGCAGGGTGCGGGGACATTTCATGAGATGAGGGAGGGCTTGTGTGCAGCCAGCGTTAATTTCGAACTTGCATCAGTATCAGGCCCGGCGCTACCCGCTCAGCGAAGGGATGCAGTACAGGAAGGCGCTGGGACGGAGAGGCGCTGTCCCTGCTCTGCATCCCTTCCCTGCTGCTGCACCGTCCTGTCCCCCCTGCTGCTGCTGCTGCCAGCTGCTGTGCCTGTCACTGTATGACAGGCACTGGTAGCGGCGCCGGCAGCATGAAAAGCCTCCTACCCTCCCCTCACCTGTGTGACAGCGCTGTGTACAGATCAGAGAAGGGGGCGGAGCTACAAGGGGCATAAGGGGGCGGCGCTACATGGGGCGGAAGGGTGGAGCTACATGGGACAAAAGGGGGCGGAGCTACACGGACCAGGATGCTGTACAGAGGGAGACTGGAGAGTAATTACAGTGGCAACCAGCCAGACTTAGGTAAGTGGAGGGTGAGAGAGAAATGTATGTATGCAAGTGTGTGTGTGTGTGTGTGTGTGTGTGTGTGTGTGTGTGTGTGTGTGTGCGTGTGTGTGTGTGGTGTGTGTGTGTGTGTGTGTGTGTGTGTGTGTGTGTGTATGGTAGGTGTGTATACACGTGTGTGTGTATGGAGGGGGTGTGTATATGTGTGTGTGTGTGTGTGTGTGTGTGTGTGTGTGTATGGAGGGGGTGTGTATGTGTGTGTTTGTGTGAGGTGTGTGTGTGCGTGCGCGTTATGGATGCTACTACTGGGGGGGCATTACTTGTAAGGACGCTACTACTGGCGTGGGCATTACGTATAACGACGCTACTACTGGGGGGGCATTACATATAACGACGCTACTACTGGGGGGGGGCATTACGTATAACGACGCTACTACTGGGGGGGGCATTACATGTAAGGATGTTACTACTACTGGGGTGGCTTTACATATAAGGACACTACTACTTCTAGTGGGGCATTACGTATATGGACGCATCTACTACTGAGGATGCACTACGTATAAGGACACGTCTACTACTGGGGGTGCATTGCGTATAAGGACACTACTACTACTGTGGATGCATTATGTATAAGGGCACTACTACTACTGGGGGAGGCATTATGTATAAGGATGCTACTACTACTGGGGGGCATTATGTATAAGGATGCTACTACTACTGGGGGGCATTATGTATAAGGGCGTTACTACTACTGGGGGTGCATTATGTATAATGGCGCTACTACTACTGGGGGTGCATTCTGTATAAGGATGCTACTACTACTGGGGGCATTATGTATAAGGGTGCTACTACTACTGGGGGTGCATTCTGTATAAGGATGCTACTACTACTGGGGGCATTATGTATAAGGATGCTACTACTACTGGGGGTGCATTCTGTATAAGGATGCTACTACTACTGGGGGCATTATGTATAAGGATGCTACTACTACTGGGGGGCATTATGTATAAGGATGCTACTACTACTGGGGGGCATTATGTATAAGGATGCTACTACTACTGGGGGTGCATTATGTATAAGGATGCTACTACTACTGGGGGGCATTATGTATAAGGATGCTACTACTACTGGGGTGCATTACATATAAGGATGCTACTACTATGGGTTGGGCATTACGTATAAGTTGAATAAGATTGTGGTACTGTGTGGCGTAATTTTAAATGTGGGTACTATTGTGTGGCCATGCCCTTTCCCGACGTGTGCCAAAGGCGCACGCTGACCCTTTGTGGGATATGGGAGGGCGAAAATGTATAGTTTGCAGGGGGGCGCCGAACACCCTAGCACCGGCCCTGATCAGTATATATATATATATATATATATATATTATGATGACATGGAGTAATTTGTTTAGAAGTGGGGTGAATGTGTGCAGTGTCTAGATTCTAAAACAGTATTCAATACAGCTTTTTAGGCAAATGGATGGAGTGGTGCTTTACTTTCAGCATAAATGAAACAGCACAAGTGAACAGAAAGTAACAAACACCTAGACCCCATTCAGAGCACTGACTCACTTCTTCGTCCCTAACTAACTTTGGGCAGCTAATCTTCAAACTTTAAAATCTCTTAAATGGAAAGTCTCAGATCTGTTTCCCACAGGTATCATGCACAGTCTCAGTCCTGCTTCCTGCAGGATTACACAGGCTAAGGACTACTCACACTCAAGGCCCCCCACTTGGCTTCTTCCCAATAAAGTGTAGCTCAGAGTTTGATGGCATTCTCTGTCTCCTACAGGTTTATTGAGGACCTTCTGGCCCTCAATGGCTCAATAACACAATGAGCTCTGTATGGCTTTGTCTCAACAGGGCAGCTTACAAAGGCCACGGCCTATCCTGTCTGCTGAGTCTTCCAGTCTGACCCTCCACTGCAGCAATTAGATATTCTCAAAACTGCCTTATCTTTCCTGTGTTGGCGGATCCCTCCAGCCACACTCTGAATACGTGTCAGTAATGTAATTTAGCCTCATACTGCCACAATATACTGTATATATTTAGGTATATGTGTGTGCAGAATCGATGTGGCTTTCCCTATATATTTAGTATAGATTCCGGTTTTCTCTTTGTGTCTGAATTTCCAGTAGTTTTCTTTCCTAATGTATATTTCTGTATTTGTATAGTTTCATATATTATGATATTGACATGCTATAGTGACACCCACCCTCTCAGCCCAAACTTTGACAATTTTTTAAAACAAGTTTATGCACCAATTGATGCCCCACCCATGTTGTAGCTCCACCCATTATCCACAGTGAGTAGAGCTAAAATTTATATTCACTTAAACATGACAGACTCAGGACGGCCTTGGTCCCCCACCATACTTGAAAAATAATTCAGGCACCACCTCTATAACTTACATACAAATTATTGACGCTTGAGAAAATAAAGATTTATTGGGTCAGAGAAAGCTATCGGGACAGGAACTTCCTGTAGGAAAGCTTTTTTAACTGGTACAGTAGTTAAACAAATTGGTCACAAATGGAAAAATGTACTCATAATCAATTTACTCATCTTTTTATAACCTGCAGAATAAATTCCTTAACTGTATATACCTGGAAAATGGTTTTAGGTGAATTTAAATTTAGAAAAGCTACTTAAATGTCATGCTCGGTTTTAGTACTGTTACAATTACCAAAAAAACATTGGCCCTCATTCCGAGTTGTTCGCTCGCTAGCTGCTTTTAGCAGCATTGCACACGCTAGGCCGCCGCCCTCTGGGAGTGTATCTTAGCATAGCAGAATTGCGAACGAAAGATTAGCAGAATTGCGAATAAATAATTCTTAGCAGTTTCTGAGTAGCTCGAGACTTACTCCTACACTGCGATCAGCTCAGCCCGTTTCGTTCCTGGTTTGACGTCACAAACACGCCCTGCGTTCGGCCAGCCACTCCCCCGTTTCTCCAGACACTCCTGCATTTTATCCTGGCACGCCTGCGTTTTTTCGCACACTCCCGGAAAACAGTCAGTTTCCGCCCAGAAACACCCACTTCCTGTCAATCACACTCCGATCACTTCAACGATGACAATTCTTCGTTCGGACGTGAGTAAATCTACTAAGTTTTGTGCTAAAAAACTTAGCGCATGCCCGCTGCGTACCATGCGCATGCGCATTTTTGCCTTAATCGCTCCGTTGCGAAAATCGGCAACGAGCGAACAACTCTGAATGACCCCCATTGTCTCAAGTATCGGTGAATTCCCCACTAAGCACCTTTGCAATGCTCCTGTTATCTAGGTATTTTATCTATGCATTGTGTTCTGCAGGAGATTACTTTTCATTATTTATTTTGGTATCAGTTTACATAATGGAAAATATATGTTAAAAATAATAAAAATAACCTCATAAATGCTTTATTCTAGGTAACAATACAGCCTAGTACAGACCTTTGGTTGGTTGGTTGGTTGGTTGGTTGGTTGGTTGGTTGGTTGGTTGGTTAGTTAGTTAGCTAGTTGATTGGCTGCTGGTGTAATATAATGAGATAACCTCTAGTATAGGAGTCTGTAACTGTTTTAGCAGTGATGTATGCTGATATTGGCAGAAGGTAATTATTGGCCTGGTTTTCCAAGCAAGGGATGCTTGCACCGTGCATTAGAAATCTTGAAAACAAAAAGAAGTAATGAAACTGCTAATCGATAGAAACAACATAACAAGTTTAAAACATGGAGCTGTACCTAAAATAAAACATTTTCCTGTCAGCTGTGCTCAGTGGAGTGGGGTGTACGAGGCTTCTAGTTGCTAGTTTCTGTGAGAACATACATACAGTATTTCTTATTTGTTACATTACTATTTTACTATAGCCTATACAGTTCTGTTAGGCTGTGTACACACGGTGCGATATTTCTTTTGATTTTGACTATATAGTCAAAATTGTACGAAATTATAATGCATATCGCACCGTGTGTATAGTCCTTGTGATGCCGATGCGTGGATGCAGGATTGGCATCACAAGGAAGAACAGACTGTGCTGGCACCCCAACATTGACTATATCGGTGGGGCCGGGCTCCTGCCACGTGACAAGTCAATGTCAGGCTGTACATCACGCCGTGTGTACACAGCCTTACATAAACCAATGAATTTGTATATTGACCTGGAACAATGGGCCTAATTCAGAACTGATCGCTAGGGTGCGTTTTTTGCATCCCTGCGATCAGGTAGTCACCGCCTACAGGGGGAGGGAGAAATCGCTGTGCAGGGGTGCGATCGCATGTGCAGGAGAGCTGCACAAACAGAAGTTTGCACAGTCTCTGCCCAGCCCAGGACTTACTCTTCCAGTGTGATGATCGGGGCCAGAGCTGACGTCAGAAACCCTCCCTTCAAACGCCTGGTCCCTCCTGCGTTTCTCTGGACACTCCTTAAAAACGGTCAGTTGCCACCCACAAACGGCCTCTTCCTGTCAGTCACTTTGAGATCGCCCGTGCAATCTCTTTTCTCGCACCATCCCATCGCTGCCCACCGATCCCCGTCACTGCGGACCAACGCGCCTACGCATTGTGGTGCATATGCATGCGCAGTTCAGACCTGATTGCAGACTGTATAAAAACGTAGCCTAGCACTCAGGTCTGAATAGCCCCAATGTGAGCTCTGAAGCAGTTATGTACCTGAGGCTGCAGCCTCATGGACACAATTTGGCTGTCTTTGTAAAACGTTCGTGCATAAATGAACAAACTGCTATCCAGCTCTTGTCGTCCATTTTCTTTAGCTCACAATGGGGCTGGACCCAGGTTTCATATCACCCTGTGCAAGACTTTTTTCAGCTCTCCCCCCCAGAAATACCCTACATGCCCCCAGAGAAATACCCCATATGGGACCTATACTATAGTGCCACATAGATATGCCAACACAAAAGAGATTCACATGCCCCCAAAGACTTACCTTACATATCCCCGCATTGCCATCACAGTGCTCCTACAATGCCCCTAAAAATACACCAACACCGACTGTTCATGTAGTACACTTACACCCCCTCCCCCACTTGCCATGTAGGACACTTACACACACTGCACCCTTACTGCGCATGTAGTACACTTACACACACTGCCCTCTTACTGCGCATGCAGTACACTTACACACACTGCCCTCTTACTGCGCATCTAGTACACTTACACACACTGCCCTCTTACTGTGCATGTAGTACACTTACACACACTGCCCTCTTACTGCGCATGCAGTACACTTACACACACTGCCCTCTTACTGCGCATCTAGTACACTTACACACACTGCCCTCTTACTGTGCATGTAGTACACTTACACACACTGCCCTCTTACTGCGCATGTAGTACACTTACACACACTGCCCTCTTACTGCGCATGTAGTACACTTACACACACTGCCCTCTTACTGCGCATGTAGTACACTTACACACACTGCCCTCTTACTGTGCATGTAGTACACTTACACACACTGCCCTCTTACTGCGCATGTAGTACACTTACACACACTGCCCTCTTACTGCGCATGTAGTACACTTACACACACTGCCCTCTTACTGCGCATGTAGTACACTTAAACACACTGCCCTCTTACTGCACATGTAGTACACTTACACACACTGCACCCTTACTGCGCATGTAGTACACTTACACACACTGCCACTGCTCATGTAGCAGTACACTTACACTAGGGACGTGCAGTCAGGGGAGGCAGGGGAGGCAGTGCCTCCCCTGACATTAATGATGAAAATAATACAAAGAAGATACTTATGACATATGTTATGTATCATAAGTATCTGCTTTAGCCAGGGCCGTCTTTTCGTATGGGCTCAATGGGCTCTTGCCCAAGGGCCCCAGGAGTATAAGGGCCCTAGGATGATAGCTGAGGGTCCCCTCTTTCCAGGGGTACCAGATTTTTGAAAATCGGCCCTAGGGAACCAGAGATATCCGAGTTCAAAGCAGTGGTCCCCATCCAAGCCTGTTAATTGCTATTACCATCAAGATATATCAGGCTCTGTATGACTTAGAGTTTTTATGATGGTACATTTCAAAAGCTGTGACTCTTCCCTTTCGGTGGACACTAGCAGCTTGTCTCTACTATGCTCAGAACCAGAGATATCAGTCTTCAAGCAACTGGTCCCTGCTCAAGCTCCACACGCCTAATATGCAGTTTTGTATATTTGTTGGTGGATTGTTCTGGCTTCTGAACTCTGATCCCCAATTCCCCAGAACCTCCTGACAGGTGAGACACTCTAATTTTTTTATCCCATGCAAAGCTAAAAAATGTTTTTCCAGGAACTTGACATATCTGCAGTCAAGCAAGCTGCCCTCCCACTAGAAAATGATGAAAATTAAGCCCACTCCACTATCGACCCCTCCCTTACATATTAAACACCCCATACCACCCTGGAAGTCATGTACCGGGGACCCTTCATTCAGCCCAATGCCACATTCTACAGTTTAGTGTTCTCCCTCCCGCCCCATCTGTGCAGTAAAGGAGTAATTAGCAGAAATTACTGCTCCAGGTCCTACATGCGGAAGCTAGAACACCCCCTACCGCCAGTGGGATATCAAAGCTGCCGTTGATAGCACCACCACCCATGGAGGATGGGTAGGGGCCCCAGTGTATTGCTGTGCCCAGGGGCCCACACTGCTGTTAAGACGGCCCTGGCTTTAGCCTTTGTATAATTTTAGTAATTACTACCTTTGTAAAAGCGGTCCTCTAAGTGCCTCCCGCTGTCACTGTGTAAGGGCTGGAAGCGGAGGGCAGGGCCAGGGATTTGAAAGGAGAAAGCCATTGAAAAAAATCACTATAAGCAGCACCTACTTGAAGTGCCGCTTTGAAGCTGCGATTGGGCAGTGCGTGAGTAGGGGAGGACACTTTCCGGCTACAGGACTCTTGTCAGGAATCCACTTACTGCAGCTGCACCTGTCCGCCGGTGCAGCCTCCGTCTGAGGCTCCCATGTCTTGCTGCCACTTGTCACCTTGTTGCTAAATGCCATTCTGGGCCTAAGGACACTCCTGTTGTCAGCTGGCGTGCACGCACGCCGCATTCCCGCCAAGCCACTGCATGGGTGCCACCATGACAGTCCCTGTCAGCTCTTCCGCACAGCCAATCCAGAGTCTGGCCGCACCTCCCATTCACACCCAACCAATACCTGCAGACCGGGGGGTATATCAGGAGCAGCAGGGTGAATCAGTCCTTGCCTTGGACTTCGTGTGATTCCTCTGACCTGTGTCTCTGGCTCCGTTCTCCAGTTCCTCTTTGTACCTGCTCTGCCTTCCAGTCTGGTCCTGCACTGCCGTGGAACCACAAGCACCAGCAACCCGGGTACCTGTGATCAGCTTCACACCTTATCCAGCTACAGTGTGCGCCAGCCCTCTGAAGTAGAGACTCTCCTCCAGGTGCATCTCGTTAACCTACACCTGTTCGTCAGCCTGCAAGCTGCCAGTGTTATTCCAACCTGCACTGAGGATTTAAACCACTTGTTCCTGTCTCCTGCAACAGTTACCTGGCTCGCTTTTCCCACCATCATCCCTGCTGTGCTCCACGATCCAGGAACCATCGGTTCCCATACCGATACATCGGTCCCCTGATCGATTGTTACCCACGTCACAGACTTTGCCATAGACTTTCAGCTTCCACACTGTTCCACCCACAATTGCATATCTTCTGTTGTCATCTGTATTCCTACTGCCATATTGTTTGAATCAATTGCTAAATAAACAACACAGCGCACGAATCTTATCCAGCCTCCTTGTTTTCTCCATCCCATCTCCACTGACCCACTAGTGCCCTCTCCGGGAACACAAACTAGACAGAGCCTGACAGTAAGTCCAAGGCCAAATGACTCGGACGGTGGTCAGAATGTGGGGTCAGGGGCCTTGCAAAATCTGGTCTCCCGCCTGGATGGTCAAGAGGCTGCGCAGCAGCAGATAATCCAATTCCTGCACAGAATGTCCTCCCATCTCGATGCACTGCAACAGTCACTGCCCAGTGCTGTCGTTCCTTCAGTTCCAGTCACCTCTGCACCTGCAAGTTCAGTGGGTTCTCCTTCACCGGCTGCATCAACTCCAGTGTTACGCCTGCATCTGCCCGTGCCCGGCAAATATGATGGCAGTCCCAAGTTATGTCGCGGGTTTCTCAATCAATGTGAAATTCAGTTTGAGTTGCTATCGCACAATTTCCCCACGCCAAGATCCAAGGTTGCTTACATTATATCGCTGCTCTCTGGACCAGCCCTGAATTGGGTGTCTTCTCTGTGGGAGCATGCTGACCCTCTTATGAATAACTATACCGAATTTGTGTCAACCTTCAGACGCATCTTTGATGAACCAGGTCGCGCATTGTCAGCCTCTGCAGATCTTATTCAACTTTGTCAGCGTACTAGTAACATGGGTCAATACGTCATCCAGTTCCAGACGTTAGCCTCAGAGATTCAATGGAATAATCAAGCGCTGGTAGCAGCCTTTTGGCATGGACTCTCTGACCGAATTAAAGATGAACTAGCCACTCGTGACATTCCTGAGCAATTATCAGACCTAATTTCTTTGTGTATAAAGTTGGACTCTCGCATTCGTGAACGCAACAGTGAGCGTGCTCGCAGTGAGCCCCGCAAGCCGAGAATGGTACCCCCAACACAATTTCAGCCTCCATCTTCCAATGAGCCTCTGCAAATAAATAGGTCCCGCTTAACCCCTGAGGAGCGGTCAAGAAGACTTCGAGAGAGACTGTGTCTTTATTGTGCGGCAACAGGTCACCAAATTGGTTCTTGTACGGCGCGTTTGGTAAACTCCAGATCCTAACTTGTAAAGGAGGAGTCAAGTTGGGTTCTTCTAGACAAGCTCCTTCAAACCGAGACCTTATCCTTCCTGTGACTAAAGAGACTAGTGCTGGACTCCAGTCTGTATCCGCGTTAGTGGACTGTGGAGCTGCTGGAAACTTCATTACTCAAGCTGCAGTTGACAAGTTCCGTCTGCCTATCTGCGGACTCACATACCCAGTCTATATCACTGCAGTGGATGGAAGCCGAATCTCCAAGGGTTCCATCTCCCATCAAACCAAGCCAGTTGTTTTGGGAGTCGGGTTCCTGCATTCCGAATTAATCGAGTTCCTCGTCATCCCTAAGGCAACTCAGGAGATCGTTTTGGGTATGCCCTGGCTCCAGCTACATAATCCGCAGATTAACTGGCCCACGTTACAACCGACTTCTTGGGGTTCACATTGTCATCAGTTCTGCCTAGCCCAAGTTCGTCCTGTAAGGTCCTCAGAAGTTAAAATTCAGTCAAGTCTCCCGGTAGCCTACCAAGATTTCACTGACGTCTTCAGCGAAAAGGCAGCCGATGTTCTGCCGCCCCATAGAGAGTGGGATTGTCCCATCGATCTCATCCCCGGCAAGAAGCCACCTAGGGGGCATACTTAACCATTATCTGTACCTGAAACCGAGGCAATGAGTGAGTACATCAGGGAGAATTTACAGAAAGGATTCATCCGTCCTTCGTCTTCGCCCGCCGGAGCGGGTTTTTTCTTTGTTAAAAAGAAAGATGGAGGATTACATCCGTGCATCGATTATCGGGGGCTCAACGATATTACCATCAAAAATAGCTATCCATTACCTCTCATCACTGAATTATTTGATAGAGTCAAGGGGGCCCGCATTTTCACTAAGTTAGATCTCCGCGGTGCCTACAATCTCATCAGAATTCGAAGTGGCGATGAATGAAAGACCGCCTTTAACACTCGGGATGGTCATTACGAGTACCTTGTAATGCCGTTTGGGTTGAGCAATGCCCCAGCAGTGTTCCAGCACTTTGTTAATGAAATTTTCCGTGATGTCCTGTACAAATATCTTGTAGTCTATTTGGATGATATCCTTATCTTCTCTCAAGATCTCTCCTCGCATCGTATGCAAGTTCGTGAGGTCCTCCGACGTCCTCGTAAGAGTCGTCTCTACAGCAAGTTGTCTAAATGTACCTTCGAAGTTCCTTCCATACACTTGCTAGGGTATGTAATTTCCGGATCAGATCTCCAGATGGACCCCACAAAATTAGAAGCTATTGCTAATTGGTCCACTCCGAGTACACTCAAGTCCATCCAGCAATTCTTGGGGTTCGCTAATTACTATAGGAAGTTCATCAGAGGATTCTCAACTCTCATCGCTCCTATTACCAACTTAACTCGAAAAAGGGCAGACCATTCCAACTGGTCAGAAGATGCCTTCGCCGCATTTCAGAGAGTTAAGCAGGCTTTCATGTCCGCTCCAGTTCTGTCACAACCAGATATTAACAAACCGTTCGAGTTGGAGGTAGATGCTTCTACAGTAGGAGTTGGAGCTGTTCTCTCCCAAGTAGGGGCTGATGGAAAAATGAATTCCTGTGGGTTCTTCTCTCGCAAAATTTTTCCTGCGGAAGCTAATTGCTCCATCGGTGACCAAGAATTACTGGCGATCAAACTGGCCCTTGAGGAGTGGAGGTATCTCCTGGAGAGGGCAAAGTATCCTTTTAACATCTACACTGATCACAAGAACCTGCTCTACTTAAAGGCAGCCCAGTGTCTCAATCCTCGCCAGGCCCGGTGGGCAATGTTCTTCTCTCATTTCAACTTCAAGCTTAATTTCCATCCAGGTTCCCAGAATACCAAAACTGTTGCTCTGTCCCGTTCTATGGGATCTGAAGAGGAGATTTCCGATCCAGTTCCTCATTCTGTTTTGAATCCAGTCGTGTTTGCCTCGGCTCAAGTCACTCCTGTTCCGCCTCCTGGCAAGATATTTGTTTCTCCTGAGCTTCGTTCCAAGTTGTTGTCTTGGGCTCATCAGTCTAAGTTCACAGGGCATCCTGGTGTCCTAAAGCCTTTCAAGTTCCTGTCTGAAACTTACTGGTGCACTAAAATGAAGGTCGACATCCAGGATTTCGTGGCATCCTGCCCCAAATGTGCCCAGCATAAGACTCCCCATCAGTCTCTGGCAGGTCAGTTACAGCCGTTATCAATACCCAGCCATCCCTGGTCTCACCTGTCCATGGACTTCATCTCCGATCTACCCCCCTCTCAAGGATTCAATACCATCTGGGTAGTTGTCGACAGGTTTACCAAAATGGCCCACTTTGTTCCACTCCAGGGTCTTCCTTCTGCTCCAAAACTTGCTCAAGTCTTCCTACGGGAGATCTTTCGCCTACATGGACTGCCTACTGAAATTATATCTGACCGTGGAGTTCAGTTCGTAGCAAGATTTTGGAGAGCTCTCTGTTCTGCCCTATAAGTTAAACTTAAGTTCTCGTCAGCCTACCACCCTCAGACGAATGGACAGACCGAGAGGGTGAATCAAGAATTGGAGACCTTCTTAAGACTTTATATTTCCTCGTCCCAAGATGACTGGGTAGACCTGCTTCCGTGGGCAGAATTTGCTCACAACTTTCGCTATCATACTGCCATGGAGACCACCCCGTTCTTTGCTGTATATGCACAACATCCTCGTGTCCCAGACTTCCAAGATCTACCAAACATCGATGTTCCTGCAGCCACTTCTGTTCTAAACCAGTTTTCGTCTACTTGGATAAAAATTTATGTTTCCCTTAAAAAGGCCTCAAGCTGTTACAAGTTCTTTGCTGACCGCAAAAGACTTGCAGTTCCCAGCTTAAAACCTAACGATAAGGTTTGACTCTCCACCCGGAACCTTCGTCTCAGAGTGCCATCAATGAAATTTGCACCACGTTTTATTGGTCCTTTCCCCATTGACAAAGTCATCAGTCCTGTAGCGTACAAGCTCAGATTGCCTCCTTATTTGCGAATACCTAATGCCTTTCATGTCTCCCTCCTTAGACCCTTGATCCTGAATCGTTTCCAAAAAGCTCTTCCCGTTGGCCCCAAAGTACAAACTCAGAGGGGCATTGAGTTCGAAATAGAGAAGATTCCGGATTCCAGGTGCCGGTATGGTCATCTGCAATACCTTATCGATTGGTCCGGTTATGGTCCTGAGGAGAGGAGTTGGGTAAATGCTACAGATGTCCACGCTCCAAGGTTGATCCATGTTTTCCACAGAAGTCACCCTTCCAAACCACGTGGGTGTTCGGTACCCACCCGTAAAGGAGGGGGTACTGTCAGGAATCGACTTACTGCAGCTGCACCTGTCCGCCGGTGCAACCTCCATCTGAGGCTCCCATGTCTCGCTGCCACTGGTCACCTTGTCGCTAAAGGCCATTCTGGGCCTAAGGACACTCCTGTTGTCAGCTGGCATCCACGCACGCCACATTCCCGCCAAACCACGGCATGGGCGCCGCCATGACAGTCCCCGTCAGCTCTTCCGCATCAGCCAATCCAGAGTCTGGCCGCACCTCCCATTCACTCCCAACCAATACCTGCAGACCGAGGGGTATATCAGGAACAGCAGGGTGAATCAGTCCTTGCCTTGGACTTCGTGTCATTCCTCTGACCTGTGTCTCTGGCTCCGTTCTCCAGATCCTCTTTGTACCTGCTCTGCCTTCCAGTCTGGTCCTGCACTGCCGTGGAACCACAAGCACCAGCAACCCGAGAACCTGTGATCAGCTTCACACCTTATCCAGGTACAGTGTGCTCCAGCCCTCTGCAGTAGAGACTCTCCTCCAGGTGCATCTCGTTAACCTACACCTGTTCATCAGCCTGCAAGCTGCCAGTGCTATTACAACCTGCATTGAGGATTTAAACCAATTGTTCCTGTCTCCTGCACCAGTTACCTGGCTCGCTATTCCCACCATCATCCCTGCTGTGCTCGACGATCCAGGAACCATCGGTTCCCATACCGATACATCGGTCCCCTGATCGATTGTTACCCACGTCACAGACTTTGCCATAGACTTTCAGCTTCCACGCTGTTTCGCCCACAATTGCATATCTTCTGTTGTCATCAGTATTCCTCCTGCCATATTGTTTGAATCAATTGCTAAATAAACAACACAGCGCATGGATCTTCTCCAGCCTCCTTGTTTTCTCCATCCCATCTCCACTAACCCACTAGTGCCCTCTCGGGGAACACAAACTAGACAGAGCCTGACAACTCGGCTACAGGAGACAGGCGCATCACGTGTGTGGTTCCGGGGTGGGCAGCGCAGACTAAGCTGTGGAGAGCGGAGGAATCAGTGGCCATGGTGAGGAGAGTTTAGACGGTGAGCGCTGGAGATATCTCTCTCTCTCTCCCAGGAAAGAACAGGACCGAGCTTCACTAGATTGTAAGTATAATTTTATTTTCATGTTTTACAGGTACCGGCCCTATTGGATTCTACTGGACAAGTGGAAGTGACCGGCGTGGGATATTGGTAAGTAATCCCTCCCTCAGTTTTACAGGTACCCCTATTGGATTCTACTGGACAAGTGGACGTGACCGGCGTGGGATGTAGGTAAGTATGTGTGAGTGTGTAAGTGTGTTTTAATAAATTTTTACTATCACGGTGTGTGTGTTGTGTTTTTATTTGGGTATTTTTGTTGTTGTAGAACTACAGGTACCAGCAAGCCCGTTATTTCCCCGCATGCTGGTACTTGTGGTTATCCAAGCCCCAGCAAGCGGGGGAGGCTTGCTGGGCCTTGTAGTTCCACAACAAAAAACAATATTCTTTTTTTTTTACACACATGGCTATCAGCCCGGCACCCACCGGCCAGGAGTGCTGGGGACAGCCTCGGGCTTCACCCCTGGCCCTTGGGTGCCTGGAGGGGGGGGACCCCTTGATTTAAGGGGTCACTACTCCTCCAGGGAACCCCGGCCAGGGGTGACTAGATGGGGGGGTAATGCCAGGGCCGCAGGGACCTACATAAATGTGTCCCCCGGCTGTGGCATTATGTCCCTGGCTAGTGGAGCCCGGTGCTGGTTTTAAAAATACAGGGGACCCCTACATCTTTTGTCCCCTGTATTTTTGGAACCAGGACCGGACTTAGAGCCTGGTGCTGGTTGTCTAAATACAGGGAACCCCTGTCCAATTTTTTCCCAGTATTTAAACAACCAGGACCGGCTCAAAGAGCCCGAGGCTGGTTATGCTTAGGAGGGGGGAACTCACGCATTTGTATTTTTTTTTTTACATTTTTTAACCCATTCACACCCTTTTCCAAAGATAACCATGCACTGATCTCAGTGATCCGTGCATGACTATCGCAACACGCCAGCAAAAAGCAGGTCTCTTTGAAAGCTCCATTTTTTAAAGAATTCTGTGCTTTCCTGGCAGTGTTTGGCTAATGTCGGCAGTGATTGGGAATACAAATTCTTAGTAAATTACCGAGTTCTATTAAATAACACTCGTGTTTGATCGATGGTCTATTGATTCGTATTTGTAGGCTTTGGCTCGGCGGCGGTAGGGGTGATCAGTAGGATTCGGCGGACATTATGGCTGCAGTGCCTCACCAGCCACTGACCTCACCGCACGCCACTGACTTACACCCCCCTCCACTGCGCATGTAGTACACTTACATACAGTGCACCCTTACTGTGCATGTAGTACACTTACACAGACTACACCCTTACTGCGCATGTAGTACACTTACACACACTGCACCCTTACTGTGCATGTAGTACACTTACACACACTGCACCCTTACTGCACATGTAGTACACTTACACACACTGCACCCTTACTGTGCATGTAGTACACTTACACACACTGCACCCTTACTGCGCATGTAGTACACTTACACACACTGCACCCTTACTGCGCATGTAGTACACTTACACACACTGCACCCTTACTGCGCATGTAGTACACTTACACACACTGCACCCTTACTGCGTATGTAGTAGACTTACACACACTGCACCCTTACTGCGCATGTAGTACACTTACACACACTGCCCTCTTACTGCGCATGTAGTACACTTACACACACTGCACCCTTACTGCGCATGTAGTACACTTACACACACTGCACCCTTACTGCGCATGTAGTACACTTACACACACTGCACCCTTACTGCGCATGTAGTACACTTACACACACTGCACCCTTACTGCGCATGTAGTAGACTTACACACACTGCACCCTTACTGCGCATGTAGTACACTTACACACACTGCCCTCTTACTGCGCATGTAGTACACTTACACACACTGCACCCTTACTGCGCATGTAGTACACTTACACACACTGCACCCTTACTGCGCATGTAGTACACTTACACACACTGCACCCTTACTGCGCATGTAGTATACTTACACACACACTGCCCTCTTACTGCGCATGTAGTACACTTACACACACTGCACCCTTACTGCGCATCTAGTACACTTACACACACTGCACCCTTACTGCGCATGTAGTACACTTACACACACTGCACCCTTACTGCGCATGTAGTACACTTACACACACTGCACCCTTACTGCGCATGTAGTAGACTTACACACACTGCACCCTTACTGCGCATGTAGTACACTTACACACACTGCCCTCTTACTGCGCATGTAGTACACTTACACACACTGCACCCTTACTGCGCATGTAGTAGACTTACACACACTGCACCCTTACTGCGCATGTAGTACACTTACACACATTGCCCTCTTACTGCGCATGTAGTACACTTACACACACTGCACCCTTACTGCGCATGTAGTACACTTACACACACTGCACCCTTACTGCGCATGTAGTACACTTACACACACTGCACCCTTATTGCACATGTAGTAGACTTACACACACTGCACCCTTACTGCGCATGTAGTACACCTACACAGACTGTAAACTTACTGTGCATGTAGTACACTTACACACACTGCACCCTTACTGCACATGTAGTACACTTACACCCAGTGCACTCTTACTGTGCATGTAGTACACTTACACAGACTGCACCCTTACTGCGCATGTAGTCAGGACCGGTACAAGGTTTCTCGGCACCCTAGGCAAAACTTCAGCCTACTGCGCCTAACCACCACCAATACAAACTTCCCAGTCCTTCAGATTAATAAGTTCCACAGCCACCACTTCTTCAAGTACTAGGATGTTCCTTCATTTTGTGATAGGCAGGCTCTGTGGCGTTCACCCCCCCCCCCCCCCCTTTCAGATCCCAGTGCCCTAGGCAACTGTCTAAAGCTGCCTAATGGTGGAGCTGGCCCTGCATGTAGTACACTTACACACACTGCACCCTTACTGCACATGTAGTACACTTACACACACTGCACCCTTACTGCGCATGTAGTAGACTTACACACACTGCCCTCTTACTGCGCATGTAGTACACTTACACACACTGCACCCTTACTGCACATGTAGTACACTTACACACACTGCACCCTTACTGCGCATGTAGTACACTTACACACACTGCACCCTTACTGCGCATGTAGTACACTTACACACACTGCACCCTTACTGCGCATGTAGTAGACTTACACACACTGCACCCTTACTGCGCATGTAGTACACTTACACACACTGCCCTCTTACTGCGCATGTAGTACACTTACACACACTGCACCCTTACTGCGCATGTAGTACACTTACACACACTGCACCCTTACTGCGCATGTAGTACACTTACACACACTGCACCCTTACTGCGCATGTAGTATACTTACACACACACTGCCCTCTTACTGCGCATGTAGTACACTTACACACACTGCACCCTTACTGCGCATCTAGTACACTTACACACACTGCACCCTTACTGCGCATGTAGTACACTTACACACACTGCACCCTTACTGCGCATGTAGTACACTTACACACACTGCACCCTTACTGCGCATGTAGTAGACTTACACACACTGCACCCTTACTGCGCATGTAGTACACTTACACACACTGCCCTCTTACTGCGCATGTAGTACACTTACACACACTGCACCCTTACTGCGCATGTAGTAGACTTACACACACTGCACCCTTACTGCGCATGTAGTACACTTACACACATTGCCCTCTTACTGCGCATGTAGTACACTTACACACACTGCACCCTTACTGCGCATGTAGTACACTTACACACACTGCACCCTTACTGCGCATGTAGTACACTTACACACACTGCACCCTTATTGCACATGTAGTAGACTTACACACACTGCACCCTTACTGCGCATGTAGTACACCTACACAGACTGTAAACTTACTGTGCATGTAGTACACTTACACACACTGCACCCTTACTGCACATGTAGTACACTTACACCCAGTGCACTCTTACTGTGCATGTAGTACACTTACACAGACTGCACCCTTACTGCGCATGTAGTCAGGACCGGTACAAGGTTTCTCGGCACCCTAGGCAAAACTTCAGCCTACTGCGCCTAACCACCACCAATACAAACTTCCCAGTCCTTCAGATTAATAAGTTCCACAGCCACCACTTCTTCAAGTACTAGGATGTTCCTTCATTTTGTGATAGGCAGGCTCTGTGGCGTTCACCCCCCCCCCCCCCCTTTCAGATCCCAGTGCCCTAGGCAACTGTCTAAAGCTGCCTAATGGTGGAGCTGGCCCTGCATGTAGTACACTTACATACACTGCACCCTTACTGCACATGTAGTACACTTACACACACTGCACCCTTACTGCGCATGTAGTAGACTTACACACACTGCCCTCTTACTGCGCATGTAGTACACTTACACACACTGCACCCTTACTGCACATGTAGTACACTTACACACACTGCCACTGCTCATGTAGTACACTTACACACACTGCACCCTTACTGCACATGTAGTACACTTACACACACTGCACCCTTACTGCGCATGTAGTACACTTACACACACTGCCCTCTTACTGCGCATGTAGTACACTTACACACACTGCACCCTTACTGCGCATGTAGTACACTTACACACACTGCACCCTTACTGCACATGTAGTACACTTACACACACTGCACCCTTACTGCGCATGTAGTAGATTTACACACACTGCACCCTTACTGTGCATGTAGTACACTTACACACACTGCACCCTTACTGCGTATGTAGTACACTTACACACACTGCACCCTTACTGCACATGTAGTACACTTACACACACTGCACCCTTACTGCGTATGTAGTAGATTTACACACACTGCACCTTTACTGTGCATGTAGTACACTTACACACACTGCACCCTTACTGCACATGTAGTACACTTACACACACTGCACCCTTACTGCACATGTAGTACACTTACACTCACTGCACCCTTACTGCGCATGTAGTAGATTTACACACACTGCACCTTTAATGTGCATGTAGTACACTTACACACACTGCACCCTTACTGTGCATGTAGTACACTTACACACACTGCACCCTTACTGCGCATGTAGTAGATTTACACACACTGCACCCTTACTGCACATGTAGTACACTTACACACACTGCACCCTTACTGCGCATGTAGTACACTTACACACACTGCACCCTTACTGCGTATGTAGTAGACTTACACACACTGCACCCTTACTGCGCATGTAGTACACTTACACACACTGCCCTCTTACTGCGCATGTAGTACACTTACACACACTGCACCCTTACTGCGCATGTAGTACACTTACACACACTGCACCCTTACTGCGCATGTAGTACACTTACACACACTGCACCCTTACTGCGCATGTAGTACACTTACACACACTGCACCCTTACTGCGCATGTAGTAGACTTACACACACTGCACCCTTACTGCGCATGTAGTACACTTACACACACTGCCCTCTTACTGCGCATGTAGTACACTTACACACACTGCACCCTTACTGCGCATGTAGTACACTTACACACACTGAACCCTTACTGCGCATGTAGTACACTTACACACACTGCACCCTTACTGCGCATGTAGTATACTTACACACACACTGCCCTCTTACTGCGCATGTAGTACACTTACACACACTGCACCCTTACTGCGCATCTAGTACACTTACACACACTGCACCCTTACTGCGCATGTAGTACACTTACACACACTGCACCCTTACTGCGCATGTAGTACACTTACACACACTGCACCCTTACTGCGCATGTAGTAGACTTACACACACTGCACCCTTACTGCGCATGTAGTACACTTACACACACTGCCCTCTTACTGCGCATGTAGTACACTTACACACACTGCACCCTTACTGCGCATGTAGTAGACTTACACACACTGCACCCTTACTGCGCATGTAGTACACTTACACACACTGCCCTCTTACTGCGCATGTAGTACACTTACACACACTGCACCCTTACTGCGCATGTAGTACACTTACACACACTGCACCCTTACTGCGCATGTAGTACACTTACACACACTGCACCCTTATTGCACATGTAGTAGACTTACACACACTGCACCCTTACTGCGCATGCAGTACACCTACACAGACTGTAAACTTACTGTGCATGTAGTACACTTACACACACTGCACCCTTACTGCACATGTAGTACACTTACACCCAGTGCACTCTTACTGTGCATGTAGTACACTTACACAGACTGCACCCTTACTGCGCATGTAGTCAGGACCGGTACAAGGTTTCTCGGCACCCTAGGCAAAACTTCAGCCTACTGCGCCTAACCACCACCAATACAAACTTCCCAGTCCTTCAGATTAATAAGTTCCACAGCCACCACTTCTTCAAGTACTAGGATGTTCCTTCATTTTGTGATAGGCAGGCTCTGTGGCGTTCACCCCCCCCCCCCCCCCCCCTTTCAGATCCCAGTGCCCTAGGCAACTGTCTAAAGCTGCCTAATGGTGGAGCTGGCCCTGCATGTAGTACACTTACACACACTGCACCCTTACTGCACATGTAGTACACTTACACACACTGCACCCTTACTGCGCATGTAGTAGACTTACACACACTGCCCTCTTACTGCGCATGTAGTACACTTACACACACTGCACCCTTACTGCACATGTAGTACACTTACACACACTGCCACTGCTCATGTAGTACACTTACACACACTGCACCCTTACTGCACATGTAGTACACTTACACACACTGCACCCTTACTGCGCATGTAGTACACTTACACACACTGCCCTCTTACTGCGCATGTAGTACACTTACACACACTGCCCTCTTACTGCGCATGTAGTACACTTACACACACTGCACCCTTACTGCGCATGTAGTACACTTACACACACTGCACCCTTACTGCACATGTAGTACACTTACACACACTGCACCCTTACTGCGCATGTAGTAGATTTACACACACTGCACCTTTACTGTGCATGTAGTACACTTACACACACTGCACCCTTACTGCACATGTAGTACACTTACACACACTGCACCCTTACTGCGCATGTAGTAGATTTACACACACTGCACCTTTACTGTGCATGTAGTACACTTACACACACTGCACCCTTACTGCACATGTAGTACACTTACACACACTGCACCTTTACTGTGCATGTAGTACACTTACACACACTGCACCCTTACTGCGCATGTAGTACACTTACACACACTGCACCCTTACTGCACATGTAGTACACTTACACACACTGCACCCTTACTGCGCATGTAGTAGATTTACACACACTGCACCTTTAATGTGCATGTAGTACACTTACACACACTGCACCCTTACTGTGCATGTAGTAGACTTACACACACTGCACCCTTACTGCGCATGTAGTAGATTTACACACACTGCACCTTTACTGTGCATGTAGTAGATTTACACACACTGCACCTTTACTGTGCATGTAGTACACTTACACACACTGCACCCTTACTGTGCATGTAGTACACTTACACACACTGCACCCTTACTGCGTATGTAGTACACTTACACACACTGCACCCTTACTACGCATGTAGTACACTTACACACACTGCACCCTTACTACGCATGTAGTACACTTACACACACTGCACCCTTACTACGCATGTAGTACACTTACACACACTGCACCCTTACTGTGCATGTAGTACACTTACACACACTGCACCCTTACTGCGCATGTAGTACACTTACACACACTGCACCCTTACTACACATGTAGTACACTTACACACACTGCACCCTTACTACACATGTAGTACACTTACACACACTGCACCCTTACTACACATGTAGTACACTTACACACACTGCACCCTTACTGTGCATGTAGTACACTTACACACACTGCACCCTTACTGCGCATGTAGTACACTTACACACACTGCACCCTTACTGCGCATGTAGTACACTTACACACACTGCACCCTTACTGCGTATGTAGTACACTTACACACACTGCACCCTTACTACGCATGTAGTACACTTACACACACTGCACCCTTACTACGCATGTAGTACACTTACACACACTGCACCCTTACTACGCATGTAGTACACTTACACACACTGCACCCTTACTGTGCATGTAGTACACTTACACACACTGCACCCTTATTGCGCATGTAGTACACTTACACACACTGCACCCTTACTACACATGTAGTACACTTACACACACTGCACCCTTACTACACATGTAGTACACTTACACACACTGCACCCTTACTACACATGTAGTACACTTACACACACTGCACCCTTACTGTGCATGTAGTACACTTACACACACTGCACCCTTACTGCGCATGTAGTACACTTACACACACTGCACCCTTACTGCGCATGTAGTACACTTACACACACTGCACCCTTACTACGCATGTAGTACACTTACACACACTGCACCCTTACATTAATCTTTCATGCCTTCCATCAGCTACAGTTTTAAGGCACTACAGAGGAATGGCTTTATCCATATTGCTGCCACCGACAGTCACGCCTGTGTGACCCTACCCAGCGTTTGATTCAGGGGTGATCCAGTAATCAATGCCAGAGCAGGCAGGTGGGAGGTGGGCCATAAGACTGGAGAAAGGCAGGCACAATGACAGATTCAATATTGTTGAATTGGTCATTCCCCCTTGGAATCGGTCAGCGTGGTGCTCCCTGTACAGGAGCATGGATTGAATGGCCCTTGGGTCAGCTCAGACTCACAGTATGGCCATCTGAGTTTTGCACAACAGCATGTTTGGCTGAAAGTTAGTTAAGAAGTGGAAATCGGGGGAACCAGCACTGGACCATCTACTGTCTACCTAGGGCATGGGAGAACTAGCAAGATGTTGGAGGAACAGTTCCTCACAGGCAGAGCTGCCATCTGAAATCACGGGCCCGGGACTGGCAAAATATTGCAGGGCCCCACTAAAAATGGAAGAGAGCAAATGACAATTGACCATTTACTCGTAAATGCCGTAAAACTAACAAAAACGGTCGTTCAGGCAAATTGGTTAAATCAAATGAATTTAACCAATTTGTCTGATTGACCATTTTTGTCTGTTTTCCAGTGTTTGGGAGCAAATGGTCAATTATCATTTGCTCTCATCCATTACCAGACTTTCATTCCAACCAGCCAGATCGGACAATAAATCTTTAGGTGTATGGCCAGCTTAAGTTTAGGAAAGAGTCTGTACATTTAGCGAATTCTCCAGAATAGCTGTACAAGTCTATAGTGCGGTGGATAAAATGTGAGAGAAATAGAGAGGTTCTGTAGGCCGCAGGCGAGATGCATCATCTAGACCGCATTGCTTATTTCTCTCAGTCAGCAGCCACAGGGTTTGGTGGAGATAATTCAACATTTGTAAATAAGGCAAAAGTGTGATAACCAAATTCAGAAACCGGCTTTGTAACTGGCTGATGGCAGCCCTGCTAGAGAATAACTTCTAATACAAGGTAGATTATAACCACCTAAGGTAGGGGGCTTTTGCAGCTTGTAAAGCGAGGTTTTAGGGCATTTATTGGCCCAAATTAAGTTCTGCATCCCACCATTAAGATTTCGGATATCTTTCTTGTGGCTGAGTACAGGTAGCATTTGGATTGTGTCTAAAAGATGGGGGACGCTGACCATTTTTATCACGTGATATCTCCCCATAGAAAATAATGGCCGATTGCTCTATTTTTTTAAGTCCTCTAAAATTTGTTTAATCAGATTGCTATAGATGGCCGCATATAGGTGGTCATTCTGAGTTGTTCGCTCGTTGCCGATTTTCGCTATGCTGCGATATGTTGCTAAATGCGCATGCGCATGGTATGCAGCACGCATGCGCTAAGTTATTTAACACAAAACTTAGCAGTTTTGCTGTTGTTCGTGCGGCGCTTTTCAGTCGCACTGCTGATAGGTGAATGATTGACAGGAAAGGGGCATTTCTGGGTGGTAACTGAGCATTTTCCGGGAGTGTGCTCAAAAACGCAGGCGTGTCAGGGAAAAACGCGTGAGTGTCTGGAGAAACGGGAGAGTGGCTGGCCGAACGCAGGGCGTGTTTGTGACGTCAAACCAGGAACTAAACAGACCGAGGTGATCGCAATCTAGGAGTAGGTCTGGAGCTACTGAGAAACTGCAAGAAAATATTTAGTAGCAATTCTGCTACTCTTTTCGTTCGCTATTCTGCTATGCTAAGATACACTCCCAGAGGGCGCCGCCTAGCGTTTGCAATGCTGCTAAAAGCAGCTAGCGAGTGAACAACTCGGAATGAGGGCCATAGTTGGGAGCGATAAGAGGGAATCAAGATACCTAAATACTTCAAGGACGAAGATGTTCAATGTAAAGGAAAGTTATGGTCTCCAGCTTTGTCGAGCCTTGACATAGAAAGCCGAGGCTTCCATTTTCATGGAATTAACCTGGAAGCCTGTTATGTTTGCAAAATCTCGTCTGAGTTGGGTGGATCAGTGTCGATAGGATTGGTTGTAGGCGTTGGGCTATTAGCTTAGAAAATTATTTTAAGTTATAAAAATGTATTAAAGAAGGGATGATGTGTGGGAGTAGTAATTTATAATATTCTGCCCGCAGGCTATCTAGGCCATGTGTTTGCCTAGAGGTGGTGATTTAGTAACTGCATGATGGGCTCGTTCCTCCTCCATGAGTTTTTGTAAGTTAGCTTGGAAAAGGAAATCCTTGCCTAGGGCATGGTGATCCGTGAGGGTGGCATATAAAGTTTCCTAATAGTGAAGAAATTCCTCTGCAATCCTGCGGGATGTAGAATAGACCCGACGCCGGAATACCAACACCAGTCAGAATGCAGACACCGGAATCCCGACAGGTTCAGGAGGCAGATGCCGACCTCTGGACCATAAGTATAGGCTGCGTGCGGAGGGAGGTTAGGCTGTGGAGAGGGGGGGGGGGTTAGGGTTAGGCACCACTGGGGGGGGGGGGGGGGTTAGCTTTAGGCACTAAGAGGTAATGTTAGGGTTAGGCTAGGGGGAAGGGGGAGGCACCACCGGGGGGAGGTTAGGGTTAGGCATTAAGGAGGGAGGTTAGGGTTAATCTGCGAGAAGGTAGAGTTAGGGGGTAGTGGAGAGGGGATATCATACTTACCTTGCCCCTGACGGGATTTCAAAGATCATGATGCCGGAGTCTGTATTGTGACTGCCAGCATTACGGACTGAACCCACCCTGAGGTAGCAAAGTGTAGTTTAGTAATATGCTTGGGGACCGATCTATGTTTACGTAGTGAAGCTAGCAGCTTTCTGATTTGTTGTTCCATTTACATTTTTTATATTTCTGAAAAGTAATGCCCATAAGGGCATATGTTGTCATATAAAGCTATTTGGGGATATCCAATTAGCCGCAGAAAATTACTGGAGTCTATTAATTAGCCCCAATAGTTGGCAGTATTGTGGATTATTTTTTACCTGCGCAAGGTGGGGGGGGGGGGGGGGGGGGATTGGTGATAACGGCTCCATTTTGCATGAAAAAACACAGGATCCTGGATAAGTTCCCGGATCCATGTGTTTTTTCATGCAAAAACGGATATTTGGTGAAAAAAATGGGGGTAATTGGATTGTCCAATAATGAACATCAGTCAAAAATTCCTAAAAGCCCTTTTTTCACATAAAAATGTATCATGCCTAATTGAATATCCCCCTTTGTCTCTTTGGACTACGTAGATGGGCGAGTAAAGAGATTGGAATAGGTTTCCACTAAGTGCCTGGAATCTGTCCAGCAAGGATTTGCGTTTATGAGCCACGTACGCTATCTCATGACCCTGCATGACATGCCTGGAGGCAGCCCAGAACAGCATTGGCATACATAGGGGCACCCCCTAATGTCCGGCACCCACCACATGCCTGCAGCACAGCGATCACCTGCCGAGCCTTTGCCCTCCCGCTGCCAGTAGCGGATTTATCGGTATGCAGACCTCCTGGGACACAGCCCACAGCTGACAGTGGAGGAGCTCAGGCAGTCAGGGCAGCGGGCTCCTCTCAACTCACAAACCACTGCATCAGCCGTCGCCGCGTCTCTCTGCTTGTCCCCCTCCTCCTGCGTTCATTGCCGGGCTGTGGTGACCCCGCCGGAGCCACTAAACATCCCCCCACGCCTGACTAGAGGGACCACGGAGCCTCCTCCCAACCTCCGGGTAAACTGCTCTCCCACTCCCTCCCTCCCTCCCATGCCCCTCTATCTCCCCCACGTGCCTCTCTGTCTCCCCATGCCCCCACACTAGGGATGGACATCGGAAGACAACCATCAAATGATGGCTGGTCTTCCACCATCGAAACTTTCGATGCAATGGTAACTAACCATTGCATCAAAAGAATTAGATGGAAAAAACTATTCATATGATATGCGCATGTGCAAAAACCAATTTGCGCATGCGCAATACCCCTTTAGCGAGGCAGGAAGGGGGCGGGACTATGGGCAGGGCATGGAATAGTAACGATGCTGTTATAAGGAGTGGCGCATGCGCAGTATTCATGCAGAGCGGCCGGAGGGGGACGAAGTTGGACAGAGCATCTGTCAACAGTGGGAGGAGCCAGAGGTGGAGCAGCAGGATGTCCCCAAGAGTGAGTGACAGCAGTGACTGTCTACAGCACTGACTGATCTATCCAACTCACTCAATCACCGTTGACAGAATACCACAACACACACAGACGTGTGACATGCTGGTAGTAGGAGTCAGGAGGACAGTGTCTTCCGATCCCGACTCCCAAGCTGGTTAATAGTTAACAAAATATATCCTCCTGAGCTGTGTAGCTAGATAGCTGGCTGCTGCTGCAAGGGCTGAACTCTGATTGGTTTTCACCACGTCAGAGAACCAATCAGAGCTAGTTTTGTTACTTGTTGCCTAGTTGCAGCCTAGAGAGGGGACGGATCATTGGAGCAGGCAGGCAGAGTTGCAGAGACATCCTCCAACGAACCCTAGATGCCCTAAAGCAGACACACAGCAGCCATGAAGGAGCCAGTGAAAGCTCTCAGGAACAAAAAAAACAGTAAACATCGCTACACCATCGAATCATTACCATTCGATGGTGACAAACATCGGGATGCCACCATCGAATGGTAAAACCACTAACATCAGAAGAAAAACATCGATGGTTAGCAAACATCGACCATTGATGTCCATCCCTACCCCAAACCCTTCATGCCCCTTCTCCATGCCTCTTACTCCATGCCCCTCTCTCTACCCATACCCTCCCTCTGTCCCAATGCCCCACTCACTCTTCATGCCTCTCTCTCTCCTTGTGCCCCCCCCACCATGTCTCTCTCTCTCTCCATATCTATCTATCTATCTATCTATCTATCTATCTATCTATCTATCTATCTCTCTATATATCTCCCATCTGGAAACCCCTTCCTAAATATCCTGTGTTTGCCCCTGGGACTGAGCCCGGACAGTGGGGGGCAGGGCTGGGGGGCTGCCTATTGTATCAGTCCCAGGCCAGCGGGCCACCTACATACTGTGTGGAATAATGTGAATGTTGGCTAATACTGTGTGGCCTAATGTAAATTTTCACTCATATGAAATGTGATGTAATGTAAATTTTGGCTCATACATGTGACGTAATGTGAATTTGACTCATACTGTGTGGCGTAATGTGAATTTCAGCTCATACTGTGTGGCGTAATGTGAATTTCAGCTCATACTGTGTGGCGTAATATGAATTTAGGCAAATACTGTGCGGCATAATGTGAATTTGGCTCATACTGTGCGGTGTAATGTGAATTTGGCTCATATTGTGTGGCACAATGTAAATTTTGGCTTATACTGTGTGGCGTAATGTGAATGTGTGCTCATACTGTGTGGCATAATGTGAATAAGTGGCACTCCTGTCAGTAACTGGTGAGCATGGGGACATGTGTGACAAATGCTGGTGTCCTGCGGAGGAGGGGTCTGATGGCATAGAAAGAGGTAGATGTGGCTCTGCTGGCACATGTGTTTTTTTTTAAACTTTATTTGTGTTTTATTAAAACTCAAATGTTCTGCTCCCTAAATCTCCCGTATTTTTCAGAGTGGCCCACTCAAAATCAGGGTGTAGGTGCTGGGGGTGCATGGGGTGTCGTGTGTGTCGGGGGAGGGGAATGCATATACACCTAGGCCACTGATGGGGAACCTTTGGCACTCCAGCTGGTGAACTACACATCCCAGCGTGCCCTGCTACAGTTTTGCAATTTGGCCATGCTAAAACTGTAGCAGGGCATGCTGGGATGTATAGTTCAACAACAGTTGGAGTGCCAAAGGTTCCCCATCACTGACCTAGGCCCACCACTCTCTAGATCTGCCACTGGGTCAGGGATAGGTTGGGGAAGTGTAAGCAGCGATAGGGGGCAGCGGCAGCTAGGACTCAGGTATATTCTGTAGCGGAAAGTCAGTACAGGCCGGTGGTTGCACCATTATGTTTTCATTTTATTTCTCTGGGGTGTATTATATCTTCTTTATTATTAGGAACTACAGTAGGGAGAAATTAAATTAAGCTATGTGATATTACTGAGAGAATGTAAAATAGTGCTAGACATGTCCCTGGGTGGTGCTAGACATGCCAAAAAGGCAGTGCTAGACACGCCCCTCCAGCAGTGCACCCCCTAAGATAATTAGCTGCGCACGCCTATGTTGGCATATCTATAATGGGTCCACCCATTTTTTAAATACTTACTTCTCCGGAGTCCCTAACGGCAGCAGCAAAAGAGCACAAATCCCCAGGAAAAAATATGTCAAACATTTTACCGGCGATTTGCACATGTGCCGTAGCAGTGACGTGCGGTGGGGTGAGGCAGGTGAGGCAGAGCCTTTCTTGTCATACTTACGTTTAAACCACAGTTTTGATTGAATAAAGTATATGAAAAATACTAATAGTTTGTTTGAAATATCTTCGTTGCATTATTCTAATAATTTTTATAGCCCAAACTCTGGAGTAAAAAGTCTATGGCAGGTGAGGCAGTGCCTCACCTGTGTATCCTTTCCACACATCTCTAATCAAAACTCACCAGATTTCCAGGAGTTTATACTGCTGCACCTGTGTATAATGGCCAGATGTACCCTTTGGCTCATATATTGCATGGAAATCTGGCTCTGGGGTTAGCCAGTGCCTCCTGAGCCATTTAGCTCACCGCACGTCCCTGTGCCGTAGAGAAATCGTGCAGGGAGAAGAAAGACTCTGTGTTGGGGCACACTTTGAAATTTGTAATGAATTTATTAAGACTTAGCTTTTAATTCGGTAATGTATAAAATAAAGGCGAAAATTTGATACAAAAAAATGTTCAAAATGCACAAAATATACATATAATGGTAAATATAATAGTAAATAGAATAAACAAACAAAAATTTTTGTTGGTTGTATATAGTATACAAATGGATTGATAAAAGAATTCCACACAGGGAGAAAAAAAGAGAATAATATGCTGTTATAAATCAAACTTGATTAACAAAGTCACTAACAAAAATCAGGATAAACTGATAGAGAGTTAGGAGCACCTGTGGTGAAAAATATATTGAAAACAATTTTATGCCTGAGTTGATCAGAAAATGAGGGGTACCAATCAAAATCATTCAAATATAATCACAATGGTGATAATTATGGGTAGGTACTGAGTTATTAATCTAATAAACCGGGATGAAAGGCACAAAAGAGTATAATTTATAATTGAAATGTCAATTAACAAATGGTAATCCCCTGGTAGGGACTTTGTTTGCTATAGAGAAGATCCTAAAGGGAAAGGACGTTTGAGAAAATTAGATACCAAACGGTATTCATAGCCAAACATAAATTGCCAAAAGGGAATATTCTGAGGTTAAATAAAAAATATTAAATAATAATAAATAACCAAAATGTGGATATGGGATTTGGAAGTTCAGAAGTTGCTCTAACACTTCTACTGTTTGTGATCGGAGGTTACATTTTTACTGCACCTGATATTCCCAAATGGTCACCTAATAGGGTACTAATCAGGCTTACCAACGCTTAGCTTCCAAGATCGGATGAGATTGGGCGTTTCCGCTGAAATATGGCAGTAATTGAAACACTAGTGTCACGATCCGGGTATCTGGACGCCATTACCTGCCTTTCAGATGTCTCCTGAGGCTCGCTCAGCGTTCCAAGGCCGGATCTCATCTGTGTCCACATACTGCACATTCCTCCTGTCACGCTGAGATGCTGTCACAGCGGCGCCATGTTTGAATCCTGCATGGCGTCTCCCGTTCTCCGCGGCCTCCGCCGCCGTTCCTGTGTTATAGGTGCAGGTTGTCAGTGTGGTGTTCCATGCCTGCCGCGGCCTCCGTTGTCATCCACGAGTCTCAGCATACATTTGTCAGTCTGGCGTCTCCTGTCCTCTGTGGTCGGCGCCGCCATTACAGTTATGTTTCCACATGGTTTCCCAAGCCAGTTTTCCCTCCAAGTTCTAACATGGGCGCAGCCATGTTGGATCTAATCACATGTCTCAGTTCCTCCAATCCACTGCCTCTGGAAATCTGCATAATTGCCCAGCCAATGCCTGAATTGCTGCAGGTATAAGTATCCTGTGCCTGGGCCAGGAAATCGTCAGTGCTTTGTTTGTCATACTTAATGTCCACGGTTATCTTGACTAGTTTGCTGTGCCTAGGCACAACATGATTTATTAGCATAAACCCTTCATCTATTGTTCTCAGCTGCAATACAATACAGAGTACAATACAGCAGGGGAGTAAGTCATTACAGCAGGGGATTAAGTCTGACTGGCCAGTCTCCGTTAATCTATTAAAGGTCAAGATAAACGTGGACCCATCTGTATATCTAGGTCCAGATAAGAGGGAAGCCAGGTGGAAATTAATTGCATTAAGTATCAGGATTTCAATGACTCAGAAAGCCCAATAAGACAAACATTGTTGGTTCTGTTTCGATTCTCTAAGTCGTTGCGCTTCTCATTAAACACAGTGATGGCTGATTCATGTTTATGTACTGTAGCCCTAGTTTCTGAGAATTCATCTTCTATATAACCGGTGACCATCCATTTCTTTGTCAAGGAGCTGGGAAATGTCAGAGATCTCTTGAGCTCTAAGCCGAAATGAGAAGAATCATCAACCAACTCTGTTATCTCCTCCCTGGATGAAAACATTGGGGAGAGGAGGATCAGAAAGGGGAAGGGGGCTTCTCCTTAGTTTTGGCAGTGGAACCACCCTTGGGACCCCTTTTGTTGTTTGGCCACAAACATCTCTATCATAAAAGCAGGGAGTGCAGGGGGGTCCTGTTGTAGAGAAAGTCCAGCACAGATGGAGGAATACTGTGTGTAGGGCTGGTGAGACCTGGAGAGTGCAGGAGCAAGAGGGTAAGAGAGAAGTACCAGTGGCAGCAGCTGTGTCCTGCAATAGATGGCAGATAGGGCTGTAAGAATTTCAGGTCAGAGTAGGAAGTTTCCCCTCTAGAAATTGCAGTGACACAAGAGGGGAGCTGCAGTGACACAAGAAGAGAGCTGGAGTGACGCAAGGCAGCAGTGACACAGTGGAGGCTAAAGTGACAGAGAGGATCTGAAGTGACACATGGGGGGCTAAATAAAAATGGAGGGCTGGAGTGACACATGGGGGGGGGGCTGAAAAGACACAGGGGAGAGCTGGAGTGACACAGGTGGGAGCTGGAGGGACACATGTATTGTTTAAACTGAGATATATAAATTTTTTGTATGGAAGAGGGGGAGGTGCCAAAGAAAATATTTGCCATGGGCTCCACTTGGTCTAGAACTAACCCTGATCACTGACTAATAGCATGAAAGTATTTGTAATCCATAATAGGAAATAACAATAAGCTTAACATCTAAGATGTTATCTCCTGATTATAGAGTGCAATAGCTTTGAATTTCCCATGATAAGGCACAATAAACACAGCTACACTTGCACTTTATGGTATCAATGGCCCTCATTCCGGGTTGATCGCTAGCTGCTTTCGTTCGCAGCGCGGCGATTAGTTGAAAAAGCGGCACTTCTGCGCATGCGTACGGGCCGCAGTATGCACGCACGAAGTACTTTCACACAAAACTATGCAGTTTTACACACGGTCGAGCGTCGCTTTTCAGTCGCTGTGTTGATCGGTGAGTGATTGACAGGAAGTGGATGTTTCTGGGTGGTAACTGGCCGTTTTCAGGGAGTGTGCTGGAAAACGCAGGCGTGCCCGATAAAAACGCAGGAGTGGCTGGAGAAACGGGGGAGTGGCTGGCCGAACGCAGGGCGTGTTTGTGACGTCAAACCAGGAACTAAACAGTCTGCAGTGATCGCAAGGCAGGAGTAAGTTTCGAGCTGCTCAGAAACTGCATGAAAATTTTTACGCACAGTTCTGCTAACCTTTCGTTCACACTTCTGCTAAGCTAAGATACACTCCCAGAGGGCGGCGGCCTAGCGTGTGCACTGCTGCTAAAAGCAGCTAGCGAGCGATCAACTCGGAATGTGGGCCAATATTTCAGTCCCAAAGTGCTTTTTTACACAACTTAGGATTCACACAAATTGGCAGACGCTCGTTACACTGGTAAACTTGGGGCCTGTTGCACTAGAAGCTCCAACAAAATAAATATCATGCTGTTTACACAAACTCAGGGGTATATGTGGGTTTACAGAAGTGGAGATGTTGGCCATAACAACTATTATTATTTTCTAGAAGGTGCTACCTGAAGATAAATCATAAGTAGAATCTGATTTTTTTGCTTGGGGAACATTTCCACTTCTACAAACCAGCTATTTAGTAAATATACCCTTCAGTCTCTTGCACATGTCAGGCATACACAGCACTTAGAATCAGGAGGGGGCTCAAGGGATGGCCTGGCAGGGCTATTGCCTGGGTGCTGCGGCCTGTATAACCTGCCTTCAGCACAGATGATCCAGTTATTTCAATAGGTGAATCTGTGGTCATGGTACTTATATCCCTTTACAGGTATAGATCTAAAAATTGGGGCAGTAAACAATAAAGTTAAGTTTCCCATACAGACTGAGATTTCAGACGACCATGATACACCAACGTGGCCACAAATCGCAGAGTGTATGAACTAGTGATGTGCACCGGACATTTTTCGGGTTTTGTGTTTTGGTTTTGGATTCGGTTCCGCGGACGTGTTTTGGATTCGGACGCGTTTTGGCAAAACCTCCTTGAAAATGTTTTGTCGGATTCGGGTGTGTTTTGGATTCGGGTGTTTTTTTTTCAAAAAACCCTCAAAAACAGCTTAAATCATAGAATTTGGGGGTAATTTTGATCCCATAGTATTATTAACCTCAATAACCATAATTTCCACTCATTCCCAGTCTATTCTGAACACCTCACAATATTATTTTTAGTCCTAAAATTTGCACCGAGGTCGCTGGATTACTGAGCTAAGTGACCCAAGTGGCCGGCACAAACACCCGGCCCATCTAGGAGTGGCACTGCAGTGTCAGGCAGGATGGCCCTTAAAAAAATTGGCCCCAAACATCACATGATGCAAAGATAAATTAAAGAAAAAAGAGGTGCAAGATGGAATTGTCCTTAGGCCCTCCCACCCACCCTTATGTTGTATAAACAGGATATGCACATTTTAACAAACCCATCATTTCAGTGACAAGGTCTGCCACACGACTGTGGCTGAAATGACTGGTTGGTTTGGGCCCCCACCAAAAAAGAAGCAATCAATCTCTCCTTGCACTAACTGGCTCTACAGAGGCAAGATGTCCACCTCCTCCTCATCGTCCGATTCCTCACCCCTTTCACTGTGTACACCCCCCTCCTCACGGATTATTAATTTGTCCCCACTGGAATCCACCATCTCAGGTCCCTGTGTACTTTCTGGAGGCAATTGCTAGTGAATGTCTCCACGGAGGAATTGATTATAATTCATTTTGATGAACATCATCTTCTCCACATTTTCTGGAAGTAACCTCGTACGCCGATTGCTGACAAGGTGGCCGGCTGCACTAAACACTCTTTCGGAGTACACACTGAGGGGGGGCAACTTAGGTAAAATAAAGCCAGTTTGTGCAAGGGCCTCCAAATTGCCTCTTTTTCCTGCCAGTATACGTACGGACCGTCTGACGTGCCTACTTGGATGCGGTCACTCATATAATCCTCCACCATTCTTTCAATGGTGACAGAATCATATGCAGTGACAGTAGACGACATGTCAGTAATCGTTGGCAGGTCCTTCAGTTCGGACCAGATGTCAGCACTCGCTCCAGACTGCCCTGCATCACCGCCGGCAGGTGGGCTTGGAATTCTTAGCCTTTTCCTCGCAGCCCCAGTTGCGGGAGAATGTGAAGGAGGAGCTGTTGACGGGTCACGTTCCGCTTGACTTGACAAGTGTCTCACCAGCAGGTCTTTGAACATCTGCAGACTTGTGACTGCCGGAAAGAGAGATACAATGTAGGCTTTAAACCTAGGATCGAGCATGGTGGCCAAAATGTAGTGCTCTGATTTCAACAGATTGACCACCCGTGAATCCTGGTTAAGCGAATTAAGGGCTCCATCCACAAGTCCCACATGCCTAGCGGAATCGCTCCATTCTAGCTCCTCCTTCAATCTCTCCAGCTTCTTCTGCAAAAGGCTGATGAGGGGAATTGTCACAACTGAGGGCCTGAGCTGACGGGAGGAAGCATCAGTTGTAGGGGCTGAGGTAAAACTAAACTTGGGAGGTTTAATCAGACCCCTAGACATGTAAGTAAGGTGTATGAAGATTGCCCGAAGGCGTGACCATGACAACTAGGATTTAAAGGTCAATAAAAGTTTATTAACATGTAACCCTCCCCCACCGGTCAAGCTATAGGTTACTAAAAACTAGTTGATCACTACTTGTGCCTCCACCCAAGCTAATTATTAAGGCTTGCCTGGGTAAGCCTTTTTCCTAACAATGTGTAATAACAGAATATCTATCTACCTCATATACATATGTGCATACTTTACTATAAATCATTATACCTGTTTTTTCTTCGTTGTAGCTCCCGGACCTTTGGACAAAATTTCATATAACAACTCATATGGTAAGTATACGTAAGTGGGTTTTATTACCACAAAGATATTTAAAGAATTTAAATATAACATTAGGTCAATAACACTAAAGGAAACACATTTTTTTCCATCCCATTACACTGTCTCCCTTTAACACCTATACAATTTATTTTGCATGCAATACAAAAAATATGGTAATGTTGGAGTGACCCGGGTACTCATGGAAAAATAAGTGAACTGTCTAGGTCAGTCATTCAGTGTACACTGGCAAATAACTTGCTGGACATCCACTGTTGTATGATCAGCACGCATCTATATTTATCCTCTCTGTTAGGTATTGTTCCTTTGTTTTCCGTTTATAGCAGAATATACTTTACTCTGTGTGTCCTACTGAAATTAGTTTGTTCTGGTACTAAAGTATACAATAAGCAGCTGGTTCCGTGTTATGTTCATCTCCTTAAAAGGTAGCAATAAATGTCTATGATTCAGTCTGCGATATCCTATACTCTGCTACAAATGTATCATTCCTTGCTGAAATACTTAGTTGGTATAGTAACTGGTATCTTGTCACTGTATCATTCTCAACTGCGGCTGCTGTGATGTCTCAATTACTTGACACACTGCAAATTAAGGTCCCGGCCAAATCTCTTTTGTAACTTTAAACCTATATTTGTAGATATATGTAAGTATCCTTGTGCTTGTTCCTCAACTCGGATAATTAAGACTTCCCATACCACTATCTTCCTGTGTACTTAGACTTGTCCATCAATATATATCTTTAAATACTCATAGAGTTCTCTCTGTATGATTTAAAAGTGTTCCTTTGAGCAAATAACAGTTCCACTTATAAATTTACCAGGGTGATATAGTAAATCTCCTGGCCAGTCTATATAAGCATTATCGCAGTATCCTATATTAGGACCCCTGGCTGTTGACGTCGGCGTCGGGCGTATTATTTATTTCAGCCACCTTATACAGCAAAACGGGGGGTATATTCAAGCTGTTTTATAGTACAAGAGCTAGTGAGGTGTAGCAGTGTAGTGCTATGCGTAATCTCACTTACAGCTTGTAGGATCTGCGTTGCCTTCTCCCCCGACTCCTCCCTAGGGTAGGATGGTCTCTGCTGGGCTGGTCCCTTTCGGCTGGCAGCGAATCAGGAGACTGCAGGGTTAGCTTCCTCTCAGTTACTATGGAAGCACCTCCGTCTTTCCCACTGGCCGGCTGCTTCTCCACCCTGCCTCCTCCGCAGCTAGCTGTCTCTTTCTCCAGCTGAGCCTACACCAGGTAATCAGGGTATAGGCAGTGCTGGGGGATCTCTGCTCACCCTTTTCTGCGCCTAGCCGCCCCTCAGTGATGCCCTGTATTGGCAGTGCTACTCGGTCTCCAGACGCTGCTTTACAGCTCTCACCACAGCGCTGGGGACCCGAGTGCACTCACGAACAGGGGGAACCGCAGTCTGCCTCACCGCCGGCGGGGAGCTCTATTTATCCTCCCCCAGACCTCCGGCTCGTGCGACCCCCCTTCCCGCCAGAGCCGCGCGCTATCCCTTAGCCGCCGCCAATCAATACCTGTCTCTCCCCAGGCTCGCGGTCAATCTCATAGCCCCGCTCGGGGACCTGTTTTGTTTCCCGCCCTGCAGGTTATTACTCCAGCGGCGCGCGGACCATATATGACCCCATATGCAGCTCTTTGCTATCCTGCAGGCTATCACTATCCCACCAGATCTATACTATCCCTCAAGCATTACCATATTACAAACTAAAATGCCAAACCCACACACTATATCAATGTGACTATATATGTACAATTAATAACTAAAGTACAGTACAAATATTTATCCCCTCACAATCCATCTACAGTATACACATATATATTTTTTGTATTATATATTATTACCTTACCCACATAGATTGATTATAAATTTCCCCGAACACAATGTATATATATATATGCACCAAACCTTTATTATATTATTAATAAATATTTAAATTTATTACTAAACTATCAGTAATCAATATTAATCAGGTTACACTCTCCCCCTGGTGATCTGTATATGTATCCATCCCAATTAATCAGATCACCAAATATCCTCTCCTTTTCCATACCCGAAATAAGGCCAAGTAAGTATTATATTCGGATTAATGATTTGCGGTAAGTATGCAGGTTTACCTAATTCTGGATATGTTAATATTAAGGGAGGTTTCCGTTCCCTGGATGGCCTATAACTATGCTCTATATCCTCACCAGTTTCATAGACCCCAGTTTCCAGGCAAGAATCCCTAGTGATGTTAACATCAGTATCACCTATACTACCTTCTGATATAAATTCTTGTTCAGATTCTAACCCACCATTCTCATTATCATTGGTAACTGCCCGATTACAATCATTTTCGGGGGGACTTTCCTTAGACCCATTGGGCGTGGTACCATCGGACAACCAGGGAACAGAGCTATCAGGATCCTTATTATAATAGAAATGTCCTGGGCCACATTCCCTGTTCTCAGTATTCTCAGGAGGACCTTCTGAGATTTCTGAGGATTGGCATTGTCTTTGAGAAGATCTTAACCTACTACCATTTCTCCAATTAACTCTTAAAGGTGACTCATCTTCAGCTACTTCAGGGAGACGAAGATTTTGTGCTATAGGCAAAAGATGCTGTCGGTGGTATGTAAGAATTGGTCCCTCCCCCGACTCTGACTTTAGTTTATAAACTGGTATGTTGGGTAATTGATCTATTACCACATATGGATCAGACCTCCATCGATAAGCTAATTTTTGTCGTCTGGGACGTCCTAGTTGCTGTATTAGCACTCGATCCCCTATTCTCAAGGCATTTTCCTTTACATGTGAATCATGTTTGAGCTTGTTTTTGGCCCCCGCTTTTCTGGAAGCTTCCTGAGCTATATTATAGGCATGCTTTAGCTCTTTTCTTAATTTCAATATATATTGAGAATGTGTTTGTCCACTAGCATCCCGGGAGGGAAGTCCTAATGAGACATCTATGGGCAGTCGGGCTTCCCGCCCAAACATTAATTCATATGGGGAGTACCCAGTGGATTCATTTTTAGTGCAATTATAGGCATGCACTAGGTGACAGATCCTTCTACTCCACTGTGTTTTGCACATGGGGCCCAAGGTGCCCATCATATCAAGCAAAGTGCGGTTAAACCGCTCGGGCTGAGGATTACCCTGAGGGTGGTAAGGAGTAGTTCGGGATTTCTTAATCCCACAGCACAGACAGAGCTCCCGAATAACTCTACTTTCAAAATCCCTCCCTTGGTCGGAGTGCAATCGGGCTGGTAACCCATAGTGAACAAAGAACCGTTCCCATAAAGTCCTGGCTACAGTAATGGCCTTTTGATCAGAAGTAACATACGCCTGAGCATAACGGGTGAAGTGATCCGTTACTACCAGTATATTACATTCTTTTCCAGGTGACGTTTCCAATGATAAATAGTCAATGCATACTAGATCCATGGGCCCATGGCTCTGAAGATTAACAAGAGAAGCCGACTTGGTGGGGAGAGTCTTCCTCAATATGCAACTACAACAGTTCCTACAGTAGTTTTCAATATCCTGTTCCATCAAAGGCCAATAAAACCGATCAGTGATCAGTCCCCTCGTTTTTTCTATCCCGAGATGGCCGTGCTGATCATGTAATTCTTTCAAAATAGTTTCTCTATAACACTTTGGAGTAACTAATTGTAATTTGAATTTCCCATTGGATTTAACTAATCCACGGTACAGTATTCCATTCTTTAGGGTCAATTGCTTTATTTGCCGCATCAATAACTTGGAAGCATTGGTTAGCGACCTCCTATCACACTCAGCACGACCAGACTCAAGACAGAGTATGACAATGGAAATATCAGGATCATTACGTTGTTCCATACGGATCTTTCCCTGACCTATATGTGGCAAGCCCTCCAATTCCAGTTCGCTTAACCAACAATAGGCCAGAGGTAATGCCTTATCCGAAGCTCCAAGGGCACTAATGCATTCCCCATTATCTGTCAGTTCACCTGAAATGCTAAAGCACAATCCCTTAATGGTGGTTGCAGGAACTTCAATCCACTCAGATCCATCCATTTCACTCTCAAGTCTAGACAATCTAGATAAAGAATCGGCATCAATGTTGTTAATGCCTGGGCGATATTTAATCTTAAAGTCATAGATAGACAAAGCAGCTAACCATCTGTGCCCTGTGGCATCTAATTTAGCGGTGGTAAGTACATATGTCAGAGGATTATTGTCGGTAAACACCTCAAAACTTGCCCCATACAGATACTCATGAAATCTATCAACAACAGCCCATTTAAGAGCAAGGAACTCTAATTTATGGACAGGATATCTCCTCTCACTATTGGATAATCCCCGGCTGATATAGGATACCGGTTGTAACTTTCCTTTATGAGTTTGGTACAACACTGCCCCTAGACCATCAAATGATGCATCCACATGTAATGTATAAGGCAGAGTGGGGTCAACATAGGCCAATACAGGAGCATTGGTAAGACTCCATTTTAATTTAAGAAAGGCCTCTTCACACTCAGGTGTCCATCTATCCCCAAATTCTTCAGAGGGTTTAAAATATCCCTCTTTTTTACATGAGGATACCTTTGTGGGTTTACCAACCGGCGGATACCCCTTGGTTAAATCAGTGAGAGGACGACATATTACAGAAAAATAAGGCACAAAACGGCGATAGTACCCACAAAACCCAAGGAAGGATCTTAATTCCTTTAATTTTGTGGGTCTAGGCCATTCGTTCACAGCTTCAACTTTAGCTGGATCTGTGGAAATACCCTGTCGACTCACTACATGTCCCAAGTAAGTTACAGAGGGCAGGCAGAACTTACATTTATCCACAGAAAGTTTAAAGCCTTTCTTTAACAATCTATCCAGTACCTTGAGCAGACGGTGGTTATGTTCCTGCAGTGAGGACCCAAAGACAATAATATCATCAAGGTATACTAATACCTCACGATAATTCATATCACCCACCGTCTGTTCCATGGTTCTTTGAAAGGTGGCCGGTGCGCCCTTGATTCCCTGAGGCATCTTTAAAAATTCAAAGAAACCCAAAGGACAAATGAAAGCAGTCTTCTCTCTATCTTGATGGCTCATAGGTATTTGGTAATACCCACTCCGTAAGTCTAACACTGTAAACCATCTACTCCCTTGTAAACAGTCCAATGCCTCCTCTATCCGAGGAACAGTGTATTGATCAGGCACAGTACGTTGGTTAAGTGTGCGATAATCAATACACATTCTAATTTGGCCATTCTTTTTACGGGCCACTACGATAGGTGATGCATATGGACTTTCAGAGGGTTGAATAACCTCTGTTTCCAAGAGAGTTTGAAGATGCTGTCTGATATCATCGAAATCCGCAGGAGCAAGTCTGCGTGATCTTTCCCTGAAAGGAGTCTCATCAGTCAGTTTTATACAATGTTCTACTCCCTCTGCTTTTCCCAGATCCCATTCTCCAAGAGAGAAGACATGCTCTCGTTCCATCAATTCCTCACATAAAGTATTTCGTTCCGCCAACCCAATGTCACTCCCCTGGAAACATGGAGTTAAATCTTCCAAGGACAGACCATTGACCAGAGAGGACTCTCTGTGTCCAGACTCCCCTTTACAGTATTTCTTATGGCAAGTCGACATAGTAATAATGGTGGCATCCCTACACATTTTTAAACACCAATCACTGAGGACCTTAAATAAATGGGCATTAGTTCCAATGATCACTGGCATTACAGTTTTATCACCTGGTGATTCTGGGCATACTAAAGCAATTAGAGGTAATGGCTCCGACACACCCATAAACCCCTCTGGAAACTCTATATTAACTACCACATAACCTAAATAAGGGTATTTTTGTTCACTCAATCCCCAGATTACCAGTCCTTCCAGGGGCTTGATTGGGACATCAGATAGATAATGATTATACCAATGCTCGAATATAATGGACACCTGGGACCCACTGTCCAACAGAACAGGGCATGGATGTCCATTTAATTTAACGACCACACGTGGAGCAGGTCCTATCATACCATCTGGAATGGAACTACTCCACTGGGTACTCCCCACTGATTCTATAGCTAATTCCTGGGAGACGGCGAGGGGCCCGCCAATCTCCCTCCATCGTTTCCCTGATGAAGAGAATTATCTAACTGAACATTAGTGCCTTCTTCCATTATTTCCCATCCTGACGAACATTCCATTGTTCTATGTCCTAGTTGCCCACATCTGAAACACCCTCTATTTATAAAACTTCCTCCTCTCCTAAAATTTCTTCTACCACTGGTACTCCCCCGAGGAAAATTACCGGAGGTAGAGTTGGAGGGTGCCACCCTTTGATTTAGGGCAAGAATAAGCTGGTCTATTTTCTTGTTTTGTTCCATTACCGCAGACACTAACTTATCCTCCCGTGATCCTTGGGCATCAGGGGAGGGTACCACCACTTTTACGGCCTTAGCATGAGTCTTTTCCCTAGTAGCAATTAATGCTTCCTCCTGAGTAATCTCCTTAATTAAATCATTAAGGGTGGGACTTCCTAATAATAAAGCTGTACAACGCAACCGTTGAGCTACAGGGTCAGTGGTTAATGCTCCCCTAATTAATTGTTTTAATCGGCTGCTATTAATTTCTGCAGGTGCTAACCCTCCTTTATCTATAATTTTATGTATTAATTTATCCAATCTATACACATACTGTGATAACTTTTCTCCTGTCTCCTGATAAGTATGGTGAAATCTGGCAACCAAATCACCTACATCCTCCAATGTCCCATAAGTGTAATCTAAGGCTTGGAAATAGTCAGCCACCGCAGCTTCGGGATTACTTTTTCTAGTAGCCTGAATAATTCCCATAGCAGGTCCCCGTAGACTCTCCACTATTCTTTGTTTCTTTATATGGTCAGGACAATGCCACTCCTCAGACTGTTGTATGGCTGCTTCTCTCCACGCCTCATAAGACTCCTCACCTACCGGTACAGGAAGTATTCCCGAAAACAGCCTCAATCGCCTATAGCTACCCTCATAGTGCCATCGTTCCAATTGATGTACTACTTTATTAGCTATGACCTCTAACTGATTCCCTAGCTTTTCCTCAAGGCCCTGCGATTGACTCCCTTCTCCCACAGCTGTAGAGGGGTCTCCACTAGCTGGATAAGGCTGGTCACCCACCATTAATGGTTCAGCAGCCCTTTCACTGATGTCCTTTTCAGGCCATAAAATTTTCCACCTGCGATCAGGGTTAGACCTCACAGCCACCACTTTTGGAAACAACTCAGACTCTAAGTCATGACTTGTAGTTATTAATACAGCCCACATCTCTCCATTTTCTCTAAACTGTTTATCAGCAATCCGTGGTTGCTTTATCCCGAAAAGAAATAACATCTCTGTCATAATAGTACCATCCGTGGTGTCTGCGAGATCCCCTGTCAACACAAAACTCCTTTCAGGAGTTACTCCCTTCCTTATACACCAATCAAAGGCGTCACTTCTCGTACATTGAGTCATTTTGCTACTGTGCTTCACCTGTCCCTGAGTATTTACAAAAATGTATCTCAAGCGGTGCCTCCAAAATGTAACCCTACCCTCAATACCTTGAACGAGAGCTGTCTATGTATTCTATTAAGGGATGCTTACCTAATAGCTGTGCCTCCACTCAAGCTATGTGTAGTATTTAACTACCGTTAAGGCTTGCTTGAGTAAGCCTGATCTCTATCCTTAGGGGATGATTCCCTTATATCATAGATATATTATCTAATATACCTGTCTCTTTCTTCCAGGATCTTCAGATCAACTTCCAGACGGACCAGACACACATGGAAAGTATAACACTTTAATGACCAGTACCAAATGGATTAAGTATACATTAACATTTCATCAATTACACATTCCCCTTTAAGTCATTAATCCATGCTAACCCCCTGTCAATTAGGCCTATACACAGTACCTGCATGCAATAAAACAAATCCTTTTTCTTTTCAAGACACCCTTAGGTGTTAGAGTGACCCGGGTACTCTTAATATGATAGTGCACTATAAGGGCCCATAAACTTCCTAAAAATAACAGCAGTTAATACAGAATGTCTGACACTATGTTTTAGTATCAACTATCAGTTCTCCCTTCAGTTAGAGAAAGATGTTTGGCTCAGTCTACTTATGGTAGCGATTACTTTCTCCTATAAGGTTACTTATAGTTTCTCCTTGGCAGATAACAGAAAGTATCTATTTAGCTCATAGATAGTAACATCAACAGTTGATTACCAAGGAATCTGTATCCTTTCCTCAGTAAAAATGTCACCGTAGTTGTCCAGTATTAAACTAAACTCCTAAGAAGCTGGTATGATAAACCTTTGTTATGCTGCGTCCTTGTGTCCATTTGAAGTAGCTGATGCTTTCTATATTTCAGAGCATATATAGCTTTTCGATTCCTGTATGCCTCAAATTATTGTTGTTTCTTAGGATGAGTCTATATTAAATATATCTGCAAGAGATGGTTTCTCTTATCATAGTCACAGCGAGCTCAAATCCTTTAACTTTAAAACTAATAGTCTCTTACGTGTCAGTCCTTCTTACGGGTTCACGAATATACATATAACACAGTTGTATTAAAGTGCCACAAGCTAGTCCTTGAATCGGGATGATATTCTAATCCTTTGTGGCTAAGAGGCTTTAACATCCATCCAATGTCACTGTAGTATGGCTACCTTTAATGTCCTTGACTCTAATTCTGCTAATTCAGGGGCATAAATACACACATTAGGTGGCAGCTTTAGGGTGTTACTTTCTATTTAGCGCTGCGGAACAATGTTTCTGGCTCTCCTTTGACTGATGTGATGTTGATATATGGGGGAGCTTTAAAACTATTTATGAAGCGTTAAACAGTTCAAGTTTCACTCCACTCCTCCTGTTACATATATATACCCAGTGCTTTCTACCTTCTCCTTAGCACTATGATTAAGCCATACATGGAACTGTAATTATAGGTCACTCTGACTACTGTGACCCATTACTATCCTCCTGCTTAATAGCCATTATTGCGGCCTAGCCCTGGAGTCCTTAGTCCCAATATGAAATTGACTATGTACCATAGTCACCTATGGCTTGCTGTGCTTAGTGTAGGTGTAATATAAATGGCTGGATTATACACTCACACTTCTACCATCTAGTGATGCTGCTGCAGGCTGCTCCCCCGACTCCTCCCTTACACTTACAGCCACACAGAATGGAGCCTCTGCTGCTGGTCCTGGCTTCTTTGTTGTGGCTGTCAGAGTCTGTGCCGGTAATAGGTAGGAAGGAACCCTCTCTGTCTCCCTGTCATAGGTGCGCCCTTCCAATACTGCTGGGTGAGTTGACTAGCGCTGATGCCGGGTTCTATGAACAGTGCTGAGTCTCAATGCTGCTGTCACCACCTTTACAGTAAGGAAGCCCTGTTCTGGCTACACACACTAAGCCCCCTCCGGCCGCCACAATGTATACCGCTCAGCTCTAATGCGGGCGACGGCCGGAGCAGCAAAAAACTATGTCCTCTCACCAAGGGATATGCAGTCTCTCCCCCAGCTACACTCACAGCACCTCCCCACCCCTCTCTAGTAGTCACATGACCCACTCTGAGGTGATGCCCCGCCCACTGGCAATCACCCCACTAGGTGATTGACAGTTAGGAGCACAAGGACATTAACCCTTTAGATACACTGTGAAACCATAAAATAAGCCTTAATTGTATTCACCACTACATTTACATCAATGTACATACAATTACATATATGTGAACTGTATTATTTACCTCAAAACATGCATACAGTATTACAACATCCATTAACTTTTATATGAATAATATATATGCTTATACTCCATTTTAGTCACCATATTATAACTACCTCAGTATAAGTGTTGTTTAAACCCTAAATCAGGGTTACAAACAGAACTCCGTATTCACAGCAGTGGTAAATGAATAAAGATATGCAGTAGATAAAATGAAACAGTTCCTGGATCACTATAAGCTTGGCAAGAGCCACAGGGTACTGGTAGGATAAGGTACAGTTCTTAATGTCCCAGTGATGGAATGTCCTTACCAGACCCGTCCGTAGTAGTGAGAGTAGCCGAGGAACACACCAGCAGATGTAGCACTTGAAGCTGGTAACGCTGTAGCTGAGACGACTGCTGTGGATGCTGGATGGAACCAGCCAGGTGTTGAAGACACGGAGTGAATGCTGGATGGATCCAGCCAGGTAGATAACACGGAGTGGATGCTGGATGGAACCAGCCAGGTGTTGAAGACACGGAGTGAATGCTGGATGGATCCAGCCAGGTAGATAACACGGAGTGGATGCTGGATGGAACCAGCCAGGTAGTTGAATGAAGCTAGGGAGCGAGGATATAGGAAATTATGGTATGCAGGTACCGATGGTTTGCGGATACCGCTGGTATGTAGGTATCCGCTGGAGAAGCACCGGCACTTTAAGAAAGCTGAACACTGCTGGAAGCTGACCGCTGAAAGCAGATGGATCTGTAGCTGGAAGCTGGAGTAGTCATGGAAGACTGCAGAGTCAGGCTGCACTGCAAGGTGGTAAGCTGGTGCGGGTCTCTTAGTGGTAACTGGAGACAGGAGCTGGAAACCTGGAACAAAATAACCACAGGAGAGAGAGAGACTGGAAACAAGGTTTGACAACCAAAGCACTGACGATTTCCTAGTGCAGGCTCAGTCCCTTTATACACTTAGGTGTAAAGGGATTGGGTGACTTAATTATTCAGAGCTATGGAGGTCAGGATCATGTGGCTGAAACTAAGATGGCTGCGCCCATACCGGCCTGTGGAGGGAAAGCTGTTTGTATTCACCACATGGAGATTCCTCTGCAATGGCGGCGGTGAACATAGAGAACGCCGGCTTGCGTCTCAACCTTCAGCATGGACGGCCACGGCTGCAGTAGGTGAGGAGTGCCACATACCCTGTATGCATTAGGAATATGGAGATGATGCCCGAGGCCCCGCCGGCAGGTGACGCCATGCCAGTCGCCCGGGCATTGAGGAACAATATCCACGGATCAGCAGAGATGAGATATGACGTATGAATGCTTGCATCACAGCTGGGAACCGGGTCTAGGATGCTGGGACAACCTTAGGAGACACCTGAAAGGTAAATAATGGCGTCCAGATACCCGGATCGTGACAGCATGACAGCACCCCCCCCCCCCCCTTTTAGGAGTGGCCCCAGGACACTTCTTAGGCTTCTGAGGAAATTTAGAGTGGAAATTCCGGACCAAGGCAGGAGCGTGGACATCTGAAGCATTGGTCCAAGAGCGCTCTTCAGGACCATAGCCCTTCCAGTCAATGAGATATTGTAACTGACCATAGCGAAAACGTGAATCCAGAATCTTGGCAACTTCATACTCAACTCCCCGTTGAGTCTGGACTTTAGGAGCCGAAGGTAGTGCAGAATGGAATCGATTCAGAATCAGCGGTTTCAGAAGGGAAACATGGAATGTCCTAGGAATTTTCAAGAATGGGGGTAACTGGAGTTTGTAAGCAACAGGATTGATGACTTGTTCAATTTGAAAAGGGCCGATGTAACGAGGAGCAAACTTCATGCTGGGAACTCTCAACCTCAAATTCTTCGTAGACAACCACACACGATCACCCACTTTGAGAGCAGGAACTGCCCTACGCTTCTTATCTGCAAACTTCTTGTATCTAGATGATGCTTTGAGCAGAGCCGCTCGCACATTTTTCCAGTTATTTGAAAACTGGCGTAAGGTGATATCCACTGCTGGTACAGAAGTTGCTGGAAGCGGTTGGAATTCTGGAACTTTAGGGTGGAATCCATAGTTGATGAAGAATGGTGTTGAAGAAGATGAGGAATGATATTGATTGTTATGGCTGAACTCGGCCCAGGGAAGGAGTTGAATCCAGTCATCTTGCGAGGAAGACACATAGATACGGAGGAAGGCCTCCAAGTCCTGATTCACCCTCTCAGTTTGACCATTGGTCTGAGGATGGTAAGCTGTAGAGAACTTTAATTTGACTTGGAGAACGTGACACAAACTTCGCCAGAATTTGGCTACAAATTGTACTCCTCTATCAGAGATGATCTCCTCGGGAAGACCGTGTAGTCGGAAGATCTCTTGAATGAATACTTGAGCCAACTTGGAAGCTGACGGAAGACCGGTGAGAGGAATGAAATGTGCCATCTTGGTAAACCGGTCAACCACTACCCAGATGGTGTTAAACTTGTTGCACATAGGCAGGTCTGTAACAAAGTCCATCGACAAATTCCAGTCCAGGCGACTGGCGGGATACTTTGTGTTGAGCACACTTTGGGCAAGATGCAATAAACTCCATGACGTCCTTCTTCAGAGTTGGCCACCAATAAGACCTAGAGATAAACTCAAGGGTTTTCTGAATGCCTGTATTTCCGGCAAAGCGGGAAGCATGTGCCCAATGCATGAGCTTCTTCCTTAACACCGACTTCACAAAACTTTTCCCTGGTGGGGGCGTAGAGTCCATCCTTACCGTGGAAAATGCCAACGGATTGATAATAGGATGCTTGTCAGAAGACTCCGACTCATTTTCTTGCTCCCAAGAGCAGGAAAGGGCATCGGCCTTGCAATTCTGAGAGCCCGGACAGAACTGGAGTTTAAAGTCGAACCTGGAAAAGAAAAGTGCCCATCTGGCCTGACGAGGATTAAGACATTGTGCGCCTTTCAAATATAAAAGATTCTTGTGATCGGTAAGAATAGTGACCGAATGAGAAGCTCCCTCAAGCAGGTATCTCCACTCCTCCAGATCGAGTTTGATTGCCAGCAACTCCTGATCGCTAATGGCATAGTTGCGCTCAGCTGGGGAGAACTTCCGGGAGAAGAAACTGCAAGGATGTAGATGACCATCTTTAGCTCTCTGGGATAACACCGCCCCTACTCCAACGGAAGAGGCATCCACCTCAAGAATGAAAGGAGAGTTGATGTCGGGCTGTTTCAAAACCGGAGCAGAGATGAATCGTTGCTTTAATAGATGAAAAGCTTGCATAGCTTCTTCAGACCACTTGGACGGATTAGCACCCTTCTTGGTCAACGCAGTGATAGGCGCCACAATGGTGGAAAAGTCTCGTATAAACTTTCTGTAGTAATTGGCGAATCCTAAAAACCTCTGGACCCCTTTGAGGGTTACAGGTATCGGCCAATTCTGAATTGCTTGTAGTTTCTCAGGATCCATTTCTAGTCCGGAACCGGACACAATGTAGCCCAGAAACGGAATGGACTTGACTTCAAAAACACACTTCTCTAATTTGCAATAGAGATGATTGACACGGAGACGGGACAGAACTTCCTTTACCCAGAAACGATGTTCCTCTAGATTATTGGCAAAGATAAGTATATCATCTAGATAAATAACGACATGACGATATAAGATGTCTCTGAAGATCTCGTTCACAAAATGCTGGAAGACAGCTGGAGCATTACTTAATCCGAAAGGCATGACGAGGTACTCATAATGTCCATCACGGGTGTTAAAGGCGGTCTTCCACTCGTCACCCTCTTGGATCCGGATGAGGTTGTAGGCACCCCTCAAATCCAATTTCGTGAAGATGGTTGCTCCACTAACTCTATCGAAGAGTTCTGTAATCAAGGGTAAAGGATATCAGTTCTTGATGGTAATGTCGTTCAAGCCTCTGTAGTCGATACATGGCCGCAGGCCACCGTCTTTCTTCTTAACGAAGAAGAAACCTGCGCCAGCTGGGGAGGAAGAAGGTCGGATGAAACCCTTCGCCAGATTCTCCTTAATATATTCTTCCATGGAATGCGTCTCTGGTAAAGACAACGGATAAGTTCGGCCTCGAGGTGGAACCTTCCCTGGGATGAGATCGATTGGACAGTCCCATTCTCTATGAGGAGGAAGGATATCAGCAGAAGCTTTACTGAACACGTCCGTGTAGTCTTGATACGGAGGAGGTGGAACATCAAACGACCTGGAGGAGGAAGAACAAACAGGAAGCACTTTGGACAGACAGGTCTCAGTACAGGAAGGACCCCATGCCAGTATTTGCGTAGTCATCCAGTCAATTGACGGGTTATGGAGACGAAGCCATGGAAGGCCCAAAACCACTGGATGTGTGGCTCTTGGAATCACTAAAAAGGAAATAAATTCTGAATGAAGAACTCCTACTCTCAGACGAAATGGTAGAGTTCTGAAAGAAATAACTGCGTCAAAAATCTTTCTGCCATCCACGGCAGTTAAAGAAATGGACGAGGAAAGTCTCTCAGTGGGTAGGCACCACCGCTTAACATATGCTTCAGTTATCAAATTCCCAGCTGCTCCGGAATCTAGGAGGGCAATGACGTTCCTATAACGTTGAGCAATTTGAAGCGAAACTGGGAGATTACAATCATGAGGAGATGGAGAGGAGAGCATTACTCCTAGCCGGCCCTCTCCTTGGCGAGCTAGGACTTGAAGTTTCCCGGACGTTTGGGACAGGCATTGATTGCATGAGACGGAGCTGCACAGTAAAGACAGAGGGATTCAGAAAGACGTCTTCGACGCTCAGCTGGAGATAGACGGGAACGACCAATTTGCATGGGCTCATCTTTGGATGGAGATGGTTGACGAGGAGGAGGAGCGGAAGATTTTGGAGTAGAAGACCTTCCCCGCTCAGTTGCTCTTTCTCTAAACCGTAGATCAACTTTTGTGCATAGGGATATTAGCTCATCCAACTTAGAGGGCAAGTCTCTGGTAGCTAATTCGTCCTTAATGCGTTCTGATAAGCCATGCCAGAATGCAGCATACAGGGCTTCGTCGTTCCATGCCAGTTCGGATGCCAGGATCTTGAACTGTATTAGGTACTGTCCCACAGTACGCGTTCCTTGGCATAAACGGAGAATCTCAGAAGAAGCTGAAGTTACACGGCCTGGCTCGTCGAAGATGCGCCTGAATGTCGTTACAAAGTCAGTATATGAGGACAACAGGGTATCGGATTTCTCCCATAAAGGTGATGCCCAATCAAGGGCTGAGCCACTGAGGCGGGAAATAATATAGGCAATTTTAGTGTGATCACTAGGGAAACTGCCAGGTTGTAGCTCGAAATGAATTTCACATTGATTGAGAAATCCCCTGCAAGATCTTGGAGATCCATCAAATTTTGCTGGCGTTGGAAGATGAAGACGTGGAGCAGAAATTGGTAAGGTGGGTGGGGTTACAGCTGGTGTCACTGTGGTGGATGCACCGGACGTGCCTGATCCACGGAGGGTCATTTGGATCCCATCCAGCCGAGTAGAGAGATCCTGGAGACAGCGGATGATGTGGCCTTGTGCAGCCTCCTGATGTTCGAGTCTGGCTGCCAGTTTTTGCATCGGCCTGGCCGCTTGATCCTGGTCTCCGGCTGGATTCATATGGTCAGTGTTTACTGTCACAACTGAGGGCCTGAGCTGACGGGAGGAAGCCTCAGTTGTAGGGGCTGAGGTAAAACTAAACTTGGGAGGTTAAATCAGACCCCTAGACATGTAAGTAAGGTGTATGAAGATTGCCCGAAGGCGTGACCATGACAACCAGGATTTAAAAGTCAATAAAAGTTTATTAACAGAACTCCGTATTCACAGCAGTGGTAAATGAATAAAGATATGCAGTAGATAAAATGAAACAGTTCCTGGATCACTATAAGCTTGGCAAGAGCCACAGGGTACTGGTAGGATAAGGTACAGTTCTTAATGTCCCAGTGATGGAATGTCCTTACCAGACCCGTCCGTAGTAGTGAGAGTAGCCGAGGAACACACCAGCAGATGTAGCACTTGAAGCTGGTAACGCTGTAGCTGAGAAGACTGCTGTGGATGCTGGATGGAACCAGCCAGGTGTTGAAGACACGGAGTGAATGCTGGATGGATCCAGCCAGGTAGATAACACGGAGTGGATACTAGAGATGAGCGCCTGAAATTTTTCGGGTTTTGTGTTTTGGTTTTGGGTTCGGTTCCGCGGCCGTGTTTTGGGTTCGAACGCGTTTTGGCAAAACCTCACCGAATTTTTTTTGTCGGATTCGGGTGTGTTTTGGATTCGGGTGTTTTTTTCAAAAAACACTAAAAAACAGCTTAAATCATAGAATTTGGGGGTCATTTTGATCCCAAAGTATTATTAACCTCAAAAACCATAATTTACACTCATTTTCAGTCTATTCTGAATACCTCACACCTCACAATATTATTTTTAGTCCTAAAATTTGCACCGAGGTCGCTGTGTGAGTAAGATAAGCGACCCTAGTGGCCGACACAAACACCGGGCCCATCTAGGAGTGGCACTGCAGTGTCACGCAGGATGTCCCTTCCAAAAAACCCTCCCCAAACAGCACATGACGCAAAGAAAAAAAGAGGCGCAATGAGGTAGCTGTGTGAGTAAGATTAGCGACCCTAGTGGCCGACACAAACACCGGGCCCATCTAGGAGTGGCACTGCAGTGTCACGCAGGATGGCCCTTCCAAAAAACCCTCCCCAAACAGCACATGACGCAAAGAAAAAAAGAGGCGCAATGAGGTAGCTGTGTGAGTAAGATTAGCGACCCTAGTGGCCGACACAAACACCGGGCCCATCTAGGAGTGGCACTGCAGTGTCACGCAGGATGTCCCTTCCAAAAAACCCTCCCCAAACAGCACATGACGCAAAGAAAAAAAGAGGCGCAATGAGGTAGCTGTGTGAGTAAGATTAGCGACCCTAGTGGCCGACACAAACACCGGGCCCATCTAGGAGTGGCACTGCAGTGTCACGCAGGATGTCCCTTCCAAAAAACCCTCCCCAAACAGCACATGACGCAAAGAAAAAAAGAGGCGCAATGAGGTAGCTGACTGTGTGAGTAAGATTAGCGACCCTAGTGGCCGACACAAACACCGGGCCCATCTAGGAGTGGCACTGCAGTGTCACGCAGGATGTCCCTTCCAAAAAACCCTCCCCAATCAGCACATGATGCAAAGAAAAAGAAAAGAAAAAAGAGGTGCAAGATGGAATTGTCCTTGGGCCCTCCCACCCACCCTTATGTTGTATAAACAAAACAGGACATGCACACTTTAACCAACCCATCATTTCAGTGACAGGGTCTGCCACACGACTGTGACTGATATGACGGGTTGGTTTGGACCCCCCCCCAAAAAAGAAGCAATTAATCTCTCCTTGCACAAACTGGCTCTACAGAGGCAAGATGTCCACCTCATCTTCACCCTCCGATATATCACCGTGTACATCCCCCTCCTCACAGATTATCAATTCGTCCCCACTGGAATCCACCATCTCAGCTCCCTGTGTACTTTGTGGAGGCAATTGCTGCTGGTCAATGTCTCCGCGGAGGAATTGATTATAATTCATTTTAATGAACATCATCTTCTCCACATTTTCTGGATGTAACCTCGTACGCCGATTGCTGACAAGGTGAGCGGCGGCACTAAACACTCTTTCGGAGTACACACTTGTGGGAGGGCAACTTAGGTAGAATAAAGCCAGTTTGTGCAAGGGCCTCCAAATTGCCTCTTTTTCCTGCCAGTATAAGTACGGACTGTGTGACGTGCCTACTTGGATGCGGTCACTCATATAATCCTCCACCATTCTATCAATGTTGAGAGAATCATATGCAGTGACAGTAGACGACATGTCCGTAATCGTTGTCAGGTCCTTCAGTCCGGACCAGATGTCAGCATCAGCAGTCGCTCCAGACTGCCCTGCATCACCGCCAGCGGGTGGGCTCGGAATTCTGAGCCTTTTCCTCGCACCCCCAGTTGCGGGAGAATGTGAAGGAGGAGATGTTGACAGGTCGCGTTCCGCTTGACTTGACAATTTTGTCACCAGCAGGTCTTTCAACCCCAGCAGACTTGTGTCTGCCGGAAAGAGAGATCCAAGGTAGGCTTTAAATCTAGGATCGAGCACGGTGGCCAAAATGTAGTGCTCTGATTTCAACAGATTGACCACCCGTGAATCCTTGTTAAGCGAATTAAGGGCTCCATCCACAAGTCCCACATGCCTAGCGGAATCGCTCCGTGTTAGCTCCTCCTTCAATGTCTCCAGCTTCTTCTGCAAAAGCCTGATGAGGGGAATGACCTGACTCAGGCTGGCAGTGTCTGAACTGACTTCACGTGTGGCAAGTTCAAAGGGCATCAGAACCTTGCACAACGTTGAAATCATTCTCCACTGCGCTTGAGACAGGTGCATTCCACCTACTATATCGTGCTCAATTGTATAGGCTTGAATGGCCTTTTGCTGCTCCTCCAACCTCTGAAGCATATAGAGGGTTGAATTCCACCTCGTTACCACTTCTTGCTTCAGATGATGGCAGGGCAGGTTCAGTAGTTTTTGGTGGTGCTCCAGTCTTCTGTACGTGGTGCCTGTACGCCGAAAGTGTCCCGCAATTCTTCTGGCCACCGACAGCATCTCTTGCATGCCCCTGTCGTTTTTTAAAAAATTCTGCACCACCAAATTCAAGGTATGTGCAAAACATGGGACGTGCTGGAATTTGCCCATATTTAATGCACACACAATATTGCTGGCGTTGTCCGATGCCACAAATCCACAGGAGAGTCCAATTGGGGTAAGCCATTCCGCGATGATCTTCCTCAGTTGCCGTAAGAGGTTTTCAGCTGTGTGCGTATTCTGGAAAGCGGTGATACAAAGCGTAGCCTGCCTAGGAAAGAGTTGGCGTTTGCGAGATGCTGCTACTGGTGCCGCCGCTGCTGTTCTTGCGGCGGGAGTCCATACATCTACCCAGTGGGCTGTCACAGTCATATAGTCCTGACCCTGCCCTGCTACACTTGTCCACATGTCCGTGGTTAAGTGGACATTGGGTACAACTGCATTTTTTAGGACACTGGTGAGTCTTTTTCTGACGTCCGTGTACATTCTCGGTATCGCCTGCCTAGAGAAGTGGAACCTAGATGGTATTTGGTAACGGGGGCACACTGCCTCAATAAATTGTCTAGTTCCCTGTGAACTAACGGCGGATACCGGACGCACGTCTAACACCAACATAGTTGTCAAGGCCTCAGTTATCCGCTTTGCAGTAGGATGACTGCTGTGATATTTCATCTTCCTCGCAAAGGACTGTTGAACAGTCAATTGCTTACTGGAAGTAGTACAAGTGGGCTTACGACTTCCCCTCTGGGATGACCATCGACTCCCAGCGGCAACAACAGCAGCGCCAGCAGCAGTAGGCGTTACACGCAAGGATGCATCGGAGGAATCCCAGGCAGGAGAGGACTCGTCAGAATTGCCAGTGACATGGCCTGCAGGACTATTGGCATTCCTGGGGAAGGAGGAAATTGACACTGAGGGAGTTGGTGGGGTGGTTTGCGTGAGCTTGGTTACAAGAGGAAGGGATTTACTGGTCAGTGGACTGCTTCCGCTGTCACCCAAAGTTTTTGAACTTGTCACTGACTTATTATGAATGCGCTGCAGGTGACGTATAAGGGAGGATGTTCCGAGGTGGTTAACGTCCTTACCCCTACTTATTACAGCTTGACAAAGGGAACACACGGCTTGACACCTGTTGTCCGCATTTCTGGTGAAATACCTCCACACCGAAGAGCTGATTTTTTTGGTATTTTCACCTGGCATGTCAACGGCCATATTCCTCCCACGGACAACAGGTGTCTCCCCGGGTGCCTGACTTAAACAAACCACCTCACCATCAGAATCCTCCTGGTCAATTTCCTCCCCAGCGCCAGCAACACCCATATCCTCCTCATCCTGGTGTACTTCAACACTGACATCTTCAATCTGACTATCAGGAACTGGACTGCGGGTGCTCCTTCCAGCACTTGCAGGGGGCGTGCAAATGGTGGAAGGCGCATGCTCTTCACGTCCAGTGTTGGGAAGGTCAGGCATCGCAACCGACACAATTGGACTCTCCTTGTGGATTTGGGATTTCGAAGAATGCACAGTTCTTTGCTGTGCTGCTTTTGCCAGCTTGAGTCTTTTCATTTTTCTAGCGAGAGGCTGAGTGCTTCCATCCTCATGTGAAGCTGAACCACTAGCCATGAACATAGGCCAGGGCCTCAGCCGTTCCTTGCCACTCCGTGTGGTAAATGGCATATTGGCAAGTTTACGCTTCTCCTCCGACAATTTTATTTTAGGTTTTGGAGTCCTTTTTTTCTGATATTTGGTGTTTTGGATTTGACATGCTCTGTACTATGACATTGGGCATCGGCCTTGGCAGACGACGTTGCTGGCATTTCATCGTCTCGGCCATGACTAGTGGCAGCAGCTTCAGCACGAGGTGGAAGTGGATCTTGATCTTTCCCTAATTTTGGAACCTCAACATTTTTGTTCTCCATATTTTAATAGGCACAACTAAAAGGCACCTCAGGTAAACAATGGAGATGGATACTAGTATACAATTATGGACTGCCTGCCGACTGCAGACACAGAGGTAGCCACAGCCGTGAACTACCGTACTGTACTGTGTCTGCAGCTAATATAGACTGGTTGATAAAGAGAAGATGTCTATGTAACTATGTATGTATAAAGAAGACTGAAAAAAATCCACGGTTAGGTGGTATACAATTATGGACGGACTGCCTGCCGAGTGCAGACACAGAGGTAGCCACAGCCGTGAACTACCGTACTGTACTGTGTCTGCAGCTAATATAGACTGGTTGATAAAGAGAAGATGTCTATGTAACTATGTATGTATAAAGAAGAATGAAAAAAAACCACGGTTAGGTGGTATACAATTATGGACGGACTGCCTGCCGAGTGCAGACACAGAGGTAGCCACAGCCGTGAACTACCGTACTGTACTGTGTCTGCAGCTAATATAGACTGGTTGATAAAGAGAAGATGTCTATGTAACTATGTATGTATAAAGAAGAATGAAAAAAATCCACGGTTAGGTGGTATTACAATTATGGACGGACTGCCTGCCGAGTGCAGAGACACAGAGGTAGCCACAGCCGTGAACTACCGTACTGTGTCTGCTGCGACTGGATGATAAATGATATAAAAAATATATATATATCACTACTGCAGCCGGACAGGTATATATTATATATTATATAATGACGGACCTGCTGGACACTGTCTGTCAGCAGAATGAGTTTTATTTTTATAGAATAAAAAAAAAAAAAACACACAAGTGAAGTCACACGACGAGTGTTTAACTTTTTCAGGCAATCACAATATAAGTATACTACTAACTATACTGGTGGTCAGTGTGGTCAGGTCACTGGTCAGTCACACTGGCAGTGGCACTCCTGCAGCAAAAGTGTGCACTGTTTAATTTTAATATAATATGTACTCCTGGCTCCTGCTATAACCTATAACTGGCACTGCAGTAGTGCTCCCCAGTCTCCCCCACAATTATAAGCTGTGTGAGCTGAGCAGTCAGACAGATATATAATATATATAGATGATGCAGCACACTGGCCTGAGCCTGAGCAGTGCACACAGATATGGTATGTGACTGACTGAGTCACTGTGTGTATCGCTTTTTTCAGGCAGAGAACGGATATATTAAATAAACTGCACTGTGTGTCTGGTGGTCACTCACTATATAATATATTATGTACTCCTGGCTCCTGCTATAACCTATAACTGGCACTGCAGTAGTGCTCCCCAGTCTCCCCCACAATTATAAGCTGTGTGAGCTGAGCAGTCAGACAGACAGATATATATAATATTATATATAGATAATAGATGATGCAGCACACTGGCCTGAGCCTGAGCAGTGCACACAGATATGGTATGTGACTGACTGAGTCACTGTGTGTATCGCTTTTTTCAGGCAGAGAACGGATATATTAAATAAACTGCACTGTGTGTCTGGTGGTCACTCACTATATAATATATTATGTACTCCTGGCTCCTGCTATAACCTATAACTGGCACTGCAGTAGTGCTCCCCAGTCTCCCCCACAATTATAAGCTGTGTGAGCTGAGCAGTCAGACAGATATATATAATATTATATATAGATAATAGATGATGCAGCACACTGGCCTGAGCCTGAGCAGTGCACACAGATATGGTATGTGACTGACTGAGTCACTGTGTGTATCGCTTTTTTCAGGCAGAGAACGGATATATTAAATAAACTGCACTGTGTGTCTGGTGGTCACTCACTATATAATATATTATGTACTCCTGGCTCCTGCTATAACCTATAACTGGCACTGCAGTAGTGCTCCCCAGTCTCCCCCACAATTATAAGCTGTGTGAGCTGAGCAGTCAGACAGATATATATAATATTATATATAGATAATAGATGATGCAGCACACTGGCCTGAGCCTGAGCAGTGCACACAGATATGGTATGTGACTGAGTCACTGTGTGCTGTGTATCGCTTTTTTCAGGCAGAGAACGGATTATAAAGTAAACTGCACTGTCCTCACTAGTAAACTCTCTCCACTCAGTCTCTACACTTCTACAGTAACAGTACTCCTCCTAGTCAGCTCCAGTAAATCTCTCTCAGTCTCTTATAATCTAAATGGAGAGGACGCCAGCCACGTCCTCTCCCTATCAATCTCAATGCACGTGTGAAAATGGCGGTGACGCGCGGCTCCTTATATAGAATCCGAGTCTCGCAATAGAATCCGAGCCTCGCGAGAATCCGACAGCGTCATGATGACGTTCGGGCGCGCTCGGGTTAACCGAGCAAGGCGGGAAGATCCGAGTCTGCTCGGACCCGTGAAAAAAACCATGAAGTTCTGGCGGGTTCGGATTCAGAGAAACCGAACCCGCTCATCTCTAGTGGATACTGGATGGAACCAGCCAGGTGTTGAAGACACGGAGTGAATGCTGGATGGATCCAGCCAGGTAGATAACACGGAGTGGATGCTGGATGGAACCAGCCAGGTAGTTGAATGAAGCTAGGGAGCGAGGATATAGGAAATGATGGTATGCAGGTACCGATGGTTTGCGGATACCGCTGGTATGTAGGTATCCGCTGGAGAAGCACCGGCACTTTAAGAAAGCTGAACACTGCTGGAAGCTGACCGCTGAAAGCAGATGGATCTGTAGCTGGAAGCTGGAGTAGTCATGGAAGACTGCAGAGTCAGGCTGCACCGCAAGGTGGTAAGCTGGTGCGGGTCTCTTAGTGGTAACTGGAGACAGGAGCTGGAAACCTGGAACAAAATAACCACAGGAGAGAGAGAGACTGGAAACAAGGTTTGACAACCAAAGCACTGACGATTTCCTAGTGCAGGCTCAGTCCCTTTATACCCTTAGGTGTAAAGGGATTGGATGACTTAATTATGCAGAGCTATGGATTGGAGGTCAGGATCATGTGACTGAAACTAAGATGGCTGCGCCCATACCGGCCTGTGGAGGGAAAGCTGTTTGTATTCACCACATGGAGATTCCTCTGTAATGGCGGCGGTGAACATAGAGAACGCCGGCTTGCGTCTCAACCTTCAGCATGGACGGCCGCGGCTGCAGTAGGTGAGGAGTGCCACATACCCTGTATGCATTAGGAATATGGAGATGATGCCCGAGGCCCCGCCGGCAGGTGACGCCATGCCAGTCGCCCGGGCATTGAGGAACAATATCCACGGATCAGCAGAGATGAGATATGACGTATGAATGCTTGCATCACAGCTGGGGACCGGGTCTAGGACGCTGGGACAACCTTAGGAGACACCTGAAAGGTAAATAATGGTGTCCAGATACTCGGATCGTGACAGGAATGACCTGACTCAGGCTGGCAGTGTCTGAACTGACTTCACGTGTGGCAAGTTCAAAGGGTTGCAGAACCTTGCACAACATTGAAATCATTCTCCACTGCACTTGAGTCAGGTGCATTCCCCCTCCTTTGCCTATATCGTAGGTAGATGTATAGGCTTGAATGGCCTTTTGCTGCTCCTCCATCCTCTGAAGCATATAGAGGGTTGAATTCCACCTCGTTACCACCTCTTGCTTCAACTGATGGCGGGGCAGGTTCAGGAGTGTTTGCTGATGCTCCAGTCTTCGGCACGCGGTGGCTGAATGCCGAAAGTGGCCCGCAATTCTTCGGGCCACCGACAGCATCTCTTGCATGCCCCTGTTGTTTTTTGAAAAATTCTGCACCACCAAATTCAATGTATGTGCAAAACATGGGACGTGCTGGAATTTGCCCACATGTAATGCACGCACAATATTGGTGGCGTTGTCCGATGTCACAAATCCTCAGGAGAGTCCAATTGGGGTAAGCCATTCTGCGATGATGTTCCTCAGTTTCCGTAAGAGGTTGTCAGCTGTGTGCCTCTTATGAAAAGCAGTGATACAAAGCGTAGCCTGCCTAGGAACGATTTGGCGTTTGCGAGATGCTGCTACTGGTGCCGCCGCTGCTGTTCTTGCTGCGGGAGGCAATACATCTACCCAGTGGGCTGTCACAGTCATATAGTCCTGAGTCTGCCCTGCTCCACCATGTCCGTGGTTAAGTGGACATTGGGTACAACTGCATTTTTTAGGACACTGGTAACTCTTTTTCTGACGTCTGTGTACATTCTCGGTATCGCCTGCCTAGAGAAATGGAACCTAGATGGTATTTGGTACCGGGGACACAGTACCTCAAGCAATTCTCTAATTCCCTGTGAATTAACGGTGGATACCGGACACACGTTTAACACCAACGCAGCTGCCAAGACCTGAGTTATCCGCTTTGCAGCAGGATGACTGCTGTGATATTTCATCTTCCTCGCAAAGGACTGTTGGACAGTCAATTGCTTACTGGAAGTAGTACAAGTGGTCTTCCGACTTCCCCTCTGGGATGACGATCGACTCCCAGCAGCAACAACAGCAGTGCCAGCAGCAGTAGGCGTTACACTCAAGGATGCATCGGAGAAATCCCAGGCAGGAGAGGACTCGTCAGACTTGCCAGTGACATGGACTGCAGGACTATTGGTTTTCCTGTCTAATGACGAAATTTACACTGAGGGAGTTGGTGGTGTGGTTTGCAGGAGCTTGGTTACAAGAGGAAGGGATTTAGTTGTCAGTGGACTGCTTCCACTGTCACCCAAAGTTTTTGAACTTGTCAATGACTTCTGATGAATGCGCTCCAGGTGACGTATAAGGGAGGATGTTCCTAGGTGGTTAACGTCCTTACCCCTACTTATTACTGCTTGACAAAGGCAACACACGGCTTGACACCTGTTGTCCGCATTTCTGTTAAAATAATTCCACACCGAAGAGGTGATTTTTTTTGTAATTTGACCAGGCATGTCAATGGCCATATTCATCCCACGGACAACAGGTGTCTCCCCGGGTGCCTGACTTAAACAAACCAACTCACCATCAGAATCCTCCTTGCCAATTTCCTCCTTAGCGCCAGCTACACCCATATCCTCATCCTGGTGTACTTCAACAGTGACATCTTCAACTTGACTATCAGGAACTGGACTGCAGGTGCTCCTTCCAGCACTTGCAGGGGGCGTGCAAATGGTGGAAGGCGCCACCTCTTCCTGTCCAGTGTTGGGAAGGTCAGGCATCGCAACCAACACAATTGGACTCTCCTTGGGGATTTGTGATTTAGAAGAATGCACAGTTCTTTGCTGTGCTTTTGCCAGCTTAAGTCTTTTCATTTTTCTAGCGGGAGGATGAGTGCTTCCATCCTCATGTGAAGCTGAACCACTAGCAATGAACATAGGCCAGGGCCTCAGCCGTTCCTTGCCACTCCGTGTCGTAAATGGCATATTGGCAAGTTTACGCTTCTCCTCAGATGGTTTTAATTTAGATTTTTGGGTCATTTTACTGAACTTATGTTTTTTGGATTTTACATGCTCTCTACTATGATATTGGGCATCGGCCTTGGCAGACGATGTTGATGGCATTTCATCGTCTTGGCCATGACTAGTGGCAGCAGCTTCAGCACGAGGTGGAAGTGGATCTTGATCTTTCCCTATTTTACCCTCCACATTTTTGTTCTCCATTTTTTAATGTGTGGAATTATATGCCAGTAATATATCAATAGCAATGGCCTACTGTACTGTACTATATATGTATACTGTTGGTCACCAAAATGCTGCACTGTAATACTATATATACTGCTCACAAAAATGCCGCACAGATATGGAATGGATACGTGCAGTGACACAGAGCTGCAAGATACAGCAATTGCCTACTGTACACAACTATATACTGTTGGGTCACCAAAATGCTGCACTGTAATACTAGTATATATACTGCTCACAAAAATGCCGCACAGACATGGAATGGATACGTGCAGTGACACAGAGCTGCAAGATACAGCAATGGCCTACTGTATACAACTATATACTGTTGGGTCACCAAAATGCTGCACTGTAATACTAGTATATATACTGCTCACAAAAATGCCGCACAGATATGGAATGGATAAGTGCATTGACACAGAGCTGCAAGATACAGCAATTGCTTACTGTACACAACTATATACTGTTGGGTCACCAAAATGCTGCACTGTAATACTAGTATATATACTGCTCACAAAAATGCTGCACAGATATAGAATGGATACGTGCAGTGACACAGAGCTTCAAGATACAGCAATGGCCTACTGTATACAACTATATACTGTTGGGTCACCAAAATGCTGCACTGTAATACTATATATACTGCTCACAAAAATGCCGCACAGATATGGAATGGATACGTGCAGTGACACAGAGCTGCAAGATACAGCAATGGCCTACTGTACTGTACTACTATAATTATTATATACTGGTGGTCCCCAGTCCCCACAATGCAGCACACTGATCAGATATTTGCAGCACACTGAGCACAGATATGGAGCATTTTCAGGCAGAGAACGTAGATATTTTCAGCACACTGAGCACAGATTATTTGCAGCACACTGAGCACAGATATTTGCAGCACACTGAGCACAGATACGGAGCTTTTCAGGGAGAGAACGCAGCCACGTCCTCTCCGTTCAATCTCCAAAGCACCAGTGAAAATGGGGCCGACGCGCGGCTCCTTATATAGAATACGAATCTCGTGAGAATCCGACAGTGGGATGATGACGTTCGGGCGCGTTCTGGTTAACCGAGCAAGGCGGGAGGATCCGAGGCTGCCTCGGACCTGTGTAAAATAGGTGAAGTTCGGGGAAAAGGGGGGGGAGGAGGGGGGGTTCGGATCCCGAGAAACCGAACCCGCTCATCTCTAGTATGAACCCAAAGATACTACATATTTTGATAATCACAACTGATTAGAATGTAACAGCAGTCCTTCACGACGTAGATAGGGAAGACAGAAGGTATCCAATAGAATAAGTGAAAAATGACACAGTGAATTGTGGGGGCCGTCATAGATTCCTATGCTGGTGCTCGCTCTCTCTCTCTCTCTCTCTCTCTCTCTCTCTCTCTCTCTCTCTCGGGGCCATAAACGTTACCACAGTCAAATACTATCAAGACGATTGTGCTGTAATAGCCATTATTTGGTAACATATACTGCAGTTATACAAAACTAATACTGCAGTATCTTAGTGTGTTAACAAGCCTTTATATTATTTAAAATGTGTTTACTGTTATTTGTGCATTTTCTCTTTCTCCTACATCTGTAGTCAGACATCATCCTCTTTATAAACTTGGTTAAAAGATCTGCTTAAATCCCCTTATCTCAGATGCTCAGTAAGAAACACAATTTTCTTTTCATTAAATCAGAGAGAGCATTTAAAGGCACAGACACTATCAGGAAGAGGAGGCAGCAAATCCTGCAATATATTTTAGGCATTATTATTATTATTAGCAGCAGGATTATTTGGGATTTTTGTTTCTGTGAAAGTGCTCAGTTGACAGTGTGTTACCTGGACATGTCACGTATGTAATGGGAAAATGGGGCAGGGACCAATGTGAATGGGCAAATAGTCTCTGTAAAGTGCTGCAGAATATGTGTGCGCTATATAAATAACTGGTAATAAATAAAATAAATAATATCACAAATAATCCAGGCTTGTTATCTACTGCTTATATTATAGCTTTAATGGGCATATTTATCACACGCCACATATTTTATGCAGATGTGATATATTTTGTGTAAATTTGCAACGTGAAAATTAATATTTTCATGCAGATTTATTATTTGCCATGAGACAGTCTCCGATAAGAGCTGATCCCAGCAAAGAGCTGAAGGCTTACACTATCACACTGCTTACTACAGTATTTCAGGTGCACTGTAGCCAATGGGCCTAATTCAGACCTGGGGGTATATTTACTAAGAATCGTATTTGTGTCGATTTGGTGGGAGTTTCATCTCAAATTGTATTGGTCGTGTTTTTTTGCAACATTTTGAATAAATTGCATGTAATTTATTAAGCTGCCGAGTTGTCTTCTTTCGTATTTTCCTATGTCGATGTGATTCGTATTGTCGGGCAGTGTTTTACGGGAGTGATTAGTAAAACACTGTCGGACATAACACAATGAATCCCATCCGGATCAATGAGATCCGTGCAGGACTTCATTGTGTACATGATGAGGTGTTTAAAGGGTTAAAAAACTATAAAAAAATTGCGTGGGGTCCCCCCTACCAAGCATAACCAGCCTCGGGCTCTTTGAGCCGCCTGGTTGTAAAAATACAGGGGAAAAATAGCGTAGGGTCCCCCCATATTTAAACAACCAGCGCCGGGCTCTGCGTCCGGTCCTGGTTCAAAAAATACGGGGGACAAAAGATGTAGGGGTCCCCGGTATTTTTTAAACCAGCATCGGGCTCCACTAGCCAGAGAGATAATGCCACAGCCTAGGGACACTTTTATACTGGTCCCTGCGGCCGTGGCATTACCCCCCAACTAGTCAGCCCTGGCCGGGATACCCTGGAGGAGTGGGGACCCCTTAAATCAAGGGGTCCCCCCCTCCAGCCACCCAAGGGCCAGGGGTGAAGCCCGAGGATGTCCCCCCCATCCGTGGGCGGTGGATGGGAGGCTGATAGCCTATGTGTAAAAATAAAGAATATTGTTTTTTGTAATAGAACTACAATTCTACTACAAAAAAACACCCCCCCAAAAAAGTACACAGATACCGTGACAGTACAATTTTAATTACACACACTTACACACTCACATACTTACCTACATCCAACGCTGCGATTCACGTCCACTTGTCCAGTAGAATCCACGGATTACCTGTAAAAATAAAATTATACTTACCAACAATCCAGTGTAGATCTGTCCTCTTCTTCGTCGTAATCCACGTACTTGTTTAAAATAAAAACCCGAACACCCGATCCTCACAACTAAAGGGGTTCCATGTTTACACATGGAACCCCTTTTCCCAAATGGCAGGACCCCCCGTGGCTTCTGTCAGTGAAGGTCCCGCCAGCCAATAAGGGAGCGCCACGTCATGGCACTCTCCTGATTGGCTGTGCGCTCCTGCACTGTCAATCAGGAGGAGTGCACTGGTTACAATGTAGCTTAGCTCAGCTCCATTGTAACCAATGATGGGAACTTTGCGGTCTGCGGTTAACCGCAAAGTTAATTGGGGTCACTCTTGTGGTCACGGGGGGTCCCGCTATTCAGGAAAAGGGGTTCCATGTGCAAACATGGAACCCCTTTAGTTGTGAGGATCGGGTTTTCGGGTTTTTATTTTAAACAAGTACGTGGATTACGACGAGAAAGAAGAGGACAGATCTACACTGGATTGTTGGTAAGTATAATTTTATTTTTACAGGTAATCCGTGGATTCTACTGGACAAGTGGACGTGAATCGCAGCGTTGAATGTAGGTAAGTATGTGAGTGTTAAGTGTGTGTAAATAAAATTGTACCGTCACGGTGTCTGTGTACTGTTTTTTTGGGGGGTATTTTTTTTGTGGTAGAACTACAGGTACCAGTGGGCCCCTTATTTCCCCGCATGCTGGTACTTGTGGTTCTCCAAGTACCAGCTTGCAGGGAAGGGTTGTTGGGACTTGTAGTTCTATTTAAAAAAAACAATATTCTTTATTTTTCACAAAGGCTATCAGCCTCCCATCCACCACCCACGGATGGGGGGACAGACTCAGGCTTCACCCCTGGCCCTTGGGTGGCTGGCTCCTCCAGGGTACCCCGGCCAGGGGTGACTGGTTGGGGGGGGGAGGTAATGCCATGGCCGCAGGGACCAGTATAATAGTGTCCCCCGGCTGTGGCATTATCTCTCTGGCTAGTGGAGCCCGATGCTGGTTTAAAAAATACGGGGGACCCCTACATCTTTTGTCCCCCGTATTTTTTGAACCAGGACCGGACGCAGAGCCCGGTGCTGGTTATTTAAATATGAGAGGACCCTACGCTATTTTTCCCTAGTATTTTTACAACCAGGACCGGCTCAAAGAGCTCGAGGCTGGTTATGCTTAGGAGGGGGGACCCCACGCAACTTTTTCCTTTGATTTTTAACCCTTTCACACCCCTACCCACAGATAAGCATGCACGGATCTCACTGATCCGTGCATGCCTATCAGAATACGGATTTAAAAAAAACAGGTCTATTTTAAAAATGCTTTTTTATGCGAATTCGAATATTTACCGGCAGTGTTTGGCTATTGCCGGCAGTGATTGTGAATACGAATTCAGGGTACCCCGGCCAGGGGTGACTAGTTGGGGGGGGGGGGGGGGTAATGCCACGGCCGCAGGGACCAGTATAAAAGTGTCCCCCGGCTGTGGCATTATCTCTCTGGCTAGTGGAGCCCGATGCTGGTTTAAAAAATACGGGGGACCCCTACATCTTTTGTCCCCCGTATTTTTTGAACCAGGACCGGACGCAGAGCCCGGTGCTGGTTATTTAAATATGAGGGGACCCTACGCTATTTTTCCCCTGTATTTTTACAACCAGGACCGGCTCAAAGAGCCCGATGCTGGTTATGCTTAGGAGGGGGGACCCCACGCAACTTTTTCCTTTGATTTTTAACCCTTTCACACCCCTACCCACAGATAAGCATGCACGGATCTCACTGATCCGTGCATGCCTATCAGAATACGGATTAAAAAAAACAGGTCTATTTTAAAAATGCTTTTTTATACGAATTCGAATATTTACCGGCAGTGTTTGGCTATTGCCGGCAGTGATTGTGAATACGAATTCTTTGTAAATTACCGAGTTGTATACAATAACAGGCGTGTTTGACCGATGGTGTATTCATTCGTATTTGTGAACTCTGCCGTTAAAACAAATACGAATGCCTTCATCACTGCCGAGATTTGTGTTTAGTAAATTCCAGAGATGACACTTTGAAAAAAAAATACAAAATCGGACAAAATCAGGAGCTTAGTAAATATATCCCCAGATCGCAGCAGCAAATTTGTTCTCTAATGGGCAAAACCATGGGGGTGATTCCAAGTTGATCGCAGCAGGAAGTCTGTTAGCAATTGGGCAAAACCATGTGCACTGCAGGGGAGGCAGATATCACATGTGCAGAGAGAGCTAGATTTGGGTGGGGTGTGTTCAATCTGCAATCTAAATTGCAGTGTAAAAATAAAGCAGCCAGTATTTACCCTGCACAGAATTAAAATAACCCACCCAAATCTAACTCTCTCTGCACATGTTATATCTGCCTCCCCTGCAGTGCACATGGTTTTGCCCAACTGCTAAAAAATTTCCTGCTGCGATCAACTTGGAATTACCCCCCATGGGGGTAATTCTGAGTTGATCGCAGCAGGAACTTTGTTAGCAGTTGGGCAAAACCATGTGCACTGCAGGGGAGGCAGATATAACATGTGCAGAGAGAGTTAGATTTGGGTGGGTTATTTTGTTTCTGTGCAGGGTAAATACTGGCTGCTTTATTTTTACACTGCAATTTAGATTGCAGATTGAACACACCCCACCCAAATCTAACTCTCTCTGCACATGTTATATCTGCCTCCCCTGCAGTGCACATGGTTTTGCCCAACTGCTAACAAAGTTCCTGCTGCGATCAACTCAGAATTACCCCCCATGTGCACTGCAGGGGGAGGGGGCAGATATAACATGTGCAGAGAGTTATAGGCCCTACACACATGCCGATTTGTTTGAAAGATATGAACGAGAACTCGTTCATATCTTTCAGTGTGGAGGCTCCAGCGATAAACGATGCGCGCCCAGCGCTCGTTCATTGCTGGTCCCCCGTTGGCTGTGCATGCAGGCCAATATGGACGATCACGTCCATATTTTCCTGCACTTCAATGGTGCCGTGTGACGGGGGGAGTGAAGAAACTTCACTCCCCCCGTCACTGCCCCCCCCCCCCCCCCCGCCGCCGGTTGCTCGTCGGCCGTATCCGCCGTCGGGCAGCTCATCGGCCAGTGTGTAGGGCCCATTAGATTTGGGTGTGGTGTGTTCAAACTGAAATCTAAATTGCAGTGTAAAAATGAAGCAGCCAGTATTTACCCTGCACAGAAACAAAATAACACACCCAAATCTAACTCTCTCTGCACATGTTATATCTGCCCCCCCTGCAGTGCACATGGTTTTGCCCTTTAGAAATTTTCTGCTGCAATCAGGTCTGAATTAGGCCCAATGCGTGTACATGACCATTATCTGGGGCAGACTGAGAGGGATGGAGCATCGCTCTCCCTTAAAATTTGAAATATACAGTAGTAGCCATAGCTACTGTAGGCTAACGTCGTCCGCAGATGGCTCCTATCTCCTACAGATGCCTCCTGCTGCATTACAGTTTCAATTACACCGAATTGCACAGCCTCCAATGCGTGCCAAAGGCGTGTAGCAAAAATAATTGGGTGGAGCTTTATGGGGAAGGGGTGTGGCCACAGAATAGTACCAATTCACATTACACTGCAAGGTAGTGTCTGTTATTCTAATTACATTTCATAGTAGTGTCCCGTATTCAAATTACACCACACAGTGAGAGCCCCTTATACACAGAGGGTGGTGTGTGTGTGTGTGGTGGGGGGGGGGGGGGGCACTTACTGCACTGCTCCCATTTGCCCTGCAATCTGCTACCTCTGTCCCCAGACGTCTCACACTCACACCGCACAACAGAGACTCACTGCCGTACCGATGCTGCCTGCTCTCAAAGATACAGCTGCCAGCGCTACAACTTCACAATCGGGATAGCGGCAGATGGTGTGCCCATAGTACAAATGTGCTTTGTGCAAAGCACCATCTACCCTACCCTAGATAACGCCCTGATAACACCCACCAAGGGACCCTCTGTATGCATATGAGGGATATCACACTTGTAGCAATAATATGTGACACTCTCCATTAAAGAAAGCTGTGTATGCAGCCAAAATGTTTAATGTACATTGGTGATAGTGGACACCTGACAGTACGTGCAGGAGTCAGTGCGGGAGTAAAAGTTTAGTTCACCGCGTGCTGCTGGAGAGAGGGTCTCATGCTGAAAGTGGGGTTTGCAGGACAGCGCTTTATAAAAGGTTGGTTACTGAACGTTGCGGGGCACGCTGAGGTAATGGTAGGAGAAGGAAGCATTCGAGTTCTGCCTGACATATCTGGCTGCAGCCGCCGCTGATGGTGAGCTGAAGGAACCCCGCAGGAGAAGCCGGACCCAGAGAACTGGAGGTCTGTTGTGGGGAGAACTTTGATGGTCATTTTAGAGGTGGAGCAGAGCACTAGGAATAGCCCCCCCTTGGTGCCTTGTAGTTAGAGGAGGCAGAATGGAGGCGTGGCTCCCCTGATTAGGGTGTCTGTCCCCATAAATCCCGTACTAGCGCCTACCGACAAAGACTCATTGCTTCAACAGCGCTGCCTGCTGTCAGAGTTACAGTGGCCAGCAAGACAACTTCCCAATCGGCATAGCAAATGGATGGTGCGCCCTGTGTGCAAAGCACCATCTGCCCTACCCTAATTACAGCCCTGGTGGCAGTAGGCCCTTAAAGTGCAGACATGCTGCCACTTGTTATTCCCTAAGTGAAAGAAGAAAAGTTGCAGGTGCACACTGTAGGCACCAGTGGCGGTTTTAGGTGCGGGGCAGCAGGGCGGGTGTCCGGGACACTGCTGCCTGAGGTGACCCTGCGCCCGCCCGCTTCCGTATACTCAGAATTGGGGCGTAGCCTCATGGGAAGGGGGCATGGCCTCACGGGAAGTGCCATGATTGCGGGCCATGCCTCTGTTTTCACCACTGTGGGTGGGCATGCCGAGTGCTCGGTGAGATGCTGGCATGCCCTCTGTCCCTCTTCAGGTGAATAGTCTGTTCACTGCCGCCCTGAGAGGGACAGTTGGGAGGTACAGTATGCTGCTGCAGTCAGACCCAGGACAGAGAGCTGGTGACTGGTGAGTGACGACACATGCGCGCACACACACACACACTCTCACACACATTCACACTCACTCTCTCTCTCTCTATAAAGGGTCTCTACCTGGCGCAATGTGTATAAAAGGCTCTACCTGGCGCAATGAGGTTCAATATAGAAAAATGCAAAGTAATGCATTTTGGGACAATAAGCATACATGCATCGTACACTCTAAATGGGGAAATTATAGGGGTAACTGTAAAAAGATTTGGGGGTGCTCATAGATAATAGGCTTAATAACAGTACACAATGTCAAAATGCAGCAAAGAAGGCAAGTAAAGTGCTCGCATGCATAAAACGAGGCATTGAGACAAGGGACGAGGATGTAATCCTGCCGTTGCACAAATCCTTGGTATGTCCGCACCTGGAATATTGTGTTACATTTTGGGCACCATATTATAAAAAGATATCGAGGAACTAGAAAGAGTTCAAAGGTGAGCTACTAAATTGATTAAAGGGTTAGAGACACTGTAGTATGAGGAAAGGCTTAGTAGGTTAAATATGTATACACTAGAAAAGAGGTGTCAAAGAGGAGACATTAATAATATCTTCAAATATGTAAAGGATCATTACAAGGAGTTAGCAGGTGATTTGTTTATTAAAAGAACTCTGTATTGGACACGTGGGCACTCTCTGAAGCTAGAGGAGAGAAAATTTTGTACACAACGTAGGAAAGGATTCTTCACGGTAAGGGCAATAAAAATGAGGAACTCCCTGCCGGAGAAGGTAATAATGGCAGACTCTGTAAATTAATTTAAAAACCGATTGGACAAAATTCTGACTGGAAAAAGTATCCAGGGTTATAGCCTTTAACATAGTGATATTAATCTGGAAGTGGTAAGAATCATTGTTGTCAATTGGTACTAAACCATTACTTCAGCAGGTGCATTAAAATATGAACATCACAAAATACAGGTTGAACCCGATGGGCATTTTGCCTCTTTCAACCTCACTATGTAACTATGTGATGTGTATAAGGGGCTCCACCTGGCGCAACCTGTATAAGAGCTCTACCTTGTGCAATGTGCATAAGGGGATCTATCTGGCATAACATGTATAAGGGGGTCTACCTGGCGGAACTTGTATAAAAGGGTCTCTAGCTGGCATAATATCTATAAGGGGCTCTGCTGTACTGTGGTGTAATGTGTGTAAGGGGCCGTGCGGTGTAATGTTACTGACATACACTACTCTGCAGTGTAATATGATTTTGCACTATTCTGTGGACACCCCCCCTATATTCTGGGCTCGCACCTCCGGCGCACACTGTCCTTGTTGTCAATGAGGGAGGGGGGGGGGGGCGAGCAAAGGAAAAATTTGCCTTGGGCACCACAAGGTCTAGAACAAGCGCTTGTAGGCACCAAGCACTGCTAATAACAATAATAATGATAATAATAATAATAGCAAACTTTGCAATTTAACATATACTGGAAATAAGATACTTTGCATACTTTTTGGCCAAAAATGTATAGTCTCACCCACCGTGTCAAGGTGACCTCATCACAGGTGGGTCCCTTACACTAAGTCTACTAGGTCGCCTTGATGTGGTGGGTGGGACCATATATTTTAGGCCAAAAATTATGGCAAGTATCTAATTTTTAGTCTATGTTATATTACAGCGTTTACTATTATTATTGTTTTTAGCAGTGCTTAGTGTCTAGGGTGTGCACCTGCAACGTTTCTTCTTTCTGTGTGAAACTACAAGTCTCAGCATGGTAGCACCTCTCATTAAGCTTGGAATTAGGGTGTGCAGTCTGCCATACGGGACTTGCAGCTTCTCAACTGAGCCTGCCTGCCTTGTCAAACATTGGCCTCAGGTTCCCATCTATTCAATTAATTAATGAGGAAAATAAACAGAGTGGGGAACGTGGCCCCTGAGCCCCCCTAGCCCCTAAACTGATTCTGCTAACCTAGTCGTTTTCAGTTGTTAATGTATATGAAGACCCTAAAACACTTAAAGAATGACATGGATAAGAACGCTGGCTACTTCTTGGCCAAGTCACTCCTTCATTCAGCTACTTCTCCATGTCACTATTAGTCTGGGAGTGTGATATTTGGCTACAATGTCACTGCCCAATGCCACACTCACCGTCAGATTGCCCCTAACTCGCACCTGCCATGGAAAAGCATAGGTAATGAGATCACAATGCCTCAGTGAAGTTCCTCTTCTTTCAGCTCTGATAAAGGAGTAATAGGAAAGAACACCTAAAAATCTGATTTGCAGTAAGCAGAGAAGGTGACTCTTGTCACTGTGCTTCTTCCCACAATAATTTATTACAGAGCATGGATAATAATAAGATTGTCTGGGGCGTAGGTCATTACAGTTACGTCATGAAAGTCACTCCGGGGATGCAGGAAGAAATGGAGCATGATGCTAATCCAGACAGTGTAGACATTGTACAAAACCCTTTACCATTTCCACTCCAACAGGCTTTCCAAAGCAATAAACATATGCACAGCTAGGATTGCATGAGCAATCAGACTATAACCGCCCCCCCCCCCCCCCCCCTTTTTTTATTTATCTAAACTGGGAAAAAGTAGATTTACTTTTCTCAGCCGCATAATACAGAAACATTGAGATGTATTACTTTTGTTTATTGTAAAAGTGCAGTTTTGCAGCTAATATGGAATTCGTAAAAGTATTTGAAATATTGTACCTTATTCTGAGCTACAGTATTATGCCCAATTTTGAATTTGATGGACTGTGTACTACTATGGTCTAGGAAGCTGTCTCTCCATAAAGTGACAGTAGTAGTTATACTGTATGTATGGCACTCAAAGCACACACTGACAAAACAACAGCTTGAAGCTCCCTCTAGTGCCAACATATGATAAGACGCGATCAGTAAAAACCTGTATAAATATCCAGAATTACAATGCAGCACCAGTATGATCCACCTGATGGCTGGCAGTCCATGCTGGGACGTGTACTTTCACAATACCCATATCCAGGCCAGTAATTAGGTAGCTAAGAGGCAGTAGGCACTGCAGGCCATGTGTCCAAGTTGGTGAAGGGAGCGTTGGTGAAGGGAGGGGATTGTCAGCAGGAGGCCCCATGATCAGCCCCAAAGTCTTAGAACCTCAATAAGTCAGATATGATGAGAAATCCTCACCTACCAAGCGGCACTACCCAGTGGGGTAACCAGTAGATGGGGCACCCAGGCACATGAACAATGACAATGTGTCCTCCCCCAACCCTCCCCTCCCATCGTTCAGTTGATTTTTTTTTCTTGTATTGCTGCTGTACGGATGTGGCTGCTGTGCAGCTAGGACTGTAACCACCAGGAACTAGGACCCAGCACAGCTCTGCAACAAGCCTGGCTGGTGTGTGTGTGTGTGTGTGTGTGTGTGTGTGTGTGTGTGTGTGTGTGTGTGTGTGTGTAAAAAGACAGAGGGGGAGGCTGATAAAACACAGAGGGAATCTGACAGAGAGGAAAGCTGAGAGACATTGAGGGGGAAACTAAGAGACACAGAGAGGGAGGCTGAAAAATAGGGGGAGGCTGAGATACACAGTGGGGGGGGGGGGGGGCGGTGAGAGATACGCGGAGGCTGAGCGACACAGAATGAGAGGGGAGACTGAGGGACGCAGAGTGAGGTGGAGGCTGAGGGATAAGGGAGAGGGTCCTGGAGTGACAGGGGGCAGGAGGCTACAAAGACAGAAGGCTGGAGTGGGTACAGGGGGCAGGAAGTGATATAGGAGGCACGAGTCTGGTTGAACCTTTGATGATGCATTGGTTATATTCCTACATAAACAGGCATATTCCAGATAAGGTGATCATGAATAATGAATACCGACTGAAGACACTGTCTGTTCTGGGAGGATCTGTTTCTTCAGAGGTTCCCCGATGCAGTGAAAGCATCATGTAGGTAAGGACTATTTGGAATAGAATGAAGAGGAATACACCTAAAGTGCCGAGAAAAAGATGGCGTGTCATGCTGACACACCCATTTCGAGTGGCCTCGTCCCTTTTGTGGCATGCGCATCTTTAGTGTACGCTTAAAGTACCGCTAAGACATTTTTCTACTTGCACCACTTCCCACAACATCACCTCATGGGCACTCACTTTATTATCTTAAAACATAAAGCTATACCGCTAGACTCGCTATTACACACACTACGTACCAAGTACGCTATTTGCGTACTGAGTACCGTAATGATACGCACTTAGCGTATCAGACGCTGTGCCGTGGGCACAACGCACACGCAGCACGTACGCACATGGGTTCACGCTACGTACTAAGTACGCTATTTGCTCACTGAGTACCGTATTGATACGCTCTTAGCGTATCAGACGCCGTGCCGTGGGTACAACATACACGCGGCGCGGACGCACACAGAGTGATATACTGTAAACCTTATTAATGAGACAATGTAAGGATATGCTTATACTCTAAACCTTGGCAGTCAAGTACTGTAACGATGTAATACCTTAAAACCTTAACAATGCTTATACACCTTATACCGATTAATACGCTATGGAAGCCCTTTGCCGGAAAGTGAAAACACAACACCGGTTTGTGGTAAACCACTGGGCTCTAACACCGCAGTGGATTATTCAGAGAAAAGGGGTAAACAGATACAAGTTATACACTACAGGCTAACAAGGAAATCTAAACAGAATAATAGAGAATAATGGCTACAGAGAATATACATACGTGGGGAATCGTTCGCAAGCGCGTCCTGGACCAGTCCTCAGCTATCAGGTAGAAAGCCTTCAGAGTCTTGCGTCCGGCCAGGCAACAGTGGTCTTTTATTCACAACATGCATACACAATACAATGGTCACTGTAATCTCATTGTTCATTGGACACAGGGATGTGTCCTTACATTACAGCAAAGGTCATAGGTGGATTTGAACAGGTAGGCGATGTCCTTTCCCAACTGCTCTGGTGGGAGGTATCCTCTGGATTCCCGCCGCATGTGTAATTTACAGCAAATACAGTTAATGTTCATAATCTACTTCTGTACATAACTATACGCAGGAGCAAGCGATCTTTTCCTAACTAACACCGGAATGTTACCCTTAAAATACCCTACAGCTGGATACTAGACATCACCTTCCAACCTTTATCTGACCCTTCCTATCATGCAAAGACGAATCTCTCTGTCCAGGAACTGTTTAAACTAACATTACTCGCTGTCATGGTCTAGGGGAACAATATCTACAAAATGCACTATTTGGGTTAATTATGTAATGTTCTGATTACACGCTACGCGTTCACAAACCCCGCCGTAATTACACATATCATGCGCACGAGTCGCCGGAGCGTCTCTTACGCAACTTGCGGATGTGTGCACGCACGGGGGACTGGGTGCACGAGCAGCGTGCACATGCATGAGGGGTTAGTACAAGGGATATGTATAACGATATTTTTCGACTTTGACAGTCCACCCTTTGGCACTCAACAATAACTGCCACTATCTAAACAGAAAAACAGAAAAATATACAATACAATCTCTACAGATGGTTAGATTAAAAGGAAAACAATACAATACCTAAAAATGATTGGGTAGTGGGAGGAGTGGAGTATGTGGGAAATGTATGACCTAGTGGGATAGTAAAAGCATGTATGTATGAACTTCATGTCTGAGGGGCATGTATCATCGTGCCGTACATGTTCTAGATAAGCTTCAAGGTATTGCGAAGTATACATTAAATCCTTCTTATCCCGTATTAAGGGTCTGTAAGTGGGCCAACAAACACTACCGAGCTCTTTTCGGCTTCTTGTTCCAACAAATGGGGTGCACATTTAGTTGATGATACATGCAGGGGGAAAAACATGTGAATGCTAATATATGTATCTATATCACCTGTCGACTATGTGTGTCACTACCTGAAGGTTGTAGAGATGAAGAAAAGACATGTGTCACAAATACATTCACATAATAATGTGTGCAATCATCTTTGGGTGTTGGTTGGAGTCTTGTCCGGATGGCTGTATCCTTGCTGTGGGTGGTAATCAAAGTCTTTCGAGTGTCCATATAAAGTCTTCAAAGTATCCATCAAAGTCTGTAGAAATGTCCATCAAAGTCTGTAGTCTTCTTCCGAATGGATGTCTTTTTGCTTGGGAGAAAAACAAAGGAGAAACGGGTGAAAGAAACGGACCGTGGAATCACGTCTTATCACAGCATTGTCTCAATTGATGGATTATAAATCAAACCAGTTTGTGTAACAATGCCCTCGCTCCTCAAACTCATCACTTTGGTACTGCGCTTGCACCGCATTAAAATCCGAACACATCTAAATATCAAACCAATCATTATGACAACTCCCAGGACACAAAGGAGAAACTTTCCTACATTCACGATAACATGTTGAGCCCATTCTCCTAAACCTGAGAACCAATTGCGTGGGTTCAACCATGAAACCCAGCCGGTCAGTTCATTACTCACAGCAGTCAGGGTAAGGTTGTGTCTCCTTCGGAACTTCCACTTCAATTGCAAGATATCGTCCATGTTTTGATCTATGACCTCGGTGGGGTCATCAGTGCTGTTTGTAATGTACGTGGAGCTCTTCACACCATACTGAGTTGCTAGGGTGACACAGTACCCGCCTGTCACCGCTGTGATGTAATTGAGAACCATCCTGTGCTGGATCAGTTCCATTTTGTAAGCTTGCAATTCCCTCCCAGTATACCTGAAGGTGTCATCATACATCTCGGTGATATTGTCTATCAGGTTCGCTAGCGCATGAATAAACCTAAATTTTATAATTCCTCTGACGGTATGGGTGATATCTAACGCTAGTAGGAATTGAATCCCGGTGGATTCGTGGATCAAATCAGAGGCTGCGTGCTCTGTCCTATCTACAAGGTGTCTCTTAACGATGTGTTCGTAGTGAGTGTGAGTGTAAGGAGCTTGAGCATTGCGGTGAACGTCTTTCATCTTATTATGGGTAATGGTCATTACTTCTGGCAACACTCTTCCAATGTAACACAATCCCTCTGAGTTTGGGGCAAGCCACTTATACGCCTTCCTCCCACATATGAAATATGCATCATCGGGGAGAACATATGGGACAGAATATGACATCACCATATTGCAAACCTTCCAGGTGAAAAATCCTATCCCTAACTCTCTCATTTGTTCAGTACACGTATCAGGCTGTATGATATGCGCACAGTACCCTAGAGATACTTCTCCAACCCGCATGGTCCTACTTCCTAGAGTATACCTGTACCGAAAATACCTCCCACCGTCGGCTATTTGGCGTATAAGTTCTGGGTCTACGGCCATTCTATCGGCTCTGTGTGAAAATGCCATGGTTTGGTTATTCCATGTCACTTCCCAATTTCCCGGCTTTCGGGGATTGGAAATGTTGAAACATATTAAGGACCTATCCACATGATATTGGTGGAGCTTCAAACTAGGAGGCCTAGAAATATTAAATGTCTTGTCCACCGGTCTCCCACCCCTTAATTCAAGTACCTCATCTAGTGTTAAAGGGTACGGTACTAATCCTGACTTGCTCTGACCTTGAGGTACTTGTGAGCACACCCAGCATTCTGTTTGGTTTAAAACCTTACCCACTAATGAGTGATAGTCACTCAATGGATGACGGTCCATGTTGATATTAAGGCTGGACTGACATCTCTGGATGCACCCGTCCTTGTCATCAGAACCCATTCCAGATCCTTTCTCGACCTCTCTGGTACTCTCTCCGAAATAGACTGCTCTGGTCAACAACAGGGTCAACAGGAAAACCCGGAACGCAGTCTCTTGGGGTAAGTCCATCTTGCAGGAGGAGAAAGAAAGAGTGGTAATGGGAGGTAAGAAAGAAAGGGAAAGAAAACTGGTGCGATAACCGCCTCTGGTCGTGTAGTTTTCTGTGCTCAGGTGCCGTGACAACAGTCCTGCCTCTCAACCTTCCCGGAACAGGCACTCCAGTGATACGATTTCCTCCACACTCTGCTCTTTGTCACGGGCTTTCTCTGGGTCAGCGACCTTCTTACAGTGGGACGAGTGGACCCAAGTCTCTCTTTCGACAACCTTCAATGCTGTCGTGCTGGTTAGTAAGACTTGGTACGGTCCTTCCCACCGGTCAATAAGGCAACCTGAGCGTAGAAAATTTTGAATCATTACATAATCCCCAGGTTCAATGTCATGACAATTACTGTCTGGTAGGTCAGGAATCACCAGCTTTAGATTGCTGTTTTGATTCCTCAACTGCTTGCTCATCTTAACCAAATACTTTACAGTTACTTCATTATTGCATTTCAAATCATCCTGGGGGTCAATCATTACATGGGGTTGTCGACCAAAAAGAATCTCAAAGGGTGATAGGTTAAGAGGGGACCTGGGAGTGGTTCTGATGCTGTACAATACAAGATGCAAAGCTTCTGGCCATAACAATCCAGTTTCAGCCATCACTTTGCTCAGCTTGTTCTTAATAGTGCTGTTTACTCTTTCCACTTTCGCACTCGCCTGTGGGCGGTACGGAGTATGCAGCTTACTATTAATTCCCATTAATTTGCACATTACCTGAAAGACTTCACCTGTAAAATGGGTACCCCTATCACTTTCAATTATCCTAGGGATACCATACCTGCACACAAATTCCTGCACAATTTTCTTTGCAGTAAACACAGCAGTATTTGTGGCAGCGGGGAACGCTTCTACCCAATTTGAAAACACATCAATACAAACTAACACATACTTTAAATTTCTACAGGGTGGCAATTGTATGAAATCAATCTGTATTACCTGAAAAGGGCAACCTGTTGGTGGGATATGGGATGGTTCTGTTGGTATTGACTTTCCAATATTCTTCCTCAAGCAGGTAAGGCATGTCATTGCTCTCTTACCCGCATGAGAAGAGAATCCTGGCGCGCACCAGTAGGCTCTTACCAACTTGCACATACCCTCTTTGCCCAGATGAGTCAGACCATGTGCCGCCTCAGCTAAACTTGGAAGGTATGCTCTGAGAGCTACTGGCTTACCCTGTCCTTCTGTCCAGAGTCCTGAGGACTCCTGGCCATATCCTTTTGACCTCCAGACTGCCTTTTCCTGTGGGGAACACACATTTTGCATTTCACTCAATTTTTGTGTGTTGACGGTATTGAATACCATCAGTTGTGTGATGTCTGTCTGTATGGGGGTGCTGGCTGCTGATTTAGCAGCTTCGTCTGCCCGGCTGTTACCAAGTGGCACTGGGTCTTGGCTGTACGTGTGGGCTTTACACTTGATAACAGCCACTCTGTCAGGTTCCTGTATCGCTGCTAGAAGTCTTTTGATGTGGGTCGCATGTGCCACGGGTGTGCCAGCTGCCGTCATGAAATTTTTGAGGCGCCATAGGGCCCCAAAATCATGCACTACTCCAAAAGCATAACTAGAATCCGTGTAGATATTGGCTGACTTACCCTTAGCCAATTCACACGCTCTGGTTAGGGCGACCAGCTCAGCAACCTGTGCTGAGTGAGGTGGGCCCAGGGGTTCTGCTTCTATGGTACCTTTGTCAACTACGACTGCGTATCCAGTACACAAGTCTCCCAAGTCTGTCTGTCTGTGGCAACTACCGTCAGTGTAAAAAGTAAAATCTACGCCTTCCAGTGGGTTGTCACTAATGTCGGGCCTTGCAGTGAAAGTTTGGTTCAAATATTCCATACAATCATGTGTGTCAGTGTCTGTACTAAATCCTCCTTCACCATCACTCTCATCCCCCACCCTTTGTGCCTGTCCAGGCACACCTGGGAGATATGTTGCAGGATTTAGTGCGCTGCATCTCCTTATGGTGACGTTTACAGGGGCCATTAGTGCTAATTCCCACCTTGTAAACCGTGCTGATGAGATGTGTCTGGTTTGGGCAGAATTCAGTAAGGCTGACACTGCATGAGATGTATGGATGGTCAGGTTGTGTCCTAAAACTACATCTTCGCTTTTACTCACTAGCAATGCTATCGCTGCAACACTTCGCAAGCATGTGGGGAGAGACCGTGCTACGGTGTCCAATTGTGCACTGTAGTAGGCTACCGGCCTGCTGGATTCACCATGTCTCTGGGTTAAAACACCTGCCGCACACCCAGCACTCTCCGTACCGTATAATTAAAAGGGTTTCCCTTAATCTGGCATACCTAATGCTGGTGCCTGTGATAGGCACTGTTTAAGTCTCTCAAATGCTAGTTCTGTGTGCGAAATCCGATCTGGTTTGTTTGACGAGACCATCTCTTGCAAAGGTAAGGCTAGTATGGAAAACCCTGGGATCCAGTTTCGGCCATACCCACACATTCCTAGGAAAGTGCGGATCTGTTGCTGGGTTTGTCATGTCGCGAATCGCCTGTATTCTATCAGCGGTGAGGTGTCTCAGTCCTTGTGTTAAGCAATGTCCCAAATATTTTACCTTGGTCTGGCATAACTGCAACTTATCCTTTGAAACCTTGTGTCCCGTATCAGAAAGGTGAAACAGAAGCTGTTTTGTGTCTCTCAAGGACGATTCGAGTGAATCAGAACACAGCAGTAAGTCATCTACATACTGTATTAATACTGATCCGCTCTCAGGTTGAAAGGATTGTAAACAGTCATGCAAAGCCTGTGAGAAAATACTTGGGCTGTCAATGAAACCTTGGGGTAAGCGAGTCCAGGTGTACTGTACTCCTCTGTATGTAAATGCAAACAAGTATTGGCTGTCAGAGTGCAGAGGGACCGAGAAGAAGGCAGGGCAGAGGTCAATAACAGTGAAAAATTTCGCAGTAGGAGGGATTTGCATAAGGATGACAGCTGGATTTGGCACTACGGGGAATTGGCTCTCAACTATTTTGTTTATCCCCCTTAGATCCTGCACTAGCCTGTAACCCCTCCCCCCACTCTTTTTCACAGGGAAGATGGGACTATTGGCAGTGCTGGACGTCCTAACTAGGATGCCCTGTTGCAGCAAGCGCTCTATAACTGGGTACACTCCTAACTCCACCTCTGGCTTCAGAGGATACTGTGGGATTTTTGGAGCTATCCTACCATCTTTTACTTGAACTACTACAGGAGCTACATTTGCCATCAATCCATTGTCTTGTCCATCTTTGGTCCAGAGGGATTCCGGTATCTGGGAGATCATTTCCTCTACCTTGGATGGACACCTGTTTGTAACAGCAGTGTGTGACATTAACCTTTTTGGGGAGTCTAACATATCCTGCACTTCTTGAGCGTGATTCTCGGGTATATCTAAGAAAACACCTTCAGGAGTACAATAATAAGATTTTACTCACCGGTAAATCTATTTCTCGTAGTCCGTAGTGGATGCTGGGACTCCGTAAAGGACCATGGGGAATAGCGGCTCTGCAGGAGACTGGGCACAACTAAAAGAAAGCTTTTGGTCTATCTGGTGTGCACTGGCTCCTCCCTCTATGACCCTCCTCCAGACCTCAGTTAGGATACTGTGCCCAGAAGAGCTGACACAATAAGGAAGGATTTTGAATCCCGGGTAAGACTCATACCAGCCACACCAATCACACCGTATAACTCGTGATACTATACCCAGTTAACAGTATGAACAATAACTGAGCCTCTCAACAGATGGCTCAACAATAACCCTTTAGTTAAACAATAACTATATACAAGTATTGCAGACAATCCGCACTTGGGATGGGCGCCCAGCATCCACTACGGACTACGAGAAATAGATTTACCGGTGAGTAAAATCTTATTTTCTCTGACGTCCTAAGTGGATGCTGGGACTCCGTAAGGACCATGGGGATTATACCAAAGCTCCCAAACGGGTGGGAGAGTGCGGATGACTCTGCAGCACCTAATGGGCAAACTCTAGGTCCTCCTCAGCCAGGGTGTCAAACTTGTAGAATTTAGCAAATGTGTTTGACCCCGACCAAGTAGCTGCTCGGCAAAGTTGTAGAGCCGAGACCCCTCGGGCAGCCGCCCAAGAAGAGCCCACCTTCCTCGTGGAATGGGCTTTCACTGATTTAGGATGCGGCAGTCCAGCCACAGAATGTGCAAGCTGAATCGTACTACAGATCCAGCGAGCAATAGTCTGCTTTGAAGCAGGAGCACCCAGCTTGTTGGGTGCATACAGGATAAACAACGAGTCAGTTTTCCTGACACTAGCTGTCCTGGAAACATAAATTTTCAGGGCCCTGACTACGTCCAACAACTTGGAAGCCTCCAAGTCTTTAGTAGCCGCAGGCACCATGATAGGTTGGTTCAAATGAAAGGCTAATACCACCTTAGGGAGAAACTGGGGACGAGTCCTCAATTCTGCCCTATCCATATGGAAAATCAGATAAGGGCTTTTACATGACAAAGCCGCCAATTCTGACACACGCCTGGCCGAAGCCAAGGCCAACAACATGACCACTTTCCACGTGAGATATTTTAATTCCACGGTTTTAAGTGGCTCAAACCAATGTGACTTTAGGAAATCCAACACCACGTTGAGATCCCAAGGTGCCACTGGAGGCACAAAAGGGGGCTGAATATGCAGCACTCCCTTAACAAAAGTCTGAACTTCAGGTAGTGAAGCCAGTTCTCTCTGGAAGAAAATCGATAGAGCCGAAATCTGGACCTTAATGGAACCCAATTTTAGGCCCATAGTCACCCCTGACTGTAGGAAGTGCAGAAAACGGCCCAGCTGAAATTCCTCCGTTGGGGCCTTCCTGGCCTCACACCACGCAACATATTTTCGCCAAATGCGGTGATAATGGTTTGCGGTCACTTCTTTCCTAGCTTTAATCAACGTAGGAATGACTTCCTCCGGAATGCCCTTTTCCTTTAGGATCCGGTGTTCAACCGCCATGCCGTCAAACGCAGCCGCGGTAAGTCTTGGAGCAGACAGGGCCCCTGCTGCAGCAGGTCCTGTCTGAGCGGCAGAGGCCATGGGTCCTCTGAGATCATTTCTTGAAGTTCCGGGTACCAAGCTCTTCTTGGCCAATCCGGAACAATGAGTATAGTTCTTACTCCTCTTCTCCTTATTATCCTCAGTACCTTGGGTATGAGAGGAAGAGGAGGGAACACATAAACCGACCGGTACACCCACGGTGTCACTAGAGCGTCCACAGCTATCGCCTGAGGGTCTCTTGACCTGGCGCAATATCTTTCTAGCTTTTTGTTTAGGTGGGACGCCATCATGTCCACCTGTGGCCTTTCCCAACGGTTTACAATCAGTTGGAAGACTTCTGGATGAAGTCCCCACTCTCCCGGGTGGAGGTCGTGCCTGCTGAGGAAGTCTGCTTCCCAGTTGTCCACTCCCGGAATGAACACTGCTGACAGTGCTAACACGTGATTTTCCGCCCATCGGAGAATCCTTGTGGCTTCTGCCATCGCCGTCCTGCTTCTTGTGCTGCCCTGTCGGTTTACATGGGCGACTGCCGTGAGGTTGTCTGACTGGATCAGTATCGGCTGGTTTTGAAGCAGGGGTTTTGCCTGACTTAGGGCATTGAAAATGGCCCTCAGTTTCAGAATATTTATGTGTAGGGAAGTCTCCTGACTTGACCATAGTCCTTGGAAGTTTCTTCCCTGTGTGACTTCCCCCCAGCCTCGAAGGCTGGCATCCGTGGTCACCAGGACCCAGTCCTGTATGCCGAATCTGCGGCCCTCTTGAAGATGAGCACTTTGCAGCCACCGCAGCAGAGACACCCTGGTCCTTGGAGACAGGGTTATCAGCCGATGCATCTGAAGATGCGATCCGGACCACTTGTCCAACAGGTCCCACTGAAAAGTTCTTGCATGGAACCTGCCGAATGGAATTGCTTCGTAGGAAGCTACCATTTTTCCCAGGACTCGCGTGCAGTGATGCACCGACACCTGTTATGGTTTTAGGAGGCCTCTGACTAGAGATGACAGCTCCTTGGCCTTCTCCTCCGGGAGAAACACTTTTTTCTGTTCTGTGTCCAGAACCATCCCCAAGAACAGTAGACGTGTCGTAGGGACCAGCTGTGACTTTGGAATATTTAGAATCCAACCGTGCTGTTGTAGCACCTCCCGAGATAGTGCTACCCCGACCAACATCTGCTCCCTGGACCTCGCCTTTATCAGGAGATCGTCCAAGTACGGGATAATTAAAACTCCCTTTTTTCGAAGGAGTATCATCATTTCGGCCATTACCTTGGTAAATACCCTCAGTGCCGTGGATAGACCAAACGGCAACGTCTGGAATTGGTAATGACAATCCTGTACCACAAATCTGAGGTACTCCTGGTGAGGATGGTAAATGGGGACATACAGGTAAGCATCCTTGATGTCCAGTGATACCATGTAATCCCCCTCGTCCAGGCTTGCAATAACCGCCCTGAGCGATTCCATCTTGAACTTGAATTTTTTTATATATGTGTTCAAGGATTTCAAATTTAAAATGGGTCTCACCGAACCGTCTGGTTTCGGTACCACAAACATTGTGGAATAGTAACCCCGTCCTTGTTGAAGGAGGGGCACCTTGACTATCACCTGCTGGGAATACAGCTTGTGAATTGCCTCTAGCACTGCCTCCCTGCCTGAGGGAGTTGTTGGCAAGGCAGACTTGAGGAAACGGCGGGGGGGAGACGTCTCGAATTCCAGCTTGTACCCCTGAGATACTACTTGAAGGATCCAGGGATCCACCCGTGAGCGAGCCCACTGATTGCTGAAGTTTTTGAGACGGGCCCCCACCGTACCTGGCTCTGCCTGTGGAGCCCCAGCGTCATGCGGTGGACTTGGAGGAAGCGGGGGAGGACTTTTGCTCTTGGGAGCTGGCTGTATGCTACAGCTTTTTCCCTCTACCTCTGCCTCTGGGCAGAAAGGACGCGCCTTTAACCCGCTTGCCCTTATGGGGCCGAAAGGACTGTACCTGATAATACGGTGCTTTCTTTGGCTGTGAGGGAACATGGGGTAAAAATGCTGACTTCCCAGCTGTTGCTGTGGAAACGAGGTCCGAGAGACCATCCCCGAACAACTCCTCACCCTTATAAGGCAAAACTTCCATGTGCCTTTTAGAATCTGCATCACCTGTCCACTGCCGAGTCCATAACCCTCTCCTGGCAGAAATGGACATTGCACTTATTTTAGATGCCAGCCGGCAAATATCCCTCTGTGCATCTCTCATGTATAAGACTGTGTCTTTAATATGCTCTACGGTTAGCAATATAGTGTCCCTGTCTAGGGTATCAATATTTTCCGACATGGAATCTGACCACGCAGCTGCAGCACTGCACATCCATGCTGAAGCAATAGCTGGTCTCAGTATAATACCTGTGTGTGTATATACAGACTTCAGGATAGCCTCCTGCTTCCTATCAGCAGGCTCCTTTAGGGCGGCCGTATCCGGAGACGGTAGTGCCACCTTCTTTGACAAGCGTGTGAGCGCTTTATCCACCCTAGGGGATGTTTCCCAACGTGACCTATCCTCTGGCGGGAAAGGGTACGTCATTAGTAACCTTTTAGAAATTACCAGTTTCTTATCGGGGGAAGCCCACGCTTCTTCACACACTTCATTTAATTCCTCAGATGGAGGAAAAACTACTGGTAGTTTTTTCTCTCCAAACATAATACCCTTTTTTGTGGTTCCTGGGGTAACATCAGAAATGTGCAACACATTTTTCGTTGCCTCAATCATGTAACGTGTGGCCCTATTGGAAGTTACATTAGTCTCATCGTCGTCGACACTGGAGTCAGTATCCGTGTCGACATCTGTGTCTGCCATCTGAGGTAGCGGGCGTTTTAGAGCCCCTGATGGCTTTTGAGATGCCTGGGCAGGCACACGCTGAGAAGCCGGCTGTCCCATATTTGGTATGTCGTCATACCTTTTATGTAAGGAGTCGACACTGTCGCGTAATTCCTTCCACATAACCATCCACTCAGGTGTCGACCCCGCAGGGGGTGACATCACATTTATCGGCATCTGCTCCGCCTCCACATAAGCCTCCTCATCAAACATGTCGACACAGCCGTACCGACACACCGCACACACACAGGGAATGCTCTGACAGAGGACAGGACCCCACAAAGCCCTTTGGGGAGACAGAGAGAGAGTATGCCAGCACACACCAGAGCGCTATATAACACAGGGAATATAACACAGGGATGAACACTATAACTGAGTGATTTTCCCTTATAGCTGCTTATATATATACTGCTGCGCCTAAATTTAGTGCCCCCCCCCTCTCTTTTTTACCCTTTGTAGTCTTGAAACTGCAGGGGAGAGCCTGGGAGCGATCCTTCCAGCGGAGCTGTGAGGGAAAAATGGCACCTGTGTGCTGAGGGAGATAGCCCTGCCCCTTTTTTTACGGGCTTCTCACGCTTTTTTATGGATCCTGGCAGGGGTATTTTTCACATATATAGCCTCTAGGACTATATATTGTGATCATTTTGCCAGCCAAGGTGTTAATATTGCTGCTCAGGGCGCCCCCCCCCCCCCCCCCCAGCGCCCTGCACCCATCAGTGACCGGAGTGTGAGGTGTGCATGAGGAGCAATGGCGCACAGCTGCAGTGCTGTGCGCTACCTTGTTGAAGACCGAAGTCTTCTGCCGCCGATTTTCAGGACCATCTTCTTGTTTCTGGCTCTGTAAGGGGGACGGCGGCGCGGCTCCAGGACCGGATGATCGAGGTCGGGCCCTGTGTTCGATCCCTCTGGAGCTAATGGTGTCCAGTAGCCTAAGAAGCCCAAGCTAGCTGCAAGCAGGTAAGTTCGCTTCTTCTCCCCTTAGTCCCTTCGCTGCAGTGAGTCTGTTGCCAGCAGATCTCACTGAAAATAAAAAACCTAAAATATACTTTCTTTTCTAGGAGTCAGGAGAGCCCCTAGTGTGCATCCAGCTCAGCCGGGCACAAGATTCTAACTGAGGTCTGGAGGAGGGTCATAGAGGGAGGAGCCAGTGCACACCAGATAGACCAAAAGCTTTCTTTTAGTTGTGCCCAGTCTCCTGCGGAGCCGCTATTCCCCATGGTCCTTACGGAGTCCCAGCATCCACTTAGGATGTCAGAGAAATATGACACACCCCATCTTACACAGTAAAGCTCTCCCAAGTAGATTAGTCTGAGCCGAAGCAGCTAGCAAAAAGGAGTGCTTGGTCTGCAAAGGCCCTATCGTAATCTCTGCTGGTTTACTTAAAGGGTAGTGTTGTACTACTCCTGTTACTCCCATTGCTGAAATTGTTTTACCCGTGGTTTTCATACCTACCGTTGAATTTATCACTGACTTGGCCGCCCCCGTATCTACAAGGAAAGGTAGTGATCTACCAGCTACATCAATTGTGACCTCAGGTTCACTTCCAAGGCTCGCAATTAATTTCACTGGCTGCAGACTACAGGTGTGGCCCCACCCCTATGGTGTGTGGTGACCCCCCCCCCGCAGCGCGCTGGCAGCTACAATATGTGAGGGGGGTAACTGAGAATTTTCAGAGACCTGCCAGTCTCTCTTTGGTGGGTACCTCTTTGTTTCCCCTGCATGCGGTTCATAACTTCTCCTCTGCGGTCCCTGATCCCATTTACGTGCGTCATACTGTGTGTCATGTTCTGGTCTAGGGGGTCGATATACCATATGTGGGTCTTTAAAATTACAGTTTCGTGCGTAATGTCCTTCTCTCTGACAGTTAAAACATTTTACCACATACGACTTACCAACAGGGGTCTGGGGTTTAGGCTGATGTGGCTTTGTTGTCAGGGCTTTTATACTTACTGTCATCAGCTTATCCCCCTGTGACTTCCTGTGCCTAATGATGTTCCAATCATGCTCAATAGCGGACTCTCTTAACGCAGCCACCGTGATACCTCTCCAACTTGGTTGAGTGGTTTGTATCCTTGTTCTCAACGTTTCCTTTAAACCGTCCATTAATACGGACACCGCTACCTCCCTATGATGTACATTATCCTTAATGTCTTCGATCCCAGTATATCTAGCCATTTCCTGCAGTGCTCTATGGAAATAGTCAGAAGCCGTTTCACCTTCTTTTTGTCTAATGGAGAAGATTTTATTCAACAGTTGGGAAATATACTCCGAACTGCAGATTGATCTGTTTTACGTTCTCCTGATTGTATTCATCAGTGAGAGGTACCTCTGCATCTAATTTACAGTCAGCAATGAATTTCACAGGGTCAATATTAGAGGGCAAACATGCCCGTAGCACTGTCCGCCAATCTTTGTTATTGGGTTCGGTGGCGTTACCTAGTTCCCTAATAAACCTCTGACATGCGGCTAGATCTTTCCTGGGATCGGGAAATTCAGACATAATTGTCCTTAATTCTGCCCGGGACCAGGGACAATGCATAGCAATGTTTCTGATGGGAGTGACTCCGGGTGCGTCAGTCTTCCCATTGGGGACTGCGATCACCCTGACAGGATTCAGTTCAATTACATCATTCTATGTTGACTCTACAATGTGAGGTGCAATTGACTCTGCATAATGTACTGTACCGTACTTACCGTACTTACCTGTGGACACGACCTCACCTGTCCCTCCACTAGGGGCCTTTGCTACTGCTCTTACTGGTTGGGCCGTGCCCACTTGAGTATCTTGTATGATGGCTGCTAGAGAGAGTGCCGATATCGTGCTGGGCTCATCTTCCTGGTCGCAGTCCTGAGGGAAGTTTAAGATGGGATACAACTTGCACGGGTTAACATTAGCATTAATACATTTATCTACTTTACTCTTATCGTCATTAATACATTTATTAAGTGCACTCTTATCGTATATCAGTATGCCATTCTCTGTAGCCATTTTCTCCCCTGTAATGTACGGTGGTGGTGGTGCAGTTGCTATCAGTTTCCTGCTAGGGTTGGAACCAGCTGCTTGAGCTAATCCCCGTTGTATATCACCCTCCTGTTGCCATAACTGTAAACAATCATAATGTCTAATCCTTTGTTTTCCGGATTTTATCAGACATATCCTTCTCCTTAAATTTTGCAACACCTCAGGACTAAAACTGCCTCTCCCCTTTTCCCTTACGAATACCTTAGGGAACGGTTCCCTATCTTCCACAGTCATACATTCCCATTCATTGCATAAGACCTCTGCGTGTGATCCATATTTCTCACACATTATGTACCTCGCCGACCCTTTGGGCCGCGGAATATCAGCCTGAACCCTGGTTGATCGTCCCTTACTTGAGCAACTGGCCCCCATTCTTTGCAGGTATTGCCTACAAAAACCAAATTAGATTAAGGCGACGGTGAAAGTTCTCCGAGCGCTCTCACCCACTCACGCCCACGTTGGCCAATACACCTACACACTGTGCCCAATGCTGGTCGTACCCAACCTAGGGCCCTGCGTAACCTCTATTTACTGAGAGTGTGTGGGAGTGACTTACCCTTCCCAGTAAATATCAGTCGTTAGAGATTTCCTGAGTGACCAGCGAAACTCCCTTAAAATAAAAAAACTGTTACACAAATCACGTCTGCGTGTACAATTAGCGTCTATGATCCCGCGATTTTACGCAAATGGCGCAATCGGTATCAAGTTGAACTAACTAATGCACACACTAACGCGCGGTACAATCGTACGGCGTATAAGTAACTGTTACTTATCCGCTATACGACCAATGGAATCGTTTTTTTTTTCAGGCTGCGAAACCTCAGCCGGAGCGTATCTGAACGGGCCTATATGGGTACTACGCAAACCCCCGGGGCTGCGCTCCCACCGCTGACCTTTCTCAGGCCACGGTTTTCAGAGCTTCGCTTGACTTAGTCAGCGGATTTCTGACTTCGCTGACCTCTTGGTCTGCTGTTATACTAATTGCTCCTTTATACCTTATACAATGTTAACGTGAGAAAGGCACTCCCACGCCACCAAGTGTCCACTCACCTGATGTGGTCTCCTACGGGATCCCGAATTCTGGGTTCACAAAACCTTTATTTGCACACTCACGCTCGTTCACTCATATTCACTTTGATTTTTCTGTACAGAAAATTAACTTTCATTCAGGTGAAACAGCCTAGTCTCAGAGGTGACACAATAAGAGAAGGTTCTTTTAAACTAAATATTGGAAACTGAACAAATTTGTGCTATTGTCGCGTGGCTACCGTATCGCCTAAACTGAAACAATGCTATCGTGTGATTTGTATTTAGTGGGCGTATCTGTACGCATGTTGCGTAAAATACGCCACGTGTGTAGGCCTTTGCGTTGCGTACGCAGTCCTGCACGCTGTCCGAGACACGTGTACAGAGGCCGGATATGTCTGCAGTAATACAAATACCACACTTCTATAAAGGTAAACGATATTTAACTATAATCGCTTACCAAACACCACACAGTATCTCCTGTGTAAACCTTTATAACTAGGCCAGGCTGCGTGTGTGTTTTACACGTACTCCCTTAAATATTACTCTATGGGGGTCATTCCGAGTTGTTCGCTCGGTAAAAATCTTCGCATCGCAGCGATTTTCCGCTTAATGCGCATGCGCAATGTCCGCACTGCGACTGCGCCAAGTAAATTTGCTATGCACTTAGGAATTTTACTCACGGCATTTTCATCGTTCTGGCGATCGTAATGTGATTGATAGGAAATGGGTGTTACTGGGCGGAAACAGGCCGTTTTATGGGCGTGTGGGAAAAAACGCTACAGTTTCCGGAAAAAACGCAGGAGTGGCTGGAGAAACGGGGGAGTGTCTGGGCGAACGCTGGGTGTGTTTGTGACGTCAAACCAGGAACGACAAGCAGTGAAATGATCGCAGATGCCGAGTAAGTCTGAAGCTACTCAGAAACTGCTACGAGGTGTGTAATCGCAATATTGCGAATACATTGTTCGCAATTTTAAGATGCTAAGATTCACTCCCAGTAGGCGGCAGCTTAGCATGAGCAAATCTGCTAAAATTCACTTGCGAGCGAACAACTCGGAATGACCCCCTATATTTTTAACTAAATAGCAACAATTTTTTTTTCAGCACGGGTCAAAATGGATCTAATAATCAATGCTAATGGCAACAAGCGAGTAGATATGCAGACTACACATATAAAATACAGGTGTGTGTGTGTTGCGTGTGTTGCGTGCGCAGTTGGCACCAAACAGAAATTTAACAGATTTAAAAAACAATAGCTTTACGTTCTTACCTTTCGGATCCCACCAGCATCCCTACTAACCATGCGGAGCAGACGCTTATCTAATCAGCACCAGTGTATCCACCTGACCATGAGAAGGCTAACAGGGGATACCTTTATACCTTCCCGCCCTTTGCTGATAGATAAAGTCTGCCTTGTCCTGCTAGGCTGCGGATATGAGGAGGACCGGACGATGCCCCCAATTGATAATGTCAATTATTATCTTAAAACATAAAGCTATACCGCTAGACTCGCTATTACACACACTACGTACCAAGTACGCTATTTGCATACTGAGTACCGTAATGATACGCACTTAGCGTATCAGACGCTGTGCCGTGGGCACAACGCACACGTGGCACGTACGCACACGGGTTCACGCTACATACTAAGTACGCTATTTGCGCACTGAGTACCGTATTGATACGCTCTTAGCGTATCAGACGCCGTGCCATGGGTACAACGGCGCGGACGCACACAGAGTGATATACTGTAAACCTTATTAATGAGACAATGTAAGGATATGCTTATACTCTAAACCTTGGCAGTCAAGTACTGTAACGATGTAATACCTTAAAACCTTAACAATGCTTATACACCTTATACCGATTAATATGCTATGGAAGCCCTTTGCAGGAAAGTGAAAACACAACACGGTTTTTGGTAAACCACTGGGCTCTAACACCGCAGTGGATTATTCAGAGAAAAGGGGTAAACAGATACAAGTTATACACTACAGGCTAACAAGGAAATCTAAACAGAATAATAGAGAATAATGGCTACAGAGAATATACATACGTGGGGAATCGTTCGCAAGAGCGTCCTGGACCAGTCCTCAGCTATCAGGTAGAAAGCCTTCAGAGTCTTGCGTCCGGCCAGGCAACAGTGGTCTTTTATACACAACATGCATACACAATACAATGGTCACTGTAATCTCATTGTTCATTGGACACAGGGATGTGTCCTTACATTACAGCAAAGGTTATAGGTGGATTTGAACAGGTAGGCGATGTCCTTTCCCAACTGCTCTGGTGTGAGGTATCCTCTGGATTCCCGCCGCATGTGTAATTTACAGCAAATACAGTTAATGTTCATAATCTACTTCTGTACATAACTATACGCAGGAGCAAGCGATCTTTTCCTAACTAACACCGGAATGTTACCCTTAAAATACCCTACAGCTGGATACTAGACATCACCTTCCAACCTTTATCTGACCCTTCCTATCATGCAAAGACGAATCTCTCTGTCCAGGAACTGTTTAAACTAACATTACTCGCTGTCATGGTCTAGGGGAACAATATCTACAAAATGCACTATTTGGGATAATTATGTAATGTTCTGATTACACGCTACGTGTTCACAAACCCCGCCGTAATTACACATATCATGCGCACGAGTCGCCGGAGCGTCTCTTACGCAACTTGCGGATGTGTGCACGCACGGGGGACTGGGTGCACGAGCAGCGTGCACATGCATGAGGGGTTAGTACAAGGGATATGTATAACGCTATTTTTCGACTTTGACAGTCACCTACCAGACCTATCCCTGCACCCTCACAATGTGATCTACCAAACCTTACCAACTACCACCTACCACACCGTAACACCCAGTTACCACACGTGACATACTACACGGCAAATAAGGAACTCTATTGTGGCTCAGAAGGGTGAACATACAGTACATTTGTGGGTAACCCTATACTGTCAACTTGATCTGAACCTTTATGGAGTATTACGTTCAGATTTAAGATATTAAGGACATAAAAAATAAGAATTTACTTACCGATAATTCTATTTCTCATAGTCCGTAGTGGATGCTGGGGACTCCGAAAGGACCATGGGGAATAGCGGCTCCGCAGGAGACTGGGCACAAAAGTAAAAGCTTTAGGACTACCTGGTGTGCACTGGCTCCTCCCCCTATGACCCTCCTCCAAGCCTCAGTTAGGATACTGTGCCCGGACGAGCGTACACAATAAGGAAGGATTTTGAATCCCGGGTAAGACTCATACCAGCCACACCAATCACACCGTACAACTTGTGATCTGAACCCAGTTAACAGCATGATAACAGAGGAGCCTCTGAAAAGATGGCTCACAACAATAATAACCCGATTTTTGTAACAATAACTATGTACAAGTATTGCAGACAATCCGCACTTGGGATGGGCGCCCAGCATCCACTACGGACTATGAGAAATAGAATTATCGGTAAGTAAATTCTTATTTTCTCTGACGTCCTAGTGGATGCTGGGGACTCCGAAAGGACCATGGGGATTATACCAAAGCTCCCAAACGGGCGGGAGAGTGCGGATGACTCTGCAGCACCGAATGAGAGAACTCCAGGTCCACCTCAGCCAGGGTATCAAATTTGTAGAATTTAGCAAACGTGTTTGCCCCTGACCAAGTAGCTGCTCGGCAAAGTTGTAAAGCCGAGACCCCTCGGGCAGCCGCCCAAGATGAGCCCACTTTCCGTGTGGAATGGGCTTTTACAGATTTTGGCTGTGGCAGGCCTGCCACAGAATGTGCAAGCTGAATTGTACTACAAATCCAACGAGCGATAGTCTGCTTAGAAGCAGGAGCACCCAGCTTGTTGGGTGCATACAGGATAAACAGCGAGTCAGATTTTCTGACTCCAGCCGTCCTGGAAACATATATTTTCAGGGCCCTGACTATGTCCAGCAACTTGGAATCCTCCAAGTCCCTAGTAGCCGCAGGTACCACAATAGGCTGGTTTAAGTGAAACGCTGAAACCACCTTAGGGAGAAATTGAGGACGAGTCCTCAATTCTGCCCTGTCCGTATGAAAAATTAGGTAAGGGCTTTTATAGGATAAAGCCGCCAATTCTGAGACACGCCTGGCTGAAGCCAGGGCTAACAGCATTACCACTTTCCATGTGAGATATTTTAAGTCCACAGTGGTGAGTGGTTCAAACCAATGTGATTTTAGGAACCCCAAAACTACATTGAGATCCCAAGGTGCCACTGGAGGCACAAAAGGAGGCTGTATATGCAGTACCCCCTTGACAAACGTCTGAACTTCAGGAACTGAAGCTAGTTCTTTTTGGAAGAATATCGACAGGGCCGAAATTTGAACCTTAATGGACCCTAATTTTAGGCCCATAGACAGTCCTGTTTGCAGGAAAAGCAGGAAACGACCCAGTTGAAATTCCTCTGTAGGGGCCTTTCTGGCCTCACACCACGCAACATATTTACGCCAAATACGGTGATAATGTTGCACAGTTACATCCTTCCTGGCTTTGATCAGGGTAGGGATGACTTCATCCGGAATGCCTTTTTCCTTCAGGATCCGGCGTTCAACCGCCATGCCGTCAAACGCAGCCGCGGTAAGTCTTGGATCCGACAGGGTCCCTGCTGGAGCAGGTCCTTTCTTAGAGGTAGAGGCCACGGGTCTTCCGTGAGCATCTCTTGAAGTTCCGGGTACCAAGTCCTTCTTGGCCAATCCGGAGCCACGAGTATAGTCCTTACTCCTCTCCTTCTTATGATTCTCAGTACCTTGGGTATGAGAGGCAGAGGAGGGAACACATACACTGACTGGTACACCCACGATGTTACCAGAGCGTCCACAGCTATTGCCTGAGGGTCCCTTGACCTGGCGCAATATCTGTCCAGTTTTTTGTTGAGGCGGGACGCCATCATGTCCACCTTTGGTTTTTCCCAACGGTTCACAATCATGTGGAAGACTTCTGGGTGAAGTCCCCACTCCCCCGGGTGGAGGTCGTGTCTGCTGAGGAAGTCTGCTTCCCAGTTGTCCACTCCCGGAATGAACACTGCTGACAGTGCTATCACATGATTTTCCGCCCAGCGAAGAATCCTTGCAACTTCCGTCATTGCCCTCCTGCTTCTTGTGCCGCCCTGTCTGTTTACGTGGGCGACTGCCGTGATGTTGTCCGACTGGATCAACACCGGCTGACCCTGAAGCAGAGGCCTTGCCTGACTTAGGGCATTGTAAATGGCCCTTAGTTCAAGGATATTTATGTGAAGTGACGTTTCCATGCTTGACCACAAGCCCTGGAAATTTCTTCCCTGTGTGACTGCTCCCCAGCCTCTCAGGCTGGCATCCGTGGTCACCAGGACCCAGTCCTGAATGCCGAATCTGCGGCCCTCTAGAAGATGAGCACTCTGTAACCACCACAGGAGAGACACCCTTGTCCTTGGAGACAGGGTTATCCGCTGATGCATTTGAAGATGCGATCCGGACCATTTGTCCAGCAGATCCCACTGAAAAGTTCTTGCGTGGAATCTGCCGAATGGAATCGCTTCGTAAGAAGCCACCATTTTTCCCAGGACCCTTGTGCATTGATGCACTGACACTTGGCCTGGTTTTAGGAGGTTCCTGACTAGGTCGGATAACTCCCTGGCTTTCTCCTCCGGGAGAAACACCTTTTTCTGGACTGTGTCCAGAATCATCCCTAGGAACAGCAGACGTGTCGTCGGAATCAGCTGCGATTTTGGAATATTTAGAATCCACCCGTGCTGTCGTAGTACTACTTGAGATAGTGCTACTCCGACCTCTAACTGTTCTCTGGACCTTGCCCTTATCAGGAGATCGTCCAAGTAAGGGATAATTAAGACGCCTTTTCTTCGAAGAAGAATCATCATTTCGGCCATTACCTTGGTAAAGACCCGGGGTGCCGTGGACAATCCAAACGGCAGCGTCTGAAACTGATAGTGACAGTTCTGTACCACAAACCTGAGGTACCCTTGGTGAGAAGGGCAAATTGGGACATGGAGGTAAGCATCCTTGATGTCCAGAGACACCATATAGTCCCCTTCTTCCAGGTTCGCTATCACTGCTCTGAGTGACTCCATCTTGAATTTGAACCTTTGTATGTAAGTGTTCAAGGATTTCAGATTTAAAATAGGTCTCACCGAGCCGTCCGGCTTCGGTACCACAAACAGCGTGGAATAATACCCCTTTCCCTGTTGTAGGAGGGGTACCTTGATTATCACCTGCTGGGAATACAGCTTGTGAATGGCTTCCAATACCGCCTCCCTGTTGGAGGGAGACGTTGGTAAGGGCTGAAACACACTACACGGTTTTTGCCGGCCGGGAAAAAGCCGGACGGCTTTTTCCCGTGCCGGCATTGTAGTTAACAGTGTGAGGGCTAGGGTCCCTTCACACTGCACGGCCCCGGCCCGGCTGCCGGGTTGCAGCCGGGTCTCACCACTGGAGGGTCCGGCGGCCGTGCGGCCGCCGGGCCGTCCTTGGAGCCAGTAAACCATGTGTGTGAAGGGGAGCTTTCACACACAACGGTTTCTTCTGCAGCCGTGTCTGATGCTGCGCATGCGCACAGCATCACACACGGCACAAAGCCGTCCTGTGTGATAGACACTGCCGGTTTCTCCCGGATGGCAAAAAGCCGGACAAAGTTTGTCCGGCTTTTTGCCATCCGGGAAAAACCGGAGTGTGTGTTACAGCCCTAAAGCAGACTTCAGGAACCGGCGAGGGGGAGACGTCTCGAATTCCAATTTGTACCCCTGAGATACTACCTGCAGGATCCAGGGGTCCACTTGCGAGTGAGCCCACTGCGCGCTGAAATTCTTGAGGCGGGCCCCCACCGTGCCTGAGTCCGCTTGTAAGGCCCCAGCGTCATGCTGAGGACTTGGCAGAAGCGGGGGAGGGCTTCTGTTCCTGGGAAGAGGCTGCCTGCTGCAGTCTTTTTCCCCTTCCTCTGCCCCGGGGCAGATATGAGTGGCCTTTTGCCCGCTTGCCCTTATGGGGACGAAAGGACTGAGCCTGAAAAGACGGTGTCTTTTTCTGCTGAGAGGTGACCTGAGGTAAAAAGGTGGATTTCCCAGCCATTGCCGTGGCCACCAGGTCCGATAGACCGACCCCAAATAACTCCTCCCCTTTATACGGCAATACTTCCATATGCCGTTTGGAATCCGCATCACCTGACCACTGTCGCGTCCATAACCCTCTTCTGGCAGAAATGGACAGCGCACTTACTCTTGATGCCAGAGTGCAAATATCCCTCTGTGCATCTCGCATATATAGAAATGCATCCTTTAAATGCTCTATAGTCAATAATATACTGTCCCTGTCCAGGGTATCAATATTTTCAGTCAGGGAATCCGACCAAGCCACCCCAGCACTGCACATCCAGGCTGAGGCGATTGCTGGTCGCAGTATAATACCTGTATGTGTGTATATACTTTTTAGGATATTTTCCAGCTTCCTATCAGCTGGTTCCTTGAGGGCGGCCGTATCAGGAGACGGTAACGCCACTTGTTTTGATAAGCGTGTGAGCGCCTTATCTACCCTAGGGGGTGTTTCCCAACGCGCCCTAACCTCTGGCGGGAAAGGGTATATAATGCCAATAATTTTTTAGAAATTAGCAGTTTTTTATCGGGGGAAACCCACGCTTCATCACACACCTCATTTAATTCATCTGATTCAGGAAAAACTACGGGTAGTTTTTTCACACCCCACATAATACCCTTTTTTGTGGTACTTGTAGTATCAGAAATGTTCAAAACCTCCTTCATTGCCGTGATCATGTAACGTGTGGCCCTACTGGAAAATAAGTTTGTTTCCTCATCGTCGACACTGGAGTCAGTGTCCGTGTCTGGGTCTGTGTCGACCATCTGAGGTAACGGGCGCTTTAGAGCCCCTGACGGTGTTTGAGACGCCTGTACAGGTAATAACTGATTTGCCGGCTGTCTCATGTCGTCAACAGTCTTTTGTAAAGTGCTGACACTATCACGTAATTCCTTCCATAAGACCATCCAGTCAGGTGTCGACTCCCTAGGGGGTGACATCACTATTACAGGCAATTGCTCCGCCTCCATACCATTTTCCTCCTCATACATGTCGACACAACGTACCGACACACAGCACACACACAGGGAATGCTCTGATAGAGGACAGGACCCCACTAGCCCTTTGGGGAGAAAGAGGGAGAGTTTTCCAGCACACACCAGAGCGCTATATATATACAGGGATAACCTTATATAAGTGTTTTTCCCTTATATAGCTGCTGTATAGATTTATCTGCCAAATTAGTGCCCCCCCTCTCTTGTTTTACCCTGTTCATGTAGTGCAGGACTGCAGGGGAGAGTCAGGGAGCTTCCCTCCAATGGAGCTGTGAGGAAAAATGGCGCCAGTGTGCTGAGGAGATAGGCTCCGCCCCCTTCTCGGCGGCCTTTCTCCCGCTTTTTTAAGGAAAAATTGGCAGGGGTTAAATGCATCCATATAGCCCAGGAGCTATATGTGATGTATTTTTTGCCATATAAGGTGTTTTTATTGCGTCTCAGGGCGCCCCCCCCCAGCGCCCTGCACCCTCAGTGACCGGAGTGTGAAGTGTGCTGAGAGCAATGGCGCACAGCTGCGGTGCTGTATGCTACCTTATTGAAGACAGGACGTCTTCTGCCGCCGATTTTCCGGACCTCTTCAGTCTTCTGGCTCTGTAAGGGGGCCGGCGGCGCGGCTCTGGGACCCATCCATGGCTGGGCCTGTGATCGTCCCTCTGGAGCTAATGTCCAGTAGCCTAAGAAGCCCAATCCACTCTGCACGCAGGTGAGTTCGCTTCTTCTCCCCTTAGTCCCTCGGTGCAGTGAACCTGTTGCCAGCAGGATTCACTGAAAATAAAAAACCTATACTTAAACTTTTTTACTAAGCAGCTCAGGAGAGCCACCTAGTGAGCACCCTTCTCGTTCGGGCACAAAAATCTAACTGAGGCTTGGAGGAGGGTCATAGGGGGAGGAGCCAGTGCACACCAGGTAGTCCTAAAGCTTTTACTTTTGTGCCCAGTCTCCTGCGGAGCCGCTATTCCCCATGGTCCTTTCGGAGTCCCCAGCATCCACTAGGACGTCAGAGAAATATAGAGACTCTTATATTCCGGGACTAAGATCCTATTGAAATACACAAGTTTACCAACTGATTATAGATGAGATGGATATCTCACAAAAATAAGGGGGAGTAAAACGCTACAAGGGTTTCACCCAGACACAATAGAACTTATTCTATTCTGTCAAATGTTTGTTATATGTTTGAATCGTATATGTCTGTTATTATATACCGGTATTAGATATATGACCATTTCTGATGAATACATATACTGTATATGCTGAACTAATGTTATTAATATTGCTGATACAGTTTTATGTTCTTTTTGATAAGTCATACAAATATTTTTTAACTGTATTCTTTGAATAATTGTGGTCGAGGTACGAGCTCAAGTAGAAATAGGGGGGGTATCCAATTACCTGAGAAGAAATTTTTTTCCAGATGTTTCACCCGTAAGTGGCAACCATTGACATGGAAAAACCAGGTTGATCTTGCCATGTAAATGATTGCCACTTTGGGAAAAAACAGGAGAATTTTACCAAAATCTCTCACTTTCTGAGTCTCACACCCTATTACATTTCCCCCTTTGTCACTAAAACACACAGGTTCAGTGAAACCTGTGTGTTTTCGGTAGAAAGAGCGGGGCTGTTTCAGGGGATTTGGTTTTGTCTGCCTGAAGAAGCTTAAACAAAATCCCCAATAAGCTGCAGATCATCCCTTAACCTGAGTTTATATGCATGACAGTTTGGGGCTGAACACAAGACAGTTATGAGCTGATTGGCTGGAGTACCATTTATCATACGCAATGCGTTTTATCACTCGTTGATAAATGAGCCCCTTGGAGAAAGATAAAGTACCAACTAATCAGCTCCTGTCCTTTTTTCAAACACAGGGGGAGATGTATTATAGTGGCACAGAGATCGTGCCGCAACAGCACTTCCTGCTTCACGTGGAAGCCACACCGTTGAGGTATATTAGCGTCTACAGGAGTAGGAGAGTGAAAACTCCGCCCCCCCCCCTCCAGTGATCCCCGCCTGAGCGCACAGCACATTAGCTTAGTGCCAATATGCTGTGTCTCTCCCCCTGCACTGGTGAATGGGCAACACCTGCAGCTGTCGGAACGATCAGTGCCAATAAATGTTCTTATATTGATAGGCATATCGGTGCATTATCTTGTAGACAGCAGCACCAACATAGATAGTCATTTAGTACACTTCCCCGCATTCATACATGGGGAGAAAACGAGTTTTATGGTAAGAACTTACCTTTGTTAAAACTCTTTCTGCGAGGTACACTGGGCTCCACAGGGATTGGACAATGGGTGTAGAGTAGGATCTTGATCCGAGGCACCAACAGGCTCAAAGCTTTGGCTGTTCCCAGAATGCACAGCACCGCCTCCTATATCACCCCGCCTCCCAGCACAGGAGCTCAGTTTTTAGTTAACCAGCCCAATGCAGTAGCAGGAAAAGAGACGACAACAGTTAGTAGCCACATACACCACACTCTCACGACAAGAGAAGTGTCAGCGGCTAATGCCATACCAACCCAAAGAAGCTAAGTGCGTCAGGGTGGGCGCCTTGTGGAGCCCAGTGTACCTCGCAGAAAGAGTTTTGACAAAGGTAAGTTCTTACCATAAAACTCGTTTTCTGCTGCGGGGTACACTGGGCTCCACAAGGATTGGACAATGGGGATGTCCTAAAGCAGTTCCTTATGGGAGGGGATGCACTGTAGCGGGCACAAGAACCCGGCGTCCAAAGGAAGCATCCTGGGAAGCGGCAGTATCGAAGGCATAGAACCTTATGAACGTGTTCCCGGAAGACCACGTAGCCGCCTTGCACAATTGTTCAAGGGTCGCACCACGTTGGGCCGCCCAAGAAGGTCCAACAGACCGAGTAGAATGGGCCTTAATGTGAACAGGAGCAGAGAGACCAGCCTTCACATAAGCATGTGCAATCACCATTCTAATCCATCTGGCCAAGGTCTGCTTGTGAGCAGGCCAGCCACGTTTCTGAAATCCAAACAAAACAAAAAGAGAATCAGATTTTTCGGATAGAAGCAGTTCTCTTCACATAGATACGGAGAGCCCGTACTACATCCAAAGACCGATCTTTGGGAGACAAATCAGGAGAGACAAAGGCTGGAACCACAATCTCCTGATTAAGGTGGAACGAAGAAACCACCTTAGGTAAATATCCGGGACGAGTCCTAAGAACCGCCCGATCACGGTGAAAAATCAGATATGGGGAACTACAAGACAAGGCACCCAGATCCGACACTCTTCTAGCAGAGGCAATAGCCAGCAAGAACACCACCTTAAGGGAAAGCCACTTAAGGTCAGCTGAACCAAGGGGTTCAAACGAAGGCTCCTGCAACGCCTCCAAAACCACCGACAAGTCCCAAAGAGCCACAGGCGGGACATAGGGAGGTTGGATACGCAACACAACCTGAGTGAAAGTATGAACATCAGGCAAAGTCGCAATTTTTCTCTGAAACCACACCGACAAGGCAGAAATATGAACCTTTAGGGAGGCCAGACGCAGGCCCAACTCTAGGCCTTGCTGCAGAAAAGCCAAAAGCTTGGCTGTACTAAACTTGGTAGCGTCATAATTGTTAGATGCGCACCAAACAAAGTAGGAATGCCAGACCATATGGTAAATCCGAGCAGAAGCCGGTTTCCGGGCCCGCAACATAGTTTTAATGACCTCTTCAGAAAAACCCTTAGCCCTCAAGACAGAAGCTTCAAGAGCCACACCGTCAAAGACAGCCGGGCTAAGTCCTGGTAGACACAGGGGCCCTGAACGAGGAGGTCTGGGCGTTGAGGAAGTAGAATTGGACGCTCTGACGATAGACCCTGAAGGTCTGAGAACCAGTGCCGTCTGAGCCACGCCAGAGCTATGAGAAGCAGATTTCCTTTTTCTTGTTGAACTTCCTAATTACCCTTGGCAGGAGTGACACCGGAGGGAACACATACGGCAGCCGAAATCTCCACGGCCCCGCCAGCGCATCCACAAATGCTGCTTGAGGATCCCTTGTCCTTGCTCCGAAGACCGGAACCTTGTGATTGTGTCGAGACGCCATCAGATCCACATCTGGAAGACCCCACTTTTCCACGAGGAGTTGAAACACTTCTGGATGGAGGCCCCACTCGCCGGCATGCACGTCCTGATGACTGAGAAAGTCTGCTTCCCAATTCAGGACCCCCGGAATGAATATTGCCGATATGGCCGGAAGATGGCGTTCCGCCCAACGTAGAATCCGTGAGACTTCCTTCATTGCCAAACGGCTTCGAGTGCCACCTTGATGATTTATGTAAGCCACTGTGGTGGCGTTGTCCGACTGTACTTGAACAGGACGGTTCTGAATTAAATGCTGGGCCAGGTTCAACGCATTGAAGACCGCCCGCAATTCCAGAATGTTTATCGAGAGGAGAGATTCCTCCTTGGTCCACCGACCCTGAAGGGAGTGTTGCTCCAGCACCACGCCCCAACCTCTTAGACTGGCATCTGTCGTCAACAGGACCCAGTTGGATATCCAGAAGGGACGACCGCTGCACAATTGTTGGTCCCGGAGCCACCAGTGTAGCGACAGATGGACCTCTGGAGTCAATAAGATCATTTGAGATCTGATCCGGTGAGGCAGGCCGTCCCACTTGGCTAGAATCAGCCTCTGGAGGGGGCGAGAATGGAATTGAGCATACTACACCATGTCGAATGCTGATACCATTAGGCCCAGCACCTGCATTGCCGAATGTATCGACACTTGTGGACGAGAAAGGAAGCAACGAATCCTGTCCTGAAGCTTCAGGACTTTCTCCTGAGACAAGAACAACCGCTGGTTGTGAGTGTCCAACAACGCTCCCAGGTGCACCATGCTCTGAGCAGGGACCAGGGAGGATTTCTTCCAGTTGATGAGCCACCCGTGGGCTTGTAGAAACCGGACCGTCATATCCAGATGACGCAGGAGAAGATCTGGGGAATTTGCAAGGATTAACAAGTCGTCCAGATACGGCAGTATCCTGACCCCTTGACGGCGGAGTACCACCGTCAACACCGCCACTGGTGAAGACTCGCGGAGCCGTTGTTAAACCAAAAGGTAACGCCCAAAACTGGTAATGTAGGTTGCCAATAGCGAACCTCAGGTATTGTTGATGTGACACTGCTATAGGAATATGCAGGTAAGCATCCTGTATGTCCAGGGAGACCATGAAGTCCCCAGGTTCCAAGGCCAGAACTATAGAGCGAAGGGTTTCCATACGGAACTTGGAAACCTTCACAAACCTGTTCAATGCCTTGAGGTTGAGAATGGGCCGGGAGGACCCATTCAGTTTCGGGACTAGAAACAGCGGAGAATAGTACCCCCGTCCCCTCTGAGCAAGAAGCACCTGTACTACGACTCCTGTATCCAGGAGGGTCTGTACCACCGAGTGTACAGTTTTTGCCTTTGTCTGGTCCAAAGGGACGTCTGTCTGGCAAAATCGATGAGGGGGTCGGTATTTGAAGGCTATGGCGTAACCTCGAGTGACGACTTCCCGTACCCAGGCATCTGAAGTGGTCTTCAACCATTCCTGGGTATACCCTAGAAGCTGCCCCCCCCCCCCCAGGGGGAGGCCCGCCCCATCATGCGGCAGGCTTATTGGTCTTGGAAGCTGGCTGACGGGCAGCCCAGGCTCTTTTGGGCTTCGGCTTACCAGGTTTGGAAGTGCGGGCCTGCTTATGGTACGCCTGACCTTTTGCTTTACCTGAAGGACGAAAGGGGCGTAAGGACGTACCTTTAGCCTTCGACGCAGAAGGAGCGGTATTAGGCAGACAGGCAGTTTTGGCAGTAGCCAAGTCAGCCACTATCTTATTTAAGTCCTCCCCAAACAGAATATCTCCCTTGAAAGGGAGTACCTACAGGGTTTTTCTAGAGTCCAGATCCACAGACCAGGATCTCAGCCACAATATCCGGCGAGCCAGGACTGACGTAGTAGAGGCCTTGGCTGCTAGGATACCGGCATCAGAAGCCGCCTCTTTAATATATCGAGAAGCTGTGACAATATATGACAAGCATTGTCTAGCATGGTCAGAAGAGATTTCAGCTTCTAACTCCAAGGCCCATGCTTCAATAGCCTCAGCAACCCATGTAGCTGCGATAGTGGGCCTTTGTGCAGCACCCGTGAGGATGTAAATCGCTTTCAGACAACCCTCCACACGTTTATCCGTAGGCTCTTTTAGAGACATGACGGTAGTGACAGGTAGAGCTGAGGAAACCACCATCCTAGCCACATGTGAGTCTACTGGAGGAGGCGTTTCCCAATTTTTAGACAGCTCTGGTGCGAGGGGATAGCGAGCCAGCATCTTCTTTTGAGGCACAAACTTCTTACCCGGGTTTTCCCAGGGTTCCTGACGTATATCCACTAGATGGTCAGAGTGAGGTAAAACTTGTTTAACCACCTTCTGACGCTTGAACCTATCTGGTTTCTTAGGAGGGACGGATGGCTCGGGATCATCTGTAATCTGCAGAATTAATTTAATAGCCTCCAAAAGATCAGGAACATCCACATGTGAACTACCCTCCCCATCAGCCGTGTCTGAGTCAGAACCTGAGGGTTCAGTATATGTGCCGTCTTCATCAGACGAGGTGTCAGTGACAGCAGTGGATTGTGAGGAGATAAGCTCTCGCTTAGAGGACCTCATGGACTTAGGCGAGCGTTGGTCAGACTTTTTAGTAGTCAAGGACTGGTTCAACTTCTTTAATTGAGCAGATAAATCGTCCGCCCACGGCGGGTTAGCTGCAGGGACCACATACGGTTGTACCGGCATTGGGGGTCCCATAGGGGGTGTCAGTTTATGAACTAGCGTATGCAGAAGCTTGGAAAAAGCGGCCCACGGCGGTTCATTATTTGCCCCCGTTGCCACCGTCCCACTGGGGGGGGGGCAAGGAGCCCCCAGAACCAGAGCACAAAGCTGCTATATTCTCCTCATAGTTATCTGCGGCTTCAGCAACACTGGCAGTGTGTTCAGCCCCAGAACCGTTACCCTCAGAAGCAGACATGATATAACTTGCAGTATCAGGTAACACAGTACAATTTTTCAGCAGCACTATACCTCTTAACCCAAACCCCTGCGCAGTGTAGTCAGCACTAGCAGAGATAAAGGAGAGATATGGTGACTAAATCACAGAGAAAAATACATAATACAATATATCTTTGTGAAAATCCTATATTAGATAACACCTGACGCACCAAGCCCCCTGAGGTTATGGAATATAGGGATAGCAGGTTGAGTGAAAGACACGAAATGGACACCACTCAGCTATCAAATGCATACACAGAAAGTCACAGTTTGTACAATGCAGAGGTTATTACTGACAATAATACTGCACTGGACTAGCTTACACAGCTATATAACAATAGATATAACAGTACACAGTAAGAAACTGGATGTATATCACAGGGTAATTGTACTATAAACCCCTGACTAAATGCACTCTTTCTTAACTATCACTGTCTAAAAAGGCAGGTAGAATACTTAAGTGTCATATAAAGGCACAGCGCTGACAACCAGGCGGCTTTACATAGGAGGATTTGCCCAAGCAGTCCCAGGAACAGTGAGCTGAGGGATAATGGCGCCGCAGACAGGGAGTGAGGAAAAGACAGATATGCAGCTCCAGGGCGGGAACACTTGCTAGAAATGGCGCCCTGGGGCTGGGGGAGGGGCTTCAGGTCTAAGCCTTATCCCCTCTGCTGGCAAAACCACCGGGTACTGTGGGCGATATAAGAATTGGTTTAGAGATATAACCTGACCTGCGCCCATGCCCTGGTGATCTAGTGAGATTGCCTGTACTGCCTGTGTCCACAGCCAGCGCGCGCGGCCCGCCTCCCACTGACCGAGCCGGATCGCGATAAAGACTGGGTCCCGCAAGCGGGACCCACTTATCACCTCCCGAAGCGCGGCCACATGATCCTGGAGAGACCCAGCCGCGTGTGTCTAACGTGAAGAAAACCGGAGCCTCCGCTGTAGGTACCCGGCAACCAGGGCTCGGGAGTGTACAGCGCCACTGGGGAGAGCTGGAGCTGCAGCAGTGAATGTCACAAGACATTTACCACCGCTGCTGCCCTTGAAGTCTTCACTTTTTACCTCATAAAAAGCTTTTCTTAGGGCTGCTTGGAGCAGCCCCTCTGTTAAGTGCCTGCTTACTGCGGCACCAACTTACAAATCTGAGCTCCTCTGCTGGGAGGCGAGGTGATATAGGAGGCAGTGCTGTGCATTCTGGGAACAGTCAAAGCTTTGAGCCTGTTGGTGCCTCGGATCAAGATCCTACTCTACACCCATTGTCCAATCCTTGTGGAGCCCAGTGTACCCCGCAGCATAAACGGTATTAATGCACATAACGTATTACTTCTCCCCTTAACACCACTTGATACATCTACCCCACAGCATGTAACATGGCAATTAGGAGCTTATTGGCTGGTACTATCTCTCCCCATGGCATAGTACATATACCCCTTACAGCAGTGACGTGCGGTGGGGTGAGGCAGAGCCTTTCCTGTCATACTAACGTTTGTGCCAGAGTTTTGACTGCGTAAAGTATATGAAAAATAGAACTCAAGCAACCAAGGAATCTGTGGAAACTTACAGGACGACTGGAGCCAGAGGTGAAACGGTGCTGATTTCCCGGGAGGTACCTTTGTATTTATCTCACAAGCGCTTCAGGGTAGCCTTCACTGGTCGCCCCACTTATTCTGGTACGCACAATTGCCCCATAAATGTTGGTGGAATTAATTGCAGTGGAATTTTTAGTTGTTTTTATGTATCAATAAAACTGTACTTCACTATATATCCCTTTATCTGATTCATTTTGAGGGAAGAAGAGTAGTGACTTCTGAGGAAAAAGTTTTAAAGAACTGAATATCTGCTATGGATTGATTAGGAAATTAAGACTCCCAAAGAATCTGACTATTGACCCCGTATGATCCCAGTGGGTGCGCATTTGTGCGATTTGTGACTATATTGTGGACTATTTTGAAGTGGGGGTGACCACTTTAGCAGAGTTTGCAGCACTACTGTCTTGGAGCGCTGGTTCGAAAATCTTTTGTAGATCTACCAAGCTGCCAGCCAGCAGCCTGTCAAAGTCAAAAATATTACACACACATGTCCAAACTCCAAACAGAGTGGCCTCTGTTCGTGCGCGTTGCCGCCGCCGTGCGTGCGCATACACGCATGCTACGTACCCAGGCCTTGCGTATTAACACGTGGAAGAGTATATACGGTAGCAAACGCATTCGCACCGAAAAGCCACAAAGACATATTCAGTACTTTATTCACATAGTGCATAATATACACATAGTATCCACACACTTTGTCAGCAACTTACATACACTTAAAGGTAAAACAACAGAGATATTCAGGTTTACAGGATGTGAGGGGATGGAGCAAGGTTAGGACTTAGTGTTTGGTATCCAGATGTGCCGAATTTTGTAATCTACCTTCCGGATGCTATTCGCAGTTGATCGCATGTTTCTGCGTGTAGATATACGCAGAAATATAATATTCGCAAACTGTTATGATACTGTACTCAGAATATTTGGCGGGAACCCAGTGGCGGACACCTGCAAGTACACCTGGACCAAGCTTCGCCCATTCATTTAAACCAACCTATGACCTTTCATGTACTGTAAATGACCTGCCCTGTGACCTATGAAAGAAGAGCTTACATTTCCCATTGTACTGTATTTGGACACATTATGTAAAAGATAAGCCTCCTGACCAGGCTCAGTCTCCATTCTCTGAAGGTCATCTTGCTAAGACTGACTGAGTCCTGGACCCAGAAGCGCCCGCGATCAAACGTATGTATTATTGGTTGTAGCTCTTCTCTGTATATTGTTGTACCTTTTTATCTGTATATTCTTAAGTAAATACTGTTGATGCGTTGGACCACAACATAACATTTAACTACTGGTGTCGCGTTCCATTCTTGTTTGGGGCAAAGTGTACTCAGCCACTCGTGTCGCTATATTGTGCGCATAACGTGCTGGCGTGTGTACGCAATGTAAATACACATTTTAGCGGTTATATTCATGTGCAGCGGTCGCAGTGGCTCAAACCTAAGTGCAATAATGTATTGCTTTTCCTTGTAATTTAAACGATTTTAACAAGCCCTCCGCTGAGGCACCAATCCTGGCTACGAGTCCAGCTGTATAATGCAAACCAGTTAGTGTGGGGCTGGGCTGGCCCACTTCCCTGACTCCACAGGCTGAGGTCAGTTGTCAGCCAGGAGTCCAGCCCCCAGCGCTTGGCTCTGCTCACTCACATACAGCACAGCAAGTGTTCCAGGATGGCTCTTCCTCATTCTCTACTCTCTCTCTGTCTCTCTCTCTCCTGACAGGCTCAGTTGTCAGCAGCCTTGTACTGCCCACTCTATCTTCATCGACCGGCAAGGCAACTACTCGTGCCTGGCCCCTCTTCTGTGGGCATGTGTTCATCCTTAGTGAGGAGTCAATGAGTGTCTCTCCTCTCTTCTGTGCATGTGCACATCTTCAATGGTAAAAACCATTAATGGTTTTATGCCATTGCATAGTTCACTGGATGTCAAACTCCGTCTTACGGACCCCACACAGTTATTTTCCAGGTCACCTGGCAGGTACACTGTGTATCACCAGCTGTCACGTTTTAAAAATCCACAGGTGACCTGGAAAACATGAATTGTGTGGGGTCCTGAGGACTGAGAACCTGTGGCATAGAGAGGGATGTCTCTCTGAAAGATTCCGGGGAAAAGTAGGTTACTATAGGCTAACACCATCTGCAGACAGGGAGCTCCATCAACAGTACACAGGGAGCTCGACCAATGAGAGATCTCTATCTGAGAAACTGCTACACATGAGCAGCAACACCAATCACGGCCTCAGCCATTGTATAGATGTAGATACAGCTGCCCCAGAAAAAGAAAAGAAAAAAATCAGAGCGCCACTGACAGCCCAAATCAGTTTTGGGACAAAAACACACTGGAGGTGCTAATTTTTAAATATATAATTTTAATCTGTAAAATGTGTCAGTGTGTAATCTGAAACCTGTTATGTCCCTATAAAAGTACTGTTAATGTAGCATTTTTTTTTTGTGTGTTTTAAAGTCCCAATATAAATTTTATCTGTGTACCTTAAGAAGCATCTGCTTAAGGGACACATTGATAAACAGCAGCTAAAAACCACAGTAAGGGGTTTATTATAAAATGTGTAAACAGATAATAAGAATTTACTCACCGGTAATTCTATTTCTCGTAGTCCGTAGTGGATGCTGGGAACTCCGTAAGGACCATGGGGAATAGCAGGCTCCGAAGGAGGCTGGGCACTCTAGAAAGATTTATGACTACCTGGTGTGCACTGGCTCCTCCCACTATGACCCTCCTCCAAGCCTCAGTTAGGACACCGTGCCCGGACGAGCAGACATAATAAGGAAGGATTTAGAATCCCGGGTAAGAGACTCTTACCAGCCACACCAATCACACCGTACAACTCGTGATACTATATCCAGTTTGACAGTATGAAAACAACTGAGCCTCTCAACAGATGGCTCAACAATAACCCTTTAGTTAACAATAACTATTTACAAGTATTGCAGACAATCCGCACTTGGGATGGGCGCCCAGCATCCACTACGGACTACGAGAAATAGAATTACCGGTGAGTAAATTCTTATTTTCTCTAACGTCCTAGTGGATGCTGGGAACTCCGTAAGGACCATGGGGATTATACCAAAGCTCCCAAACGGGCGGGAGAGTGCGGATGACTCTGTAGCACCGAATGAGAGAACTCCAGGTCCTCCTCAGCCAGGGTATCAAATTTGTAGAATTTTGCAAATGTGTTTGCCCCTGACCAAGTAGCTGCTCGGCAAAGTTGTAAAGCCGAGACCCCTCGGGCAGCCGCCCAAGATGAGCCCACCTTCCTTGTGGAATGGGCATTTACAGATTTTGGCTGTGGCATGCCTGCCACAGAATGTGCAAGCTGAATTGTACTACAAATCCAGCGAGCAATAGACTGCTTAGAAGCAGGAGCACCCAGCTTGTTGGGAGCATACAGGATAAACAGCGAGTCAGATTTTCTGACTCCAGCCGTCCTGGAAACATATATTTTCAGGGCCCTGACAACGTCTTGCAACTTGGAGTCCTCCAAATCCTTAGTAGCCGCAGGCACCACAATAGGCTGGTTCAGGTGAAACGCTGACACCACCTTAGGGAGAAACTGGGGACGAGTCCTCAATTCTGCCCTATCCATATGGAAAATCAGATAAGGGCTTTTACATGATAAAGCCGCCAATTCTGACACTCGCCTGGCTGAAGCCAAGGCCAATAACATGACCACTTTCCACGTGAGATATTTCAGATCCACGGTTTTTAGTGGCTCAAACCAATGTGATTTTAAGAAACTCAACATCACGTTGAGATCCCAAGGGGCCACAGGAGGCACAAATGGGGGCTGAATATGCAGCACTCCTTTCACAAATGTCTGAACTTCAGGTACTGAAGCTAGTTCTTTTTGAAAGAAAATCGACAGAGCCGAGATCTGTACTTTAATGGAGCCTAGTTTTAGGCCCATATTCACTCCTGCTTGCAGGAAATGCAGAAATCGACCTAGTTGAAATTCCTCTGTTGGGGCCTTTTTGGCCTCGCACCATGCAACATATTTCCGCCATATGCGGTGATAATGCTTTGCCGTAACATCTTTCCTGGCCTTAATAAGCGTAGGAATGACTTCTTCCGGAATACCCTTTTCCTTTAGGATCCGGTGTTCAACCGCCATGCCGTCAAACGCAGCCGCGGTAAGTCTTGGAACAGACAGGGCCCCTGTTGTAGCAGGTCCTGTCTGAGCGGTAGAGGCCACGGGTCCTCTGAGAGCATCTCTTGAAGTTCCAGGTACCACGCTCGTCTTGGCCAATCCGGAACCACGAGAATGGTGTTTACTCCTCGCTTTCTTATTATTCTCAATACCTTTGGTATGAGAGGCAGAGGAGGGAACACATAAACCGACTGGTACACCCACGGTGTCACTAGAGCGTCCACAGCTATCGCCTGAGGGTCCCTTGACCTGGCGCAATATCTTTTTAACTTTTTGTTGAGGCGGGATGCCATCATGTCCACCTGTGGTTTTTCCCAACGGTTTACCAGCATCTGGAAGACTTCTGGATGAAGTCTCCACTCTCCCGGGTGGAGGTCGTGTCTGCTGAGGAAGTCTGCTTCCCAGTTGTCCACTCCCGGAATGAACACTGCTGACAGTGCTAGTACATGATTCTCCGCCCATCGGAGAATTCTTGTGGCTTCCGCCATCGCCATCCTGCTTCTTGTGCCGCCCTGTCGATTTACATGGGCGACTGCCGTGATGTTGTCTGACTGGATCAGCACCGGCTGGTGTAGGAGCAGGGATTTTGCTTGACTTAGGGCATTGTAGATGGCCCTTAGTTCCAGAATATTTATGTGAAGGGAAGTCTCCTGACTCGACCATAGTCCTTGGAAGTTTCTTCCCTGTGTGACTGCCCCCCAGCCTCGAAGGCTGGCATCCGTGGTCACCAGGACCCAGTCCTGTATGCCGAACCTGCGGCCCTCTAGAAGATGGGCACTCTGCAGCCACCACAGTAGCGACACCCTGGTTCTTGGAGACAGGGTTATCAAGCGATGCATCTGAAGATGCGATCCGGACCACTGGTCCAACAGGTCCCACTGAAAGATTCTGGCATGGAACCTGCCGAAGGGAATTGCTTCGTAAGAAGCCACCATCTTTCCCAGGACCCGCGTGCAGCGATGCACTGATACCAGTTTTGGTTTCAGGAGGTCTCTGACTAGAGATGACAACTCCCTGGCTTTCTCCTCCGGGAGAAACACTTTTTTCTGGACTGTATCCAGAATCATACCCAGGAACAGTAGCCATGTCGTCGGAACCAGCTGTGACTTTGGGATATTCAGAATCCAGCCGTGCTGGTGCAGCACCTCCTGAGATAGTGCTACTCCCACCAACAACTGTTCCTTGGACCTCGCTTTTATTAGGAGATCGTCCAAGTACGGGATAATTAAAACTCCCTTTTTTCGAAGGAGTATCATCATTTCCGCCATAACCTTGGTAAATACCCTCGGTGCCGTGGACAGTCCAAACGGCAGCGTCTGGAATTGGTAATGGCAATCCTGTACCACAAATCTGAGGTACTCCTGGTGAGGATGGTAAATGGGGACATGCAAGTAAGCATCCTTGATGTCCAGGGATACCATGTAATCCCCCTCGTCCAGGCTCGCAATAACCGCCCTGAGCGATTCCATCTTGAACTTGAATTTTTTTTATGTATATGTTCAAGGATTTCAAATTTAAAATGGGTCTCACCGAACCGTCCGGTTTCGGTACCACAAATAGTGTGAGATAGTAACCCCGGCCTCGTTGAAGTAGGGGTACCTTGATTATCACCTGCTGGGAATACAGCTTGTGAATTGCCGCTAGCACCACCTCCCTGTCTGAGGGAGCAATCGGCAAGGCAGATTTTAGGAACCGGTGGGGTGGAGACGCCTCGAATTCCAGTTTGTACCCCTGAGATACTATTTGAAGGATCCAGGGATCCACCTGTGAGCGAGCCCACTGATCGCTGAAATTCTTGAGGCGGCCCCCCCACCGTACCTGGCTCCGCCTGTGGAGCCCCACCGTCATGCGGCGGACTTGGAAGAAGAAGCGGGGGAGGACTTTTGCTCCTGGGAACCTGCTGTTTGTTGCAGCCTTTTTCCCCTACCTCTGCCTCTGGACAGAAAGGACCCGCCTTTTCCACGCCTGTTTTTCTGGGTCCGAAAGGACTGAACCTGATAAAACGGCGCCTTCTTAGGCTGTGAGGGGACATGGGGTAAAAATGCTGACTTCCCAGACGTTGCTGTGGAAACTAGGTCCGAGAGACCATCCCCAAATAATTCCTCACCCTTATATGGTAACACTTCCATGTGCTTTTTTGAATCTGCATCTCCTGTCCACTGGCGAGTCCATAAGCCTCTCCTAGCAGAAATGGACAATGCACTTACTTTAGATGCCAATCGGCAGATTTCCCTTTGTGCATCTCTCATATATAAGACTGAGTCTTTTATATGGTCTATGGTTAACAGGATCGTGTCTCTGTCTAATGTGTCAATATTTTCTGACAGTTTATCTGACCACGCAGCGGCAGCACTGCACATCCAAGCTGACGCAATAGCTGGCCTAAGTATAATGCCTGTGTGTTTATATACAGACTTCAGGATCGCCTCCTGCTTTCTATCAGCAGGTTCCTTGAGGGCGGCCGTATCCGGAGACGGTAGTGCCACCTTTTTAGACAAACGTGTGAGCGCTTTATCCACTCTAGGGGGTGTTTCCCAACGTGACCTATCCTCTGGCGGGAAAGGGAACGCCATTAGTACCTTCTTAGGAATTACCAATTTTTTTATCAGGGAAAGCCCACGCTTCTTCACACACTTCATTTAATTCATCTGATGGGGGAAAAACTACGGGTAGTTTTTTTCTCTCCAAACATAATACCCTTTTTAGTGGTACCTGTACTTATATCAGAAATGTGTAACACCTCTTTCATTGCCTCAATCATGCAGTGAATGGCCTTAGTAGGCATCAGGTTAGACTCATCGTCGTCGACACTGGTGTCAGTATCAGTGTCAACATCTGGGTCTGCTTGTGGTAGCGGGCGTTTTAGAGCCCCTGACGACCCATGCGACGCCTGGGCAGGCACGAGCTGAGGAGTCGGCTGTCCCACATTTGGCATGTCGTCGATTTTCTTATATAAGGAGTCTATACGTGCACTCATTACTTTCCATAAGCCCATCCACTCAGGTGTCTGCCCCGCAGGGGGTGACATCCCTTCTAAAGGCATCTGCTCCGCCTCCACATCATTATCCTCATCAAACATGTCGACACAGCCGTACCGACACACCGCACACATACAAGGAATGCTCCGAATGAGGACAGGACCCACAAAAGCCCTTTGGGGGGACAGAGTGAGAGTATGCCAGCACACACCAGAGCGCTATATAATGCAGGGACTAACTGAGTTATGTCCCCTATAGCTGCTTTTTATATTATATATATATATATATATATATATATATATATATTGCGCCTAAATTTAGTGCCCCCCCTCTCTGTTTTTACCCTGTTCTGAAGTGTAGACTGCAGGGGAGAGCCAGGGAGCTTCCTTCCAGCGGATCTGTGAAGGAGAAATGGCGCCAGTGTGTCTGAGGGAGATAGCTCCGCCCCTTTTCCGCGGCCTATTCTCCCGCTTTTTCCTGGATTCTGGCAGGGGTATTTACCACATATATAGCCTCTGGGGCTATATATTGTGGTATTTTTGCCAGCCAAGGTGTTTTTATTGCTGCTCAGGGCACCCCCCCCCCCAGCGCCCTGCACCCTCAGTGACCGGAGTGTGAAGTGTGCATGAGGAGCAATGGCGCACAGCTGCAGTGCTGTGCGCTACCTTGGTGAAGACTGATGTCTTCTGTCGCCGTTTTTCCGGACCTCTTCTTGCTTCTGGCTCTGTAAGGGGGACGGCGGCGCGGCTCCGGGACCGAACACCAAGGACTGGGCCTGCGGTCGATCCCTCTGGAGCTAATGGTGTCCAGTAGCCTAAGAAGCCCAATCCGGCTGCAAGCAGGCGAGTTCGCTTCTTCTCCCCTTAGTCCCTCGCTGCAGTGAGCCTGTTGCCAGCAGGTCTCACTGAAAATAAAAAACCTAAATCTATACTTTCTTTCTAAGGGCTCAGGAGAGCCCCTAGTGTGCATCCAACCTCGGCCGGGCACGAAATCTAACTGAGGCTTGGAGGAGGGTCATAGTGGGAGGAGCCAGTGCACACCAGGTAGTCATAAATCTTTCTAGAGTGCCCAGCCTCCTTCGGAGCCCGCTATTCCCCATGGTCCTTACGGAGTTCCCAGCATCCACTAGGACGTTAGAGAAATAGAAATTGGAGGAGGCAAGGACTAACAACGATACATTGTGGGTAATATATGAACAGTCAGTAGCACTGACCGCTTCCACAGCTGCAGGTGTTGTTTCGCATTCACTACAGCAGTGACAGCGATAGAACTCTAAGGGCCCTATAGCTAGGCTTACTATTTTATCCCTTTAAACCGGACACTCATGAATTAAACAGGGGCAGGTGAAATGCAGGCTTGAAGTCAACCAGCCACAGGACCTGTGTAATTTATGAGCGTTCCGGTTCAAAGGGATAGTATAGTAAGCCTATGTATAGCAAGATTTCGAAAGCTACCCCCCTCCCCCAACACCACCTCGCAACTACCGCAGTGGCCCGCTCATTGGACAGGAAGTGAGGGAGGAGCAACCTTCCTCCCAAGCACAGCATGCATTGCTATGCATTTGTAGCAGCACAATTTGGTAGCGGGAGGAGGCTCACTTGTCTAATGCATGTATGACTGGATGCAGGGCGGAAGGCAGGCCCAGGAGGGAGTCAGGGCCCTGTAGCAGCCACACCCCCTGCAACCATGGTAGCTACGCCCTTGGCTCGTGTTACAGTGTGCTGTGCAGCTAGAAAGTGGGCATCTCAGTGCTTGCACAATCAGACACACGCTAGTACACAAGGGAAAGGCTGAAAGTGGCATTTCATATTATCGCAATTCCACCAACAGACGCAAGAATGAACACAGCAGCGTCCACCTCTGAATTAGGCCCAACATGTCCAGGCACACATTCCCACCCTTTAGTTGGCTCTATTCCTAAGTGAGACACACCCTGGAGCAAATATTAAACAGTGTCAAATGGCCTTTTACTTGTCTGTACCTCACCTACACACAATGGAGGCAGAAAATGCCACTCATGATACAGTACTCAATCAATTCACTGGGAGTCAAATCATAGTGAATATTTTACTATGAAGATTGCCAAGGTAGCCATTTCCTAAAAAAAAATGATAATCTGCATTATAATTATTATTGCCCCCAAAACAGCTGCCTCCACAAGTGCTTATAATGTAGGTTAAAAATTGTATGTTGTCAAGGATGTCCACAAATAAGGTAAACATTGACAAAAGGATTAGGAAGTAATTCCAAACTTCTCATTTTGATGTCTGCAGTTCTTAGAAACCTGTAACCAGATAGGGCATAATTTACCAAACAACAGTTTTACAATAAAACTAATATAAACCACCAGATTTCTCAAGCTGCAAAAAAAAGCTGATTGGTTCCCACAACCTACATGGGGTGCAAACCAATCAAAATGGCTGTTCTCACACTCTGACCAACTGGAGTGTTTTAATTAATTTCTGTGGGAATGACAGGCGCTATGGCAGTCATTCAGGATGGGTTCCCTCAAGGGACAAGTTCGCCATAGTTCTATATGGTGTTTATGTTGCCAAAGCAGGACATGGATGCTATATAAGGGTGTATTACAAGAGGAGGATGTACAGTCTCCATCTGGTCCCCCGTCCTCTCTAGCTGGCAGCGCAGTAGTTTCTGAGCACTAGGGTCACTAGGAGACCCTAGCATTGTGCTAGAAACTAGTGCACATGCGCAGGACTCCTGGGAAAATGGCGTGGTGGCCATTTTCCCAGTGATTTTCCTACTGCGCATGTGCAAAATGGCGGGAAAATGGCCATAGTGCCATTTTCACGGTGACTAAGAAAGCGCGGCTGCCACTGACCTGGGAATCTGGAGGGTAAGTATGCAAGAAATGGGTGCAGGGTGTGCAGTGTGTGTGTTGGTACAAATAGTAGACTCCAACCGATCTGAAAGAGTAATAAATGGGTGAAAGAAGGAAAGTGTCTGAGTTTTTTTTTTTACAGGTACCATGCAGGTCCTAAAGATGCCAGTGCATGCTGGAATTTGTGGTTCATGCTAGCATGTACTGGAAGCCGTTAAAGGTGGGCAGAAGTACCATGAATAATACCCAACACCCATCATGGTGTGGGAATAGGCCTTATGTTATCAGCATGAGGCTGTTTTCTCCTGGAAGGGGCCTGTATTTTTTTGCAGGTCTAATATCTACAGGCAATACGTTGTCGTGCTAACCAGCCTAGGACTGGCCACCCCAGCTCTATGGCAGTGGAACCCCTTGCTGCATGTCTCCCTGCCTAGTGCTGGTTGTAGCAATTTCTGGGGGACCCCACACTCATCTGTCATCCCGATTGTGCTACTACCAGCCTAGGCTGCAAGATCTAGAGATTTTTATTTTATTTTTTTAAACAAAGAACAGAGCTGCATGGATTTTAGAGTGAACAATATTTAGTAAATTCAGTTGTTTTCATGGGCAGTCATTTTGTAGCATGTCCTCTTATGCCCACAGAGTGATCGTTTTTGAAGCGCAAAAAAAAAAAAAAAAAAAAAAGGATGAGAAACACACTGAATACTGAGCACCAACATTATAATGCAAGTAAAACATGAAATATGTACTGGAAGAGAAAATAATTCCAAAACAAAAAGCAAAAAAGATAAAGTATTTTATTAAGAAAAATAATAAAACACATATGGTTTGTGACATTTCTAAAAGAAACTTAGGCCTTGATTTATAAAAGGTACCTTATATATAAACCTCTCACAGCTCAATTGCATGAATAGAATTCAATAAGAAGTTCAATATCTTAGTCCTTTTATTAATCAGAGGCTTACACACAATAATGATCAACAATTGTTCACTATTGCAGCAGTAATAAATGGCACATATTCATCTTTACACTTAGGTCCTCTATGGCTTACCTATTTTGATCTGTTGCTAACAAAAGGACCTTCATGAGTTTCCACCCATCAAACTGCTGTGAAAAGCTGCTTTAATGAGGTGTTATAGGCATCTTTACAGAGCTCAGAGTCAGAGGAAAAGAAAACCCTGTGTGACTATAGAGCCTTCCTCACATAAGGTATAGACATTTGTGCTGTGTGAACGTTGCAGCATTCAGCAATCAGTTTGTCCTTCAAAAGCGTGAAGGTCACTGTATAAAACAGCAATGAAACCTGTAGTGTGTAGAAACTGTAAACATTCCTCGTCTGCACATTTAACGTATAGTCCCGTATTTATGTATTTTTCTTTCTAGTTAATCAATAAAATGTTTTCTACTTAAATGAAGCTTGGCCACCACTTATTATAAAAAGTAGTGTTTTTCGATAAAATATGTCCTTTGTCACTGGCTATTGTACAAGATTATTTCACAAATATCTGGTCTGATGAAGAGGAAAGATGCCATTAACACCCACTGCAGCCTTTCACCCAGCATGTTATCCCTCTGCCTGAGCGGCATCATTCCACTGATGTTGCTGAGAAGTGCAAGGTTATAGTAATGCAGCATTTTGAGTGCAAATCACAGTAAGGTTAGATCAGAGACAAGAGAAGTGTGCACAGAATTGTGGTTTGGTTCAAAGTGAACTACAAATACACTAAAATAAAGTGAAACTTTAGCACAATAAATTAAATTGGAGACCATTTTTCTTCTGCAGGTGTTCTTATTTTTCAAGTCAAATGGAACATCTTCCACTATGTAAGCCCTGAAAACACACACATTTATACTCTCAATTTGGTAGCTCTCTTTGGGTAATAGAAGGATCTGAATTTTTATTGGTATCCGGATGATAGATAGACGGTGTCTAGTTAGACAGTTAATAGATAGACACCACATGTTATGGTGCCCACACACGGTGCAATTATTGCATGCTATTTGATCTTTTTAGTTCAAATAGCACCGCAACAGGGTCTATCCAAAACTATCCACACAAACCACAAAAATGCCCCAAAAATGGTGTCTACCTTTTTTGTGTCAACCATTTTCATGTTGACCTTTTCACATCGACCTTCTGACCCTGTCGACCTAATGTGTCTAACATGTGGTGTATCTATTGACTGTCTAACTAGGCACTGTCTATCTAGCATCCCACACCCGTTTTTATTTTACAGTGCCAACAACATTATGTATAGACAGAGATAAATGAATGCACATTATGGATACTCTCTGTTTCAATGTTCCAGGTGGGGGCTGGCTATAAGGTTAATCTGATCTAGCAGTTATTAGGCTCCTATGGTGAAATATTTTAGTTACTGCCAACAAATGGCAGTGTGGGGGCTATTCAGAGTTGGTCGCAGATTTTGCTCTTGCAGCAAAATCTGGGACCATATACTAACATACTGGGTGCCACCCAGCACTTGGCAAGGCCACCCAGCATGTGTGGCGCCACCCCGTGATGCAATCGCAATTGATCTGGATTGCATCGTGGGGCAGCGCTACACATGCTGGGTGAATAGAGGCTGACCAAGGCTGCATAGGTAGGGGCACCGCCGCCATGTTTCCTATCCCAGGAAACGCAGGCAATGTCATCGGCCGCCCCTGAAAATGGCCATGATACGCCTGCGTTTCCTGTCCTCCTCCCCTCAACACTGCTTTGCCGCCCCCGGACACCAATTAATCACCATGCAATTGCATCCTTCCAAGATGCAATCGCATGGTGAAGGGTCGCGCATGCACACTATGGTCGGTGTGCATGCGCAGACCCTATGGATGTGGCCGCTACATGTGAATGCAGCGGCTGTGTCCATCTCTAAATAATCTGCTAATAGTTTGCTCTTGCTTAAGCAGCTGGAATTTGATTGGAGCATATGACAGACGCTTGGCCTATTTATCAAATAACACCAAAAAGATGGTTTTATTATCGCTGACCAATTCTTTTCAAGGTGATTCTACTACATAAATAAATAAAAAAATTGTTGAAGCAGATGAGATGCTCAGTCAGTCCGATCGGATCTGAGCACACAATTGGGATCTGATCTCATGCTTTCAGCTACAGGTGCAGAATAAATAACCCCCCCCCCAAAAAAAAAAAAAAACAACAACCCAACAAAAAACAATGGCCCTCATTCCGAGTTGATCGCTCGCAAGGCGAATTTAGCAGAGTTGCTCACGCTAAGCCTACGCCTACTGGGAGTGTATCTTAGCTTCTTAAAATTGCGACCGATGTATTCGCAATATTGCGATTACAAACTACTTAGCAGTTTCAGAGTACCTTCAGACTTACTCGGCATCTGCGATCAGTTCACTGCTTGTCGTTCCTGGTTTGACGTCATAAACACACCCAGCGTTCGCCCAGACACTCCCCCGTTTCTCCGGCCACTCCTGCGTTTTTTCCGGAAACGGTAGCGTTTTTATCCACACGCCCCTAAAACGCCGTGTTTCCGCCCAGTAACACCCATTTCCTGTCAATCACACTACGATCGCCGGAGCGAAGAAAAAGCCGTGAGTAAAAATACTATCTTCATTGTAAAATTACTTGGCGCAGTGCGATTATTGCGCATGCGTACTAAGCGGAATTTCACTGCGATGCGATGAAAATTACCGAGCGAACGACTCGGAATGAGGGCCAATGTAAATATAGGCTTAAGAAGTAAAAATGCTATATCTGAATATGAAGGACATTCCTTGGTACGCCATATCTGCTATCGCCATCATGAGAAGGCACCAGCACAGATGGGAGTGCTAACATTTGCTACCACGAGAGCTCCCAGGATGCAGGGATTGATAAATAGGGAGAATCTATAAATCAGACTAAAAAATTTTTTTCTCCATTTGATAAATAGTTTGCGCTGTTGCTTGAGTATTTTCCACAAAAATTTTTTTGATGGAAAACTCCAAATCCAGAGCTTTATGGGACTACCAATCCAATTCTGAACCAAGTTTGCAGATTAAAATGAAGTCCATGAATGATTAGTTGCTACATTTGCTTTACCCTTCCAACTGTGCAAAAGTGCTCCTATAATAAATTAATCGCTCCACTTTGTGTCACATTTGAGTTAAAAGAAAAGTAAGAACACCCGTCAGCTGACTGCTACACATCGATCTGTCAGTACGTACATACAACATTTCCACCATACCCTGAGGTTTAGAAAATCGAGTGTTCCTACATGAGTGTGTCACACGTAGAAGACACCTGTTCCCCCCAACATTCCATTATCAGGAAGGTTTTTAACATGGAACAATAAAGCCAAAGACCCATGTTATGCATAATCCTTAGAGGCTTTGTATCATAGAAGAATTAAACTTAGATACCCAATAGCACATACACAAATGCGGACACCAATATTAATCCAATGCTGTCAAAGACCCAGACATGTTTGGCCGCGTATGGTGACAAAAAGTAACACACTTGGCCAAGTGACACTGACCTCAGTCCAAGAAGTTCTGTCAAGGCCCATATATTGGGGATTAAATACTGGATTATATCCGTGCGCTCTCACAGTAAAACGTCTAACATGAAGTGCAGGGAATCTCTGTGGCTCTGCGGTTGCGATAAGCTCTCTTATATCGGATTTCATTTTTATGTTTTTAGTTTCACTGAGAAACCGATCTACAACCTAATGTTTGTAGTTGCTTGGAAGGTTTAAACAGTGTAACCCATTACAAATGTAGCGTTCAGACTAAAAACAACAGAATAGTTACTAAACAGCAGGTTTTCACATCTGTAGGTGAAGATATGGGGGGGGGGGGGGGATGTAATATGGTGTGATAATCAGAAAGTGAGACATTTTGGGAGAGTTCTCCTGTTTTTTTAAAGTAGCAATCATTTACATGGCAAAATCAACCTGTTTTTTCCATGTACATGATTGCCACTTTAAAAACAAACAAACAGGAGAACTCTCACAAAATGTCTCACTTTCCGATTCCCCCATCCTATTACATTTCCCCCATGGTTCCTAAAGAGCTATGGTTGGTTCATATGCTTTAGGAAGTCCTGTGGGAAGCACCCTGAGTCTCCTTTGATGCAGATTTGACACCTCTTCTCTTTGGCGCAAGGTTTTCAAATCCGCCAAATTTATGGCCTTCACCACTAGAGTTAAAGCAGTAATGTTAATAAAAACAAGCCGCTGTTTTGAAAACCCTCTGTGTAATAAATATACCCCTAAATGCAAGTGCCAGTAAATATACATTGGGTCTACATTGCATAGGGCAATGTGCATAAATCTGCTGTCAATTAGACTAGTGGGCCCTATACACTGGGCGAGAATACTGAAAGATATGAACGATCTTGTTCATTTTAATGAACGAGATACCGTTCATATCGTGCAGTATGGAGGCACCAGCGATGAACGATGCGCGGCCCCGCGCTCGTTCAGTGCTGCTGCCCCGTCGCCTGTGCATGCAGGCCAATATGGACGATCTCGTCCATATTTGCCTGCACTGCTATGGAGCCGGGTTTCTTCACTCCCCCCTGCCGCCGGGTCGCCCGTATCCGCCGTCGGGCAGCTCGGCGGCGGATTGACAAATGTGTAGGGCTCATATATATCTGTGATAATTTGAGGACAATTTAGAAAATGAATACCAATCTGGATGGTATGATTGGTTGTTATGAACTGCAGAGCATTTAGTCATGTTATTATACAAATGACTATATATCATTTCTGAGAAGACAGTCACACTGTAGATCCCAGCATAGAAACTCAGCATTGTTAGGAGCCCTCACTAAAGAATTGTAAAGGAATGAAATAGGGTACAGTCTGGAATCAAAGACTTAGGGCAGGCCTGGCCAACCTGTGGCCCTTCAGCTGTTGTGAAACTACAGCTCCCAGCATGCCTTACAGCATTTTGCTATTAGGGAATGCTAATACTGTGGCAGGACATGCTGGGATGTGTAGTTTAACAACAGCTGGAGAGCCACAGATTGTGGATGCCTGACTTGGGGAGTTATTAAAAGAACATACGGGAAAGTACAATTAATATTAAGTAAATGTGATATCAGATGAGGAAATGTAAGATGAATTCAACATAATGTGGAAGTATTTAAATCTGGTTGCAACATATTCTTGGTTATGGCAGCATATAACACAGTCTTGTGGAAGGGGGGCGAGGGGGGAGGAACACACACTTCCAAGCAACTTCATACATTGGAGGCCTGCATTCTGCATTAGAGCCATTAGTATCACACAGAGCAATGACAAAAAGAGGAAAACTATAACAGAAACATAAGCTACCCCCATATTAATGAGGATATTTGAACATTCATAGCTATAGGTGTACCAGTTTACATACATCACTATCACTTGTGTTGCTCTTCAGGAAATAAAGTGGAACGTTTTGTTAAGGCAGACACAGGCAAACTACGTCTTTCTAATCTGCTGTTAAACTACAAATTCCAGGACGTGCAGGGCATGCTTGGCCATGTAGTTCAAGGGCAGCTAGAGAGTCACAGGTAGCAAAAGCCTGTGCTAGGGTATGTAAACTTTTACAAATAACTGCAAATATTTTAGCTATAGTTTCCCTTTTAGTCCCTTCTTACCAGAAAGAACAGTTATCCGCTGGCAGCACGGCGTCTGTAAGTCATTGCTTGTCTGCCAACGGTAAAATGAAATAAAACCAAGTGACATTTCACCATGCTCTCCCATGCAGTTCCACTGATTTTGGCAACAAGATGTTTCTTATGATATCAGTTCTGTCATTTGTTTTTTAATTTTTTTTTCCTTTTTAAATACTTGTTTTTCATAAAAAATTCCAACTCTCCTCCACAAAAATAAAATGCAAAGTGTGCGTGGATAAAAATAAAACAGTGGTGTGACAATCTGATGTTACGTTCCTAAAGGAAGATATGTGATGTTTCCCTCTTGGTCAAAACAGACTTCTGCTTTGCCAATGGTCTCCTGCTTGGCCATGTTAGCAGGTGCAGCCCTCGTGGTGCTAGTGTCCATTTGTGGTAGCGTCCTTTCTGCCGTTAATTTCAGGTTATCAAAGTTCAAGACTCTTTTCTGTTTGGTTAGCGTATTCTTGGATGGGAGTTCTAAACGATCAAGCTTGCTGGAAACACTCCTGCATGTGTCTCCTGGGGAAGGCTGATCAGCCTCATCACTACCCTGGGCTGATTCATCTGTGATTTGGGTCTTTGAGTCACTGTTTTCCTCATCAACTGGGCTCTCTGTGTCATCCTGCTCAGTGTCAGACTCTCCTTCTTCCTCCAGGGTCAGTTCAAACTGGAACTTGTCTCCTCCTGAGCTCCTATCTGGATCTTGCTCTTCTGGGGGAGGGGATGGACTCTGAGGTATCATGCTCTGATACCACTCCCTATTGTCCTCTAATGTGTCCAAAATGTCTTGGGCATCAGGGTGCACCAAGTCTGCCCAAGTCTCCCACAGAGGATGCACAATGTAGTCAATGAAACCCACCTGAAGAGAAAAAGCAATGGTAGAAACTTTAATATCCAACTAATATAGTGCTAGTGCAGTACATTCACAGCGTAACTTAAGTTCCTAATCATTTTAGTCAATAAGCTAGATGTTCAGCACTTGCAAGGGCCATGGGCGCATTCAGCGGTTAAGGCTCCCTTAGGCACTACAGATAATGGCTGCCCTATCCTCCCCCGTCCTTCCCTTACACTACCCAATTTTATTATTTTCATCGTCTGGTTATTATAACCCTTATCTGCCAATTGGGCCATTCAGTATAATATAAAAAAAAAAGCTATGAGTTATGACATTTCATTTTATTTTTAATTATGCATACATATTTACTAAGACAGCTTACAGAGGCAGACTGCCTCCACACTCTACTCAAGACAGCAAATGGAATGGCACAGTTAAATTATTTTGTACTTCCTGTACTTGTAAGTACAGTAATAAAACAAGTATCCAAGTTGCGCCCCAACTGGTACCCCTAGGCCTAATGGGAAATTCACCAGTGGCAGGAAGGCACAATGCAGAAGTGAGACGTGGGTACCATATGATTCAATTTGATGGTGTTTATATAGCATTAGGCATTGTTTGAATGTTTTATTCTTTTATTTGCAAAAATAAGTAACTTTAAGGAACGAGAAAATAGGATTTATCGAAGAAGTGAATACACTGTGCGAGATAGTCCAACTATAAAATTAGGACAAGATTTAACACTTAGGAGAATATCCAATTAGCACCGGTAATTTACCGGGGCTAATTGTCCCGCCGGGGGCTATCCTATTAACCCCGATAAGCCGGCACGAGCGGCAGCGTATCGGGGCTTCTAATGCTGCACTGGGTGCCGGCTCCTGACAGATCCCGGTGCAGAGCTGACCTTCAGCTCCCCGGTCACATGACCGCCACCGGGGTCAGGGGAAGAAGGGGCTGCAGCGCTGCTCCGGGGTCCGATTCCCCGGCAGGGGTCTCGGCACTGACATGGGACACTGCATGTCGCCGCGGCTTCTCTAAAAAATTGGTGAAACATCGGAAAGAAGTCCCCGATGTTAATTTACTGGTAATTGGATATCACCCATAATCGGAGTTAGACATAATTTTGATATTCACGTAAATAAATGGTTGATGTTTTTCAAATGCGCATGCATGTAAGTATCTACAAAGTCGCACAACTCTTGTGTCCAGCAGGGTGTGCACGCCCAGAGTCGCAGTACCACTGAAATGCAGCCTCGGGAATGTACTGGAAACGTGCCAGGGGGTTCCTGGGAGGTGACTGGGATGTGGCTCATCAGATGCATGTAGCTGGCCGGTTAGGGGCATGTTATGGGAGTGTCTCGGTTTGTTGCATAACTGCTTGCAAACTTGGAGCCCGTACTCTTACGGAGATTCTGCGCCTAGCATGGGGCACGTTTCAATGGTGCGTCCAATGGTTGAGTCTAAAGACGCACCAAGCGGGATTGTTGCTCTAAAGATGTACCAAGTGGGCGTCCCAGTCCTTGCACATTCAGACACATGCTGGTACACCAGGGGAAGGGTTGTTATTACCATGAAGCCATAGACATAACTACTGCACCCCATGGTCCTATCTAAATTACAATCAACAAGAAGAATTATGTTTGATTGCCTTTAATTAAAAAGTTTATCATAGTTGAAGCGTACCTGTGATTTTTCAACAGAAGCATTGTGCTTGTCACACATGGGACTGATCTCCATTCCCTTTTCCCGCTCCCGATCACCCTGATGGAAAAATTCTACAATGATCCGATCTGTCCACTGGCGATATAGCTCCAAGGGTTTGGTCGGATTGCTGAGGTCTGCACAGTGGACCATATTTTGAAGAACCTAGGCAGAGAGAAAAGTTATTCACATCTACTCCATCCTCAAATAATGCTAACCATACATGCTCAGAGACAGCGGTGTCTAGGAACCATGTGCTAGAAATCAGATTCTCTCTGCTGTCACCAGATGACTGCTATATGCAGTCATCTGCCAAATACACTAATACACACTAATGACATTTGCCTGCTTGGCCTGGGGAATAAACAGCAGCCAGTTTGACTTCCCAGGGATCAGTCAGTGTGTAGCTTAAAGGGGGGTACACACCAGAGAGATGTGTGCTGAGCAATCTGTCACAGACCGCTCAGCACACACTCTCCCCCGCTCAGCACAGCGCGATATGTGCTGAGCGAGGGGGGGAGGGTGCGGGAGGCCGCTCAGTTCACCCAGCGGTGAAGTGAGCGACCTGCTAGATTGAGCCTGTATGGCAAAATCTAGCAGGCAAAATCTGCATGCAAGGTTTAATCTAGCACCGGCGATAGCGATGCACACTATCGCTGGGGGGTATACACACGAGAGATCCGTGCATAGGGGGGTCATTCTGACCCGTTCGCTCGCTGCATTTTAATGCAGCAGAGCGAACGGGTCCCTACTGCGCATGCCAGACGTCCGAAGGCCGTAGCAGGGATACGATCGCCTCTGCCTGATTGACAGGCAGAGGCGATCGCTGGGTGGGAGGGGGCGGAACGGCGGCGTGGCCGGACCGAACGGGGAGCGGGCCGCAGCGTCTGCGTGACGTCACACGCAGCCGCTGCGGGCTGGGGAGCGATGAGTAGCTCCCGGCCAGCACGCTCAAGCTGCGCTGGCCTGGAGTTACTCTTGAAGTGCAAAGGCATCACCGCTGTGCGATGCCTTTGCACTTCTGCAAGGGGGGGCCAGACTGATATGCGGGGCGGACTAGCCCTGTGCTGGGCGTCCCCCCGCATGTCAGGGAAGAAGATCGTAGCTGTGCTAAATTTAGCACAGCTACGATCAACTCGGAATGACGCCCTTAACTTCTAAGCAATCTAGTCAGATTGCTTAGATTTTAAGCATGGATCTCTCCGTGTGTACCCCACTTAAGATAATCACTTCTAAACAATTTAGTCAAAGAAAAAAAAAAAACTTGAATGTACTTTTTTAAGGTTAAACTTTTAAAGTCAAAAACATTTTAGGGAATATTGTTTTTCTGTACATACAGTTTTAATAAATATAAGAAAGTAAAACATGGCAGAAGCAAAAGAGTCCCCAGCTCAGAGTGGGACTATAGGATCGGGAAAGGGGCAAAGGGGGTTAGGGTGTTACACCAACTCTAGGCTTCAAGTGCTTCCAGTGCAATGCCTGCTTTTGTCAAGGATGCACCTGTGCCAAGCGGTGTCCGCTAATGCACCCTGCACAAGAGAGATCTTCCCAGTAGGTGTAAGCTGCTGTCCCACAAATACAGTGGTACAAAATATAAATATGCTTTTGCTTGACCAAGGATAGGAATTACCACTATTCTGCTAATTGTTTTTATCCCAATAACAGACAACTGTCCTTTTTGTTACCTGTATGCGATCAGAGTAATTATCCAGCAGCAGGACTCCCAAACTGGTCACTTTCTTAGTTTCCACCATGGTTTTTAGGTCAGCCAGTAGATTCATGTGTTTGGACATATCTGTAGCCAGTACCTAGGGGAAGAGGATTCATTTAGCCCACAAAGCTGAAGAATTTTTAGACATTTACTTTAAAGAACAGTTATCTTCTTCCTCGGATTCAGAAATCAAAGGCCAGGTACACCCGTTAAGCACTGGGACCCATAATAATACATAATAATAATACATAATTCGGAACATATGTAAAGGCAACACTGCAACTGAAAAGGTAAATTCTATTAATGAAATGTTATGAAATATCTGTACGAGGTTGTTATATACAGTGCCCAGACACAATTTGATTAGTGTGTGCTGGAAGAACCTCATCTTAATTCCAGTACTGATGAATCACAGAAGTATTGAAGAATTTACTGCTACACATACTGCATTATCCAGTTAGGTTCTAGTGCTTTAAGGTTTACCTATGCTCTAGTTTGCAGGTCACAACAATGTAGTACCTTCTTATGCATTTTATAAATTAGGTTGTAGGGGCTAAACCTTTTGGCTTTTTGTACCCTATTTCCTGTGCCATGAAAATAGGATTTTGGTTACCTACCGGTAAATCCTTTTCTCGTAGTCCGTAGAGGATGCTGGGGTCCACATTAGTACCATGGGGTATAGACAGGTCCAACAGGAGCCATTGGCACTTTAAGAGTTTGAGAGTGTGGGCTGGCTCCTCCCTCTATGCCCCTCCTACCACTCAGTCTAGAAACTGTGCCCGAGGAGACGGACATCTTCGAGAGAAGGATTTAACACAGATAGTGGCGAGATTCATACCAGCTCACACATACAAGGCACATCAAGCTAACTTAGCTTGAAAACCTCAGCAACCCCTGAAACATTACTTACCAAGTAACAATGCAGCACGTAACTAAACAAAGTTGTACTGAACCAGATAACAATTGCCGGAAAATGAAGAGCTGCCTCCTCTACGGACTACGAGAAAAGGATTTACCGATAGGTAACCAAAATCCTACTTTCCCTTACGTCCTAGAGGATGCTGGAGTCCACATTAGTACCATGGGGATGTACCAAAGCTCCCAGAACGGGAGGGAGAGCTCCTGCAGAACTGATTGACAGTACTTCAGATCATCAGTGGCCAAAGTATCGAACTTGTAGAACTTAGCAAACTTGTTCGACCCAGACCAAGTAGCCGCTCGGCAAAGCTGTAAAGCCGAGACACCCCGGGCAGCCGCCCAGGAAGAACCCACCTTATGAGTAGAGTAGGCCTTAACAGATTTTGGACACAGCAATCCTGCAGTAGAATATGCATGCTGGATAGTGATCCTGATCCAGCGAGAGATCGTCTGCTTAGAAGCAGGACACCCAATTTTCTTGGGATCATACAGGACAAACAGAGAGTCCGATTTCCTGTGACGAGCAGTCCTCTTCACATCTATTTTCAGAGCTCTTACAACATCCAAGGACTTTGCTGAAATTGAGGAGTCAGTAGCCACTGGCACCACAATAGGTTGGTTGATATGAAATGCAGACACATCCTTCGGAAGAAACTGCTGACGTGTCCGGAGCTCAGCTCCATCTTCGTGGAATATCAAGTAAGGGCTTTTGCAGGACAAAGCCCCCAATTCTAACACACGTCTAGCAGAAGCTAAAGCCAACAACGTGACAGCCTTCCACGTAAGAAATTTGACCTCAACCTCCTGTAGAGGCTCGAACCAGTCCGATTGGAGGAACTGCAACACCACGTTAAGGTCCCAATGCGCCGTAGGCGGTACAAAGGGAGGTTGGATGTGCAGAACTCCCTTCAAAAAGGTCTGAACCTCAGGGAGGGCAGCCAATTGTTTCTGGAAGAAAATGGATAGGGCTGAAATCTGGACCTTCACAGATCCCAACTTCAGGCCCATATCCACACCAGCTTGTAGGAAGAGGAGAAACCGTCCCAGTTGAAACTCCACCGCAGGAAATTTCTTGGACTCACACCAAGATACATATTTTTTCCAAATTCGATGGTAATGTTTAGACGTTACTCCTTTCCTAGCCTGTATCAGGGTAGGAATAAATTTGTTCGGAATGCCCTTCCGAGCTAGTATCAAGCGTTCAACCTCCATGCCGTCAAACGTAGCCACGGTAAGTCTTGATAGGCAAACGGTCCCTGCTGCAGCAGGTCCTCCCGAAGAGGATTAGGCCTCTGCTCTTCTTGCAGTAGATCCGCGTACCAAGCCCTTCTTGGCCAGTCTGGAACAATGAGGATCGCTTGAACCCTTGTTCTGCTTATGAGCTTTAGAACTCTTGGGATGAGTGGAAGTGGAGGAAACACGTACACCGACTGGAACACCCACAGAGTCACTAGGGCGTCCACCGCCACTGCTTGCGGGTTCCTCGACCTGGAACAATAGCGGCAAAGCTTCTTGTTGAGACGAGAGGCCATCATGTCGATCTGGGGTACGCCCCAAAGATCTGTTACCTCCTTGAACACCTCCGGATGGAGACCCCACTCCCCTGGATGGAGATCATGTCTGCTGAGGAAGTCCGCTTTCCAGTTGTCTACTCCCGGAATGAAGATTGCTGACAGCGCCAATGCGTGCTTTTCTGCCCAGAGGATGATTCTTGTTACCTCTGACATTGCAGCTCTGCTCTTCGTTCCGCCCTGTCGGTTTATGTAAACCACTGTTGTCCCATTGTCCGACTGCAATTGAATGGCCCGATTTCTCAGAAGATGGGCCGCTTGGAGAATACCATTGTAAACGGCTCTTAGTTCCAGAATGTTTATCGGGAGGCCGGCTTCCAGACTTGACCACCTTCCTTGGAAGGTTTCCCCTTAAGTGACTGCGCCCCAGCCCCGGAGACTTGCACCCGTGGTTAGAAGGATCCAGTCCTGAATCCCAAACCTGTGGCCCTCCAGAAGGTGAGGTAATTGTAGCCACCAGAGGAGTGAAATCTTGGCCTTTGGCGACAGACAGTAAGTACTCTCTGGAGCATGTGTAGATGGGATCCCGACCACTTGTCCAGGAGATCCAGTTGGAAGGACAGAACGTGAAACATCCCGTACTGCAGAGCCTCGTAAGAGGCCACCATCTTTCCCAGAAGGCGAATGAACTGATGAACTGACATCCGGGCTGGCTTCAGGACATCCCGGACCATCGTTTGAACCACCAACGCCTTTACCTCTGGGAAAAAATAAGAATTTACTTACCGATAATTCTATTTCTCGGAGTCCGTAGTGGATGCTGGGGTTCCTGAAAGGACCATGGGGAATAGCGGCTCCGCAGGAGACAGGGCACAAAAAGTAAAGCTTTAGGATCAGGTGGTGTGCACTGGCTCCTCCCCTATGACCCTCCTCCAAGCCTCAGTTAGGTACTGTGCCCGGACGAGCGTACACAATAAGGAAGGATTTATGAATCCCGGGTAAGACTCATACCAGCCACACCAATCACACTGTACAACCTGTGATCTGAACCCAGTTAACAGTATGATAACAGCGGAGCCTCTGAAAAGATGGCTCACAACAATAATAACCCGATTTTTGTAACTATGTACAAGTAATGCAGATAATCCGCACTTGGGATGGGCGCCCAGCATCCACTACGGACTCCGAGAAATAGAATTATCGGTAAGTAAATTCTTATTTTCTCTATCGTCCTAGTGGATGCTGGGGTTCCTGAAAGGACCATGGGGATTATACCAAAGCTCCCAAACGGGCGGGAGAGTGCGGATGACTCTGCAGCACCGAATGAGAGAACTCCAGGTCCTCCTTAGCCAGGGTATCAAATTTGTAGGATTTTACAAACGTGTTTGCCCCTGATTAAATAGCCGCTCGGCAAAGTTGTAAAGCCGAGACCCCTCGGGCAGCCGCCCAAGATGAGCCCACCTTCCTTGTGGAATGGGCATTTACATATTTTGGCTGTGGCAGGCCTGCCACAGAATGTGCAAGCTGAATTGTATTACACATCCAACTAGCAAAAGTCTGCTTAAAAGCAAGAGCACCCAGTTTGTTGGGTGCATACAGGATAACAGCAAGTCAGTTCTCCTGACTTCAGCCGTCCTGGAACCTATATTTTCAGGGCCCTGACCACATCTAGCAACTTGGAGTCCTCCAAGTCCCTAGTAGGCGCAAGACACCACAATAAGCTGGTTCAGGTGAAACACTGACACCACCTTAGGGAGAGAACTGGGGACGAGTCCACAGCTCTGCCCTGTCCGAATGGACAAACAGATATGGGCTTTTTTGAGAAAAAAACCACCAATTTGACACTCGCCTGATCCAGGCCAGGTCCAAGAGCATGTTCACTTTTCATGTGAGATGCTTCAAATCCACAGATTTGACTGGTTTTAAACCAATGTGTTTTGAGGAATCCCAGAACTACGTTGAGATCCCACAGTGCCACTGGAGGCACAAAAGGGGGTTGTATATGCAATACTCCCTTGACAAACTTCTGGACTTCAGGAAACTGAAGCCAATTCTTTCTGGAAGAAAAATCGACAGGGCCGAAATTTGAACCTTAATGGACCCCAATTTGAGGCCCATAGACACTCCTGTTTGCAAGAAATGCAGGAATCGACCGAGTTGAGATTTCTTCGTGGGGCCTTCCTGGCCTCACACCACGCAACATATTTTCGCCACATGTGGTGATAATGTTGTGCGGTCACCTCCTTTCTGGCTTTGACCAGGGTAGGAATGACCTCTTCCTGAATGCCTTTTCCCTTAGGATCCGGCGTTCCACCGCCATGCCGTCAAACGCAGCTGCGGTAAGTCTTGGAACAGACATGGTACTTGCTGAAACAAGTCCCTTCTTAGCGGCAGAGGCCATAAGTCCTCTGTGAGCATCTCTTGAAGTTCCGGGTACCAAGTCCTTCTTGGCCAATCCGGAGCCATGAGTATAGTTCTTACTCCTCTACGTCTTATAATTCTCAGTACCTTAGGTATGAAAAGCAGAGGATGGAACACATACACCGACTGGTACACCCACGGTGTTACCAGAAACGTCCACAGCTATTGCCTGAGGGTCTCTTAACCTGGCGCAATACCTGTCCCGTTTTTTGTTCAGACGGGACGCCATCATGTCCACCTTTGGTAATTCCCAACGGTTTACAATTATGTGGAAAACTTCCCCATGAAGTTCCCACTCTGCCGGGTGGAGGTCGTGCCTACTGAGGAAGTCTGCTTCCCAGTTTCCATTCCCGGAATGAAACACTGCTGACAGTGCTATCACATGATTTTCCGCCCAGCGAAAAGTCCTTGCAGTTTTTGCCACTGCCCTCCTGCTTCTTGTGCCGCCCTGTCTATTTACGTGGGCGACTGCCGTGATGTTTTATCCCACTGGATCAATACCGGCTGACCTTGAAGCAGAGGTCTTGCTAAGCTTAGAGCATTATAAATTTACCCTTAGCTATATTTATGTGGAGAAAAATCTCCAGACTTGATCACACTCCCTGGAAATTTTTTCCTTGTGTGACTGCTCCCCAGCCTCTCGGGCTGGCCTCCGTGGTCACCAACATCCAAAACTGAATGCCGAATCTGCGGCCCTCTAGAAGATGAGCACTCTGTAACCACCACAGGAGAGACACCCTTGTCCTTGGATATAGGGTTATCCGCTGATGCATCTGAAGATGCGATCCGGACCATTTGTCCAGCAGATCCCACTGAAAAGTTCTTGCATGAAATCTGCCGACTGGAATTGCTTCGAAGGAAGTCACCATTTTTTTTTTTTACCATGGCCCTTGTGCAATGATGCACTGATTTTAGGAGGTTCCTGACTAGCTCGGATAACTCCCTGGCTTTCTCTTCCGGGAGAAACACCTTTTTCTGGACTGTGTCCAGACTCATCCCTAAGCACAGGAGACTTGTTGTCGGGATCAGCTGCGATTTTGGAATCTTTAGAATCCACCCCTGCTGTTGTAACAGTATCCGAGATAGTGCTACTCCGACCTCCAACTGTTCCCTGGACTTTGCCCTTATCAGGAGATCGTCCAAGTAAGGGATAATTAAGACGCCTTTTCTTCGAAGAAGAACCATCATTTCGGCCATTACCTTGGTAAAGACCCGGGGTGCCGTAGACAATCCAAACGGCAGCGTCTGAAACTGATAGTGACAGTTTTATACCACGAACCTGAGGTACCCTTAGTGATAAGGGCAAATTTGGGACATAGAGGTAAGCATCCCTGATGTCTCGGGACACCAGATAGTCCCCTTCTTCCCGGTTCGTTATTACTGCTCTGAGTGACTCCATCTTGATTTGAACCTTTGTAAGTGTTCAAATTTTTTTAGATTTAGAATAGGTCTCACCTAGCCTTCTGGCTTCAGTACCACAATATAGTGTGGAATAATACCCCTTTTCTTGTTGTAGGAGGGGTAATTTTAATTATCACCTGCTGGGAATACAGCTCGTGAATTTTTTTCCCATACTGCCTCCTTGTCGGAGGGAGACCTTGGTAAAGCAGCCTTCAGGAGCCTGCGCAGGGGAAACGTCTCGACATTCCAAACTGTACCCCTGGGATACTACTTGTAGGATCCAGGGGTCCTGTACGGTCTCAGCGTCATGCTGAGAGCTTGTCAGAAGCGGTGGAACGCTTCTGTTCCTGGGAATGGGCTGCCTGCTGCAGTCTTCTTCCCTTTCCTCTATCCCTGGGCAGATATGACTCTTATAGGGACGAAAGGACTGAAGCTGAAAAGACGGTGTCTTTTTCTGCAGAGATGTGACTTAGGGTAAAAACGGTGGATTTTCCAGCAGTTGCCGTGGCCACCAGGTCCGATGGACCGACCCCAAATAACTCCTCTTCCTTTATACGGCAATACACCTTTGTGCCGTTTGGAATCTGCATCACCTGACCACTGTCGTGTCCATAAACATCTTCTGGCAGATATGGACATCGCACTTACTCTTGATGCCAGAGTGCAAATATCCCTCTGTGCATCTCGCATATATAGAAATACATCCTTTAAATGCTCTATAGTCAATAAAATACTGTCCCTGTCAAGGGTATCAATATTTTTAGTCAGGGAATCCGACCAAGCCACCCCAGCTCTGCACATCCAGGCTGAGGCGATCGCTGGTCGCAGTATAACACCAGTATGTGTGTATATACTTTTTATGATATTTTTCCAGCCTCCTGTCAGCTGGCTCCTTGAGGACGGCCCTATCTATAGACGGTACCGCCACTTGTTCTGATAAGCGTGTGAGCGCCTTATCCACCCTAAGGGGTGTTTCCCAACGCGCCCTAACTTCTGGCGGGAAAGGGTATACCGCCCATATTTTCTATCGGGGGGAACCCACGCATCATCACACACTTCATTTAATTTTTCTGATTCAGGAAAAACTACGGTAGTTTTTTCACATCCCACATAATACCCTCTTTTGTGGTACTTGTAGTATCAGAAATATGTAACACCTCCTTCATTGCCCTTAACGTGTGGCCCTAATAAGGAATACGTTTGTTTATTCACCGTCGACACTGGATTCAGTGTCCCTGTCTGTGTCTGTGTCGACCGACTAAAGTAAACGGGCGTTTTAAAACCCCTGACGGTGTTTTTGAGACGTCTGGACCGGTACTAATTGTTTGTCGGCCGTCTCATGTCGTCAACCGACCTTGGCACGTGTTGACATTATCACGTAATTCCCTAAATAAGCCATCCATTCTGGTGTCGACTCCCTAGAGAGTGACATCACCATTACAGGCAATTGCTCCGCCTCCTCACCAACATCGTCCTCATACATGTCGACACACACGTACCGACACACAGCACACACACAGGGAATGCTCTGATAGAGGACAGGACCTACTAGCCCTTTGGAGAGACAGAGGGAGAGTTTGCCAGCACACACCAAAAACGCTATAATTATATAGGGACAACCTTATATAAGTGTTTTCCCTTATAGCATCTTTTTTATATATTTCTAACGCCAAATTAGTGCCCCCCCTCTCTGTTTTAACCCTGTTTCTGTAGTGCAGTGCAGGGGAGAGCCTGGGAGCCTTCCCTCCAGCCTTTCTGTGAGGGAAAATGGCGCTGTGTGCTGAGGAGATAGGCCCCGCCCCTTTTTCGGCGGCCTCGTCTCCCGCTCTTAACGGATTCTGGCAGGGGTTAAATATCTCCATATAGCCCCCGGAGGCTATATGTGAGGTATTTTTAGCCAAAAAAGGTTTTCATTTGCCTCCCAGGGCGCCCCCCTCCCAGCGCCCTGCACCCTCAGTGACTGCCGTGTGAAGTGTGCTGAGAGGAAAATGGCGCACAGCTGCAGTGCTGTGCGCTACCTTAAGAAGACTGAGGCGTCTTCTGCCGCCGATTCTGGACCTCTTCTCGTTTCAGCATCTGCAAGGGGGCCGGCGGCGAGGCTCCGGTGACCATCCAGGCTGTACCTGTGATCGTCCCTCTGGAGCTAATGTCCAGTAGCCAAGAAGCCAATCCATCCTGCACGCAGGTGAGTTCACTTCTTCTCCCCTAAGTCCCTCGTTGCAGTGATCCTGTTGCCAGCAGGACTCACTGTAAAATAAAAAACCTAAGCTAAACTTTTCTAAGCAGCTCTTTAGGAGAGCCACCTAGATTGCACCCTTCTCGGCCGGGCACAAAAATCTAACTGAGGCTTGGAGGAGGGTCATAGGGGGAGGAGCCAGTGCACACCACCTGATCCTAAAGCTTTACTTTTTGTGCCCTGTCTCCTGCGGAGCCGCTATTCCCCATGGTCCTTTCAGGAACCCCAGCATCCACTAGGACGATAGAGAAACACACTCTGCACCTCCGTGTCGAGGTTCATTCCCAGAAAGGACAACCTCCTGGTTGGTTCCAAATGTGATTTTGGAAGATTCAGGATCCAACCATGTTCCCTGAGAAGTTGGGTCGTGAGTGCTATGGATCGTAACAGCTTCTCCTTGGACGATGCATTTATCAGCAGATCGTCCAGATACGGAATTATGTTCACCCCCCGTCTGCGGAGGAGAATCATCATCTCCGCCATCACCTTGGTGAATACCCTCGGTGCTGTGGAGAGACCGAATGGGAGGGCCTGGAACTGAAAATGACAGTCCAACCGTGCGGATCGAAGATAAGCTTGATGCGGCAACCAAATCGGAATGTGGAGGTACGCATCCTTGATATCCAGGGATACTAGGAATTCCTCCTCCTCCAGACCTGATATCACTGCCCTTAGAGACTCCATTTTGCACTTGAACTCCCTCAAAAAATGGTTAAGTGATTTTAAGTTCTGGATGGGCCTGACTGAACCATCCGTTTTCGGTACCACGAAAAGGTTCGAATAGTAACCTTTGTTTTGCATATGAGGTGGTACTGGAACAATAACCTGTGCCTCCACCAACTTCTGGACGGCTTCTTGCAGGACAGTCCTGTCCGCCAGCAGAGCTGGCAAGCCTGATCTGAAAAATCGGTGAGGAGGGAGATTTTGAAATTCCAGCCTGTACTCCTGGGACACAATACCTTGCACCCAGGGGTCCAGGCCGGAGGACAACCAGACATGAATGAAATGTTTGAGTCTCGCTCCCACCGGCCCCACCTCCGGGTTGTGCAGTCCACCATCATGCGGAGGACTTTGGTGTACCTGAAGCAGGTTTCTGCTCCTGGGTACCTGCAGCCGCAGGTTTCTTGGACTTGGGCCGACCTCCCCGAAAGAAGGTGTTGGACGGTTTGGCCCTTCTGGGCTTGGTAGACCGAAAGGGCTGTGATGTAACTGAAGAAAAGGGTTTCTTCGGAGCAGGTGTAGCTGAGGGAAGAAAGGGTGACTTACCAGCCGTAGCCGTGGAGATCCACGCATCTAACGCTTCCCCAAAGAGAGCCTGACCTGTGTAGGGTAGGGTCCCCACACTTCTCATACATTCCGCGTCGGCAGACCACTTGCGCAACCACAGTCCTCGAAGAGCCGATACTGACATGGAGGAAATTCCCGCAGCCATGGAACCCAGATCCTTCATAGATTCTACCAGAAATCCTGCCCGAATCCTGAATGTTACGTATAAACAATTCAACATCACATTTTTCCATAGTATCCAAGTCCTCAAGTAACGTGCCTGACCACTTTAGTATAGCCTTGGCAATCCAAGCACTGGCAATAGTGGGACGTAGTACTGCCCCAGAAGCCGTGTACATGGATTTGAGCGTATTATCAATTTTACGATCAGCCGGCTCCTTCAAGGCGGTAGATCCTGGAACAGGTAAAACCACCCTTTTTGAGAGTCTGGATATGGACGCGTCAACAATGGGCGGGTTTTCCGATTTTTTTTCTATCCTTTACCGGGAAAGGAAATGCTACCAGAACCCTTTTGGGTATCTGGAATTCTTTATCCGGGTTTTCCCAAGCCTTTTCAAATATAGCATTTAATTCCTTTGACGCAGGGAAGGTTAGCGAGGCTTTCTTATTTTCAGTGAAGTAAGCCTCCTCAACCTGCTCAGGTGTTGTATCAGCAATATTCAACACATCCCTAATAGCCTCTATCAACAACTGCACCCCTTTAGCAAGAGATGCCGTTTCCCGCAACACATCCCTGTCACCGTCTGCAGTGTCAGAATCGGTATCGGTATCATCCTGCATGATCTGTGCAGAAGCACGTTTATGTGAATATACAGCGGGGAGCCCTGATGTACCAGAACTGGGCCAGACTGCCATAGAGCTCTGTAAAGCCTGAGTTGCAGCTTAATTTTGTGCAACCCTATTTGAAATCTGAGAAATCATAGATTTGATAGAGGACAACCACTCAGGCTCCCTTGCTGGAATCTGTGCTAAACCAGTGCAATCCTGATTACACGGAATGGGATCATCCTGAGAGGAGAGTTCCTTTGCTTAATGGAGACCACAGACACTCCACACACACAAACACACCCACACAGGGGAAGACAGACAGAGTTTCACCCCCAAGAATGGCAAGAGAGACACAGAGATTGGAGCCAACCCACACACAGCGCTTTTAATATAAAGGGTGAGAATGTTGATTTATATACAAGGATGAAAGCTATACCTTAAACACACTTTAAATACACTTTACCATGGAGCCGCTGCGGCCGCTATACTTAATACACACTCTACGTACTCTTTACGCTATTAGCGTAAAGAGTCCCGTACTGTGTACGGACTTTGCGCACAAACGCCGCGCTGACGGTACAAAGTACACACAGCGCGTACACGCCCAGAGATACACCGCAAACCCTTAACAGCTATGCAATGCGATAATACACTTTAAACCTTAGCAGGGAAAGGAAGACACGACACCAGATTGTAATTAAACTGCTGGGTTCCGACACCACAGCATATTATTACTGAAAGGGGGTTACAATATATACAATACAATATAATACAATACAATAGAATAATGGCTACAGTCAATGTTACATACTTGTTTGGATTTCGCCGCGCTACCCAGTCTGGTCCTCCGTCATCTAGATAGATAACTTTGTGAGTCTTGTGTCTGACCAGGCCTGCAGCAGGCTCTCTTTATACAATTCTTCCAAAACCTAACACAATGGATACTGTAATCTCTTTGTCCATTGGACACAGGGATGGTCATTTACAGTACAGGAGAGGTCATAGGTCGGTTTGAATAGGTGGGCGATGTCTGTTCCAACTGCTCTTGTGGGTGGTCTCCTCTGGATTCCCGCCGCATACATAATGTACAGTAAATACAGTTTATATCTATATTCTGCTCCTGCACATAACTATCCGCAGGAACATGCGATCTGCTGCAGACCAACACCGGAATGTTACCCTTAAAATACCCTAGCTGGATACCAAACACCACCTTATAACCTTGTTCTGTCCCCTCCTATCCTGTAAAAGTGAATCCCTTTGTTCTGTTACCATTTAAACTGCTGTAACTTACTGATGTGGTGCAGGGAGACTATGGGGGTAATTCCAAGTTGATCGCAGCAGGAAATTTTTTAGCAGTTTGGCAAAACCATGTGCACTGCAGGGGGGCAGATATAACATGTGCAGAGAGAGATAGATTTGGGTGTGGTGAGTTCAATCTGCAATCTAAATTGCAGTGTAAAAATAAAGCAGTCAGTATTTACCCTGCACAGAAACAATATAACCCACCCAAATCTAACTCTCTCTGCACATGTTATATCTGCCACACCTGCAGTGCACATGGTTTTGCCCAACTGCTAAAAAATTTCCTGCTGCGATCAACTTGGAATTACCCCCTATGTGTACATTGTGCACTATTTGGATTTAAATATGTAATGTGTTTTGATAGCTTTCCATGCGTTCACAAACTCTACCGTAAATACCCATACCACGCGCTAATGCGCAGGACCGCGGGAGCGACCATACGCAAATTGCGGAAATGTGCACGCACGGCAGAATAAGTACGCGCACGGAGGCCATCTGTGTGTAGTTTGTACTTGATGTGTGTACTGCAATATTTTTCAACTTTGACAAAGGAGACCCCCTATCAGCGCTGACTGTGCACCTTAATAGGTTACACAGTCGTTTTGCAGCCTCCCCCCTTCTTCTACAACCCCCAGGTACCGTGAGAGATAGCTGGAGTTGCTGTGGAGGGACTTGCTCTTCACTGACAGCGCTGTGCAGGCAGGAAAATGGCGCTGGACGCTGCTGGGTCCGCTGAGAAGCTCCGCCCCCAAAATGGCGCTGTCTTCCCGCTCTTCATAGGCTTATACTGGCCTGAGGATTTATGCTGGCTGAGATCCCGGGACCCCGACAGGCTGTGTAACCAGTGTAGAGTGTAGGCGCTGGCTCAGGGCGCCCCTCACAGCGCCGCACTATGTACCGCTGAGCCTCAGGTGCGCTCCTACCCTGATGCCGCCATCTTCACACCGGCCCCCCGCTTGCTAGGGGGGTCAGTGACTCACTCGCCACTGATCTTTGGCTCTGTAAGGGGTTGGCGGCATGCTGCTGGGGTGAGCGATTTCCTGTGGCGGGGAACGATCTATCCCCTCAGGAGCTCAGTGTCCTGTCACCGGAGATAGTGGCTCAGACCCCGCAGGGCGGACACTACTCCCCCCCCCTTAGTCCCATGAAGCAGGGAGGCTGTTGCCAGCAGCCTCCCTGTAAAATAATAAACTCTAAACTAAACTTTACTAGAGAAACTCTGGAGAGTTCCCCTAGCTGTGACCGGCTCCTCAGGGCACATTTTCTAAACGGAGTCTGGTAGGAGGGGCATAGAGTGAGGAGCCAGCCCACACTCTCAAACTCTTAAAGTGCCAATGGCTCCAGGTGGACCTATCTATACACCATGGTACTAATGTGGACCCCAGTATCCTCTAGGACGTAAGAAAAAACACCACCATGTCTCAAATGAAAATTATATTTGTCTGTGTTAGATATGTAAAAGAAAATGTATTACAGATTTTTTAAGACAGCATCTCCAGAGCAGTGAAAATAACCAAGGTCATATAGAAAAACAAACAATTAAAGGTCACAGCCTGAAGAACAAACAACAGTGATGGACAACAACTTAGAAAACATTTTAAGAGAGAAGGTGGTATAAATAAGATTTTAAACATATCCGGTAAATCTATTTCTCCTAGTCCGTAGAGGATGCTGGGGACTCCGTAAGGACCATGGGGTATAGACGGGCTCCGCAGGAGATAGGGCACCTAAAAGAACTTTGACTATGGGTGTGCACTGGCTCCTCCCTCTATGCCCCTCCTCCAGACCTCAGTTAGAGAACTGTGCCCAGAGGAGATGGACACTTTGGAAATCCAAGGGCAAGATTCATACCAGCCCACACCAATCATACCATGTAACCTGGATCATATATAACCAGTTAACCGTATGAACAAAAAACAGCAACGGTCCAAGACCGATTCCAACTGTAACATAACCCTTATGTAATCAACAACTATATACAAGTCTTGCAGAGTTTCCGCACTGGGACGGGCGCCCAGCATCCTCTACGGACTAGGAGAAAAAGATTTACTGGTAGGTTTAAAATCTTATTTTCTCTTACGTCCTAGAGGATGCTAGGGACTCCGTAAGGACCATGGGGTTTATACCAAAGCATCCAATCGGGCGGGAGAGTGCGTATGACTCTGCAGCACCGACTGAGCAAACGCTAGGTCCTCATCAGCCAGGGTATCAAACTTGTAGAATTTAGCAAAAGTGTTTGACCCCGACCAAGTCGCCGCATGGCAAAGTTGTTAAGCCGAGACGCCTCGGGCAGCCGCCCAAGAAGAGCCCACCTTCCTAGTGGAATGGGCCTTAACCGAATTTGGTACCGGCAATCCAGCCGTAGAGTGAGCCTGCTGAATCGTATTACAGATCCAGCGAGCAATAGTCTGCTTCGAAGCAGGAGCGCCAATCTAATTGGCCGCATACAGGATAAACAGAGCCTCTGTTTTCCTAATTCTAGCCGTCCTGACTACATAAATTTTTAAGGCCCTGACTACGTCCAGGGATCTGGAATCCTCCAGGTCACTTGTAGCCACAGGCACCACAATAGGTTGATTCATATGGAACGAAGAAACCACTTTAGGCATAAATTGCGGACGTGTCCTCAATTCAGCTCGATCCACATGAAAAATCAAGTAGGGGCTCTTGTGTGACAAAGCCGCCAATTCTGACACTCGCCTTGCTGATGCTAAGGCCAACAACATGACCATCTTCCAGGTAAGAAATTTCAACTCAACCTTGTTAAGCGGTTCAAACCAGTGTGATTTTAGGAACTGCAACACCACGTTCAGGTCCCATGGTGCCACTCCCTTTACAAACGTCTGGACTTCTGGAAGAAAAGCCAATTCCTTCTGAAAGAAAATCGAGAGGGCCGAAATCTGTACCTTAACAGAGCCTAATTTCAGGCCCATATCCACTCCTGTCTGTAGGAAGTGGAGAAGACGACCCAGATGAAAATCTTCCGTAGGTGCATTCTTGGTCTCACACCAAGACACATACTTTCGCCAGATACGGTGATAATGTTTTATCGTCACCTCCTTCCTAGCCTTTATTAACGTAGGGATGACCTCTTCCGGAATCCCCTTTTTCGCTAGGATTCGGCGTTCAACCGCCATGCCGTCAAACGTAACCGCGGTAAGTCTTGAAATACACAGGGCCCCTGCTGCAACAGGTCTTCCCTCAGAGGAAGAGGCCAGGGATCTCCTGTGAGCATCTCTTGTAGATCCGATAACCAGGCCCTTCGAGGCCAGTCTAGGACAACGAGTATCGTTCGTACTCTTCTTCGTCTTATGATCCTCAACACTTTCGTGATGAGAGGAAGAGGAGGAAACAAGTAGACCGATTTGAACACCCACGGTGTTACCAGAGCATCCACTGCTATTGCCTGAGGGTCCCGAGACCTGGCGCAGTACCTCTGAAGTTTTTTGTTGAGGCGTGACGCCATCATGTCTATTTGAGGAGTTCCCCAAAGACGTGTTATGTCTGCAAAGACTTCTTGATGAAGTCCCCACTCTCCTGATGGAGATCGTGTCTGCTGAGGAAGTTTGCTTCCCAGTTGTCCACTCCTGGAATGAAGACAGCTGACAGAGCGCTTACATGATTTTCCGCCCAGCGAAGGATCCTTGTGGCTTCCGCCATCGCGACTCTGCTTTTTGTCCCGCCTTGGCGGTTCACATGAGCCACTGCTGTGACATTGTCAGATTGAATCAGAACCGGTAGGTTTCGACGAAAGCTCTCCGCTTGTCGAAGGCCGTTGTAAATGGCCCTGAGTTCCAACACATTGATGTGTAGACAGGACTCCTGGTCTGACCAAAGACCCTGAAAATGTTTTCCCTGTGTGACCGCTCCCCATCCTCGGAGGCTCGCGTCCGTGGTAACCAGGATCCAATCCTGAATTCCGAACCTGCGACCCTCCAGGAGGTGAGCACTTTGCAACCACCACAGGAGGGACACTCTGGTCCCTGGGGACAGAATTATTTTCCGATGTAAGTACAGATGGGACCCGGACCACTTGTCCAGAAGGTCCCATTGAAAAGTCCTTGCATGGAACCTGCCGAAGGGAATGGCCTCGTAGGCCGCCACCATTTTCCCCAGAACTCGAGTGCATTGGTGAACTGACACCCTTTTCGGTTTTAGCAGGTCTCTGACCATGTTCTGTATGTCTTGGGCTTTCTCCATTGGAAGAAAGACCTTCATTTGTTCCGTATCCAGTATCATACCTAGGAACGGTAGTTGAGTTGTCGGAATCAACTGTGACTTCGGTAGATTTAGAATCCAACCGTGTTGCTGGAGCACTTTCAGAGAGAGCGCCACACTGCTCAGCAATTTCTCCCTTGATCTCGCTTTTATCAGGAGATCGTCCAAGTATGGGATAATTGTGACTCCATGCTTGCGCAGGACCACCATCATTTCCGCCATTATCTTGGTGAAAATCCTCGGGGCTGTGGAGAGTCCAAACGGCAACGTCTGAAATTGGTAATGACAATCCTGTACTGCGAATCTCAGGTATTCCTGATGGGGGGCATATATGGGGACATGAAGGTACGCAACCTTTATGTCCAGAGACACCATAAACTCCCCTTCCTCCATGTTGGCTATTATCGCTCTGAGAGATTCCATTTTGAATTTGAATCTTCTTATGTACAGGTTTAGGGATTTCAGATTCAAAATAGGTCTGACCGAACCGTCCGGTTTCGGGACCACAAAAAGGGTTGAATAGTAACCTCTTCCCTGCTGGTGCAGGAGAACCTTGATTATCACCTGCTGTATACACAGCGTTTGAATTGCAGCTAACACTACATCCCTTTCCGATGTGGAAGCTGGTAGGGCCGATTTGAAAAATCGGCGCGGGGGCACCTCCTCGAATTCCAATTTGTAACCCTGGGAAACTATTTCCAACACCCAGGGATTCAGGTCCGAACTGACCCAGGCCTGACTGAATAGTCGAAGACGTGCCCCCACCGGTGCGGACTCCCGCAGGGGAGCCCCAGCGTCATGCTGTGGGTTTTGGAGCAGCCGGGGAGGACTTTGGTTCCTGGGCACCTGTCGAAGCAGGTGCTCTCTTGCCTCTGCCCTTACCTCTGGCGAGGAAAGAGGATCCCCGACCTCTTTTGGACTTGTGCGACCGAAAGGACTGCATCTGATAGGGTGTTACTTTCTTTTGCTGTTGGGGAATATATGGTAAAAAATTTGATTTACCTGCTGTGGCTGTGGAAACCAGGTCCGTCAGCCCATCCCCAAACAATACATCACACTTGTAGGGTAGTACTTACATATGTTTCTTGGAATCCGCATCACCCGTCCATTGGCGAGTCCATAAGAATCTTCTCGCTGAGACAGACATGGCATTGGCCCTAGAAGCTAGCAATCCAATGTCCCTTTGAGCATCCCTCATAAATAAGACTGCATCTTTAATATGGGCTAGAGTTAGGAATATAGTATCCTTATCCATATTATCAAATTGATCTGTCAGCTCATCTGTCCAAGCTGCAATTGCGCTACACACCCATGCCGACACAATTGTCGGTCTTCGCACAGCACCCGTATGAGAATAAATACACTTTAAGGTAGTTTCTTGCCTGCGATCTGCAGGGTCCTTAAGCGCTGCTGTGTCAGGAGACGGTAGCGCCACTTTCTTGGACAAGCGCGTCAGGGCTTTGTCCACAGTGGGGGGTGATTCCCAAATCTCCCTGTCCTGCTTAGGGAAAGGGTATGCCATATAAATTCTTTTGGGGATCTGCGGTCTCTTATCCGGAATCTCCCAAGCTTTTCCAAAGAATTCATTTAATTCATGAGATGTGGGAAAGTTAATAATCTGTTTCTTTTCCTTAAACATGTGTACCCTTGTGTCGGGGACAGAGGGTTCATCCACAATATGCAACACATCCCTTATTGCCACAATCATACACTGAATGGTTTTAGTCACCCTAGGGTGCAATTTTACGTCGTCATAGTCGACACTGGAATCAGAATCCGTGTCGGTAGTAGTGTCTTGTGTTAAGGGACGCTTTTGAGACCCCGAAGGGCCCTGTGAGTCGGTCCAATCTGAGGATTGACCCCCTGATGTCCCCCCTAAATCAGCCTTATCAAGCCTTTTATGTAAAGATGCCACACTTGCATTCAACATATGCCACATGTCCATCCAATCTGGAGTCGGCACAACAGACGGGGACACACCACTCATTTGCTCCACCTCCTCCTTGGAGAAGCCTTCCGCCTCAGACATGTCGACACACACGTACCGACACCCCACACACACAGGGATTAACCTATAAGGGGACAAAACCCCAACCAGGTCTAAGGAGAGACAGAGTATGCCAGCACACACCAGCGCTTAAAAACACTGGAAAAAATATGTCCAGATAGCGCTTTTTTATATATAATATGCCAATTCCCACTCACTGCGTCGCTAATGTGCCCCCCTCCTCTTTTTTCCAGCCTGTGAGTTCAGCAGGGGAGAGACCAGGGAGCCAGCGTTTTCCTCATGCAGCTTCTGTGGAGAAAATGGCGCTGATTAGTGCTGAGGATCAAGCCCCGCCCACCCGACGGCAGGCTTCGGTCCCAGTGATTTCTCCATAAAATGGCGGGGGATCATAGATTTACTGCCTCAGCAGTCTAATCCAACTGTATTTGTGCCAAAATGTGAGGTTTATTGCTGCCCAGGCGCCCCCCCCCCCCCCCCCTGCGCCCTGCACCCTCCAGTGCTGCTCTGTGTGTGTGTGACTGGGAGCAATGGCGCACAGCCTTACCTCATGAAGATCTGATGTCTTCTGCCGCCTAAGATGTCTTCTGCCTTCTCTATCCGGCTTCTATCTTCGGCATCTGTGAGGAGGACGGCGGCGCGGCTCCGGGACGAACCCCAGGTGAGACCTGTGTTCCGACTCCCTCTGGAGCTAATGGTGTCCAGTAGCCTTAGAAGCAGTGCCCAACTTGACAAGCCAGCTCTGCTTCTCTCTCCTCGGTCCCACGATGCAGGGAGCCTGTTGCCAACAGGACTCCATGAAAATAAAAAATCTAACAAAATTATTTTTCCACAGAAAACTCTGGAGAGCTCTCTGCAGTGCACCCATTCTCCTCTGGGCACAAGATCTAACTGAGGTCTGGAGGAGGGGCATAGAGGGAGGAGCCAGTGCACACCCATAGTCAAAGTTCTTTTTAGGTGCCCTATCTCCTGCGGAGCCCGTCTATACCCCATGGTCCTTACGGAGTCCCCAGCATCCTCTAGGACGTAAGAGAGAGATATATATATATATATATATATATATATATATATATATATATATATATATATATATAAGTAGCAAATATCCGGCACTAGTGTGACAAAATGGATAAGTAGCGCTCCGGTGCCATCCAGGGGTATGGTGTCCCGATATATACAAGCAACTTGGCGGCACTCAGAGACTATAATAAGCTGCAAAAACGTGCTTTAATGTTCATCTATATCTATCTATCCATCTATCACACACATTTAATATATGTATCCTTGCGGCAGGTCCCACTTACTGATTAGCATACATACACGCTATGAAACATAGTATAACACAACAATGTGAGTAATCTATCTGTGAGAACACACTGAGTGTTTTGTTCTAGGCTTTCTCATGGCCGATCTGCCTTGTTTAATAATGAATAATTAATAAAGGCATGAACAAAGAATAAATGTCTTCATCCTTATGTGTCTATCTATATATACTGTACCTGTATATATTTTACCATCACATCTTATTAGTTTAAAAAACATTTCTAAAGCCCATAAAAGGTGGAAAAAAAATGCTTGATAAAAGTTATATACAGAATGTACTGTATTGATGAATTAATTAATATTATTATTATACTTTCCAAAAGAATATTCCTATTTCAAAGATTGGATCTATTATACGTATTAATCCCATTACTTAGGCCAGTCTTCTTCTCTTTTTGTTTCTGCCCCAGTAACTGGTGGAAGCCTATCGGATGTGTCAATGACATCGGGTAAATGTATTGCAGGTGGGTATACTATTAGCCGCGAAACAGAGAGCTCCTCACCCCAATGCTGGCACTTATCACAGATTATGCCGAAGTATAATCTGCAATAAACGGACTGCCGAAGCCGTGATAACACATGGGATGGGGTACTTATCCCTGATCCCATGTGTTATTGCGTGATCGCGGGTCCATTTTCGGCCTGTAATAGGATACCATGATAATAACCATCGGTCATTAATTGCAATATCAGGCCGTTTTTATTGCCCAAAAATGGACCAGAGCTAATTGGATATCGCCCATACTGTCATTATAAGCTATTGCTTGTGGATGTGTGATCCCGGACATACCATGTCAATGACCATTTTCCTTAATGTTTGGCGCTGCTTCTTGGTCAAATTCTGGAATATGTCACAATTCTCTTCTTGAAGGAGCTTAAATCCCACTGCAAGGTGGTGGTTCTCCAAGACAGACACATCATTGTACATCAGTGCCAGCTCCGAGTCTGAAATAAGAAATAAATAGAAATTACAGGTACAGAATGGAAATCAGGATTATGGACTTAGTGTAAGAACATAGCTTACATAAACTGCACTAGCATGTACAGAGAAAGGGTGTTAGATATGTTTGGGTCATCCTCTACACTAAAAATACTACGGTAATATCTACCTTACCTTAGTGCTATTATTTGACGCACTGGATAAGTACTATAGATACTGAATGGGGGGGGGGGGGGGGTATCAAAAAGAGGAAAGTGGAGATGTAGGCCACAACTACCAGCTTCTAGCTATCATTTATCTAGCAGAGTCTAGGAAATGACAAGTAGAAGCAGATTGTCATATCATAGAATGTGCTAAATAAATGACAGCTAGAAGCCGTTGCTATGGCCAACTTCTCCACTTTATCTCTCAGAATGGTTTGATACATTTCCACCCGAGAAAGATAGCATTGTTAAAAAAGGATCCATGGAAACCCCACTTTGAAAGTCCTGCACTTTTCAACTGTGAAAATTGTAATGTACTGTATGTTCCCATTGTATGAAAGGGATGAAAAAGTTTAAAGGTGATGACGAGCCAAAAAAAGAATATTTAATTGAGGGGCTAATTACCGTATATACTCGAGTATAAGTCGACCCGAATATAAGCCGAGGCACCTAATTCTACCACAAAACTTATTGACTCGAGTATAAGCCTAGGGTGGGAAATGCAGCTCTAGCCGTACACAGCCCTCAGTGCCAGATATGCCCTCCTACTGCCAGATATGCCCTCATACTGCCAGATATGCCCCCACAGTGCCAGATATGCCCACACAGTGCCAGATATGCCCCCACACTGCCAGATATGCCCCCACACTGCCAGATATGCCCACAGTGCCAGATATGCCCCACAGTGCCTGATGTGCCAGATATGCCCTCATGCTGCCACATATGTCCCTCATGCTGCCACATATGACCCTCATGCTGCCACATATGCCCCTCATGCTGCCACATATGCCCCTCATGCTGCCACATATGCCCCCTCATGCTGCCAGATATGTCCCCTCATGCTGCCAGATATGCCCCCTCATGCTGCCAGATATGCCCCCTCATGCTGCCAGATATGTCCCCTCATGCTGCCAGATACGTCCCCTCATGCTGCCAGATACGTCCCCTCATGATGCCACATATGCCCCCTCATGCTGCCAGATATGCCCCCTCATGCTGCCAGATATGTCCCCTCATGCTGCCACATATGCCCCCTCATGCTGCCAGATATGCCCCCTCATGCTGCCAGATATGCCCCCTCATGCTGCCAGATATGTCCCCTCATGCTGCCAGATATGTCCCCTCATGATGCCACATATGCCCCCTCATGCTGCCAGATATGTCCCCTCATGCTGCCAGATACGTCCCCTCATGCTGCCACATATACCCCCTCATGCTGCCAGATATGCTCCCTCCCCAAGTGCCAGGTATGCCCCACAGTGTTGTTACTTACCCCTCCGTCGATCCCGCGCTGTCTTCTGGAGGGACACGAAGCGCACAGCACGCGCCTCTCCTGTGTCCCTCCTGCATCTTCGGCGGCCGCGGCAGGTCTATTAAAGGAAGTGCCGGTTCGTGATCAGAGGTCACGAACGGGTACTTCCTGTAATATAAACGCCGCTGCTGCCGCCGGAGATGCAGGAGGGACACAGGAGAGCCGCGCGCTGTGCGCTTCGTGTCCCTCCTTCACACTGCTCTGCCTCTGCCGGTCACTGACTCGAGTATAAGCCGAGGTGGCTTTTTCAGCACAAAAAAAAGTGCTGAAAAAGTCGGCTTATACTAGAGTATATACGGTAACTGCAAAAACAACTTATGTAGTGTATATGTTGGAATGAGGGTGTGGTAAAAGGTACGTGGGAAAGAAAAGAAGGCTAAAATTCAGATTCTGGAGCATCTAAGAAACATTAAAAACGCAAAAGAATCATAGGGGGAGATTCAAATGTTTGAAAAGTCGGTTGGGTGTCTTTTTTCCCTGTCTATTAGATAGGAAAAAACTGACTCCCAACTGACTTTTCAAACATTTGAATCTCCCCCATAGGTGGGAATTCAATTGTTTTGGGTGTCTAAAATACAGTCTAAATGGGGCTGTTTAGACGTCCAAACAGTTGTCACAATTTCAGTTGTTGTTTGGGCGCACATACACATCGTGCCCAAACACACAAGGTTTAGTCACGTAAAACGCCCCCCCCCTTTTTTTTTTATAAAAAGACTATTCGGATCTGTTATTGGAGCCTGCACCTCATTAATATTGTCATATTTGTGGTGCTATAGCTACTATATATGATTGACTAATTTGTTACTTATCTCTCTATATGCTGCGTTAGGGATTTTTTTTTGTTTAAATAGTTGTCAGTTTTATAATGTTTTAAAGTGGTTGCTTTAATTGTTATGTTTTAAAGGACATATTTAAGGACTGTACCGTCCATGATATGTATGGTGTTTTAATCTGCTGCACCCACTGTGTTTTGAACGCCACCATTGGTACGCAAGCCTTTGACCTGTTTTTATGACTGCACATTACATTTAATTTTAAATGCACCATGTTATGCCCCCTTGTTCTTTTAACCTTTTAGAATAATATATAAAGGCGGTATAAATTACAGCTTAATATCAAGATATAAGGATCAGTTTGTGTTTGTAAATAACAATGAATCAAAGTAGATATCATAAAATGATGCATAATGAATTGAATAAAAGTTTCCAAGATCATCACCTGAACTTCATAGTTTTTTTCTATTTTACTTAAACATATCACGAGTAAACTAACCATATCGTATAAGATAATCGTATGGTGGGGGGAGGAGGGGAGGGAGAGAGAGAGGGGAGAAAACAAAAAGGGGATAAAACTGATGAGTGATCAAGTGGAACCTCAATGCAAGGATGAGTATACCTGTTGACCGAATGCGTTTCTATCCTGGCACGCGCTAGGGCCTAAAAATCTACATTTGACCCGGCATCTGTCTCTCAAAATAGGAATACCATGGCATCAAAGTGTCTAAAAAGTTTCCCTACAGAGTCGTGAAGCAAAGCCGTAATGTATTCCATTGCAGCTACAAACCATACCTTGTTAATAACAGCTTGAATGGACGGGGCGCCAGTTGTTTCCAGTTTGTAGCCACCAACATTTTGGCAGAGCCTAGGATATGGTTACATAATTTACGTGCAGAGTTTGAGTGCCCTTCAACTGGCTTACAAAGTAGAGCTTGTAGAGGGCATTTAGGAACATTAGAGCGGATAACATCACCCAGGAGAGAAAAAATGGCATCCCAGTAAGGGCTAATCAGGGGGCACTCCCACCACACATGCATATACGAACCCCTGTGGCCGCACTGTCTCCAGCATTGATCTGAACTAGTAGGGAAAATCCGGTGTATGGTTGTCGGAACCATATACCACCAAGAATACACCTTGAAGGCATTCTCTTTAAAATTCGAATTAATGGAAGTTTTTGCTACCAATTCCCTAGTGTCTGACCAATCCTCCTCGGTCAATGTTAATTCTAAGTCTCGCTCCCATGCCAATTCAAACGGCTCTTTGTCAGGTGGTGAACCCGCTAAAAGAGAATAGAGAGTTGATATGACACCTCTACTATCCGGTTTATGTAGGCACAGACACTCGAGGGGTCGTAGAGTTCTAGCTGTAACGGATTTGTGGAGGGACCGCACAAAACTTAGTAGTTGTAGGTAGTCGAAATTCCTAAGGGTCTGGGTATCGTATTTCTCACATAAGGTCAGAAAGTTTTGTGGAGCTGCGTCCCCAAAAACATGTATTATTCTAGTGATGCCCAAGGAGGCCCATGGTTTCAGATAGGGGGGTATGCAGCCCAGAGGGAAGTCAGGGTGACGCCAAAGAGGCGTCATTGGGGAGGGGTATGGAGCCAATTGATGTTTCTTATTCAAGGAGTCCCATGTTTTTAATACAGAGGAGACACAGGGGGTGGCCGCCACCGAGGCCGGTCTTAAATTTGACGGGAGCCATGGGAGAAACCCAACCGATTGATGATTAATCAGCTCGCTCTCCAGGTACACCCACCTCTTGTCCCATTCTTTCGTGTGCCATGCCACCACATGGCTCAGCTGTGTTGCTTGGAAGTAGCGTTCAAAGATGGGGAGACCTAGGCCGCCGTTAGTGGAAGACTTTGCTAGGCATGGTCTGCAGAGTCTAGGAGTCTTGTTTGCCCAAATAAATTTGCCATATAGAGACTGAACGGTACGAAAGAATGATGCAGGTACGAGAATGGGTATAGTTTGGAATAAGTAGAGCAACCGAGGCAATATATTCATTTTCACAGAGTTTATTCTTCCTGTCCAAGAAATATACATGGGGGCCCATTTGAGTAGATCCTTTTTAACGGTATTCAAAATCGGAATATAATTGGCTTTAAATAGTTGATCGTAATGTTTCGTAATCTGGATCCCCAGATATGTAATAGACTTGGGCCGCCAAATGTAGTCAAATTTGGATTTTAACAGACTCACAGAGTCATCGGGAAGGTGGAAAGCCAGCGCTTCCGACTTAGTGGTGTTCACTTTATGTCCGGATAGCACACCGTATTGGGAGAGTTCGGCCTGTAGATTCGGAAGAGAAGTTAGCGGAGAAGATAGGGATAGCAGGACGTCGTCCACAAAGAGTGATATCTTGTATTGGCAATTTCGGACATTGATCCCTTGTATGTCAGGGTTCTTTCTAATGTGAGCTGCCAAAGGCTCTATACTAAGAGCATACAGTAAGGGAGACAAAGGGCACCCTTGTCTGGTTCCATTACCAAGACTAAAAAACGGGGAGGAGATACCGTTGGTGGACACCGCCGTGCATGGGTTGTGATATAAAGCCTGAACTGCCGACAGAAAGCTACCACAAAGGCCATATTCTCTTAACGTTTGAAACATAAAGGGCCTTGAGAGGCGATCAAAGGCCTTTTCTGCATCCAATGATAATAAAACTGCAGGAGTCCTAGTCCTGTTGATGTGCGATATCAGGTTGATCGCTCTCCTCGTGTTATCCAGAGCTCGTCTCGTAGGGATAAATCCCACTTGATCAGCATTGATCAAGTGCGTTAGTACATATTCAAACACGTGGCCAGAACCTCTGCGAGTAGCTTTATGTCCGCATTAATAAGTGATATCGGCCTATAACTCGTGCAGTTCGTGGGGTCTTTTCCCGGTTTTGGGAGAACAATTGAAGATTTCAATGAGTCGGGTGGAATCTGTCCCCCAGCATGACTTTGTTAAATACCTCTACTAGGTGAGGAGACAGGTCCCCTGAAAAAGCGGTGTAATAGGACATGGGGAACCCGTCAGGGCCCGGAGCCTTGGATGGTTTCTGGGATTTCAATACCTGCGTTAGTTCCTCAAGAGTGATGGGGGAGTTCAATATATCTATAGCCGAAGTCGAGAGTTTGGGGAGGCCGCATGTGTCTAAGTATTCCTGTGCTAGTGAGGACGGCAGGGCGGGGCCAGCCTCCGGTTCCCTAAGATTATAGAGAGATGTGTAATATTTGTAAAATTATGAATTGATTTGTCTTGGGTCATAAGTAAGGGCATTCCCAGCATTGCGTATAGCAAAAATGTTTTGGGAAGCTCTCTTTGCCTTAAGTTTAGAGGCTAAAGGGAGTCTGACTTATTATCCTTTTCATAGAATTTTTGATTTAGATACCTGAGGGATTTCTCAGTTTTTTCGGCTAGAAGAGATTGAAGTTCCCCCCGAACACTCTGTATTTGGGAGAGAACTTGAGATGATTGGGACTGTTTGTGTGTGCGTTCCAACTGTGTGAGAAGAGTCGTAAGGGAAGATATTCTTTTGTTTTGGATTTTTTTTCCTATAAGTACCATAGCGTATCATAGCTCCCCTAATAAACACCTTATGGGCCTCCCACACGGTGGATAAGGGGACATCACCTGTGACATTGGTTTCGAAGTATTCACGAATCTGGGTTGCCACGGTTTCCCTGAAATGTGGAATACGAAGAAGAGCCTCGTTCAGTCTCCATGGGCGTCGAGCCGTTTTGGTATCTAACGGATCAATTGTGGCCAAGACGGTCGAGTGATCCGACCAAATGTTAGTGACAATGTCTACTTTTAATAGGGATTGCAGTATCCCACTGCACCCCAGGATCATATCAATCTGATAGTAGGATCCGTGGGGTTCGAAAAAAATGTGTAGTCCCTGGAGGTCGTGTAGTGCACTCGCCATGTGTCGAATAGACAGGCCTCGGTAATGTGCTTTCTGAGATTACCCTGAGGGTGGCGGTTGGGGTGAGAGTGAGCGTGGCCACTTCTATCCAAATCGGGTGAGATAACTGAATTGAAATCCCCGCCCACCAGCAAAGCACCCCTGCGATGTAATTGGATTTCTAAAAACTCCCCTGTCCAGAGTTAGGAGCGTAGACATTCACCAGTGTCATTACTTGGGGGCCAATTTGGCACACCAGAATGATATAACGCCCTTCTTTATCTGTCTTGAAGGAAATAGTTTGGAGTGGTGTAGTAGAACGAATCATAGCTACCCCATTTTTTTCCAAGGGACTGGAGGAGTATAACACCATAGGGAACCGTCTAGACTCAAGTTTGGGGTGGAAATTTTTCTTAAAATGCGTCTCTTGCAAAAACACAATGTCTCCATGAAGGGTGTTGAGTGTTCTAAACAGTAAGGACCGTTTGTGTGGGGTGTTCAGTCCCTTTACATTTTGTGAAATCACATTGAGAGGCATTATAAACACTCAGTCGGACCTAACAACCCAAAAAAAACAAAAAACAAAAAGGGGGGGGGGGAAGAAACACGTGGGTAAACTGTGAAAGTTCTCCTAAAAAGGGGAGAATTTCACTTTAGTTAGGTCCCAACCGAAAAGCAGGTCAAGGCGGGCTTATTAACAAAAGCGGACCTTGGGGACCTAACTCTTGGGATTGCATACTAAACCGAACTTGCAAGAAAAACCTCTGAGCAAGGGGAAGTAACCTTCATCACCTATAAATCCCGGTGTAGGAGACGGGGGCGAGGTAGCCGAGCAGGAAAAAGGACAGGGGGCTGTCCCCCTGGAGCCAATTAAAGACTTAATAACCTGTGTGTAACCAAGCAGTAAAAACTCAAGACTAGAATACTATAACTAGCAAGAAAAAATAAAAATAGAAATAAAATCAAACACAAAAACCTATTCTTTCCTTCATACAGTACAACGTATCATAAACATGAAAGAACAAAATATACAGATAATGCAGAGGGTACCCAGAGCTAGCACCACCTCAATTGCGGTTCAATGTAATAAGCAGCATAGTAGATAATAAAGAAAACAAAAGAGAAGAAGTTCGATAGAACATAACAGTGGAAAGGCCTTCAGGACCATGCGAGTGTGGTGCGAACTGGGTGGGTCCTTCTAAACCGGTACATAGCACCTCAGGGTCTCTCTGGGATGTCCAAGTTAGGAGCCGATAAAGACAGCTTGAGGCGGTGGAGCAAGTCTCTTCCCTCTGTTGGATCTCTTATCGACACTTGGCGATCATTCACCTCCACTATCAAGCGGAACGGGAAGCCCCACTTGTACTTGTAACCCTGATCGTGGAGGACTTTGGTGATGTCCCGTAGTTCTCTCCTCTTGACAATAGTGGAGGGGGCAAGGATCTGGAAGATCTGCAACTGAGAGTCCTCGAATATGATGCGCGGCAACAACCTGCTCGTGTTGGAGATCTGTTCCTTGGTTTTATATTAAAGAAATTTCAGCACCACATCCCTAGGGGGTTCCCCCTCCAGTTTCGGGCGAAGGGCCCTGTGGGCCCGCTCTATATGAAGGGGTTGGTCTTGAAGATCAGGGACCAGAGTGTAAAACAACCGGGTCACGTACGGTTCAAGATCTTTGGGTGCTACCGATTCTGGAATGTTCCTTATATGAAGGGTACATCTCCTTTCCCTATTTTCCAAATCTTCGTTCTTATCCCGTAGGAACTCCCCATCTCGAAATAAGTAGTTGATGTCATGGGAAAATTTCTGGAGGCCCTTGGTGTTCGAATCCACTTTGGATTCCAGTTCCGTAGTGCGTGTAGATAATGACGAGAGATCTTGACGCAGGTTGGTAAACATCTGCTGAAAGTTGGTGGTGAGGGTCTTACTGAGATCCTTCATCATTGCCTGAATGTCGTTTTTAGTAGCGAAAGAGTCCTCAGATTGGGCTGGGTACTACACGGAGTCCGCCGGAGATGCCGGGGGGGGAATCTGACAAATTGCGAGGCGCTGAGCGAGAGAGGTGTTGCATGATACCTTGTTGAGAGGTTTTGTTTTTTGCGTTGTTATTGTATCTAGACATGACTGTAGGTGAAGTAAACACAGGGAGCGTGTCAATAATTTTTTGGAGAGGCTCCAGGTGGACAGACAGTAATGGTACTCAAAGCATCTACATGGGTGGTATGCCTCTAACAGAGATGAGCACCGAACAGATCAAAGCCCAAATGTAATATCAAGAAAAAGGCACTGGGTGGCGCTGGAGGCACAGAAAAGCTGGACGAATTGCCACAGAGGTGTAGTGTGCTGTGCTACAGTGTCCTCTAAGGTGGTCATTCAGAGTTGTTCGCTCGTTGACGTTTTTCGCAACTGAGCGATTAGGTAGAAAATGCGCATGGTACGTAGCGCGCATGCGCTTAGTTATTTAACACAAAACTTAGTAAATTTACACAAGCTTGAGCGACATTTTTTCTACCCTCGAGTGATCGTAGTGAGATTGACAGGAAGTGGGTGTTTCTGGGTGGCAACATGGCGTTTTCAGGGAGTGTGCTAAAAATAAGATTTTACTCACCGGTAAATCTATTTCTCGTAGTCCGTAGTGGATGCTGGGGACTCCGTAAGGACCATGGGGAAAAGACGGGCTCCGCAGGAGACTGGGCACTCTAAAGAAAGATTTAGTACTACCTGGTGTGCACTGGCTCCTCCCTCTATGCCCCTCCTCCAGACCTCAGTTAAGGAAACTGTGCCCGGAAGAGCTGACATTACAAGGAAAGGATTTTGGAATCCAGGGTAAGACTCATACCAGCCACACCAATCGCACCGTATAACTCGAGATAAACTTACCCAGTTAACAGTATGAACAACAAACAAGCATCACTCAACTGATGCCACATAACATAACCCTTTAGTAAGCAATAACTATATACACGTATTGCAGAAAGTCCGCACTTGGGACGGGCGCCCAGCATCCACTACGGACTACGAGAAATAGATTTACCGGTGAGTAAAATCTTATTTTCTCTAACGTCCTAGTGGATGCTGGGGACTCCGTAAGGACCATGGGGATTATACCAAAGCTCCCAAACGGGCGGGAGAGTGCGGATGACTCTGCAGCACCGAATGGGCAAACTCAAGGTCCTCCTCAGCCAGGGTATCAAACTTGTAGAACTTTGCAAATGTGTTTGAACCCGACCAAGTAGCAGCTCGACAAAGCTGTAATGCAGAGACCCCTCGGGCAGCCGCCCAAGAAGAGCCCACCTTTCTTGTGGAATGGGCTTTCACTGATTTTGGATGCGGCAATCCAGCCGCAGAATGAGCCTGCAGAATCGTGCCACAGATCCAGCGAGCAATAGTTTGCTTTGAAGCAGGAGCACCCAGCTTGTTGGATGCATACAGGACAAACAGTGAGTCAGTCTTCCTGACTCCAGCCGTTCTGGTCACATAAATCTTCAAAGCCCGGACTACGTCAAGCAACTTGGAATCCTCTAAGTCACCAGTAGCCGCAGGCAGCACAATAGGTTAATTCAAATGAAAAGATGACACCACCTTTAGCAGAAATTGCGGACGAGTCCGCAATTCTGCCCTATCCATATGGAAAACCAGATAGGGGCTTTTACATGACAAAGCCGCCAATTCTGACACACGCCTAGCCGAAGCTAAGGCCAACAGCATGACCACTTTCCACGTGAGATACTTTAGCTCCACGGTCTCAAGTGGCTCACACCAGTGGGATTTCAGGAAACTCAACACCACGTTAAGATCCCAAGGTGCCACTGGTGGCACAAAAGGGGGCTGAATATGCAGCACTCCCTTAACAAACGTCTGAACCTCAGGCAGTGAAGCCAGTTCTTTTTGGAAGAAAATGGATAGGGCCGAAATCTGGACCTTTATGGACCCTAATTTCAGGCCCATAGTCACTCCTGACTAGGAAGTGCAGGAATCGACCCAGCTGGAATTCCTCTGTAGGGGCCTTCCTGGCCTCACACCAAGCAACATATTTTCGCCATATACGGTGATAATGCTTTGCTGTCACATCCTTCCTAGCCTTTATCAGCGTAGGAATAACTTCATCCGGAATGCCTTTTTCCGCTAGGATCTGGCGTTCAACCGCCATGCCGTTAAACGCAGCCGCGGTAAGTCTTGGAACAGACAGGGCCCTTGTTGTAACAGGTCCTGTCTGAGAGGCAGAGGCCACGGGTCCTCTGTGAGCATTTCTTGCAATTTCGGGTACCAAGTCCTTCTTGGCCAATCCGGAACAATGGGGTATATTTACTAAGCTCCCGATTTTGACCGAGATGCCGTTTTTTCATCAAAGTGTCATCTCGGTCAATCTCGGTCATTTACTAAACACTAATCACGGCAGTGATGAGGGCATTCGTAATTTTTTTCTAGTTCAGGTAAAAAATTACGAATGAATACACCATCGGTCAAATTACGCCTGTTTAAGTATGAATCTCGGTCATTTACTAAGAAGTGCAAAGCAAAAAAAACCAAAACACTGCCGTGAAAAATTACAATTCGTAAAAAAGTCCTAAAAAAAAACAGACCTGCTTTTTTTATTCGTGATTTGAGATGCATGCAGGGATCCATGAGATCCGTGCATGTATATCAGTGGGAAGGGGTTGGAAAGTGCTTTTTTTTGCCAAAAAAAATTGCGTGGGGTCCCCCCTCCTAAGCATAACCAGCCTCGGGCTCTTTGAGCCGATCCTGGTTGCAGAAATATGGGAAAAAAAATGACAGGGGTTCCCCCATATTTAAGCAACCAGCATCGGGCTCTGCGCCTGGTCCTGGTCCCAAAAATACGGGGGACAAAAAGAGTAGGGGTCCCCCGTATTTTTAAAACCAGCACCGGGCTCCACTAGCTGGACAGATAATGCCACAGCCGGGGGTCACTTTTATACAGCGCCCTGCGGCCGTGGCATCAAAAATCCAACTAGTCACCCCTGGCCGGGGTACCCTGGGGGAGTGGGGACCCCTTCAATCAAGGGGTCCCCCCCCCCCAGCCACCCAAGGGCCAGGGGTGAAGCCCGAGGCTGCCCCCCCCCCATCCAATGGGCTGCGGATGGGAGGGCTGATAGCCTTTGTTGTAAAATAAAAGATATTGTTTTTAGTAGCAGTACTACAAGTCCCAGCAAGCCTCCCCCGCATGCTTGTACTTGGAGAACCACAAGTACCAGCATGCGGCGGAAAAACGGGCCCGCTGGTACCTGTAGTACTACCACTAAAAAAATACCCAAAAAAACACAAGACACACACACCGTGAAAGTATAATTTTATTACATACATACACACATACATACATACATACATACATACATACTTACCTTATGTTCCCACGCAGGTCGGTCCTCTTCTCCAGTAGAATCCAAGGGGTACCTGTTGAAGAAATTATACTCACCAGATCCAGTGGTCCAGGCTCCTCGGCAAATCCAGGGATAATCCACGTACTTGAATAAAACAAAAAAACGGCTGCCCGACCACGAACTGAAAGGTGACCCATGTTTGCACATGGGTCACCTTTCCACGAATGCCAGAAACCCACTTTGCCTTCTGGCTAAGTGGGTTTCTTCAGCCAATCAGGGAGTGCCACGTTGTAGCACTCTCCTGATCAGCTGTGTGCTGCTGTCCTCACTGACAGGCAGCACGCGGCAGTGTTACAATGTAGCGCCTATGCGCTACATTGTAACCAATGATGGGAACTTTCTGCCCTGCGGTTGACCTAAAGTGACGTCACCGCTGAGCAGAAAGTTCCCATCATTGGTTACAATGTAGCGCATAGGCGCTACATTGTAACACTGCCGCGTGCTGCCTGTCAGTGAGGACAGCAGCACACAGCTGATCAGGAGAGTGCTACAACGTGGCACTCCCTGATTGGCTGAAGAAACCCACTTAGCCAGAAGGCAAAGTGGGTTTCTGGCATTCGTGGAAAGGTGACCCATGTGCAAACATGGGTCACCTTTCAGTTCGTGGTCGGGCAGCCGTTTTTTTGTTTTATTCAAGTACGTGGATTATCCCTGGATTTGCCGAGGAGCCTGGACCACTGGATCTGGTGAGTAGAATTTCTTCAACAGGTACCCCTTGGATTCTACTGGAGAAGAGGACCGACCTGCGTGGGAACATAAGGTAAGTATGTATGTATGTATGTGTGTATGTATGTAATAAAATTATACTTTCACGGTGTGTGTGTCTTGTGTTTTTTTGGGTATTTTTTTAGTGGTAGTACTACAGGTACCAGCGGGCCCGTTTTTCCGCCGCATGCTGGTACTTGTGGTTCTCCAAGTACAAGCATGCGGGGGAGGCTTGCTGGGACTTGTAGTACTGCTACTAAAAACAATATCTTTTATTTTACAACAAAGGCTATCAGCCCTCCCATCCGCAGCCCATTGGATGGGGGGGGGGACAGCCTCGGGCTTCACCCCTGGCCCTTGGGTGGCTGGGGGGGGGGGACCCCTTGATTGAAGGGGTCCCCACTCCCCCAGGGTACCCCGGCCAGGGGTGACTAGTTGGATTTTTGATGCCACGGCCGCAGGGCGCTGTATAAAAGTGACCCCCGGCTGTGGCATTATCTGTCCAGCTAGTGGAGCCCGGTGCTGGTTTTAAAAATACGGGGGACCCCTACTCTTTTTGTCCCCCGTATTTTTGGGACCAGGACCAGGCGCAGAGCCCGATGCTGGTTGCTTAAATATGGGGGAACCCCTGTCATTTTTTCCCCCATATTTCTGCAACCAGGATCGGCTCAAAGAGCCCGAGGCTGGTTATGCTTAGGAGGGGGGACCCCACGCAATTTTTTTTAGGATTTTACTTTGTTTAATTTAAAAAAAAAAAAAAATACGAACCCCAGCACGGATCACATAGATCCGGCCGAGATTGATTGTAAAAAAAAACGGCAGTGTTTTGTTAATCACTGCCGTCAAATTAGGTAAAAAAACACGAATGACATCGACATCGGAAGCAAAGAAAAATACGAATACGACAGCTTAGTAAATTAGTCGTAATCAATTCAAAAAGTTGCAGTTTTACACTGCCGATGTCATTCGTGATTGAACTTTGACCTATTTTCGGAAATTACGAATCTTAGTAAATATACCCCAATGAGTATTGTTCTCACTCCTCTTTTCCTTACAATTCTCAGCACCTTTGGTATGAGAGGAAGAGGAGGAAACACATAGACCGACTGGTACACCCACGGTGTTACTAGTGCGTCCACAGCTATCGCCTGAGGGTCCCTTGACCTGGCGCAATATCTTTTTAGCTTTTTGTTGAGACGGGACGCCATCATGTCCACCTGTGGCAGTTCCCATCGATTTGCAATCTGCGTGAAGACTTCTTGATGAAGTCCCCACTCTCCCGGGTGGAGGTCGTGCCTGCTGAGGAAGTCTGCTTCCCAGTTGTCCACTCCCGGAATGAACACTGCTGACAGTGCTAGTACGTGATTCTCCGCCCAACGAAGAATCCTGGTGGCTTCTGCCATTGCCACCCTGCTTCTTGTGCCGCCCTGGCGGTTCACATGGGCCACTGCCGTGATGTTGTCTGACTGAATCAGCACTGGTTGGTTTCGAAGCAGAGGCTCCGCTTGACTCAGGGCGTTGTATATGGCCCTTAGTTCCAGGATATTGATGTGCAGACAAGTCTCCTGAATTGACCACAGGCCCTGGAAGTTTCTTCCCTGAGTGACTGGCCCCCATCCTCGGAGGCTTGCATCCGTGGTCACCAGGACCCAGTCCTGTATGCCGAACCTGCGGCCCTCGAGGAGGTGAGCACTTTGCAGCCACCACAGAAGAGACACCCTCGCCCTGGGGGACAGGGTGATCAGCCGATGTATCTGAAGATGCGATCCGGACCACTTGTCCAACAGATCCCACTGAAAGATCCTCGCATGGAACCTGCCGAAGGGAATGGCTTCGTATGACGCCACCATCTTTCCCAGGACTCGCGTGCAGTGATGCACCGATACATGTTTTGGTTTTAGGAGGTCTCTGACCAGAGTCACGAGCTCCTGAGCCTTCTCCTCCGGGAGAAACACCTTTTTCTGGTTTGTGTCCAGAATCATGCCCAGGAAGGGCAGACGCGTCGTAGGAATCAGCTGCGACTTTGGAATATTCAGAATCCAGCCGTGCTGTTGCAACACTTCCTGAGAGAGTTCTACGCTGATCAGCAACCGCTCCCTGGACCTCGCCTTTATGAGGAGATCGTCCAAGTATGGGATAATCGTAACCTCTTGCTTCCGAAGGAGCACCATCATTTCCGCCATCACCTTGGTAAATATTCTCGGTGCCGTGTACAGGCCAATCGGCAACGTCTGGAATTGGTAATGACAGTCCTGTACCACAAACCTGAGGTACTCCTGATGAGGTGGATAAATGGGGACATGCAAGTACGCATCCTTGATGTCCAGAGACACCATAAAATCCCCCTCTTCCAGGCTTGCAATGACCGCTCTGAGCTATTCCATTTTGAACTTGAATCTTGTCTAGAGTAACCCCCTCCCGCAGCACCTGGGGATTGTTACCAGCTTGATTAGAGCAGTTTTCCACAATTTATTGCAGTTCAGTGAGGCATAGATGGAGCCAGCATTAGGAGGGCATGCTGGGTCCTGTGGTGCCATTTGGAGGATACAGGGGTGTCTCCAGGTAAACTAGCTCTCAATCTGGATATGTTCTGTATGTGCCATTATCATGTGGCCATACATTAAGCAATTGTATGACCCATAGTGGATGTTATTATTATTATTATTATGCTGTGCATGGGTTTGGGGAGTGGTACCCCCCAGGTCTGGTGGGGCTGGGCCACCTTGGGGTAGCACGCCATATTATTTATTTAGCACTTATGTAACACTCCTATTTTTTCACTAATATTACTCTTTTGAGTATTTTATTAACACCCTTATTTTTGTAGCACTTTCTAACCCATAGCTTCTGCTTCTTTCTTAACACATATTAACACTTTAGTATTTCAATGGTGTGCTGCCCTAGGGTGGTCGGGCCTGAGCCGACTTTGTGGGGTCCAGGCCCTGGACTTATGCTTAGTTAGGGACCTCCAGCAATAGAGCAGCCGTGAAGTGGCCTGGAGGCTTATCATATCTTTTGCAAAAAACATATGTAACGAAGAGCTCTAAATTTCTATTATTACATAGTGTATACAGTTCTTCTTACTAACAGCCAGCAGAGTGCGTGGGAAAAATCCCTTTTGTATTTCTTGTCTAGAGTAACCCCCTCCCGCAGCACCTGGGGATTGTTACCAGCTTGATTAGAGCAGTTTTCCACAATTTATTGCAGAACTTGAATCTTTTCAGATAAATGTTCAGGGATTTTAAATTCAATATGGGTCTGACCGAACCGTCCGGTTTCGGTACCACAAACATTGTGGAATAGTATCCTCTTCCTTGTTGAAGGAGGGGAACCTTTACCACCACCTGCTGGAGATATAACTTGTGAATTGCCGCTAACACTACTTCCCTTTCTATGGGGGAAGCTGGCAGGGCCGATTTGAGGTAACGGTGAGGGGGCATCACTTCGAATTCCAACTTGTATCCCTGAGACACAATCTGTATAGCCCAGGGATCCACCTGTGAGCGAACCCACTGGTGGCTGAAATTTCGGAGACGCGCCCCCACCGCTCCTGGCTCCTGTCATGCGTCATGCGGTGGATTTAGTGGAAGCCGGGGAGGACTTCTGTTCCTGGGAACTAGCTGAATGGTGCAGCTTCTTTCCTCTACCCCTGCCTCTGGCCAGAAAGGACGCACCTCTGACCTTCTTGCTTCTCTGTGATCGAAAGGACTGCATTTGGTAATACGGTGCTTTCTTAGGCTGTGAGGGAATATATGGCAAAAAGTTTGACTTCCCAGCCGTAGCTGTGGAAACTAGGTCCGAGAGACCGTCCCCAAACAATTCCTCACCCTTGTAAGGTAGCACCTCCATGTGCTTTTAGGAGTCGGCATCACCTGTCCATTGCCGTGTCCACAGGACCCTTCTGGCAGAAATTGACATTGCATTTATTCTAGAGCCCAGTAGGCAAATGTCCCTCTGGGCATCCCTCATATATAGGACAGCGTCATTTATATGCCCCAGGGTCAGTAAAATGGTATCCTTGTCTAAGGTATGCATTTCCTCAGACAGATTATCTGTCCATGCTGCTACAGCACTACACATCCAGGCCGACGCAATAGCCGGCCTCAGTATAGTACCTGAGTGTGCATAAACAAACTTCAGGATACTTTCCTGCTTCCTATCTGCAGGATCCTTTAGGGCGGCCGTATCCTGTGACGGCAGGGCCACCTTATTAGATAAGCGTGCCAGAGCTTTATCTACCCTAGGGGAGGATTCCCAGCGCATCCTGTCCGTTGGCGGGAAAGGGTACGCCATAAGTAACATTTTGGAAATCAGCACTTTCTTATCGGGGGAATCCCATGCTTTTTCACATAATTCATTTAACTCATGTGAAGGGGGAAAAGTCACCTCTTGCTTTTTCTCCCCATACATATACACCCTTTTGTCAGGGACAGGGTTTTCCTCCGATATGTGCAATACATCCTTCATTGCTATAATCATGTATCGGATGGCTTTAGTCATTTTAGGCTGCAACTTTGCCTCATCGTCATCGACACTGGAGTCAGAATCCGTGTCGACATCTGTGTCAACCAACTGGGATAGTGGGCGCTTTTGAGACCCTGACGGCCTTGAGCTGCAGAATCAGACACGGGTTGAGACCCTGACTGATTATCCAACCTTTTATGCAAGGAGCTTACGTTATCATTTAACACCTTCCACATATCCATCCAATCAGGTGTCGGCGGCGACACCACAGTCACTTGCACTTGTTCTGCCTCCACGTAACCGTCCTCGTCAAACATGTCGACACAAACGTACCGACACACCGCACACACACAGGGAATGCTCTAATTGAGGACAGGACCCCACAAGGCCTTTTGGGGAGACAGAGAGAGATAACCTAGCCGCAGTATGCCAGCACACACCCCAGCGCTATATAACCCAGGGATTACACAGTAACTTAGTGTTTACCCAGTAGCTGCTGTTTATGATAATTTGCGCCTAAATTTATGTCCCCACCCCTCTCTTTTTACCCTTTTTCTACCTTGATACTGCAGGGGAGAGCCTGGGGAGCTTCTTCTCAGCGGAGCTGTGAAGAGAAAATGGCGCTGGTTAGTGCTAAGGAAGAAGGCCCCGCCCCCTCAGCGGCGGGCTTCTGTCCCGGGTCTGTGTAATAAAATGGCGGGGGCTCGTACATATATACAGTGCCCAGCTGTATATATGTGTCTTTTTGCCAAGAGGTATCCTAATTGCTGCCCAGGGCGCCCCCCCCTGTGCCCTGCACCCTACAGTGACCGGAGTGTGTGGGTAGTGTGGGCGCAATGGCGCACAGCTGCAGTGCTGTGCGCTACCTCATGTGAAGACAGGAGTCTTCTGCCGCCGATTTCGATGTCTTCTTGCTTCTGCCGGCTTCTGACTTCTGGCTCTGCGGGGGGTACGGCGGCGCGGCTCCGGGAACGGACGACAAGGTCAGGTCCTGTGTTCGATCCCTCTGGAGCTAATGGTGTCCAGTAGCCTAAGAAGCGCAACCTAGCCGCAGTTAGTAGGTTTGCTTCTCTCCCCTCAGTCCCACGTAGCAGAGAGTCTGTTGCCAGCAGAAGCTCTCTGAAAATAAAATACCTAACTAAAATACTTTCTTATTAGCAAGCTCAGGAGAGCTCACTAAAAGCACCCAGCTCTGGCCGGGCTCAGATTCTAACTGGAGGAGGGGCATAGAGGGAGGAGCCAGTGCACACCAGGTAGTACTAAATCTTTCTTTAGAGTGCCCAGTCTCCTGCGGAGCCCGTCTATTCCCCATGGTCCTTACGGAGTCCCCAGCATCCACTAAGACTTTAGCGAAAAACGCAGGCGTGCCAGGTAAAAACGCAGGAGTGGCTGGAGAAACGGAGGAGTGGCTGGCCGAACGCAGGGCGTGTTTGTGACGTCAAACCAGGAACTAAACGGACTGAGCTGATCGCAATCTAGGAGTAGGTCTGGAGCTACTCAGAAACTGCAAGGAATTATTTAGTAGCAATTCTGCTAATCTTTCGTTCGCTATTCTGCTAAGCTAAGATACACTCCTAGAGGGCAGCGACCTAGCGTTTGCAATACTACTAAAAGCAGCTAGCGAGCGAACAACTCGGAATGAGGGCCCTAGTTCGGTCAGTTGCTTAAGCCAGCCATATCATAGAGGAGTATTGGGCTATTTTGGGAGGTTATTCTGGGGAGCCCACAGAGAGTGCTTTTTTTTTTGTCTTATGTAGTATTTATTTATTGTATCTATGGCAATGCAGCTGGAGGAGTCCCAGACAGTGTCCGGGAGATTTATTTGCCACGGGGCATCCCCTCAGTCAGAGGCTAAATCTGGATCTACAAGGGCACACTGCCAGTACACAAGATGGCGCCGCCAGGTCTTGGAGGAGGCCTTCCGCCGCCCAGGCCCCTGGAGGCCGCTACTAGACCAGCCGGTAGTGGACACAGCGGCGGGCGCGGCGCGTAGGCTGGGGTCCCCCTGTCCAGGCGCGGCTCAGCGGAAGAGGTAGCCGCAACGGGGGGAGAGCTCACCTGTCACCGGCTCTCCACAGCACGGCGCGATGACCAGCGGGCGCTTCTCCAAGGTAAGGAGGGCAGCACTCACCACCTCCTCGAGACAGAGGATAGCTGGCGTCGGACTGTGCACAAGTGATGAGCAGGGGTGGGGGGTCCTCCATACCGAGATCCAGTTATCAGAGGCCACTTCCCGCCGGGCCGCGCGGAAATAGAGTTCCCGGCTTCTGCAGGGACAGCAGGCCGCAACCCGCACGGGTGTAGGAGACACCCGCCGGCTCCGCAGACCGTACTGCCCAGTGTAGGGGTACCCCAGATGGTAGAGGGGAGTCCCCAAAGTGACCAGGGAGCAACTGGGTGCCGATATTAACGTGTCCAAGGCAGGAGCTCTGGTAAGACACGTCTGCCCAGTTCTGCAGCTAAGCCAAGCCCCCCTATATATATTTATTTTATGTATTCAAACGGTTCACATGATACAGTGCATCCTCGTTACATTACTCACCAATATCATTTCTTAAGAAACGTGAACAGAAACTTAGGACATCTTTTTGCCCTCTTTAGAACCAGATTCAGCCAGACAACAGTTGTGTCATATTTGCCATACTGTTGTAGGCATTTGAGACTCTAAAACAATTTAAAGTAAAGGAGAAGAGCTTTGCATGAGGTGTGTGCACTGTCAAATAACTTATGCTATTACTGTATATAGGAAATCAGGAAAGATTTGTGAATGTTACTAAATTTTATTTTGGATCCGCTTGTACTTTAGATTATGCTCTCCCTTAAACAGAAGCTCCAGGCACACACAATGAACAGTTTATGAGATACAAATATGCAATTTTAATTTATATGTACCCTTTTAACTTGCATACTGTATTTATATTATAAAGTGATATAAACAGAGAGGTCTAAGAATATAGCTCACTTGGCTTAAGCTTTCCATTGATGTAATCAACATTAAGCCACTGGTCCCACTAGATACCTCCCTAAAACTTGTATAGTGAGAGCCAAGCTTACAGCACTGACTTACACAGCAGAGACAAGCTAACTCTGGAACGTCGGCTGCAATTTCTGTTGAACTATAATCACGTCTGAGAACCACAAGTATTTCAACAGGTTTTCCACAAGAAGGAACTCTGGGGTGTGGCATTTACGCAGCCACCCACCAGTGTTTTACATAAAGCTCCTTCATAAAGATGGCCTTGGACTTCAGTGCGTATTAGGCTACTCTGCTTGACATATGAAGAGGTACAGGTTATGATCCACAGGTAATGCTATCTGCATGGGGTACACATGAAAGCGCCATGTAAATTCAATTATCCAGAAGTCCATTCTGCTTTGAAAAAGCGTATAAGTCAGTATAGTCTGTGTCCACTGAGTACACAACAGCTGAAGTCTGAAAGAGTACATAGCACGGAGCTAAATAAATATGTCATGTCACACAGGTTCCACACATCATAGATTATGTTCAACATCCCCATGTCCCAACTTACTGGTATTTATAAGAAACTGATTTGACACTCCAGGGTGATCCACATCATGAATAGCACTAGCAAAGATTACAGCCATGATTTCCAGATCAGTGAACACAGCCTGTAGAAGCGAAAAATCACCACATTAATTTGTAATGCAATATCACCACAGCAAATGGCAACCTTACACTGAGTAACAGCAACGTTTCCCATAAATCACTACATCCTTGCCTAGGTCAGTTCTAGCACTGTAATGATCTCATACATCATACGTTCCTGGCACATTACTATACTACTTGTACAAACAATTGGTGTGTTTACAAGTATGTAATATTAAGGTTTGCACAGTAACCAAAACCAACTTCAGTATGACCGCATAACATCCAGTTCTCTATATTCAAAATGTAAAGTGTTTGTATGTAACCACAAGACCCAGAGATATAAAATGTCACTGCTACAAGTATTTAGATTATTTCAGGGAATTAAGCTCAATAACTGGGAATGTAAATAGAGTTTTTGGGCCCCAAAACAACATTTTATAAGGGTCCCCATGTACAGTCCAAAGGTGGCGTCACTAACCGAGCATCCTCGGTTATTTTATCCTGCATTGCCCACCACGTAGCTGTCACTGGGAGGGAGAGTGCAAAGCTTGCACCGGGCGGAGTCCTTCACGGAGACGGTGCTGGAGGTATAAAGGAGCCACTATGGAGACTAAGTTGCCAATGCCGCTCGGCGGGCCTCGATGTCAGCTGCGGCGTGCAGAGAATAATAAGCCACTGCAGGGGCTGCAAGGCCAATATCGGTCTCTTAGTATAGATGAAAGTGCTTGTCATGCAAAATGCTTGTTAGGCACAGTGTAGAAGTCCAGTAGAAGAATTCAGTCCAGTAAAAAAGAATTGAGGAGTCCTAACCGGTTTCGTCACGCTCCACGTGACCTTCTCAAACCTTTGAGAAAGTCACGTGGAGCGTGACGAAACCGTCAAATGCAGCATAATCTAACCGAGGACGCTCGGTTAGAAACCAGCCCACGGGAGAGGTAATTTTGACTTTATCTGACATCAGAGTATTTCTACATACCGGAGCTCCATTAATACATTCATGGGACTGCAGTTACCAGTTTAAAACTTATGAATTACTCCACATTCTAACAATTCATTCATATCCAGGATACGATACTGTTTCTACTTGTTGGATACAAATGTTGCATATTGTTACTGCTCACACCACAAGTGCTTGTTTTATCTGATATCCAGTACCGGGTATTTTACTATGTCTCTGACGTCCTAGTGGATGCTGGGACTTCCGTAAGGACCATGGGGAATAGCGGCTCCGCAGGAGACTGGGCACAAAAAGTAAAAGCTTTAGACTAGCTGGTGTGCACTGGCTCCTCCCTCCATGACCCTCCTCCAAGCCTCAGTTAGATTTTTGTGCCCGAACGAGAAGGGTGCATGCTAGGTGGCTCTCCTGAGCTGCTTAGAAGTAAAAGTTTAAATAGGTTTTTTATTTTCAGTGAGTCCTGCTGGCAACAGGCTCACTGCATCGTGGGACTAGGGGGAGAAGAAGCGAACTCACCTGCGTGCAGAGTGGATTGGGCTTCTTGGCTACTGGACATTAGCTCCAGAGGGACGATCACAGGTTCAGCCTGGATGGGTCCCGGAGCCGCGCCGCCGGCCCCCTTACAGAGCCAGAAGAGCGAAGAGGTCCGGAGAAATCGGCGGCAGAAGACGTTCCTGTCTTCAGATAAGGTAGCGCACAGCACTGCAGCTGTGCGCCATTGCTCTCAGCACACTTCACACTCCGGTCACTGAGGGTGCAGGGCGCTGGGGGGGGAGCGCCCTGAGACGCAATAAAACATGTTTAAACCTTATATGGCTAAAGAAATACATCACATATAGCTCCTGGGCTATATGGATGCATTTCACCCCTGCCAGTTTTCCTAAAAAAAGCGGGAGAAAAGGCCGCCGTGAAGGGGGCGGAGCCTATCTCCTCAGCACACAAGCGCCATTTTCCCTCACAGTTCCGCTGGAAGGAAGGCTCCCAGACTCTCCCCTGCAGTCCTGCTACAGAATCAGGGTAAAACAAGAGAGGGGGGGCACTATTGGCAGCTAATATAAAACAGCAGCTATAAAGGGAGTAACACTTACATAAGGTTATCCCTGTATATATATAGCGCTCTGGTGTGTGCTGGCAAACTCTCCCTCTGTCTCCCCAAAGGGCTCGTGGGGTCCTGTCCTCTTTCAGAGCATTCCCTGTGTGTGTGCTGGGTGTCGGTACGATTGTGTCGACATGTATGAGGAGGAAAATGATGTGGAAGCAGAGCAATTGCCTGTGTTAGTGATGTCACCCTCTAGGGAGTCGACACCTGACTGGATGGTCGTATTTAAAGAATTACGTGACAGTGTCAGCACTTTGCAAAAAACTGTTGACGACATGAGACAGCCGGCAAATCAATTAGTGCCTGTTCAGGCGTCTCAGACACCGTCGGGGGCGCTAAAACGCCCGTTACCTCAGATGGTCGACACAGACCCAGACACGGATACTGAATCCAGTGTCGACGGTGAGGAGACAAACGTAATGTCCAGTAGGGCCACACGTTACATGATCACGGCAATGAAGGAGGCATTGAATATTTCTGACACTACAAGTACCACAAAAAAGGGTATTATGTGGGGTGTGAAAAAACTACCAGTAGTTTTTCCTGAATCAGATGAATTAAATGAGGTGTGTGATAAAGCGTGGTTTTCCCCCGATAAAAAACTGCTGATTTCTAATAAATTATTGGCACTATACCCTTTCCCGCCAGAGGTTAGGGCGCGTTGGGAAACACCCCCTAGGGTAGATAAGGCGCTCACACGCTTATCAAAACAAGTGGCGTTACCGTCTCCCGATACGGCCGCCCTTAAGGAACCAGCTGATAGAAGGCTGGAAAATATCCTAAAAGGTATATACACACATACTGGTGTTATACTGCGACCAGCAATCGCCTCAGCCTGGATGTGCAGTGCTGGAGTGGCTTGGTCGGATTCCCTGACTGAAAATATTGATACCCTGGATAGGGACAGTATATTATTAACTATAGAGCATTTAAAGGATGCATTACTATATATGCGAGATGCACAGAGGGATATTTGCACCCTGGCATCTAGAGTGAGTGCGATGTCCATTTCTGCCAGAAGAGCGTTATGGACGCGACAGTGGTCAGGTGATGCGGATTCCAAACGACATATGGAAGTATTGCCGTATAAAGGGGAGGAGTTATTTGGGGTCGGTCTATCGGACCTGGTGGCCACAGCAACGGCTGGAAAATCCACCTTTTTACCCCAGGTCACCTCTCAGCAGAAAAAGACACCGTCTTTTCAAACTCGGTCCTTTCGTTCCCATAAGGGCAAGTGGGCAAAAGGCCACTCATTTCTGCCCCGGGGCAGAGGAAGGGGAAAAAGACTGCACCAGGCAGCCTCTTCCCAGGAGCAGAAGCCCTCCCCCGCTTCTGCCAAGTCTTCAGCATGACGCTGGGGCCTTACAAGCGGACTCAGGCACGGTGGGGGGCCGTCTCAAGAATTTCAGCGCGCAGTGGGCTCACTCGCAAGTGGACCCCTGGATCCTGCAGGTAGTATCACAGGGGTACAAATTGAAATCCGAGACGTCTCCCCCTCGCCGGTTCCTGAAGTCTGCTCTACCAACGTCTCCCTCCGACAGGGAGGCGGTAGTGGAAGCTATTCACAAGCTGTATTCCCAGCAGGTGATAATCAAGGTACCCCTCCTACAACAGGGAAAGGGGTATTATTCCACGCTGTTTGTGGTACCGAAGCCGGACGGCTCGGTGAGACCAATTTTAAATCTAAAATCCTTGAACACTTACATAAAAAGGTTCAAATTCAAGATGGAGTCACTCAGAGCAGTGATAGCGAACCTGGAAGAAGGGGACTATATGGTGTCTCTGGACATCAAAGATGCTTATCTCCATGTCCCAATCTACCCTTCTCACCAAGGGTACCTCAGGTTTGTGGTACAAAACTGTCATTATCAGTTTCAGACGCTGCCGTTTGGATTGTCCACGGCACCACGGGTCTTTACCAAGGTAATGGCCGAAATGATGATTCTTCTTCGAAGAAAAGGCGTCTTAATTATCCCTTACTTGGACGATCTCCTGATAAGGGCAAGGTCCAGGGAACAGTTAGAGGTCGGAGTAGCACTCTCTCAGGTAGTGCTACGTCAGCACGGGTGGATCCTAAATATCCCAAAATCACAGCTGATTCCAACAACACGTCTACTGTTCCTGGGGATGATTCTGGACACAGTCCAGAAAAAGGTGTTTCTCCCGGAGGAGAAGGCCAGGGAGTTATCCGAGCTAGTCAGGAAACTCCTAAAACCAGGCCAAGTGTCAGTGCATCAATGCACGAGAGTCCTGGGAAAAATGGTAGCTTCTTACGAAGCGATTCCATTCGGAAGATTCCATGCAAGAACTTTTCAGTGGGATCTGCTGGACAAATGGTCCGGATCGCATCTTCAGATGCATCAGCGGATAACCCTATCTCCAAGGACAAGGGTGTCTCTCCTGTGGTGGTTACAGAGTGCTCATCTTCTAGAGGGCCGCAGATTCGGCATTCAGGATTGGATGCTGGTGACCACCGATGCCAGCCTGAGAGGCTGGGGAGCAGTCACACAGGGAAGAAATTTCCAGGGCTTGTGGTCAAGCATGGAAACGTCTCTTCACATAAATATCCTGGAACTAAGGGCCATTTACAATGCCCTAAGTCAAGCAAGGCCTCTGCTTCAGGGTCAGTCGGTATTGATCCAATCGGACAACATCACGGCAGTCGCCCACGTCAACAGACAGGGCGGCACAAGAAGCAGGAGGGCAATGGCAGAAGCTGCAAGGATTCTTCGCTGGGCAGAAAATCATGTGGCACGGTCAGCAGTGTTCATTCCGGGAGTGGACAACTGGGAAGCAGACTTCCTCAGCAGATATTGCGCCAGGTCAAGGGACCCTCAGGCAATAGCGGTGGACGCTCTGGTAACACCGTGGGTGTACCAGTCGGTGTATGTGTTCCCTCCTCTGCCTCTCATTCCAAAAGTACTGAGAATCATAAGAAGGAGAGGAGTGAAGACTATACTCGTGGCTCCGGATTGGCCAAGAAGAACTTGGTACCCGGAACTGCAAGAGATGCTCACGGAGGACCCGTGGCCTCTACCTCTAAGAAAGGACCTGCTCCAGCAGGGACCTTGTCTGTTCCAAGACTTACCGCGGCTGCGTTTGACGGCATGGCGGTTGAACGCCGGATCCTGATGGAAAAAGGCATTCCAGATGAAGTCATCCCTACCCTGATAAAAGCCAGGAAGGATGTAACTGCGAAACATTATCACCGCATTTGGCGAAAATATGTTTCCTGGTGTGAGGCTAAGAAGGCCCCCACAGAGGAATTTCAACTGGGTCGTTTCCTGTATTTCCTGCAAGCAGGACTGTCTATGGGCCTAAAATTAGGATCCATTAAGGTTCAAATTTCGGCCCTGTCGATCTTCTTCCAGAAAGAACTGGCTTCATTGCCTGAAGTTCAGACGTTTGTCAAGGGGGTACTGCATATACAACCTCCTTTTGTGCCACCAGTGGCACCTTGGGATCTCAATGTAGTTTTAGGGTTCCTAAAATCACATTGGTTTGAACCACTCACCACTGTGGAATTAAAATATCTCACATGGAAGGTGGTCATGCTGTTAGCTCTGGCGTCAGCCAGGCGTGTCTCAGAAATGGCGGCTTTGTCATATAAAAGCCCTTACCTAATTTTTCATTCAGACAGGGCAGAATTGAGGACTCGTCCTCAATTTCTCCCTAAGGTGGTTTCAGCGTTTCACATGAACCAACCTATTGTGGTGCCTGCGGCTACTAGGGACTTGGAGGACTCCAAGTTGTTGGACGTAGTCAGGGCCCTGAAAATATATGTTTCCAGGACGGCTGGAGTCAGAAAATCTGACTCGCTGTTTATCCTGTATGCACCCAACAAGCTGGGTGCTCCTGCTTCTAAGCAGACGATTGCTCGTTGGATTTGTAGTACAATTCAGCTTGCACATTCTGTGGCAGGACTGCCACAGCCAAAATCTGTTAAAGCCCATTCCACAAGGAAAGTGGGCTCATCTTGGGCGGCTGCCCGAGGGGTCTCGGCTTTACAACTTTGCCGAGCAGCTACTTGGTCAGGGGCAAACACGTTTGCAAAATTTTACAAATTCGATACCCTGGCTGAGGAGGACCTGGAGTTCTCTCATTCGGTGCTGCAGAGTCATCCGCACTCTCCCGCCCGTTTGGGAGCTTTGGTATAATCCCCATGGTCCTTACGGAAGTCCCAGCATCCACTAGGACGTCAGAGAAAATAAGAATTTACTTACCGATAATTCTATTTCTCATAGTCCGTAGTGGATGCTGGGCGCCCATCCCAAGTGCGGATTGTCTGCAATACTTGTATATAGTTATTGTTACAAAAAAATCGGGTTGTTTATTGTTGTGAGCCATCTTTTCAGAGGCTCCTACGTTTATCATACTGTTAACTGGGTTCAGATCACAGGTTGTACAGTGTGATTGGTGTGGCTGGTATGAGTCTTACCCGGGATTCAAAATCCTTCCTTATTATGTACGCTCGTCCGGGCACAGTATCCTAACTGAGGCTTGGAGGAGGGTCATGGAGGGAGGAGCCAGTGCACACCAGCTAGTCTAAAGCTTTTACTTTTTGTGCCCAGTCTCCTGCGGAGCCGCTATTCCCCATGGTCCTTACGGAAGTCCCAGCATCCACTACGGACTATGAGAAATAGAATTATCGGTAAGTAAATTCTTATTTTTCCTTAAAAGGTTTAAGTCCAGACTATATGTTTTATTGTTTGAAATTTCTTTTATTGTCATATTAAATTTTCTTTATAATTTATCTTAGCATACGTCAGCTTTTGTTCATGTTTCCAATTTCATTGCGCAGCTGAGTTCTTTTTTCAATCTAGTTTCCTTCAATTAGGCAAATACACAGTGCCTACACAGCAGCGCATTGAAATTGGGGAATTTTTTTTATATAGAACAATTTATTACGAGGCGCTTTCAGCAGTTTTTGTTTGTTATTGTCTTGCATTAGGAGGAACCCAGGGCCAACCGCACCAGCATATGGTCTCACAAGCGGTCTGAGGATCCCATCTCGGTACCTAATGGCAGTCAGGCTACCTCTGGCGAGCACATGGAGGGCTGTGCGGCCCCCCAAAGAAATGCCACCCCACACCATTATTGACCCACTGCCAAACCGGTCATGCTGGAGGATGTTGCAGGCAGCAGAACGTTCTCCTTGGCGTCTCCAGACTCTGTCACATGTGCTCAGTGAGAACCTGCTTTCATCTGTGAAGAGCACAGGGCGCCAGTGGCGAATTTGCCAATCTTGGTGTTCTCTGGCAAATGCCAAACGTCCTGCACGGTGTTGGGCTGTAAGCACAACCCCCACCTGTGGACGTCGGGCCCTCATACCACCCTCATGGAGTCTGTTTCTGATCGTTTGAGTAGACACATGCACATTTGTGGCTTGCTGGAGGTCATTTTGCAGGGCTCTGGCAGTGCTCCTCCTGTTCCTCCTTGCACAAAGGCGGAGATAGCGGTCCTGCTGCTGGGTTGTTGTCCTCCTACGGCCTCCTCCACGTCTCCTGATGTACTGGCCTGTCTCCTGGTAGCGCCTACATGCTCTGGACACTACGCTGACAGACACAGCAAACCTTCTTGCCACAGCTCGCATTGATGTGCCATCCTGGATGAGCTGCACTACCTGAGCCACTTGTGTGGGTTGTAGACTCAGTCTCATGCTACCACTAGAGTGAAAGCACCGCCAGCTTTCAAAAGTGACCAAAAAACATCAGCCAGAAAGCATAGGAGCTGAGAAGTGGTCTGTGGTCACCACCTGCAGAACAACTCCTTTATTGGGGGTGTCTTGCTAATTGCCTATAATTTCCACCTGTTGTCTATTCCATTTGCACAACAGCATGTGAAATTGATTGTCAATCAGTGTTGCTTCCTAAGTGGACAGTTTGATTTCACAGAATTGTGATTGACTTGGAGTTACATTGTGTTTAAGTGCTCCCTTTATTTTTTTGAGCATGTGTATATGTACGTATGTACGTACGTGTGTATATATATATATCTCTTACGTCCTAGAGGATGCTGGGGACTCCGTAAGGACCATGGCGAATAGACAGGCTCCACAGGAGACATGGGCACTAAAGAACTTTAGGTATGGGTGTGCACTGGCTCCTCCCTCTATGCCCCTCCTCCAGGCCTCAGTTTAATAATGTGCCCAGAGGAGACTGGGTGCACTACAGGGAGCTCTCCTGAGCTTCCTGAAAAGAAAGTATTTTGTTAGGTTTTTTATTTTCAGGGAGACCTGCTGGCAACAGGCTCCCTGCATCGTGGGACTGGGGGCCAGGGTATCTCTCCTGTGGTGGCTGCAGAGTGCTCACCTTCTAGAGGGTCGCAGTTTCGGAATCCAGGACTGGGTTCTGATGACCACGGACGCGAGTCTCCGAGGATGGGGAGCAGTGACACAGGGAAGAAACTGGAACAGTTCCCAGTCACTTTATGCAAAAAACGACACCAAAAAAAGTTCTAAAACTCATGTCGACCTTTTCATGTGTCCATGTCGACCATGTCAATGTCGACCAATAGTGGTCGACCTAATGACTGTCGACCATAACATGGTCGACCATTCATACCGGAACCGTCCGTAGAGGATGCTGGGCGCCCGTCCCTGTGCGGACAACATCCTGCAGGACTTGTATATAGTTGTTGCTTACAAAAGGGTTATGTTTCAGTTGGATCAGTTTTGGACTGATACTGGTTTTGTTTCATACTGTTGACTGGTTCGTATATCCCAGGTTATACGGTGTGAATGGTGTGGCTGGTATGAATCTTGCCCTTGGATTTACAAAATCCTTTCCTCGTACTGTCCGTCTCCTCTGGGCACAGTTTCTCTAACTGAGGTCTGGAGGAGGGGCATAGAGGGAGGAGCCAGTGCACACCCATACCGAAAGTTCTTTTTCGTGCCCATGTCTCCTGTGGAGCCCGTCTATTCCCCTTGGTCCTTACGGAGTCCCCAGCATCCTCTACGGACTACGAGAAAAAGATTTACCGGTAGGTTTAAAATCTTATTATTGTATGTATGTATGTATGTATGTATGTATGTATGTATGTATGTATGTATGTATGTATGTATGTATGTATGTATGTATGTATGTATATGTGTATATATATATATATATATATATATATATATATATATATATATATATATATATATATATATATATATATACACACATATACACACACACACACACACACAGTGGTCGAAGTGGGGCGGTATACGGCGGTATGGTATACCGCCACTTCTTCCACTGACCCGGAAATGAGCCCAGAAAGTGCAGCAGGAAGCGGGGAAAGTGGCCATCCTGCTGCACATGGTGCTCCCCGTCCCTGCGCGGCGGCCGGCGGCTATGTAGAGCGTTGTATTAGCTCACAGCCGCTCACAGCTGCCAGCGGCCCGCGCACGCCGCTCACCATCCGCCCGCTGCTCCCGCTCACCAGCCGGCCGCCGGCCCCGCTCACCAGCTGCCAGCCGCTTCCACTCACCAGCCGGCCGCCGGCCCCGCTCACCAGCCACCGCCGCTTCCACTCACCAGCCGGCCGCCGGCCCCGCTCACCAGCCGCCCGGCGCCAGCTCACTGCTGCCAGCAACAACATAAGGTAATGTTCCCCTGCTGTTCCTGTCGTCACCCTCCCTGTCGTCACTCTCACCGTCGTCACTCTCCCTGTCGTTACTGTCGTCACTCTCTCCGTCGTCACTCTCTCTCCCCCTGCCTCTCTCCCTGTCATCACTCTCTCCCTGTCGTCACTGTCATCACTCTCTCCGTCGTCACTGTCGTCACTCTCCCTGTCGTCACTCTCTCCCTGTCGTCACTCTCTCTCCCCCTGCCTCTCTCCCTGTCGTCACTCTGTCTCCGTCGTCACTCTGTCTCCCTGTCGTCACTCTCTCCCCCCCTGTCGTCACTCTCTCCACTCTCTCCACTCTCTCCCTGTCGTCACTCTCTCCCTGTCGTCACTGTCGTCACTCTCTCTCCCTGTCGTCACTGTCGTCACTCTCTCTCCCTGTCGTCACTCTCCCTGTCGTCACTCTCCCTGTCGTCACTCTCCCTCCCTGTCTCTCTCCCTGTCATCACTGTCTCTCTCACTGTCGTCACTCTGGCTGTCCCTGCTGTCACAATTTCAGCTCATTCAGTGTGCTACAAGGTGAATTTCGGCTCATTCAGTGTGCTACAAGGTGAATTTCGGCTCATTCAGTGTGCTACAAGGTGAATTTCGGCAGTGTGCTACAAGGTGAATTTCGGCTCATTCAGTGTGCTGCAAGGTGAATTTCGGCTCATTCAGTGTGCTACAATGTGAATTTCGGCTCATTCAGTGTGCTTCAATGTGAATTTCAGCTCATTCAGTGTGCTACAATGTGAAAGGGGCACCAGTACTAGATATGTGTATACAAAAAAGAATAGAGTAGTCCACAAGCGCTACTAAAATTGGGGAAGTCTCTAAATACTGCCCAACTATTTTCTCTATCTAGATACAGAATTCTTTTTCTCTCAGTGCTGGAAAGTTCTTTTCCTTCCACATCTAGGTCCGCACCTTTGGACTGACCTCCGTTCAGTGCGAGATGTACATCAAAAGGTTTCTTTATACTTTTTTCACTGCTTCTCACATCGCATCAAATGGACATCATCACGTCCCTTGTAGGGAACACTCACCTTTTCTAGGTTCCCTATGTTCCTTGAAAGGTTTCTTTAACCGTGGCACCGTCCTGATTCTCTCCAAGGTCCAGATGTCATTCACCACATCAATTGATTGAACAGGAGGCCAAAAAGGAACCAAATAGTCTTAAAATTCTCTACAAAAAAGAGGAATATTTTTATTCCGGCATATAAAAAGGTAACAATAGATGCCCTGAGGAAGGATATCTCATCCGAAGCGCGTTGGTACTTGTGTTGATCCCTGCCTGTAAGTGTATATTCTAGCCCTTACCCGTTATCCAGGTCCATTGTTTTAGGATAATATTTTTATGCAATTGGTTCCTGAGGGTATAGAGCAGAACAAACACAGGATTAGTGGGATCCTCATTGTTTTCTTCAGTTTTAATTGTTTTTATCTATCGTTACCTTTTTATATGCCGGAATAAAAATATTCCTCTTTTTTGGAGAGAATTTTAAGAATATTTGGTTCCTTTTTGGCCTCCTGTTCAATCAATTGATGTGGTGAATGACATCTGGACCTTGGAGAGAATCAGGACGGTGCCACGGTTAAAGAAACCTTTCAAGGAACATAGGGAACCTAGAAAAATAAGATTTTACTCACCGGTAAATCTATTTCTCGTAGTCCGTAGTGGATGCTGGGGACTCCGTAAGGACCATGGGGAATAGACGGGCTCCGCAGGAGACTGGGCACACTAAAAGAAAGATTTGGTACTACCTGGTGTGCACTGGCTCCTCCCTCTATGCCCCTCCTCCAGACCTCAGTTAGGATACTGTGCCCGGAAGAGCTGACACAATAAGGAAGGATTTTGAATCCTGGGTAAGACTCATACCAGCCACACCAATCACACCGTATAACTCGTGATATTAAACCCAGTTAACAGTATGAAATACAACTGAGCCTCTCAACAGATGGCTCAACAATAACCCTTTAGTTAGGCAATAACTATATACAAGTATTGCAGACAATCCGCACTTGGGATGGGCGCCCAGCATCCACTACGGACTACGAGAAATAGATTTACCGGTGAGTAAAATCTTATTTTCTCTGACGTCCTAGTGGATGCTGGGGACTCCGTAAGGACCATGGGGATTATACCAAAGCTCCCAAACGGGCGGGAGAGTGCGGATGACTCTGCAGCACCGAATGAGAGAACTCAAGGTCCTCCTCAGCCAGGGTATCAAATTTGTAGAATTTAGCAAACGTGTTTGCCCCTGACCAAGTTGCAGCTCGGCAAAGTTGTAAAGCCGAGACCCCTCGGGCAGCCGCCCAAGATGAGCCCACCTTCCTCGTGGAATGGGCTTTCACTGATTTAAGATGCGGCAATCCAGCCGCAGAATGCGCCAGCTGAATTGTGCTACAAATCCAGCGAGCAATAGTCTGCTTAGAAGCAGGAGCACCTATTTTGTTGGGTGCATACAGGATAAAAAGCGAGTCAGTTTTCCTGACTCCAGCCGTCCTGGAAACATACATTTTCAAGGCCCTGACTACGTACAGTAACTTGGAATCCTCCAGGTCCCTAGTAGCCGCAGGCACCACAATAGGTTGGTTCAAGTGAAAAGCTGATACCACCTTAGGGAGAAACTGGGGACGAGTCCTCAATTCTGCCCTATCCATATGGAAAATCAGATAAGGGCTTTTACATGACAAAGCCGCCAATTCTGACACACGCCTGGCCGAAGCCAAGGCCAATAACATGACCACTTTCCACGTGAGATATTTCAGATCCACAGTTTTAAGTGGTTCAAACCAATGTGATTTTAGGAAACTCAACACCACATTGAGATCCCAAGGTGCCACAGGAGGCACAAAAGGGGGCTGAATATGAAGCACTCCCTTTACAAAAGTCTGAACTTCAGGCAGTGAAGCCAGTTATTTCTGGAAGAAAATCGACAGAGCCGAAATCTGGACCTTAATGGAACCCAATTTTAGGCCCATAGTCACTCCTGACTGTAGGAAGTGCAGAAAACGACCCAGCTGAAATTCCCCTGTAGGGGCCTTCCTGGCCTCACACCACGCAACATATTTTCGCCAAATGCGGTGATAATGGTTTGCGGTTGCTTCTTTCCTGGCTTTTATCAGTGTAGGAATGACTTCCTCCGGAATGCCCTTTTCCTTTAGGATCCGGAATTCAACCGCCATGCCGTCAAACGCAGTCGCGGTAAGTCTTGGAACAGACAGGGCCCCTGCTGTAGCAGATCCTGTCTGAGCGGTAGAGGCCATGGGTCCTCTGATAACATTTCTTGAAGTTCCGGGTACCAAGCTCTCCTTGGCCAATCCGGAACCACGAGTATCGTTCTTACTCCTCGCCTTCTTATTATTCTCAGCACCTTTGGTATGAGGGGCAGAGGAGGGAACACATAGACCGACTGGTACACTCACGGTGTCACTAGAGCGTCCACAGCTATCGCCTGAGGGTCCCTTGACCTGGCGCAATATCTCTTTAGCTTCTTGTTGAGGCGGGACGCCATCATGTCCACCTGTGGCCTTTCCCAGCGGTTTACCAACAGTAGGAAGACTTCTGGATGAAGTCTCCACTCTCCCGGGTGTAGGTCGTGTCTGCTGAGGAAGTCTGCTTCCCAGTTGTCCACTCCCGGAATGAACACTGCTGACAGTGCTAGTACGTGATTTTCCGCCCATCGGAGAATCCTTGTGGCTTCTGCCATGGCCACCCTGCTTCTTGTGCCGCCCTGTCGGTTTACATGGGCGACTGCCGTGATGTTGTCTGATTGGATCAGAACCGGCTGGTTTTGAAGCAGGGGCCTTGCCTGACTTAGGGCATTGTAAATGGCCCTCAGTTCCAGAATGTTTATGTGTAGGGACGACTCCTGACTTGACCAAAGTCCCTGGAAATTTCTTCCCTGTGTGACTGCGCCCCAGCCCCGAAGGCTGGCATCCGTGGTCACCAGGACCCAGTCCTGTATGCCGAATCTGCGGCCCACTAGAAGATGAGCACTCTGCAGCCACCACAGTAGAGACACCCTGGTCCTTGGAGACAGAGTTATCAGTTGATGCATCTGAAGATGCGATCCCGACCACTTGTCCAAGAGGTCCCACTGGAAGGTCCTTGCATCGAACCTGCCGAATGGAATTACTTCGTACGAAGCCACCATTTTTCCCAGGACTCGTGTGCAGTGATGCACCGATAACAGTTTTGGTTTTAGGAGGTCTCTGACTAGAGATGACAGCTCCTTGGCTTTCTCCTGCGGGAGAAACACTTTTTTCTGTTCTGTGTCCAGAATCATCCCCAGGAACAGTAAGCGTGTGGAAGGAACCAGTTGTGACTTTGGAATGTTTAGAATCCAGCCATGCTGTTGTAGCACTTTTCGAGATAGTGCTACTCCGACCAGTAACTGCTCCCTGGACCTCGCCTTTATTAGGAGATCGTCCAAGTACGGGATAATTAAAACTCCCTTTTTTCGAAGGAGTATCATCATTTCTGCCATTACCTTGGTAAACACCCTCGGTGCCGTGGACAGTCCAAACGGTAGTGTCTGGAATTGGTAATGGCAATCCTGTACCACAAATCTGAGGTACTCCTGGTGAGGAAGGTAAATTGGGACATGCAGGTAAGCATCCTTGATGTCCAGGGATACCATGTAATCCCCCTCGTCCAGGCTTGCAATAACCGCCCTGAGCGATTCCATCTTGAACTTGAATCTTTTTATGTATGTGTTCAAGGATTTCAAATTTAAAATGGGTCTCACCGAACCGTCCGGTTTCGGTACCACAAACAGTGTGGAATAGTAACCCCGTCCTTGTTGAAGTAGGGGTACTTTGACTATCACCTGCTGGGAATACAGCTTGTGAACTGCCTCTAGTACAGCCTCCCTGCCCGAGGGAGTTGTCGGTAAGGCCGATTTGAGGAAACGGCGGGGGGGAGTCGCCTCGAATTCCAGCTTGTACCCCTGAGATACTACTTGAAGGATCCAGGGATCCACCCGTGAGCGAACCCACTGATCGCTGAAATTTTTGAGGCGGCCCCCCACCGTACCTGGCTCCGCCTGTGGAGCCCCACCGTCATGCAGCGGACTTGGAAGAAGCGGGGGAGGGCTTTTGTTCCTGGGAACCTGCTGCGTGGTGCAGCTTTTTTCCCCTTCCTCTAGACAGAAAGGACCCGCCTTTTCCCCGCCTGTTTTTCTGGGGTCGAAAGGACTGTACCTGATAATACGGCGCTTTCTTAGGCTGTGAGGGGACATGGAGTAAAAATGCTGACTTCCCAGCTGTTGCTGTGGAAACAAGGTCTGAGAGACCATCCCCGAATAACTCCTCACCCTTATAAGGCAAAACTTCCATGTGCCTTTTAGAATCTGCATCCCCTGTCCACTGCCGAGTCCATAAGCCTCTCCTAGCAGAAATGGACAATGCACTTATTCTAGATGCCAGCCGGCAGATCTCCCTCTGTGCATCTCTCATGTACAAGAGTCTTTCATATGCTCTACGGTTAGCAATATAGTGTCCCTGTCCAGGGTGTCAATATTTTCTGACAGGGAATCTGACCAAGCAGCAGCAGCACTGCACATCCACGCTGAAGCAATAGCTGGTCTCAGTATAACACCAGTGTGTGTATATATAGACTTTAGGATAGCCTCCTGCTTTCTATCAGCAGGTTCCTTTAGGGCGGCCGTATCCGGAGACGGTAGTGCCACCTTTTTAGACAAACGTGTGAGCGCTTTATCCACCCTAGGGGGAGTTTCCCAATGTGACCTATCCTCTGGCGAGAAAGGGAACGCCATTAGTAATTTTTTTGAAATCACCAATTTCTTATCAGGGAAAGCCCACGCTTCTTCACACACTTCATTTAATTCTTCAGATGGGGGAAAAACTATTGGAAGTTTTTTCTCCCCAAACATAATACCCTTTTTTGAGGTACCTGGGTTTATATCAGAAAGGTGTAAAACTTCTTTCATTGCCTCAATCATGCCACGAATGGCCCTAGTGGACATTAAATTTGACTCATCGTCGTCGACACTGGTATCAGTATCCGTGTCGACATCTGTGTCTGCCATCTGAGGTAGTGGGCGTTTTAGAGCCCCTGATGGTCTTTGAATTGCCTGGGCAGGCACGAGCTGAGAAGCCGGCTGTCCCGCATTTGGCATGTCGTCAAATTTTTTATGTAAGGAGTCGACACTTGCACGTAATTCCTTCCATAAGTCGATCCACTCAGGTGTCTGCCCCGCAGGGGGTGACATCACATTTATAGGCATCTGCTCCCCCTCCACATAAGTCTCCTCATCAAACATGTCGACACAGCCATACCGACACACCGCACACAGGGAATGCTCTTAAAGGAGACAGGACCCCACAAAAGCCCTTTGGGGAGACAGAGAGAGAGTATGCCAGCACACACCAGAGCGCTATATAATGCAGGAACTAACTGAATTATGTCCCCTATAGCTGCTGTAATATTTACTGCGCCTCAAATCTGTGCCCCCCCCCCTCTCTTTTTTACCCTTTTCTGTAGTGTAGACTGCAGGGGAGAGTCAGGGAGCTTCCTTCCAGCGGAACTGTGAGGGAGAGATGGCGCCAGTGTGCTGAGGGAGATGGCTCCGCCCCTTTTTCGGCGGACTTTTCGCCCGCTTTTTTCTGTATTCTGGCAGGGGTAATTACCACATATATAGCCTCCGGGGCTATATATTGTGGTTATTTTGCCAGCCAAGGTGATATTATTGCTGCTCAGGGCGCCCCCCCCCCAGCGCCCTGCACCCTCAGTGACCGGAGTGTGAAGTGTGTATGAGGAGCAATGGCGCACAGCTGCAGTGCTGTGCGCTACCTTGGTGAAGACTGAAGTCTTCTGCCGCCGATTTTCCGGACCATCTTCTTGCTTCTGGCTCTGTAAGGGGGACGGCGGCGCGGCTCCGGGAACGAACACCAAGGACGGGTCCTGCGGTCGATCCCTCTGGAGCTAATGGTGTCCAGTAGCCTAAGAAGCCCAAGCTATCTGCAAGCAGGTAGGTTCGCTTTTTCTCCCCTTAGTCCCTCGTTGCAGTGAGCCTGTTGCCAGCAGGTCTCACTGTAAAATAAAAAACCTAATATATACTTTCTTTCTAGGAGCTCAGGAGAGCCCCTAGTGTGCATCCAGCTCGGCCGGGCACAGAAATCTAACTGAGGTCTGGAGGAGGGGCATAGAGGGAGGAGCCAGTGCACACCAGGTAGTACCAAATCTTTCTTTTAGTGTGCCCAGTCTCCTGCGGAGCCCGTCTATTCCCCATGGTCCTTACGGAGTCCCCAGCATCCACTAGGACGTCAGAGAAAGGTGAGTGTTCCCTACAAGGGACGTGATGATGTCCATTTGATGCGATGTGAGAAGCAGTGAAAAAAGTATAAAGAAACCTTTTGATGTACATCTCGCACTGAACGGAGGTCAGTCCAAAGGTGCGGACCTAGATGTGGAAGGAAAAGAACTTTCCAGCACTAAGAGAAAAAGAATTCTGTATCTAGATAGAGAAAATAGTTGGGCAGTATTTAGAGACTTCCCCAATTTTAGTAGCGCTTGTGGACTACTCTATTCTTTTTTGTATACACATGTTTACCAAAGAGTGGTGCTCTTTGAGAGTATAGTACAAAGTCGCGACTAAGGCGCAAGTTATTCTTCTCTGTTTTTTGCTATAACCAGTACTAGATAGTATAAGGGGTTCTACTACATGGGACACGCCCCCTATTGACCACGCCCCCTTTTCTGGGGGGGGGGGGGGGCATAATTACATCCTTGACTTTTGCATACCCCCACTTCAAAATTTCCACTTCGACCACTGTGTATATATATATATCCCAGAATTGCCCCGTCACTCCTCCAAAGCAACTGGCTGTGGTGCCCTTCCTTGTGGACCGGCAGGCCCACCAATGTAGAACCAACGAAATCAGGTGGCACTCACAGACTTGTGGCTTGTAGTGAAAACAAACTTCACTCCGTGAAGAAATTTATTGTGAAACAGGTAACGTTTCGGGGACGTATCCCCTTCCTCAGACAATTCAACAATGCAAAATACAGCGTATAAATACCATAAAATGACCCCATAAGTGGGGTCATTTTATGGTATTTATACACTGTATTTTGCATTGTTGAATTGTCTGAGGAAGGGGATACGTCCCCGAAACGTTACCTGTTTCACAATAAATTTCTTCACGGAGTGAAGTTTGTTTTCACTACAAGCCACAAGTCTGTGAGTGCCACCTGATTTCGTTGGTTCTAATATAATATAATATATATATATACATATATACACACACACACATACACGCATACATATACACACACATACATATACACACGAAAGTCCCTAACTGACTGACTTGACTGACTCATCACTAATTCTCTTACTTCCCGATATGTTAGGAACATGAAATGTAACATAGGTATTCTCAGGTTGGAAATAGGAAAACTACGCAACTAGAATTTTAATAGACCTCCCCTAAGGGGATGAAAAGGGGGTTGACATAATGACTTAATTACCGATGCATTGCGTGAATGATAACGCCCAAACGGACAATTGGATCAAAATTTGGATTGCACCTCCAGTGTGTAGAATTTAATAAACTACAAAAATGGTCCTGTCACTTTTAACCATATCTGCTACGGGTGTTCCTCGGGTAACGCCAAGAACCATGGATTAATATTTACTTACATTAAGACATCCCAAATTTACATCTCAATAGATTTACCAAATTATTAACACTTATTTATATGTACAACCGTGAAAATCAGAAACACACAAAAACTGTACATATACATACATACATACATACACACACACGACACACCCCTGAGTGGCACAGATATGCCCTTGTGCGAAGCTAGGCATGCCCTTTGGGTGCCCTTGGGCACCCCCCCTACACAATGTGCCACACTCGGAAGGCACATACTACTACCGACTATAATCTTCCTGAAACTAGTTTTCAAAAGTAGGCAACTAACAGAACACATGGTACATTGATGAAACTTGGACAAACAAGGTAAGGAAACGCATAAGCAAAAGCAGATAGCTTATTACATCTCTAACATCAGACACAGTAAAACTCAAGATTAAACAAATAAATTGGCAAACTGAATGTACAATGACACAAACTGGCAGCTCAAAGGAGTCAGACTCTGCTATACAAATCATACAACTTTTCATGCTTAAGCAGAGCAACTAATTTACATTAATCTTACTAACTTTGCTGATGCCTGGCAGAAAAATAAGTATGCATTAAAGTTATATCCTAGTTACTTGCGAGCAACAATTTGTAAATGACTAAAGTTTAGTCCAAACTCTCACAGCACCTCCATGTGTGTTCACGGAAACAAAACTTGCCAGGCTCACTATATATGACTAAAGCTAGGTGCACACTGTCCATTTTTATTGGGTCAAACCATGAAAGAGGCAGATTTTTTTAACCAGTGGAAGATCCAGTATCTGCACTACATATTATGAGGTATATTTAGTTGTGAGCGCAATTTTCAAAATGCAGGGCTTTTCCCTATTCAATTGCAGGGGAGAAATTCAGCCATGGTAATTTGTACAGGAAGTACCACTGCTTTTTTCTGGCAGCCCCAGAGCAGGTGCAGTCAGGGAAAATCCTAATTTCAAAGTGAAAATGTTGGGATTAGGTGCACGGGTAATGGTAATGAAAACATGGTTACCATAGCCACAGCAATTTTTACTGCAGAAATCATGCATCTATCTGGATATGCCAATAAGCGGCGGTTTTTATTGTTTATTTTAAATTATTGATTTTCTGCCACACCACACTGAATTTGAATATACCCGCCCACAAGGAGGATGGGGTAATAAACCACATAAAATATTGCCAGATTATTGTGAATGCCCACACTACACGATATCGGGACCTCTTAGACAATATTTTCTGTCACGGCCGACGGATCCGATAATGAGCATTTCTGGATGTTTTTGACTGTGGCCAAAATACTCATGCCTACATAATAAAACAAGTTAATTACCCGATTACTGGCAAAACGGTCCAATAATTGCAGTGTGTACCTGGCCTAAAGCTAGGAATCATTAAGAGAACATCAGATATACACACACTATGCAAATGTTCCTTCCAATTATGGCTATTAACCTAGTGGAAATATTGGGGGTAATTCCAAGTTGATCGCAGCAGGAATTTTTTTAGCAGTTGGGCTAAACCATGTGCACTGCAGGGGGGGCAGATATAACATGTGCAGAGAGAGTTAGATTTGGGTGGGTTATTTTGTTTCTGTGCAGGGTAAATACTGGCTGCTTTATTTTTACACTGCAATTTAGATTGCAGATTGAACACACCACACCCAAATCTATCTCTCTCTGCACATGTTATATCTGCCTCCCCTGCAGTGCACATGGTTTTGCCCAATTGCTAACAAACTTGAAGCTGCGATCAACTCAGAATTACCCCCTTTGTGTGGTTGTACACATTACACAGATTATCTGCCTATGTAGCTGCAGAAATGTCACCAAGTCAGAGCGTATAGGTTACAAAATCTGCGCAATGTCTGCACTACTTTTATTGCATCTTATAAGCTTGCTAGCAGATCAAATCATCAGATCCAACCAGATAATCAGTGCTTGTACATAGTATACAATTATTGGCCCAATCATGCATGAACAGGCTGATGTGTATGTGTACCCAGCTTTAAGGGCCCCATACACTTACGCGACATGTCCGTCTGACATGTCGCAGGCGATCACCTCGGCAGCCTCCCGGAGGGCAGGATCGGCCAAGATACATCTGATGCTGTCCTTTTGCATACGATATATCTTGGCGATGCCAGCCATGCCCCCAGGTCGGACCAGATTGAATGTGCAGCACATTCTATCTGGAGGATCCAATCCGATGCTCACGGGAACGCACATCTGATCGGTTCGGGAACACCTCTAAAATGCCCGATTTCAGCCGATATATCAGGCCGAATGCCCGAATTGGGCTGAAATCGGGCATTATTGCTCTAGTGTATGGGGCCCTTTAGTTTTCTACATTGATGCAACGACTGCAGGAAAAAACTTTTAACCCCTATGGTGTAGTTTTAAACCCAATTGGCAGCAAATGGCTAATGGATATGACCCTGTTACTCTTGATCTGGATTTACTAGATGTTGATCAGAAAATATGGTAAAGTCAGTTAGAGGATGACCACACTAATGGTATCAATGTGTATGTGACCAAACATTCATGGGCACCTGCAATATTGCAGAGAGTGCTTTATCCCTAATGTCATATATATCACAGATCATGGGGGGAGTGTAATAGGATGTGAGAATCAGAAAGGGAGATATTTTGGGAAAGTTCTTCTGTTTATTTAAGGTGGCAATCATTTACATGGCAAAAGAAACCTGATTTTGTCATGTAAATGATTGCCACCTTAAATAAACAGGAGAACAATCCCAAAATCTCTCACTTTCTGATTCTCACACCCTACGACATTGCCCCCTATGTAATTAACTTTTATCTGTACAAAGGATTTTTTTTTTTTTTTTTTAATTACCAGAAGACTACAAGCCAGTCAAACTGATATACATTCCAACATTCTCCTTTCAAAGACCTCCATGTGCAGATTAATGGGGATTCGAGAGGGCTGGATGGTGGAAGTCCGCTTGCACTGTCCTATAGTAACACCAATTACTTTGTAAAGTAGCAATGCTGTCTGCATGAAACACCGGGAAAGTGCGGGGTGGGCGGCTCCAAGGATACACCCATAATGATGAGGAGCTCCAGGTTGAGCAAATAACATACGAGTTAGTGGTTTGGCATGAAACTTCACACAGATATCCTGTACTGTATCACAGCTATTGCTCCTTTTGTGCACAGATGGATGCAGCTGTGCTACAACCCTATACATGGCGCATAGACAGTGTACTAACTGGATAGTAGAAGTGGGGATTGAAAACAACAACGGGGGTTTGAGGCCCAATAGTTAATTTACCTACTTGTTAATTGGGAAATAATTCTGAAATATGCATTTTTTTAGTAAGAACTCCAAGTCACATTATGCAACAATTAGAGCACTAAAGACAATAGCTTTTCAGAGATGAAGATCACTGGATTAGTCAAAAGGTGTGTACACACGGTCAGATTTTTGCTTGCTATTTTGACTATGTAGTCAAAGTCACAAGGAAAGTTAGTGCAGATCTCAAGGTGAAAGTCACCTTGCGATCCCGTTGTGATACCGATGCGCAGTCCCGCGAGGTCGGTATCGCAAGCCTAGATAGTCAAAATTGACTTGCCTGCACAGTCTATCTAGTATAAAAGTATAGTCAAAATTGACAGCCAAAATCGCACATAGCCAGTATGGCAAGCACAGTCATCTAGGCTTACGATACCGACCACAGTCCCTATCACATAGTAAGAATCGGGCATAGCCCGAATCTCACCGTGTGTACACACCTAAAGTTATCACAACCCGCACAAATAATCATGTATTTATAAAGGAGTAGAATGAAATCACCTCTAGAGCAGGAGTAGAAAGCAGGACATGGGTGGACTGGGACACATCTGCTGCATGGATGTTGTTATGGTAGGCCACATCCGCGTGGTAATGATCCTCCAGTGTCATCATGTATGTGATAAAAGTGTCCACGGGAATTCTAAAGGTTTTTAGGAGGTCTCTTTCCTGAGGTATAAAGAAAAGATGTATGTAACAATGACCATCTGGTAATAAGCATTGGAAGACATAACTGCTGATTGCCTACCCACACTCACTTTACGGCTCTGAGAAACCCTTTACCGATTTCTTGATTTTGCTACTGACATTCATTTCCACTTCCTAATCCCCCTCAACCCACACACACAGCTAAATCCACTAGATATAGTTTTATATTTCCTTTCCCTCCAAACAGGCAGTACCTTAATCTTCCACTTCAATTACTGCTGCTTGAACTTAATCCAGAATCTCCCAGTTGCCACCACCATTCACTGACACGGTCATAGGCAGGCTATGAGCTGGATTCAAATGTTATCCCCTCCTCCCGGCCACGATCGCGCCCGCCAGCGGTATTCTAATGTTACTGCTGACGGGCACGGCCCCGGAGGTAGGGAGCTGAAATGCATGTAAAGAGACCCGTTTCAGCACCCAAAACTGGTCTTTTCACGATCGCACCCATTAGTTTAGTAGGGCTTAGGTGCTTTGCACGCCTAAACCAGAGTGTACTGGGCACGATAGGGGCGATAACGGGGGCCATTTGAATACCGTCCCTCTATCTCCCGTCACTTTAGATGGGAGATAGAGGGCACGTTCAGATTTGAATTCCCCCCTATATGTTCCATATCAGTATGTCCAAAATGATGCAACAAATTGCTTTGGTAATATAAATGATCTTCTGTTTGGAAGACCCAGTGTGTGTTCTTCTGGATTATTGTGCTGCATGTCACCTGTGGCAAGTAACATATCCAGTATAAGCCGCAGATTGCAGGATCGCTTTGTTAGGGCCATCCTTACTATACGTTTCATGTCATTGCTTGCATGTATAAGGATTCCCTCAACATACAGCACTGCATAATATCTGCCCCAACAAAGTACCAGTGTAAAATATTTGCATTTTCTTACCTGGAAGATTGAGTACATGATAACTGTTAAAGGCCTGTTTCCAGAATATTCAGCTATCTTAAATATATCCAGACCCCATTTATTTGCATCTTCTATTTCCTGTAATGTAAGAAACAATATGGATGTATAGGGGTGTGTTTGTTATCTAAACTAAATTTGGTTTTAACACCAGAAAGATTCCAACAAACAATATGGAAAGAAAAGATTTGTTTATTCCAGTCACCTTAGCTAGAAGCGGTTCATGGTCAGTCTTCACACCGAAACGCGGGATACTGCAGGTGGTGAAGCTGGAACTGTGTGTCAGCTTCTTGACGCCACTAATTTGAGACATGGGCCTTTTCTTCTTTTCTTTCTCTTTCGAAGTCGGAGAGGGGATTTCCACTTCATGCTGCTTATCTAGTGGAAGCAAATTATTATTTACTATTCTCACATCACACTGGTAAGTACAACATGTCAGTGTCATGAGACATAAATATACGTGTGACATAAATACACATGTCCTATAGCAGATGATCAACTTGTAACATAAATAAACCTTGTAGCAATACACTTACCTAGAAAGGTACTAGATATATATTCAGACACCTGGTTTCCAGAGCGACTTGTTTCAGACAAGTGTGTCAGTTCTCTATTCAACATCCTCTTAAACTGGAGGAACAAAAAAAAGGCGAAAATGAGCAACAAGTCGGAGAAACTTCCCCAATAGGACTTATTTACTGTAATCATAGTTATTTCAGACCTGCTTTTAGGTAAGGGCCTAGAGGGGCATGTGTCCTATGCCTCTAGCAGTAGTTTATACAAGCCCAAGAAGGAGGAATTTCCATTTGTCCAGCAAGCTCTGATTGTATTTAATAAGATACCTTCACAATAAGTGGCAGACTAGCCTGCCAGCAGGTAGCATTGTGGTCATTATAACGCTGAATGTGGCATATGTCTATAGAATGTATTCATATAGTAGCTGTATGTGCCATAGCACCCTGTAAATTGGGACGTAGTTATGATCCCGGTGACCGGGATCCCGGCGGTCAGCTTACCGACGCAGGGATCTTCATTGGCTACTATGTCTTTAAAAGGCAAACTGAAAGATCAAGGCATATGTGAAACACGCTAGCGGGGAACAAGCATAGAAACACTTAGTGCACTTATTTCTGGCCTATTACGTAGGCCTTTCTATGTTATTTTCTGGAAAGAAACTGCCATCATTTTGATACATACCATAAACAAATAAGCTATGTCCTGATCACAGTATTTGTTCTGTCTAGCTATGGGAATAGGAGGAGAGACCACAGCTTAGTGTCATTTACATTTCTGTCAATTGGATGAAGCTGAACCCTGCTGTGGAAACAACATAGTGTGCAATGCATGGCACTGCTGAGAGTACAGCCAAGCACAGTGTCAGCACTCATCATCAGCAATTGCTATGGAGCTGGGGCTGCTGTCTCAGGCAGGAGGCATGCACTCAGTGCCAGGCTTTATATGCCACAGTGGCCGATGCGTTGCATCAGGGTCCTCTCGACATACTGTATTACGGATACCCCCTCCATCTTCCCTCTGATATATGTGATCCCTATGCATCCATCACACACAGCGCTCACCTTAGCCCACAGAGAGCAGTCCATCTTCCTGCTCCCAGCACCCAGGGGAGTGCTAGGGGATCCCCCATGCACAGCGCCGGGAGCCGCTCATCACCCCCTTGGGAGTCCGACTCCAAGGAGGTGCCCGGGGAGAGCCGGAGGACATGCCGGTGATCGGGAGTCCCTGCACCGCTCCCCCAACAACACACAACCCAGGGACAGCCGACCAATCGGAGAGCAGAGAGCGAGCCAATCCACAGGCAGGAGGAGAGTCAGACTGAGGGGGTGCGACCAATGGCAAGGATCAAAACTGTCCAATCACAAGGCACTGATAGAGAAGAGGGCGCGGCCGATGCGGCATCAGCCGGAGCAGCGCAGGAAGGGGCGTCACTAAGGACAAGCATAGCTAATGGGCGGGGCTACAGCAGGCGATGCGACAAATAGAAACGCGCAGTAGGCGTGACCGAGGGGCGCTGATCTCTATTTCACCTGCAGCAGCCGCCTAATATGCGTGACAGGCATGTGGTCGTGCTGTGCACACGCGTGTACTACACGGAGAATGTTGAGCGGGGACGCGGCATGCACGTGTCTGCCAGCAGCGCTCACGGTCACAGCTGCTGCCAGAGCAGCCATTTATCCGACGCTAGCATCGTACACACTGGCAGGAGTTGCAGTCCCTTCGGCCAGCCGTCACCAATACTCTGCTCCTGAAATGCCCGGCTGCAGTCACCTGTGTCAGAAGGGGAGGGAGGGGGTGCAATAGCTGCATGGCTGTACACACTGCTAGCAGCCGCGGATTTTTAATAGTGTTTGTTTTCTACATTGCCTCCACAGCTTGCCTACTGCCATGATTAACTTCATTCCAGCACATCTCCTTTACGCCTTCTTTCACACACATTTCCCTAGGTAACTAATGTTGATACTGTATATATGGGTGGTCTTCAGTTTGCCGGCTGTTGGGTGTCCTAGCGTCTGAATCCCTACAGCCGGCATACCGACACCGTTTCTCCCTCTTGAGGGTCCACGACCTCCCTGAAGGGAGAATAGATAGCGTAGCGCGATACCGTGCCCGCAGCGTGGCACGGGCTGATTCCGGCGCCGGTATGCTGTGCGCCGGGACCTGACAGCCGGCATACCATACTACACCCCGCATATATAATATAAAATCTTTCCTCTTCCAGCTACTTCAATTGGGAAGTCAATGGAAATTTGTGGGTACAGCATTGTGCACCATGAAAAAATAGATCTTGGAGGAGGTACTGCATTTTATATTCATGTATGTGCAAACTTAGAAACATTTTAATGCTCTGTGCACTGATGCAAAAATGGCCTGGCCAATTTCAGCCTTCTTATGGATAAATGCTGTATCATCTTAATTTAATATTAATGCATTAGTAAAACTAAGTAGATTTTGCATAAATTGCACGTTTTCTGCGAGTACTAACTAGTTTCACAAACAGTACAGCCTCTAATGTCATTGCTGTAAGATGTGTACACACTGGAATGATCTCGGCCCAATATGTCGTTTCCGGCCAAATCAGAAAGGTTTATCAGCTGAATTGTTCAGTGTTTACCCATGATTCTGCGTGCAGGCAGGACCGAAGAAAGCTTCAGCGGGACCATGCCCCTTTAAAAAGTAACTTTATAAATTACTGTTTACCTTCAAATGGGGGAGCCGTATGCATCACATCCGGGGAGGGGAGGGGGGACATGATTAGTACAAAATCCTCCCCCCCCAGCAGTGAAATAGACTGCTGCCGACTGACAGGTGAGATGGGGTAGTGAGCACCAGCCAGTCGTCCCTGTCCCCCAAGAAACCCAGGTAATTAGTACCCGCCTCCCCCCTCTTTGCCATTGGCATTACTGCATGCAGGGTAATGTACATACTGGCTGCTTTTGCATGTAGGGGGTAATTCCAAGTTGATCGCAGCAGGATTTTTTTTTAGCAGTTGGGCAAAACCATGTGCACTGCAGGGGAGGCAGATATAACGTGCAGAAAGAGTTAGATTTGGGTGGGTTATTTTGTTTCTGTGCAGGGTAAATACTGGCTGCTTTATTTTTACACTGCAAATTAGACTGCAGATTGAACACACCCCACCCAAATCTAACGCTCTCTGCACATGTTATATCTCCCTCCCCTGAAGTGCACATGGTTTTGCCCAATTGCTAACAAAAATCCTGCTGCGATCAACTTGGAATTACCCCCGTAGTCCACAATTGCTGGACAGCTTTATATTTACCGTGCAATTTAGATTTGATTTTGGACACATTCGTTCCAAATTTAAATTAGATTTAAATCAGCCCCACCAGTAGTGCAACATGGATTTACCGAGGTGCAAATTTACTTGTTTCTGCTCTGCTCCCAGCTCGGGATCAGCCCCTCTGTTACAGTATGCTGAGTGCATTTTGGGAGTTTAAGGATGTAAAACTGCTTAGCTATGTTATAAGATAGGGTATTTGTCCCTTGCAGCGTTTGGACTCAAACTAAGCATGATGCCCAATATTAAAATAATCAAAATCTTCCAAATACACCAATACTATGAAACGAGTTACAGTGTTGCTCAGCTTGCCTAATGAACAACTGGATCTTGTCCAATCTAACAATTCACCAAGGTGGACAGTGATACTCTAATGCAAGCAGGCCTCAAACTGGTGTTCCGGTTACCGCATAAGCTAGTGTTGGATTTAGGGCCATGTGGGGCCGCGGCTGAAAATGATCATGGGCCTATTGTGAGAAGATGAGGAGTTGTGACCAGTTCTATGTGAGCATGTATATACACACCCCTATACTATCAGCACCAGTGTCTCACAAAAGACATAAAAGTAGAAAATTGCATCATTTTGTGAGAAAAATAGAAATCACTTTTAATGCTTAATTTATGGCTGACAGTAGGGGCCTTTGGTGGGCCCCCTCCCTACGGAGGTACTACCTAGCGTAATGTGTATAAGGGGTACTACCTGGTGTAACGTATATAAGGACTCTACCTGACGTAAAGTGTATAAGGGGTACTACTGTGTGGTGTCATGTGAATAATGGACAATACTGTGCAGTAAAATGTGAATTGGCACTATTCTGTGGTCATGCCTCTTCCCCATAAAGCCACGCTCCTATATTTTGCTGTGCGCCTTAGGCACGCACTGTCCCTGTTTTAAATATGCGGGAGGGGGGGGGGGGGGGACCAGTTCTCTTTGTGGCACAGGGCACCAAAATGGCAAGTTACGGCACTGTTGAGAACAAATGTAAGAAAATTGATGTACAGTTGCGCATGTAATAACTAGTCAGAGGTTTGATTTGTGAAATGTCTTGTGTTCTAACATTAGTTTCAGCTGTCAAAACTTAGTGATGTTTATACTGACAAGAAAAAAAGAAAATGCTTGTTTAACTCATCCATGTGTTATTTATAAGTTTAACTCAGCGGTTCCCGAACTTTTTGGAGTCACAGCACCCCTAGGCCAAAAGGTTCATACTGAAAAATTCAGTCAAAAAAATTACATTTAGTAAATTGTGTTTATACTGTAGGTTATCCTTATGCTGGGTACACACTGGCAGATATATTGGGCAATCAATTGATCGGCCAATATATCTTTTGCAGGTGTGTACAAGCAATATGGGCCTAATTCTGAGTTGATCGCAGCAGCAAATTTTTTAGCAGTTTGGCAAAACCATGTGCACTGCAGGGGAGGCAGATATAGGGGTATATGCAATTGCGGTCGAATTCCCGAAATTGTCGAATTTCGGGTCATTTTCGACCAAAAAAAAAATTCGCCTATGCAATTCAGTGCTTTCCGACCAAAAAACGGACTTTCAAAATTCGACTTTTTGAAATTCGAATTTTTGCAAATTCGACTTTTCTGCAATGATACAAGTGCTGCAATTCGACCAAAGCATATTCAATTCAAGTTTGGAAATTCGACAGCAGTGCTTTTAGACAGCAAATTCGTCATTTTCAATCCGCCACACTTTGGAGGGTGAAAACAAATAAAAAAATTTTAAACATGTTTTTTTTTTGTGTTTTTTTTGGGGGGAATAGCAGATCTATTTATATTAGAAGGGATTAGGTACTTTTTTTTTTTTTTTTTTGGAGGCACAAATATTATTTATATATTTTTTAAAATTTTTTTTTTTTTTTATTGCTGGAACGGTAAAATCCTAAAAAAAAATGGCGTGGGGTCCCCCCTCCAAAGCATAACCAGCCTCGGGCTCTTCGAGCTGGTCCTGGTTCTAAAAATGCGGGGAAAAAATTGACAGGGGATCCCCCGTATTTTTAAAACCAGCACCGGGCTCTGCGCCTGGTGCTGGTGCCAAAAATACGGGGGACAAAAAGCGTAGGGGTCCCCCGTATTTTTAACACCAGCATCGGGCTCCACTAGCTGGACAGATAATGCCACAGCCGGGGGTCACTTTTATGCCGTGCCCTGCGGCCGTGGCATTAAATATCCAACTAGTCACCCCTGGCCGGGGTACCCTGGGGGAGTGGGGACCCCTTCAATCAAGGGGTCGTCCCCCCCCAGCCACCCAAGGGCCAGGGGTGAAGCCCGAGGCTGTCCCCCCCCATCCAATGGGCTGCGGATGGGGGGGCTGATAGCCTTTTGTGATCATGAAAAGAATATTGTTTTTTCCAGCAGTACTACAAGTCCCAGCAAGCCTCCCCCGCAAGCTGGTACTTGGAGAACCACAAGTACCAGCATGCGGGAGAAAAGCGGGCCCGCTGGTACCTGTAGTACTACTGGAAAAAAAATACCCAAATAAAAACAGGACACACACACCGTGAAAGTAAAACTTTATTTCATACGTCGACACACACATACTTACCTATGTTCACACGCCGACATCGGTCCTCTTCTCCATGTAGAATCCAGGGGTACCTGAAAATAAAAGATCAATATACTCACCTCAGCCATGGTCCAGAGATAAATCCACGTACTTGTAGAAAAAAACAAAACGCAAATACCCGCTCCATGCCGGACTGAAAGGGGTCCCATGCTGACACATGAGACCCCTATCCCCGAATGCAGAGAGACCTGTCAGTGACAGCTGTCACAGAAAGGTCTCTATAGCCAATCAGGAAGCGCAACTTCGTTGCGCTCACCTGATTGGCTCTGCGCGTCTGAGCAGACAGCGCATCGCACAGCCCAGTCCATTATATTCAATGGTGGGAACTTAGCGGCTAGCGGTGAGGTCACCCGCCGGTCAGCAGCTGACCGCGGGTTAACCCCACCGCTACCCGCAAAGTTCCCACCATTGAAAGTAATGGAGCGGCTTTGCGATGCGCTGTCTGACAGCTCAGACAGCGCACAGCCAATCAGGTGAGCGCCACGGAAGTAGCGCTTCCTGATTGGCTGAAGGGACTTCAGTGACAGGAGTCACGTGATGTCCCGGGATTCGGGAGAAAGGGGTCTGATGTGAAAGCATGGGACCCCTTTCTTAGTCCGGTATGGATCGGTGTTCGTTTTTTTGTTTTGCCAAGTACGTGGATTATCTCTGGACCTGGATGTACCTCTGGACGCTGGAAGGTGAGTATAATTTTTTCACAGGTACCCTCGGATCGTCGGAGACCGTGGCAGTCGGCGTGTCAACATAGGTAAGTATGTGTGTGTCGGTAGTGTGTAATAAAGTTTTACTATCAAGGTGTGTGTGTACTGTTTTTTATTTGGGTATTTTTTTTCCAGTAGTACTACAGGTACCAGCGGGCCCGTTTTTCTCCCGCATGCTGGTACTTGTGGTTCTCCAAGTACCAGCTTGCGGGGGAGGCTTGCTGGGACTTGTAGTACTACTGGAAAAAACAATATCTTTTTATTATCACAAAAGGCTATCAGCCCCCCCATCCGCAGCACATTGGATGGGGGGGGACAGCCTCGGGCTTCACCCCTGGCCCTTGTGTGGCTGGGGGGGGGGGGACCCCTTGATTGAAGGGGTCCCCACTCCCCCAGGGTACCCCGGCCAGGGGTGACTAGTTGGATATTTAATGCCACGGCCGCAGGGCACGGCATAAAAGTGACCCCCGGCTGTGGCATTATCTGTCCAGCTAGTGGAGCCCAATGCTGGTGTTAAAAATACGGGGGACCCCTACTCTTTTTGTCCCCCGTATTTTTGGCACCAGCACCAGGCGCAGAGCCCGGTGCTGGTTTTAAAAATACGGGGGATCCCTGCCCAATTTTTCCCCTGCATTTTTAGAACCAGGACCAGCTCGAAGAGCCCGAGGCTGGTTATGCTTTGGAGGGGGGACCCCACGCCATTTTTTTTTTCCGGGTTTTTCCCGTTTTTTAAAATCGCGGCAAAATCCGCCAAATCGGCCGATTTTCGCCCGCGATTCTGGCGAATCCGTTTTTCATTGAATATGGTGAATTCCGGAAGCCACCTTCCGGAATTCACCTGTCGAATTAAGTCTAATTAAAAAACGGCGAAAAATTGCCGCGATTCGCCGTGAATTGCATATACCCCATAACATGTGCAGAGAGAGAGAGATTTGGGTGTGGTGAGTTCAATCTGCAATCTAAATTGCAGTGTAAAAATAAAGCAGCCAGTATTTACCCTGCACAGAAACAAAATAACCCACCCAAATCTTTTGGGCATATGTGAAGCCTGGCACTATTGGGGGCATATGTGTATCTGGCACTGCACTACTGGTGGTATATGTGTATCTGGCACTATTGATGGCATATGCACCACTGAGGGCATATTTGAATCTGGCCCCCATGTGTGTATCACGCACCTATTTTTTGGCCGCGCGCACACAGTACCACTAAGACATTTTTCCTACTTGCACCACTGCATTAAAGTAAATGTTTTCTTCACGATACTTGACATCTTTTTGATCATACTTTATTGTTGGTTTTTCTAAAAAATCGTTGAAAGTTGCATATAAGACTGTTTCTTTTTCGTGCAGCCCACAAGACTTAGGGGGTCATTCTGACTAGATCGCACGCTGCCATTCATCGCAGCGCAGCGATCAGGTCAGAAGTGCGCATGTGCTAGTGCCGCAGTGCGCATGCGCTGGCGCCGCAGTGCGCCGGCACATGGCTGACGGCTGACAGCCGATGGCTGTCGTTGTCTAGCGATCGCCTCTGCCTGATTGTTTGGTCACCGTTTTGTGGGCATGGTCCGGCCAATGCAGGCGTGGCCGGGCCGTGCGGGAGGCGGAATACAGCGGCTGCGTGACATCACACGCAGCCGCTGGGACCCGGGCAATAACGAGTAGCTCCCGGCCAGCACGCAAAAGCTGCGCTGTCCAGGAGCTACTCCTGAAGTGCAAAAGCATCGCCGCTGTGCGATGCTTTTGCACTTCTGCGGGGGGGGCCTGACATGCGGGGCAGATTAGCCCTGTGCTGGGCGTTCCCCCGCATGTCAGTGTGCTACGATCAGGTCTGAATTAGGGGGGGTCATTCCGAGTTGATCGTAGCTGTGCTAAATTTATCACAGCTACGATCATTCACACTGACATGCGGGGGGACGCCCAGCACAGGGCTAGTCCGCCCCGCATGTCAGTGCTGCCCCCCCCCACAGAAGTGCAAAGGCATCGCACAGCGGCGATGCGTTTGCACTTCAAGAGTAGCTACCGACCAGCGCAGCTTTAGCGTGCTGGCTGGGAGCTACTCGTCGCTCCCCGGCCCGCAGTGGCTGCGTGTGACGTCACGCAGCCGCCGCGGCCTGCCCTCCCAATGATCCGGCCACGCCTGCGTTGACCGCTCCCCCTAAACGGCGGCTTAACGCCGCCGTCCAGCCCCCTCCCGCCCAGCGACCGCCTCTGCCCCAGAGGCGATCGCTAGGCAACGACGGCTGCCATGCGCCGGCGCACTGCGGTGCATGCGCAGTTCCGACCCGATCGCTGCGCTGCGACAAACTGCAGTGAGCGATAGGGTCGGAATAACCCCCAAGGTCCTTAGACCTTGATTATTCGGCCCAGTTGGGATTTTGAGTTAGACAGAACATATTACTTGAGCAATTTGTTATAAGTAAATTGCTTTTTACAAGAAATACAACCAAGTTCTGCAAATATGTTTAGTTTAAACTAGGCAAATTTATTAAAGTCTGTTAGAAGTTTACAACTGATAATATTTCTTCATTTTGTGCAACTATGTGGCACAGTGCTTAGGCTATGGATTCTGGGGGTTATTCAGTTTTGCTAGCAAACCAAAAAAACTAATATTCAAAACCATGTGCAGTGCAGGTGGGGCAGATTTAACATGTGCAGAGAGATTTAGGGGTATATTCAATTTAAGTCGGATCCATTCCGACATTCATTTGTCGGAATGGATCCGACCTGGGCTATTCAATGCAATCTCAATTCGACTTTAAAAAAAGTCGAATTGAGATGCAGGAGCTGAGACGGGAGAGCCGCAGGCAGACGGGGGACCGTCTGCCTGCGGCTCGCCCCCCCGTCTCTGCCTCTCCCCCGTCTCTGCTCCCGCGTCACAGCCGCCGCTCACGGCAGCGTCCTCCCGGCTCCAGCAAGCGAGGTCTCGCTTGCTGAAGCCGGGTGGACGCTGCTGTGAGCGGCGGCTGTGACACATCCTCCGGCGCTGCTCCCCCCGTCTGCCCGCAGCTTTCCCCGTCTCTGCTCCCGCATCTCACTTCGACTTTTTTTTAAAGTCGAATGGAGATGGTCGAAAAGCCGATCCACGTACTTTTCGACAAGTCGAATTTCTCAACTTGTCGAATAATTTGGGGTTAGATTGAATAGGTCGGAACCCCTTCTGACCTAAAAAGGTCGAAAACTGCTGTCTTTTCGACAGACGGCAGCTTTCGACTTCAATTGAATACACCCAGAGGCGGAACTACTGCCAGTGCAACCAGTGCGTTGCACTGGGGCCCGCCTCTGTCCAGGGGCCCAATGCATGTAATAAGTCAAACTGACTCATTACATGCCGCTGTGTGCTGCAGGCAACCGCTGCCCGTAGCACACAGCCGCCCCGGACAGGAGAGAAGAACAGCGCAGCGGCACGGGGGGGGAGAAGGAGGGTTGGAGGTGGAGGAGGGAGCCGCAGCAGCGCTGTTTCATTGGTTGAGGCGCTGCTGCTGCTGTCCCTCTGCTTCACTATAGGCTGTTCGCCGCCGCTGTGAAGCGCATCCCAGCATTCAGAGCGGCGGAGAACAGCCTATAGTGAAGCAGAGGGACAGCAGCAGCAGCGCCTCCACCAATAACACAGCGCTGCTGCGGCTCCCTCCTCCACCTCCCTCTTCCTCCTTCTCTCCTGCCCGGGTTCTCTGGAGAAGCTGCACCAAGGAGCCTGAGCCAGCGGAGAGGGTAAGTATAATTCATTCATTCTTTCTTTCTTTCTTTCTTTCTTTCTCTCTTCATGTGCAAAAAGGGGGACTGTCTGCCGTAATGTGTAAAAAAGGGGGAATCTGCCTGACATAATGTGTAAAAAGGGGGAATCTGCCTGCCGTGATGTGTAAAAAGGGGGCGCTTTCTGCCGCAATGTGTAACAAGGGCACGCTGTCTGCCGTAATGTGTAAAAAGGGCACGCTGTCTGCCGTAATGTGTAAAAAGGGCACGCTGTCTGCCGTAATGTGTAAAAAGGGCACGCTGTCTGCCGCAATGTGTAACAAGGGCACGCTGTCTGCCGCAATGTGTAACAAGGGCACGCTGTCCGCCGTATTGTGTAACAAGGACGCGCTGTCTGCCGTAATGTGTAAAAAGGGGGCGCTGTCTGCCGTAATGTGTAAAAAGGGCGCGCTGTCTGCCGTAATGTGTAAAAAGGGCGCGCTGTCTGCCATAATGTGTAAAAAGGGGGCGCTGTCTGCCGTAATGTGTAAAAAGGGCGCGCTGTCTGCCGTAATGGGTAAAAAGGGCACGCTGTCTGCCGTAATGTGTAAAAAGGGCACGCTGTCTGCCATAATGTGTAAAAAGGGGACGCTGTCTGCCGTTATGTGTAAAAAGTGCACGCTGTCTGCCGTTATGTGTAAAAAGTGCACGCTGTCTGCCGTTATGTGTAAAAAGTGCACGCTGTCTGCCGCTATGTGTAAATAGGGCACGCTGTCTGCCGCTATGTGTAAAAAGGGGGACGCTGTCTGCCGTAATGTGTAAAAAATGGACGCTGTCTGCCGTAATGTGTAAAAAATGGACGCTGTCTGCCGTAATGTGTAAAAAGGGGAATCTGTCCGCCGTAAGATGTAAAAGGGCCTCTACCTGGTGTAGTGGTGCTACTGTGCGGCGTAATTTGAATAATGGAGACTACTGTGCACCGTTTTATGAATTGGTATTATTTTGTGGCCACACCCCTTCCCCACGAAGCCATGCCTCTGTATTTTTGCGCGCGCCTAGGGCGCGCACTTCCCCTGTTTTGCATGCAGGGGTGGGGCTCCGATGCCGTTTCTTGCACACCGTGCTAAAATGTCTAGTTACGGCACTGTTGCTAGGTATCCATTTCTCTGGCCCTGAGCAGGTCCCCCTCACCAGATCCTCTCCAGGGGTGAGGGAGTGGACTTGGATGGGATGGGGGGGGGGGGGGGGGGGGGGGGGGGGGGGGGGGGGCGGCAAAGCATTTTGTCGCACCTGGGCCCACCGCTTGCTAGTTCCGCCACTGAATACACCCCATAGATTTGGGTGGGTTATATTGTTTCTGTGCACGGTAAATACTGGCTGCTTTATTTTTAAACTGTAATATAGATTTCATTTGGGACACACCCCACCCAAATCTAACTCTCTGTGCACATGTTATATCTGCCCCCCCCCCCCCCCCTCCGTCCTGCAGTACAACATGGTTTTGCCCACTAGTGTGCTTTTCGCACATGAGGGCACTATTTGTTTGAAGTTTGTCAGCTCTCCTAGTGTTTGTGTAGGAATTCCCTGCTATCCAAAACATATTAGTAGATTTATGTTAGTTTGCTTGTGACTGTGTAGTAAGCACTTCTTGGAGCAGAGGCGGAACTCCGGGAGGCAGCGGAGTCGGCTGCCGCCGGGCTCCTGCCCTGAAGAGGGCGCCTCGCCTCCATGTGAGTTCTTCTGTGCAGCCCGCAATGAGTCAAACTGACTCATTCCTGTAAGCCGCGGGCTGTAAAGAGGCCACTCCAGCGCTAACCCCAGGAGAGTACGCTGGTGCGCGCCTGCTGTGGAAGTTAGGAGAGGAGTTGCTGCTACCGCTGCTCCGCTGCTGTTGGGAAGGGGGGGACGGGACGGATGGACACACGTGCGAGGCGGTGTTCAAGAGCTGGTACCACGCTTGCCTTGGATTCCACTCCCTAATTGCGCTCTGCCTCCGGTAATTTGGGATGAGAGAAGAGCCTTCTTTCACTACACAAGGTATCCATCTATGCTCCCTTTCTCCCTCTGTGAGTGCACTGCCAGTATACTGTATGTATGTTTGTATATATATATATATATATATATATATATATATATATATAAAACCAGTCACAATGACCCCCATTCTGCCTCATCCCATCCTCCAGACCTCTGTTGCTCCATCCGCCCCCCCCCCCCCCCCCCATTTGCTAAGTCCTTCTGCCCGCCTGCGACCATCCCTCCCCAGCTCCCTCCCATAATTACTTGTCCTCCCGCAAGGAATACATATGTTTTACCGACAGACGGGATGCCGCAGTATCGGTTACATAATAGACCCTACATCACTGTCAGCTCCAGGCCCATGTGGACCCTAAACTGGCACTGGTCTGCTGCGCCTGCTGGGATGTATCATTAGCACAAGGTTAAAAATGCAGCCAAACGTCCAAAAATGCAGTTTTCATAGGTTTGGCGGCTTACTACTTACCCACCAAGCCTAGACCCTAGGGCTTGGATGCTGTGGGCAACACCATCTTTAGATGGGCTTCTATCACATTTCCCATTGGACCCCTCCCAGGACCCCCCAGCGGGGAACGTCAGCCCACGCATGCACAGATAGGGCTCCGGGTCATACACCGCGAAGTCCTACTGTATCATGGCAAAGAATAGCTCTCACCGCAAGAGCTGTCCTTTGGAAATGTCTTCATGCATATGCCATTATGCTTGCAAAGAATGGCAGGATATATATAAATATATATAGCCTGCAGGATCAATAGTGGTGCCCGTGTGTGTGTGTGTGTGTGTGTGTGTGTGTGTGTGTGTATGTGTGTATGTGTGTATGTATGTATGTATATATATATATATATATATATATATATATTTGCCTCTATATAGGGGGGCACCTATGTTTATCTTGCCTCCGGGCATCTAGGACGAACTTACGCCACTGTCTTGGAGCAGAGGCTGACGTGAATGATTAGATGTTTTTATAAAGCACTGTGCATTTATGTAGCTCCAACATTTTTACAATTAATAATAAAAATAATTTACAGACTTGGTGATTTTTTGATTGTGATTTCACCAGTACCCTGATTAGGAACACAGGAGATGAGCATTTCCTACACTGCTCTGCTTATGTCAAGTCACTCATATGTATGTGCAACAAGTAGTAAGCATCCAATTATTATTTTTTACTTGTATTTGTATTTCACTGTTGTCCCTGATTATCAACCATGCCAGTATGCTGCCAACAGCCAGCCCAGAGTCAGCAGCCAAGATCATGTTTGACAGCATGGATGGCAAAGTGGCTAGCATTGCTAACTCACAGCTCTGAGTTAAATTCCTGACTAAGGCACTATCTGTGTAGAGCCTGTATGTTCTCCTTGAGTTTGCATGGGTTTCCTCTGGGTGCTCTGGTTTACTCCCACACTCCAAAAACATACTGGTAGACTAAGGGGTGTATTCAATTCAAGTCGGATTTCCCGACTTGTCGGATTTAAGGGAATCCAGATTCAACCTATTCAAAGTCCCGTTTATCCAACAAGTCAGAAAATCCAACTTGTCGGAAAGCATGTAGATCGGTGGATTTCCATCAGAAAGGATCCGACGTCAATTGAATATACCAGTATGTGGCTTTTGACAAACAAAATAAAAATAATAACCATAGTTTGTATATATGTGTACATGTGGTAGGGAATAGGGAATATAGATTGTTAGATCTACTGGCACAGGGACTGAAGTGAGTGACTGAGAAAAAAAAAATCTGTATAGTGCTGCGTAATATGTGTGCTATATATAAATAGCTGTTAATAAATAAGTAAATGTTCTAGCGCCATGAAAATAAGAATTTACTTACCGATAATTCTATTTCTCGGAGTCCGTAGTGGATGCTGGGGTTCCTGAAAGGACCATGGGGAATAGCGGCTCAGCAGGAGACAGGGCACAAAAAGTAAAGCTTTCCGATCAGGTGGTGTGCACTGGCTCCTCCCCCTATGACCCTCCTCCAAGCCTCAGTTAGGTACTGTGCCCGGACGAGCGTACACAATAAGGGAGGAATTTTGAATCCCGGGTAAGACTCATACCAGCCACACCAATCACACCGTACAACTTGTGATCAAACCCAGTTAACAGTATGATAACAGAGGAGCCTCTGAAAGATGGCTTCCTAAACAATAACCCGAATTAGTTAACAATAACTATGTACAATTATTGCAGATAATCCGCACTTGGGGTGGGCGCCCAGCATCCACTACGGACTCCGAGAAATAGAATTATCGGTAAGTAAATTCTTATTTTCTCTATCGTCCTAGTGGATGCTGGGGTTCCTGAAAGGACCATGGGGATTATACCAAAGCTCCCAAACGGGCGGGGAGAGTGCGGATGACTCTGCAGCACCGAATGAGAGAACTCCAGGTCCTCCTTAGCCAGAGTATCAAATTTGTAAAATTTTACAAACGTGTTCTCCCCTGACCACGTAGCTGCTCGGCAAAGTTGTAATGCCGAGACCCCTCGGGCAGCCGCCCAAGATGAGCCCACCTTCCTTGTGGAGTGGGCCTTTACAGATTTAGGCTGTGGCAGGCCTGCCACAGAATGTGCAAGTTGGATTGTGCTACAGATCCAACGAGCAATCGTCTGCTTAGCCGCAGGAGCACCCATCTTGTTGGGTGCATACAATATAAACAACGAGTCAGATTTTCTGACTCCAGCTGTCCTTGCAATATATATTTTTAATGCTCTGACAACGTCCAGTAACTTGGAGTCCTCCAAGTCACTTGTAGCCGCAGGCACTACAATAGGCTGGTTCAGATGAAATGCTGACACCACCTTAGGGAGAAAATGCGGACGAGTCCGCAGTTCTGCCCTGTCCGAATGGAAAATCAGATATGGGCTTTTGTAAGATAAAGCTGCCAGTTCTGACACTCTCCTGGCCGAAGCCAGGGCTAGTAACATGGTCACTTTCCATGTGAGATATTTTAAATCCACCTTTTTTAGTGGTTCAAACCAATGAGATTTTAGAAATTCCAAAACCACATTGAGATCCCACGGTGCCACTGGAGGCACCACAGGAGGCTGTATATGCAGCACTCCCTTAACAAAAGTCTGGACTTCAGGAACTGAAGCCAATTCTTTTTGAAAGAAAATCGACAGGGCCGAAATTTGAACCTTAATAGATCCCAATTTGAGACCCATAGACAATCCTGATTGCAGGAAATGTAGGAATCGACCCAGTTGAAATTCCTCCGTCGGAGCACTCCGATCCTCGCACCACGCAACATATCTTCGCCAAATGCGGTGATAGTGTTGCACGGTTACTTCCTTCCTTGCTTTAATCAAAGTAGGAATGACTTCTTCCGGCATGCCTTTTTCCTTTAGGATCCGGCGTTCAACCGCCATGCCGTCAAACGCAGCCGCGGTAAGTCTTGAAACAGACAGGGACCCTGCTGAAGCAAGTCCCTCCTTAGAGGTAGAGGCCACGGATCTTCCGTGATCATCTCTTGAAGTTCCGGGTACCAAGTCCTTCTTGGCCAATCCGGAACCACTAGTATCGTTCTTACGCCTCTTTGCCGTATAATTCTCAATACTTTTGGTATGAGAGGCAGAGGAGGAAACACATACACCGACTGGTACACCCAAGGCGTTACCAGCGCGTCCACAGCTATTGCCTGCGGATCTCTTGACCTGGCGCAATACCTGTCCAGTTTTTTGTTGAGGCGAGACGCCATCATGTCCACCATTGGTCTTTCCCAACGGGTTACCAGCATGTGGAAGACTTCCGGATGAAGTCCCCACTCTCCCGGGTGAAGGTCGTGTCTGCTGAGGAAGTCTGCTTCCCAGTTGTCCACTCCCGGGATGAACACTGCTGACAGTGCTATCACATGATTCTCTGCCCAGCGAAGAATCCTTGCAGCTTCTGCCATTGCACTCCTGCTTCTTGTGCCGCCCTGTCTGTTTACATGGGCGACTGCCGTGATGTTGTCCGACTGGATCAACACCGGTTTTCCTTGAAGCAGAGGTTCTGCCTGGCTTAGAGCATTGTAGATTGCTCTTAGTTCCAGAATGTTTATGTGAAGAGACGTTTCCAGGCTCGTCCACACTCCCTGGAAGTTTCTTCCTTGTGTGACTGCTCCCCAGCCTCTCAGGCTGGCGTCCGTGGTCACCAGGATCCAATCCTGTATGCCGAATCTGCGGCCCTCCAATAGATGAGCACTCTGCAACCACCACAGAAGAGATACCCTTGTCCTTGGAGACAGGGTTATCCGCTGGTGCATCTGAAGATGCGACCCTGACCATTTGTCCAACAGATCCCTCTGGAAAATTCGTGCATGGAATCTGCCGAATGGAATTGCTTCGTAAGAAGCCACCATTTTTCCCAGGACTCTTGTGCATTGATGTACAGACACCTTTCCTGGTTTTAGGAGGTTCCTGACAAGCTCGGATAACTCCTTGGCTTTTTCCTCCGGGAGAAAAACCTTTTTCTGAACAGTGTCCAGAATCATCCCTAGGAACAGCAGACGAGTTGTCGGCATTAACTGGGATTTTGGAATATTCAGAATCCAGCCGTGCTGTTTTAGCACTTCTTGAGACAGTGCTAATCCCATCTCTAGCTGTTCTCTGGACCTTGCCCTTATTAGGAGATCGTCCAAGTATGGGATAATTAATACGCCTTTTCTTCGAAGAAGAATCATCATCTCGGCCATTACCTTTGTAAAGACCCGAGGTGCCGTGGACAATCCGAACGGCAGCGTCTGAAACTGATAGTGACAGTTTTGTACAACGAACCTGAGGTACCCCTGGTGTGAGGGGTAAATTGGAACGTGGAGGTACGCATCCTTGATGTCCAAGGACACCATAAAGTCCCCTTCTTCCAGGTTCGCTATCACTGCTCTGAGTGACTCCATTTTGAACTTGAACTTCTTTATGTACAGGTTCAAGGACTTCAGATTTAGAATAGGTCTTACCGAGCCGTCCGGCTTCGGTACCACAAATAGAGTGGAATAATACCCCTTTCCCTGTTGTAGAAGAGGTACCTTGACTATCACCTGCTGAGAGTACAGCTTGTGAATGGCTTCCAAAACCGTCTCCCTTTCGGAGGGGGACGTTGGTAAAGCAGACTTCAGGAAACGGCGAGGCGGATCTGTCTCTAGTTCCAACCTGTACCCCTGAGATATTATCTGCAGGATCCAGGGATCTACCTGCGAGTGAGCCCACTGCGCGCTGAAATTCTTGAGACGACCGCCCACCGCCCCCGAGTCCGCTTGAGAAGCCCCAGCGTCATGCTGAGGCTTTTGTAGAAGCGGGGGAGGGCTTCTGTTCCTGGGAAGGAGCTGCCTGTTGGTGTCTCTTCCCCCTTCCTCTGCCTCGTGGCAGATATGAATATCCCTTTGCTCTCTTGTTTTTAAAGGAACGAAAGGGCTGCGGTTGAAAAGTCGGTGTCTTTTTCTGTTGGGGAGTAGCTTGAGGTAAAAAGGTGGATTTCCCGGCTGTAGCCGTGGCCACCAAATCTGATAGACCGACTCCAAATAACTCCTCCCCTTTATACGGCAAAACTTCCATATGCCGTTTTGAGTCCGCATCGCCTGACCACTGTCGCGTCCATAAACTTCTTCTGGCCGAAATGGACATAGCACTTACCCGTGATGCCAGTGTGCAGATATCCCTCTGTGCATCACGCATATAAAGAAATGCATCCTTTATTTGCTCTAAAGACAGTAAAACATTGTCCCTATCCAGGGTATCAATATTTTCAATCAGGGACTCTGACCAAGCTACTCCAGCACTGCACATCCAGGCTGTCGCTATAGCTGGTCGTAGTATAACACCTGTATGTGTGTATATACTTTTTTGGATATTTTCCATCCTCCTATCTGCTGGATCTTTAAGTGCGGCCGTCTCAGGAGAGGGTAACGCCACTTGTTTAGATAAGCGTGTGAGCGCCTTGTCCACCCTAGGAGGTGTTTCCCAGCGCGCCCTAACCTCTGGCGGGAAAGGGTATAAAGCCAATAACTTCTTTGAAATTAGCATCTTTTTATCGGGGGCAACCCACGCTTCATCACATACATCATTTAGTTCTTCTGATTCAGGAAAAACTATAGGTAGTTTTTTCACACCCCACATAATACCCTGTTTAGTGGTACCTGTAGTATCAGCTAAATGTAACGCCTCCTTCATTGCCAAAATCATATAACGTGTGGCCCTACTGGAAAATACGGTTGATTCGTCACCGTCGCCACTGGAATCAGTGCCTGTGTCTGGGTCTGTGTCGACCGACTGAGGCAAAGGGCGTTTTACAGCCCCTGACGGTGTTTGAGGCGCCTGGACAGGCACTAACTGATTGTCCGGCCGTCTCATGTCGTCAAACGACTGCTTTAGCGTGTTGACACTATCCCGTAATTCCATAAATAAAGGCATCCATTCTGGTGTCGACCCCCTAGGAGGTGACATCCCCATATTTGGCAATTGCTCCGCCTCCACACCAATATCGTCCTCATACATGTCGACACACACGTACCGACACACAGCAGACACACAGGGAATGCTCTTAACGAAGACAGGACCCCACTAGCCCTTTGGGGAGACAGAGGGAGAGTTTGCCAGCACACACCAAAAGCGCTATATATGACAGGGATAGCCTTATAATAAGTGCTCCCTGTATAGCTGCTTTTATAATATAATTTTTTGCCACTATTTTGCCCCCCCTCTCTTGTTTTACCCTGTTTCTGTAGTGCAGTGCAGGGGAGAGACCTGGGAGCCGTCCTGACCAGCGGAGCTGTGTAAGGAAAATGGCGCTGTGTGCTGAGGAGATAGGCCCCGCCCCTTTTTCGGCGGGCTCGTCTCCCGCTCTTTAGTGTATTCTGGCAGGGGTTAAATATCTCCATATAGCCCCCGGAGGCTATATGTGAGGTATTTTTTAGCCAAATAGGTTTTCATTTGCCTCCCAGGGCGCTCCCCTCCCAGCGCCCTGCACCCTCAGTGACTGCCGTGTAAAGTGTGCTGAGAGGAAAATGGCGCACAGCTGCAGTGCTGTGCGCTACCTTTAGAAGACTGAGGAGTCTTCTGCCGCCGATTCTGGACCTCTTCATGTTTCAGCATCTGCAAGGGGGCCGGCGGCGAGGCTCCGGTGACCATCCAGGCTGTACCTGTGATCGTCCCTCTGGAGCTGATGTCCAGTAGCCAAGAAGCCAATCCATCCTGCACGCAGGTGAGTTCACTTCTTCTCCCCTAAGTCCCTCGTTGCAGTGATCCTGTTGCCAGCAGGACTCACTGTAAAATAAAAAACCTAAGCTAAACTTTCTCTAAGCAGCTCTTTAGGAGAGCCACCTAGATTGCACCCTTCTCAGCCGGGCACAAAAATCTAACTGAGGCTTGGAGGAGGGTCATAGGGGGAGGAGCCAGTGCACACCACCTGATCGGAAAGCTTTACTTTTTGTGCCCTGTCTCCTGCGGAGCCGCTATTCCCCATGGTCCTTTCAGGAACCCCAGCATCCACTAGGACGATAGAGAAATTACAGTCACAGTGCTCAGATTTTTCCCCAAACATCAGTTGTTTCAAACATTCATGAGTGGAGTTGCACATACAGTAAGTTTATACAGGTTGAGTATCTCTTATCCTAAATGCTTGGGACCAGAGGTATTTTGGATATCGGATTTTTCCGTATTTTGGAATAATTGCATACCATAAAGAGATATTATGGCGATGGGACCTAAGTCTAAGCACAGAATGCATTTATGTTTCATATACACCTTAGAAGGTAATTCTACCCAATATTTTTAATAACTTAGTGCATTAAACAAACTTTGTGTACATACACACAATTAATTTATGTTTCATATACACCCTATACACACAGCCTGATGGTCATTTAATACAATATGTTTTATAACTTTGGTATTAAACAAAATTTGTATACATTGAGCCATCAGAAAACAAAGATTTCACTGTCTCAGTCAAAAAATTCTGTATTTCAGAATATTCCATATTTCGGAATATTTGGATATGGGATACTCAACCTGTGCAGTTCATGCCTAGATGGGGTTTCCTGTTTATTCTACCCTAATGAATGGAAAAGGTGTAGCAAGTTTCATGTCATATAGGTATCCCAATTTTATTTTTTATAGTATGTAGGCCCAACGTTGGGAGTCCTTCATGAAACCAATGTTGACACATTTGATAATGGATATTGGCCCTCATTCCGAGTTGTTCGCTCGGTAAAAATCTTCGCATCGCAGCGATTTTCCGCTTAATGCGCATGCGCAATGTCCGCACTGCGACAAGTAAATTTGCTATGCAGTTAGGATTTTTACTCACGGCTTTTTCATCGTTCTGGCGATCGTAATGTGATTGACAGGAAATGGGTGTTACTGGGCGGAAACAGGCCGTTTTATGGGCGTGTGGGAAAAAACGCTACCGTTTCCGGAAAAAACGCAGGAGTGGCTGGAGAAACGGGGGAGTGTCTGGGCGAACGCTGGGTGTGTTTGTGACGTCAAACCAGGAACGACAAGCAGTGAAATGATCGCAGATGCCGAGTAAGTCTGAAGCTACTCAGAAACTGCTACGAGGTGTGTAATCGCAATATTGCGAATACATCGTTCGCAATTTTAAGATGCTAAGATTCACTCCCAGTAGGCGGCGGCTTAGCATGAGCAAATCTGCTAAAATTCACTTGCGAGCGAACAACTCGGAATGAGGGCCCTTATCAACATAGCAAGATACTTTGCAGGGCCGAGCTAAGAACATCCTGTTATCTATTGTCTTGTAGGGGTACTACATATGTTTCTCTAACGTCCTAGTGGATGCTGGGGACTCCGTAAGGACCATGGGGAATAGCGGGCTCCGCAGGAGACTGGGCACTCTAAAGAAAGATTTAGTACTATCTGGTGTGCACTGGCTCCTCCCTCTATGCCCCTCCTCCAGACCTCAGTTAGAATCTGTGCCCGGCCGAGCTGGGTGCTCCTAGTGGGCCCTCCTGAGCTTGCTAGAAAAGAAAGTATTTTGTTAGGTTTTTTTATTTTCAGAGAGCTTCTGCTGGCAACAGACTCTCTGCTACGAGGGACTGAGGGGAGAGAAGCAAACCTACTCACGGCAGCTAGGTAGCGCTTCTTAGGCTACTGGACACCATTAGCTCCAGAGGGATCGAACACAGGTACCTAACCTTGATCGTCCGTTCCCGGAGCCGCGCCGCAGAGCCAGAAGAACAGAAGCAGCAGAAGCAAGAAGACATCGAAATCGGCGGCTGAAGACTCCTGTCTTCACTTAAGGTAGCGCACAGCACTGCAGCTGTGCGCCATTGCTCCCACAGCACACCGCACACTCCGGTCACTGTAGGGTGCAGGGCGCAGGGGGGGGCGCCCTGGGCAGCAATTAAGTACCTTTTTGGCAAAAAGAGGCATATATACAGTCTGGGACTGTATATATGCCCGAGACCTTGCCATTTTTTTTTACACATTAAAGCGGGACAGAAGCCCGCCGCTGGTTACTGGTTGTAAAAATACGGGGGGGAAAATGACAGGGGATCCCCCGTATTTTCACAACCAGCACTGGGCTATGCGTTCGGTCCTGGTGCCAAAAATACGGGGGACAAAAAGCGTAGGGGTCCCCCGTATTTTTAACACCAGCACCGGGCTCCACTAGTCAGAGAGATAATGCCACAGCCGGGGGACACTTTTATATCGGTCCCTGCGGCCCTGGCATTAAATCAGTAACTAGTCACCCCTGGCCGGGGTACCCTGAAGGAGTGGGACCCCTTAAATCAAGGGGTCCCCCCCCCCCTCCAGCCACCCAAGGTCCAGGGGTGAAGCCCGAGGCTGTCCCCCCCATCATACCAATGCGGATGGGAGGCTGATAGCCAAGTGACACAAAGAAAGAATATTTCTCTAACGTCCTAGTGGATGCTGGGGACTCCGTAAGGACCATGGGGAATAGCGGGCTCCGCAGGAGACTGGGCACTCTAAAGAAAGATTTAGTACTATCTGGTGTGCACTGGCTCCTCCCTCTATGCCCCTCCTCCAGTTAGAATCTGTGCCCGGCCAGAGCTGGGTGCTCCTAGTGGGCTCTCCTGAGCTTGCTAGAAAAAGTATTTTGTCAGGTTTTTTATTTTCAGAGAGCTTCTGCTGGCAACAGACTCTCTGCTACGAGGGACTGAGGGGAGAGAAGCAAACCTACTCACGGCAGCTAGGTAGCGCTTCTTAGGCTATTGGACACCATTAGCTCCAGAGGGATCGAACACAGGTACCTAACCTTGATCGTCCGTTCCCGGAGCCGCGCCGCCGTCCCCCTCGCAGAGCCAGAAGAACAAAAGCAGCAGAAGCATGAAGACATCGAAATCGGCGGCTGAAGACTCCTGTCTTCACTTAAGGTAGCGCACAGCACTGCAGCTGTGCGCCATTGCTCCCACAGCACACCGCACACTCCAGTCACTGTAGGGTGCAGGGGGGGGGGGGGGCGCCCGGCGCCCTGAGCAGCAATTAATTACCTTTTTGGCAAAAATAGACATATATACAGTCTGGGACTGTATATATGCCAGAGCCCCCGCCATTTTTTACACATTAAAGCGGGACAGAAGCCCGCCGTTGAGGGGGCGGGGCCTTCTTCCTCAGCACACCAGCGCCATTTTCTCTTCACAGCTCCGCTGGAAGGACGCTCCCCAGGCTCTCCCCTGGAGTATACAGATGCATTAAAGGGTAAAAAAGAGAGGGGGGGCACATAAATTTAGGCGCAGTATATATATATTAACAGCAGCTACAGGGTAAACACTAAGGTACAGTGTAATCCCTGGGTTATATAGCGCTGGGGTGTGTGCTGGCATACTCTCTCTCTGTCGCCCCAAAAGCCTTTGTGGGGTCCTGTCCTCAGTCAGAGCATTCCCTGTGTGTGTGCGGTGTGTCGGTACGAAACCTGTGTCGACATGTTTGATGAGGAAGGATACGTGGAGGCAGAACAAGTGCAGCTGAGTGTGGTGTCGCCGCCGACGGTGCCGACACCTGATTGGATGGATATGTGGAAGGTGTTAAATGATAATGTAAACTCCTTGCATAACAGATTGGATAAAACTGTAACCGGGGGACAGTCAGGGTCTCAACCCATGCCTGATCCTACAGCGCAGAGGCCGTCAGGGTCTCAAAAGCGCACACTATCCCAGATAGTTGACACAGATGTCGACACGGAATCTGACTCCAGTGTCGATGACGATGAGGCAAAGTTGCAGCCTAAAATGACTAAAGCCATCCGCTACATGATTGTAGCAATGAAGGATGTATTACACATTTCTGAGGAAAATCCTGTCCCTGACAAGAGGATTTATATGTATGGGGAGAAAAAGCATGAAGTGACCTTTCCCCCTTCACATGAATTAAATTAATTATGTGAAAAAGTGTGGGATTCCCCTGACAGGAAGGTGATAGTTTCCAAGAGATTACTTATGGCGTATCCTTTCCCGCCAACGGACAGGTTACGCTGGGAATCCTCCCCTAGGGTAGACAAGGCGTTGACACGCTTGTCCAAGAAGGTGGCCCTGCCGTCTCCGGATACGGCCGCCCTAAAGGATCCTGCGGATAGAAAGCAGGAAGCTATCCTGAAGTCGGTTTATACACATTCTGGCACACTGCTGAGGCCAGCAATTGCTTCGGCCTGGATGTGTAGTGCGGTAGCTACATGGACGGATTCTCTGTCTGAGGAGTTAGATACCCTGGACAGGGACACTGTTCTACTGACCCTGGCACATATCAAGGACGCGGTCCTATATATGCGGGATGCCCAGAGGGACATTTGCCTGCTGGGCTCTAGAGTTAACGCAATGTCCATTTCTGCCAGAAGGGTCTTATGGACTCGGCAACGGACAGGGGATACCGACTCTAAAAAACACATGGAGGTTTTACCTTATAAGGGTGAGGAATTGTTTGGGGACGGTCTCTCGGACCTAGTTTCCACAGCTACGGCTGGGAAGTAAAATTTCTTGCCTTATGTCCCTCCACAACCTAAGAAAGCACCGTATTAGCAAATGCAGTCCTTTCGTTCTCAGAGGAGCAAGAAGGTCAGAGGTGCGTCCTTTCTTGCCAGAGGCAGGGGTAGAGGAAAAAAGCTGCACCATGCAGTTAGTTCCCAGGAACAAAAGTCTTCCCCGGCTTCCACTAAATCCACCGCATGACGCTGGGGCTCCACAGGCGGAGCCAGGAGCCGTGGGGGCGCGTCTCCGACTTTTCAGCCACCAGTGGGTTCGCTCACAGGTGGATCCTTGGGCTATACAAATTGTGTCTCAGGGATACAGGCTGGAATTCGAGGTGATGCCCCCTCACCATTACCTAAAATCGGCCTTACCAACTTCCCCCATGGAAAGGGAGATAGTGTTGGAGGCAATTCACAAAGGGGATTTTATGGTGTCTCTGGACATCAAGGATGCTTACTTGCACGTCCCCATTTATCCGCCTCATCAGGAGTACCTCAGGTTTATGGTACGGGACTGTCGTTACCAATTCCAGACGTTGCCGTTTGGCCTGTCCACGGCACCGAGAGTTTTTACCAAAGTGATGGCGGAAATGATAGTGCTCCTTCGGAAGCAAGGGGTTACAATTATCCCATACTTGGACGATCTCCTCATAAAGGCGAGGTCCAGGGAGCAGTTGCTGATCAGCGTAGCACACTCTCAGGAAGTGTTGCGTCAGCACGGCTGGATTCTGAACATTCCAAAGTCGCAGCTGATTCCTGCGACGCGTCTGCCCTTCCTGGGCATGATTCTGGACACAGACCAGAAGAAGGTGTTTCTCCCGGAGGAGAAGGCTCAGGAGCTCCTGACTCTGGTCAGAGACCTCCTAAAGCCAAAACAGGTGTCGGTGCATCGCTGCACACGAGTCCTGGGAAAGATGGTGGCGTCATACGAAGCCATTCCCTTCGGCATGTTCCATGCGAGGATCTTTCAGTGGGATCTGCTAGACAAGTGATCCGGATCGCATCTTCAGATGCATCGGATGATCACCCTGTCCCCCAGGGCCAGGCTGTCTCTTCTGTGGTGGCTACAAGGTGCTCACCTCCTCGAGGGCCGCAGATTCGGCATACAGGACTGGGTCCTGGTGACCACGGATGCAAGCCTCCGAGGGTGGGGGGCAGTCACTCAAGGAAGAAACTTCCAAGGGTTGTGGTCAAGTCAGGAGACTTGTCTGCACATCAATATCCTGGAACTAAGGGCCATATACAACGCCCTGAGTCAAGCGGAGCCTCTGCTTCGAAACCAACCAGTGCTGATTTAGTCAGACAACATCACGGCAGTGGCCCATGTAAACCGCCAGGGCGGCACAAGAAGCAGGGTGGCAATGGCAGAAGCCACCAGGATTCTTCGGTGGGCGGAGAATCACGTACTAGCACTGTCAGAAGTGTTCATTCCGGGAGTGGACAACTGGGAAGCAGACTTCCTCAGCAGACACGACCTCCACCCGGGAGAGTGGGGACTTCATCAAGAAGTCTTCACGCAGATTGCAAATCGATGGGAACTGCCACAGGTGGACATGATGGCGTCCCGTCTCAACAAAAAGCTAAAAAGATATTGCGCCAGGTCAAGGGACCCTCAGGCGATAGCTGTGGACGCACTAGTAACACCGTGGGTGTTCCAGTCGGTCTACGTGTTTCCTCCTCTTCCTCTCATACCAAAGGTGCTGAGAATTGTAAGAAAAAGAGGAGTGAGAACAATACTCATTGTTCCGGATTGGCCAAGAAGGACTTGGTACCCGGAATTGCAAGAAATGCTCACAGAGGACCCATGGCCTCTGCCTCTCAGACAGGACCTGTTACAACAAGGGCCCTGTCTTTTCCAAGACTTACCGCGGCTGCGTTTGACGGCATGGCGGTTGAACACCGGATCCTAGCAGAAAAGGGTATTCCGGAAGCAGTTATTCCTACTCTGATAAAGGCTAGGAAGGACGTGACAGCAAAACATTATCACCGTATATGGCGAAAATATGTTGCTTGGTGTGAGGCCAGGAAGGCCCCTACAGAGGAATTCCAGCTGGGTCGATTCCTGCACTTCCTACAGTCAGGTGTGACTATGCGCCTAAAATTAGGGTCCATAAAGGTCCAGATTTCGGCCCTATCCATTTTCTTCCAAAAAGAACTGGCTTCACTCCCTGAGGTTCAGACGTTTGTTAAGGGAGTGCTGCATATTCAGCCTCCTTTTGTGCCACCAGTGGCACCTTGGGATCTTAACGTGATCTTGGCTTTCCTGAAATCCCACTGGTTTGAGCCACTTAAGACGGTGGAGCTAAAGTATCTCACGTGGAAAGTGGTCATGCTGTTGGCCCTAGCCTCAGCTAGGCGTGTGTCAGAATTGGCGGCTTTGTCATGTAAAAGCCCCTATCTGGTTTTCCATATGGACAGGGCAGAATTGCGAACTCGTCCGCAGTTTCTGCCAAAGGTGGTGTCATCTTTTCATCTGAACCAACCCATTGTGGTGCCTGCGGCTACTCGTGACTTGGAGGATTCCAAGTTGCTTGATGTAGTCAGGGCTTTGAAGATCTATGTTGCCAGGACGGCGGGAGTCAGGAAGACTGACTCGCTGTTTATCCTGTATGCATCCAACAAGCTGGGTGCTCCTGCTTCAAAGCAAACCATTGCTCGCTGGATCTGTAACACGATTCAGCAGGCTCATTCTGCGGCTGGATTGCCGCATCCAAAATCAGTAAAAGCCCATTCCACAAGAAAGGTGGGCTCTTCTTGGGCGGCTGCCCGAGGGGTCTCGGCATTACAGCTTTGCCGAGCTGCTACTTGGTCGGGTTCAAACACATTTGCAAAGTTCTACAAGTTTGATACCCTGGCTGAGGAGGACTTGGTGTTTGCCCATTCGGTGCTGCAGAGTCATCCGCACTCTCCCGCCCGTTTGGGAGCTTTGGTATAATCCCCATGGTCCTTACGGAGTCCCCAGCATCCACTAGGACGTTAGAGAAAATAAGAATTTACTTACCGGTAATTCTATTTCTCGTAGTCCGTAGTGGATGCTGGGCGCCCGTCCCAAGTGCGGACTTTCTGCAATACGTGTATATAGTTATTGCTTAATAAAGGGTTATGTTATGTTGGCATCCATTGGTTGATGCTCTGTTGGTTATTCATACTGTTAACTGGGTAAGTTTATCACAAGTTATACGGTGTGATTGGTGTGGCTGGTATGAGTCTTGCCCGGGATTCCAAAATCCTTTCCTTGTAATGTCAGCTCTTCCGGGCACAGTTTCCTTAACTGAGGTCTGGAGGAGGGGCATAGAGGGAGGAGCCAGTGCACACCAGATAGTACTAAATCTTTCTTTAGAGTGCCCAGTCTCCTGCGGAGCCCGCTATTCCCCATGGTCCTTACGGAGTCCCCAGCATCCACTACGGACTACGAGAAATAGAATTACCGGTAAGTAAATTCTTATTTTTTGCTTTTTAAACTGCATTTTTTATGGCCTATGTCAACGGTTCCCAAACTTTCTTGAATCACAGTGCCCAAGAGTATCAGCATTTTTTTTTTCACTGTACCGCTAGAATAAAAGTTTTTATTTGTACATTTTTAAAAAATATATTTAATTAAGCAAATTGTGCCTACCTGTCATCCTTAGGGTCAGTTATGTGGTGGTGTACAGTTGTGCTTCTGATTGTCCACATGTTTAATTATTGGCAGCCACTAGCACTGGTTTTGCCTCTCACTTTGACCATAAATTATTTAATTGGGACTATCAACCCGAGGCACCCCTGCAAGAGCCTCATGGCACCCCAGGGTGCCTATGCACACAGTTTGGGAACCACTGGCCTTTGGCATTTCACACATATGTAATCCCTCATCCTACAAATATCTGCTGATACTTGGTTAGAAATTTAAGAAAGTTAAGTAAAGAAAATACAGTTTTAATTATTTTAGAATTCTATATTTTTAACTATGATAAAACAGGATAAATACTATTTGACAATAACTTCATCAGTACACTTACCTTGTTTGAGGCCATCTCACTGACTGAGTGCCTGGTCTGTAGAGTCTCCAATTGGTCCAGACACCAATCCAACTCTTCCAGAGTTTCGATGGCCAGTTTCTGAACGGCATCCTCTATGGAGGGAAGAGAAGGAGGCATTTAGACTGACTGATTCTAATACGTTGTTTCTTCTGAAAACCATGTCCAGTCATCCACACTTCTTGCTATTGATACCAATGATAGTCTGACCACTAATAGACTGTAGACAATCTAGGGATGTCTGTCAAGTTCACTTTGGCAATCTTTTTGGATAATGAGAAAAGTACACCATAGTAGTACAATAACTGTTATTCAGAACTCTTGGTACTTGGGGTTTTCTGAAAAAGGTGTTTTTCCATAACCTGGAGATTTATGCCTATAACCTACTGAAACATAAATTAAAATAATCCATAACTTTGCCCACAGCACTATCTTCATAGTAAGTTGAAGAAAACATTGCAGCATATGTGTATATGACAATGTCACCAAAAAGCAGTAATACTTCATATATTTCCTTTCTTGTTATCCAAGTTCCTGGCACTTTACCAATAAACTGAAGTATCAATAACTTGTGGTGATCAATCTTGTTTTGCTCTTTAACTGAGCCAGGGAAACTGAAGCATGAGGACGTAATATCATGCAGTATTCCTCACAAACCGAGCAATCCTTTTTTCAAAAAGTTAAACACTAAGGAAAGTTGACATCTAGGTTTTCTTTTTCTTTCTTCCTATATTTCACCTGTGCTTGGCATTTGTAAAAATTTATATTTATTGCTTAACACTAAGGTTCCAAAAGAGTTTTTTTTTTTTCTTACTGCTCCAAAACAAAATCAAATTGTAGAATCCTGCAAAAGCACAAAAATAAAGATTGGGGATGTTACAGTGAGACACATTTGTAGAGCACGATCAGTCCACATCTAGAGCATTCTAGAGTCTCCGTTTTCTTGTTCTTATGCAGCATTACTTCTCAGCCGTTAAAAAAAAAACATTGATATATTGGTAACTATCTTTTTGCAGATAAAAATGCATTGGGAAAAAATGTGATGACTGTTAAAAAATAAAGAGTTTGAGTCTTCATCGACAATATCCTGCATTTAACCAGTAATGTGAGAATACATTAGGTGTAAATATTTGGTAGAGGGAGCAGCTATTGTAGTGTTTCCATAGTGACCAAAGTGAACCAGGGCTATCTGCTGCAGAAAGAAATCATCTATTGCCCCTTTTTGTTTCCATTTGATCAGCTTGCAGAAGAGGTAAAATGAGCTGTGCGACTACCGAGTGTTTATAGCCTATGTATTTACACTAGAAATGTGCGTGACCGACGGAAACATGTGAAATCCTGTGTGAGAAAGAAGGCAATTACAAATGAATATTGGGGAGTTATGTTGTGTGCCATGTTCTTAGCTATCCGGCATGAAAGCAGGTTCCCCGGGTACAGATAACAAACCAATAGAGGGGAGGAGAAGATAGAGGATGAGAGGAGGGAGACCAGGCCCAAATCACCATGGCAACCGACCTCCAAACTCACTGCAGTCCACATTAACCCTTATAGAGCCAGCACTGACAGGAATGACTTCCAGGATTCCGTTAGCATGTCCTAATCTGCTAACATCCAGGGATTCTTAGCTGCTGAGAATAAAAGTCTGTAATATGCAGTGCAGACTCAGTGGGCCGTAATGCACTACAAACGTGGATTATTATAGTTAGTATATCAGGGAGAATATTATTACCTGCTGTGGAGAAGAATGCTGACCTCTAGATTTGTTTTATGTATCTACCATTTTAATAATACCGGCTGTACTATAAATGTCTGATCCAGAGATTTGAGGAGTTCTTGTGACATTTCAGGGTATTTCAGTGTTTTTATCCAAACTCTCTTAGACCCCAGATACTGCATGTTATCACTGACTTTATTCTGGCACCAGAATGGTTCTTATGCTGGGCATACACAGTGTATATGAGGGATACGGCCGTTAGGTCGACAGTCATTAGGTCAACCACTGAAGGTCGACATGTGCATTATGTCGACATGTACTAGGTCAACTGGTCAAAAGGTCGACATGAGTTTTTCACTTTTTTTATTTTCTATTTCTCTGACGTCCTAGTGGATGCTGGGGACTCCGAAAGGACCATGGGGAATAGCGGCTCCGCAGGAGACTGGGCACAAAAGTAAAAGCTTTAGGACTACCTGGTGTGCACTGGCTCCTCCCCCTATGACCCCCCTCCAAGCCTCAGTTAGATTTTTGTGCCCGAACGAGAAGGGTGCATACTAAGGGGCTCTCCTGAGCTGCTTAGAGTAAAAGTTTAAAGTAGGTTTTTTATTTTCAGTGAGACCTGCTGGCAACAGGCTCACTGCACCGAGGGACTAAGGGGAGAAGAAGCGAACTCACCTGCGTGCAGAGTGGATTGGGCTTCTTAGGCTACTGGACATTAGCTCCAGAGGGACGATCACAGGCCCAGCCATGGATGGGTCCCAGAGCCGCGCCGCGCCGCCGGCCCCCTTACAGAGCCAGAAGACTGAAGAGGTCCGGAAAATCGGCGGCAGAAGACGTCCTGTCTTCAATAAGGTAGCGCACAGCACCGCAGCTGTGCGCCATTGCTCTCAGCACACTTCACACTCCGGTCACTGAGGGTGCAGGGCGCTGGGGGGGGGCGCCCTGAGACGCAATAAAAACACCTTATATGGCAAAAAATACATCACATATAGCTCCTGGGCTATATGGATGCATTTAACCCCTGCCAATTTTTCCATAAAAAAGCGGGAGAAAGGCCGCCGAGAAGGGGGCGGAGCCTATCTCCTCAGCACACTGGCGCCATTTTTTCCTCACAGCTCCGTTGGAGGAAAGCTCCCTGACTCTCCCCTGCAGTCCTGCACTACAGAAACAGGGTAAAACAAGAGAGGGGGGGCACTAATTTGGCAGATAAATATATACAGCAGCTATATCAGGGAGAAACACTTATATAAGGTTATCCCTATATATATATATATAGCGCTCTGGTGTGTGCTGGCAAACTCTCCCTCTGTCTCCCCAAAGGGCTAGTGGGGTCCTGTCCTCTATCAGAGCATTCCCTGTGTGTGTGCTGTGTGTCGGTACGTTGTGTCGACATGTATGAGGAGGAAAATGGTGTGGAGGCGGAGCAATTGCCTGTATTAGTGATGTCACCCCCTAGGGAGTCGACACCTGACTGGATGGTCTTATGGAAGGAATTACGTGATAGTGTCAGCACTTTACAAAAGACTGTTGACGACATGAGACAGCCGGCAAATCAGTTAATACCTGTACAGGCGTCTCAAACACCGTCAGGGGCTCTAAAGCGCCCGTTACCTCAGATGGTCGACACAGAACTGACTCCAGTGTCGACGGTGAGGAAACAAACGTATTTTCCAGTAGGGCCACACGTTACATGATCACGGCAATGAAGGAGGTTTTGAACATTTCTGATACTACAAGTACCACAAAAAAGGGTATTATGTGGGGTGTGAAAAAACTACCCGTAGTTTTTCCTGAATCAGATGAATTAAATGAGGTGTGTGATGAAGCGTGGGTTTCCCCCGATAAAAAACTGCTAATTTCTAAAAAATTATTGGCATTATACCCTTTCCCGCCAGAGGTTAGGGCGCGTTGGGAAACACCCCCTAGGGTAGATAAGGCGCTCACACGCTTATCAAAACAAGTGGCGTTACCGTCTCCTGATACGGCCGCCCTCAAGGAACCAGCTGATAGGAAGCTGGAAAATATCCTAAAAAGTATATACACACATACTGGTATTATACTGCGACCAGCAATCGCCTCAGCCTTGATGTGCAGTGCTGGGGTGGCTTGGTCGGATTCCCTGACTGAAAATACTGATACCCTGGACAGGGACAATATATTATTGACTATAGAGCATTTAAAGGATGCATTTCTATATATGCGAGATGCACAGAGGGATATTTGCACTCTGGCATCAAGAGTAAGTGCGCTGTCCATTTCTGCCAGAAGAGGGTTATGGACGCGACAGTGGTCAGGTGATGCGGATTCCAAACGGCATATGGAAGTATTGCCGTATAAAGGGGAGGAGTTATTTGGGGTCGGTCTATCGGACCTGGTGGCCACGGCAACGGCTGGGAAATCTACCTTTTTACCCCAGGTCACCTCTCAGCAGAAAAAGACACCGTCTTTTCAGGCTCAGTCCTTTCGTCCCCATAAGGGCAAGCGGGCAAAAGGCCACTCATATCTGCCCCGGGGCAGAGGAAGGGGAAAAAGACTGCAGCAGACAACCTCTTCCCACGAACAGAAGCCCTCCCCCGCTTCTGCCAAGTCCTCAGCATGACGCTGGGGCCTTACAAGCGGACTCAGGCACGGTGGGGGCCCGTCTCAAGAATTTCAGAGCGCAGTGGGCTCACTCGCAAGTGGACCCCTGGATCCTGCAGGTAGTATCTCAGGGGTACAAATTGGAATTCGAGACGTCTCCCCCTCGCCGGTTCCTGAAGTCTGCTTTACCAACGTCTCCCCCCGACAGGGAGGCAGTATTGGAAGCCATTCACAAGCTGTATTCCCAGCAGGTGATAATTTTATTATTATTATTATTACATTTTATTTATAGGGCGCCACAAGTGTTTCGCAGCGCCGTACAAAGGACAGTACAGGGAGACAAAACTTAGCATAACAGTAAATAAATAACAAAAATGGAGTGCAGGTAACAAAGAGCAACACAATTCTCAAAACATAATACAGCTTAGATGTAAGTAGCGAAGGAGTAATCATTGTACTACTTGGGGCTGGCAGCCATAGATAGAGATGAGCCTTTACCAGCAGGAGAGAAAGCAGGTAAAGATGGTCGCTGAGTGAAATGTGTCCAGAAGAGGGTTTAGACAAGAGGAAAGAGGGCCCTGCTCTGAAGAGCTAACAATCTAGTGGGGAGGGGCAACAGACAGATGACATGAGGTGCAAGCCGGTAGAAGCCTGATGGTGGTATGCGAGCAAAGCAGAGATGTCCAAGGCATGGGGCAGGGGGATGGAGGAGCAGCCTAAGGACTAGGTTATGCATTGGAGGGGTACGCTTTGATGAATAGGTAGGTTTTCAATGCCCGTTTGAAGCTTTGCAAGGTCGGGGAGAGTCTAATGGAGCGGGGGAGCGCATTCCACTGAAGGGGTGCAGCACGGGCAAAATCCTGAACTCGTGCATGGGAAGCAGTGACCAAGGCAGAGGAGAGGCGACGGTCATCAGCCGACCGTAGTGGGCGGGAGGGAGTATGAAGGGAGAGGAGGTTGGAGATGTAGGGAGCAGTGGAATTAGAGATGGCCTTGTATGTGAGGGTGAGGAGTTTGAAGAGGATTCTGTAGGGGAATGGGAGCCAGTGTAGATTTTGTTGAAGGGGAGTGGCAGAAGTGGAGCGGCGGGAGAGGAAGATGAGCCTAGCTGCAGAGTTGAGGACAGATTGGAGGGGAGCGATGTGGGAGCAAGTGAGGCCAGTGAGGAGCACATTGCAGTAGTCAAGTCGTGAGATGACCAGTGAGTGGATGATAAGTTTAGTTGCACTCTGGGAGAGAAATGGCCTGATGCGAGCAATGTTGCGTAGCTGGAACCGACAAGATTGCGCCAGAGCTTGGATGTAGGGTGCAAAGGAGAGGGAGGAGTCAAGAGTGACACCCAGGCAGCGGAGTTGGGGAACGGGGGAGATGATAGTGTTGTCAACAGTGATAGAGATGTTTGTAGGGGGTGTTGCTCTGGCTGGGGGAAAGATAATAAGTTCAGTTTTATCCATGTTGAGCTTCAGAGAGCGCTCAGACATCCAGGAGGAGATGGCAGAGAGGCAGCTGGAGACCTGAGAGAGGACAGAGGGGGACAGATCAGGAGAGGAGAGGTAGAGTTGTGTGTCATCAGCATAGAGGTGGTATTGAAGGCCAAAGGAGTTAATGAGCGCACCCAGGGAAGAGGTGTAGAGGGAGAACAGAAGGGGGCCTAGGACAGAACCCTGAGGGACACCAACAGGAAGGGTGGAAGGGTGTGAGGTGGTTCCGGAGGCAGACACAGAGAAGGAGCGGTTAGTGAGGTATGAGGTAAACCAGTCAAGGACGGTGCTAGAGAGGCCAACATTTTGGAGTGTGCGGAGGAGGAGAGGGTGATCCACGGTGTCAAAGGCAGCAGAGAGGTCCAGAAGGATGAGCAAAGAGAAGTGGCCCTTGGATTTGGCCGAAAGCAGGTCACTGGTGACTTTCACCAGGGCAGTCTCGGTGGAGTGGAGTGGGCGAAAGCCAGATTGTAGTGGATCAAGGATGGAATGGTCAGAGAGGTAGCTTGTGAGACGGCTGTAGACCAGTCGTTCAAGTAGTTTGGAGGCGAAAAGGAGAAGAGAGATTGGGCGGTAGCTAGTGAGTGATGAAGGGTCGAGGTTGGCTTTTTTGAGAATAGGGGACACCAGAGCATGTTTGAATGGTGAGGGAAAGATGCCAGTAGAGAGCGATAGGTTAAAGAGGTGAGCAAGGTGGGAGCATGCAGAGGGGGGGAGGGAGCGGAGAAGACGGGAGGGGAGGGGGTCCAAGTGGCAGGTTGTGGGGGGAGAGGATAAGATGTGGGAGTGGACTTCTTTGTCTGAGGTGGGACGGAAGCAGGACAGAGTGGGATAGATGGACGGGAGGGATGGTGGGAGCAGGGGGGCAGCAGAGGGGTGACGGGAGGAGATGTAATTTTGAATATCCTCAATTTTGGAGATGAAGAAGGAGGCAAAGTCAGTGGGAGTGAGGGAAGAGGGGAGGGGAGGAGGAGGGCGAAGGAGAGTGTTGAAAGTTTCAAAGAGTCGGCGTGGACTGGAGGACTGAGAAGAGATGAGTGTTTGGAAAAAGGATTGCTTGGCGAGAGAAAGAGCAGAGCTATAGGAAGAGAGGATAAACTTGAAATGGAGAAAGTCCGCCAGAGAGTGGGATCTCCTCCAGGAGCGTTCTGCAGACCGTGAACATTTTTGTAGGAATCGTGTGAGTTTGGTGTGCCAGGGTTGGGGTTTGGAGCGGCGGAGGGGGACAGATGAGAGGGGGGCCACAGAGTCAAGAGCAGCAGTAAGGGAAGAGTTATAGAATCAAGGTACCCCTCCTACAACAGGGAAAGGGGTATTATTCCACGCTGTTTGTGGTACCGAAGCCGGACGGCTCGGTGAGACCTATTTTAAATCTGAAATCCTTGAACACTTACATACAAAGGTTCAAATTCAAGATGGAATCACTCAGAGCAGTGATAGCGAACCTGGAAGAAGGGGACTATATGGTGTCTCTGGACATCAAGGATGCTTACCTCCATGTCCCAATTTGCCCTTCTCACCAAGGGTACCTCAGGTTTGTGGTACAGAACTGTCACTATCAGTTTCAGAGGCTGCCGTTTGGATTGTCCACGGCACCCCGGGTCTTAACCAAGGTAATGGCCGAAATGATGATTCTTCTTCGAAGAAAAGGCGTCTTAATTATCCCTTACTTGGATAAGGGCAAGGTCCAGAGAACAGTTAGAGGTCGGAGTAGCACTATCTCAAGTAGTACTACGACAGCACGGATGGATTCTAAATATTCCAAAATCGCAGCTGATTCCGACGACACGTCTGCTGTTCCTAGGGATGATTCTGGACACAGTACAGAAAAAGGTGTTTCTCCCGGAGGAGAAAGCCAGGGAGTTATCCGACCTAGTCAGGAACCTCCTAAAACCAGGCCAAGTGTCAGTGCATCAATGCACAAGGGTCCTGGGAAAAATGGTGGCTTCTTACGAAGCGATTCCATTCGGCAGATTCCACGCAAGAACTTTTCAGTGGGATCTGCTGGACAAATGGTCCGGATCGCATCTTCAAATGCATCAGCGGATAACCCTGTCTCCAAGGACAAGGGTGTCTCTCCTGTGGTGGTTACAGAGTGCTCATCTTCTAGAGGGCCGCAGATTCGGCATTCAGGACTGGGTCCTGGTGACCACGGATGCCAGCCTGAGAGGCTGGGGAGCAGTCACACAGGGAAGAAATTTCCAGGGCTTGTGGTCAAGCATGGAAACGTCACTTCACATAAATATCCTGGAACTAAGGGCCATTTACAATGCCCTAAGTCAGGCAAGGCCTCTGCTTCAGGGTCAGCCAGTGTTGATCCAGTCGGACAACATCACGGCAGTCGCCCACGTAAACAGACAGGGCGGCACAAGAAGCAGGAGGGCAATGACGGAAGTTGCAAGGATTCTTCGCTGGGCGGAAAATCATGTGATAGCACTGTCAGCAGTGTTCATTCCGGGAGTGGACAACTGGGAAGCAGACTTCCTCAGCAGACACGACCTCCACCCGGGGGAGTGGGGACTTCACCCAGAAGTCTTCCACATGATTGTGAACCGTTGGGAAAAACCAAAGGTGGACATGATGGCGTCCCGCCTCAACAAAAAACTGGACAGATATTGCGCCAGGTCAAGGGACCCTCAGGCAATAGCTGTGGACGCTCTGGTAACACCGTGGGTGTACCAGTCAGTGTATGTGTTCCCTCCTCTGCCTCTCATACCCAAGGTACTGAGAATCATAAGAAGGAGAGGAGTAAGGACTATACTCGTAGCTCCGGATTGGCCAAGAAGGACTTGGTACCCGGAACTTCAAGAGATGCTCACGGAAGACCCGTGGCCTCTACCTCTAAGAAAGGACCTGCTCCAGCAGGGACCATGTCTGTTCCAAGACTTACCGCGGCTGCGTTTGACGGCATGGCGGTTGAACACCGGATCCTGAAGGAAAAAGGCATTCCGGATGAAGTCATCCCTACCCTGATCAAAGCCAGGAAGGATGTAACTGTGCAACATTATCACCGTATTTGGCGTAAATATGTTGCGTGGTGTGAGGCCAGGAAGGCCCCTACAGAGGAATTTCAACTGGGTCGTTTCCTGCATTTCCTGCAAACAGGACTGTCTATGGGCCTAAAATTAGGGTCCATTAAGGTTCAAATTTCGGCCCTGTCAATATTCTTCCGAAAAGAACTAGCTTCAGTTCCTGAAGTTCAGACGTTTGTCAAGGGAGTACTGCATATACAGCCTCCTTTTGTGCCTCCAGTGGCACCTTGGGATCTCAATGTAGTTTTGGGGTTCCTAAAATCACATTGGTTTGAACCACTCACCACTGTGGACTTAAAATATCTCACATGGAAAGTGGTAATGCTGTTAGCCCTGGCTTCAGCCAGGCGTGTTTCAGAATTGGCGGCTTTATCCTATAAAAGCCCTTACCTAATTTTTCATACGGACAGGGCAGAATTGAGGACTCGTCCTCAATTTCTCCCTAAGGTGGTTTCAGCATTTCACTTAAACCAGCCTATTGTGGTGCCTGCGGCTACTAGGGACTTGGAGGATTCCAAGTTACTGGACGTAGTCAGGGCCCTGAAAATATATGTTTCCAGGACGGCTGGAGTCAGAAAATCTGACTCGCTGTTTATCCTGTATGCACCCAACAAGCTGGGTGCTCCTGCTTCTAAGCAGACTATTGCTCGTTGGATTTGTAGTACAATTCAGCTTGCACATTCTGTGGCAGGCCTGCCACAGCCAAAATCTGTAAAAGCCCATTCCACAAGGAAAGTGGGCTCATCTTGGGCGGCTGCCCGAGGGGTCTCGGCTTTACAACTTTGCCGAGCAGCTACTTGGTCAGGGGCAAACACGTTTGCTAAATTCTACAAATTTGATACCCTGGCTGAGGAGGACCTGGAGTTCTCTCATTCGGTGCTGCAGAGTCATCCGCACTCTCCCGCCCGTTTGGGAGCTTTGGTATAATCCCCATGGTCCTTTCGGAGTCCCCAGCATCCACTAGGACGTCAGAGAAAATAAGAATTTACTTACCGATAATTCTATTTCTCATAGTCCGTAGTGGATGCTGGGCGCCCATCCCAAGTGCGGATTGTCTGCAATACTTGTACATAATTATTGTTACAAAAATCGGGTTATTATTGTTGTGAGCCATCTTTTCAGAGGCTCCTCTGTTATCATGCTGTTAACTGGGTTCAGATCACAAGTTGTACGGTGTGATTGGTGTGGCTGGTATGAGTCTTACCCGGGATTCAAAATCCTTCCTTATTGTGTACGCTCGTCCGGGCACAGTATCCTAACTGAGGCTTGGAGGGGGGTCATAGGGGGAGGAGCCAGTGCACACCAGGTAGTCCTAAAGCTTTTACTTTTGTGCCCAGTCTCCTGCGGAGCCGCTATTCCCCATGGTCCTTTTGGAGTCCCCAGCATCCACTAGGGACTATGAGAAATAGAATTATCGGTAAGTAAATTCTTATTTTTTTTAACTTTTTCATACTTTACAATCCACGTGGACTACAGTTGGGAACGGTAACCTGTGCTGAGTGCAGCGGTAGCGGAGCAAAGGCACCTTGCCCGAAGCATGGCGAGTGAACACGGTGCACTAATTGCAGTCCCCTTGCCCTTTTCTCTGAAGAAAACGACACCAAAAAAAGGTCCAAAAACTCATGTGGACCTATTCACCTGTCGACCTAGTACATGTCGACATATGCCCATGTCAACCTAGTGCATGTCGACATAGTGCCCGTGTTGACCTTCAGTGGTCGACCTAATGACTGTCGACCTAAGTTGTGTCGACCCAACGACCCATACCCGTATATGACCACAGGATATCTGGGTAGGATTTCCCCATTCCTCTGCTGTGAAGGAACAGGTGATGCGTCGATCAGTTGGCAGCGGCAGCCCATACACTGACCAATGTTGCTGACTTGCAACCTTAAAAGTAATGCATCATACAGACAATCTAGATGATCTGGCATGTTTAACCGATCCATATTTTGGTATTGATCGGACGGAAACGCAGTATAATTATATTGTATATTATATTTGATATAAGTTGTAACACTGTAGGGGTGCAAGGCGCCTTTTCCTGGGGAATATGGTAGCACGCAGCAGCTGAGGAACAACACAAGTCCAGTTTCTGGTACAACTGACCCCGGCCAGTTTTATTGAAACAGAAAATAAAACAAACCCCAAAATAAAAATACCTTGCCTGTCCGGCACTAACTAAACATAAGATATTCCTAACTGTCACTAAACAAAACACAGAGTTCTTCAGTACATACTGTATAGCTTACTTGCATCAGAAAGCGTGTCTCTCACACACAGATCCCTCAGCCTTCCCAGGCAGTCTGCCCATACTAATCAGGTTAGCAGCACTATAACACACTTACACAGCTGAAACCCTGATTAGCCCTCTGTGAGGCCAAAGACCCGAACTGGGCCCAATGTCTAGAACTCGCCTTATCTCTCTCTCAGAGCCTTTACCCAGTTTTTACAGCAAACTGAAAAGGTTCAGACAAAACAAAAAGCATTTTTCCTAGAAGTTAACATTTTCTAAAACATGTAAGACAAGAACCTGGGACAAATATACCTGCCCTCAAACACTATCCCAGTGTTCTTGTCACATATCCCCCTCCCCTGTTTCGACCTAGGGGCCGGAACACTTGTAGCCCCCAAACAGAAGATGCGAGACAATGCATCTGCGTTGGCCAATTGTGTTCCCGGTCTATGTTCGACAGTAAACTTAAAGTCCTGCAACGCTAGAAACCATCTAGTTACACGAGCATTCTTGCCTCTATTTACATACATCCATTTTAAAGGGGCATGGTCTGTCACTAGTCTGAATTGTCTACCCAAGAGGTAATATCTCAAGGTATCTAGTGCCCACTTAATGGCCAAAGCCTCCTTTTCCACAATGGCATACCTTTTTTTCATGCTCATTGAGTTTCCTACTCAAATAAATGATAGGGTGTTCGTCCCCATCTCTGGTTTGGGACAGCACAGCACCTATCCCTACCTCTGAGGCATCTGTCTGTACCACAAATTCTTTTGAAAAATCTGGTGTTATCAACACCGGTTGTGAACACAAAGCCACTTTTAACGCTTGGAACGCCTTTTCTGCATCAGGGTTCCATTTCACCACATTTGACTGCTTCCCTTTGGTAAGGTCTGACAACGGCACCGCTGTGGTCGCAAAATTAGGAATAAACCGTCTATAGTACCCAGTAATTCCCAAAAAAGCCCTTACCTGTTTTTTATTCACTGGACGAGGCCAGTTTTGAATAGCATCAACTTTATTCAATTGGGGCCTAATCAGACCTCTGCCTATGGTGAAGCCCAAGTATTTGACCTCCTCCATTGCGAGGCAGCACTTCTTTGGGTTAGCAGTTAACCCTGCCTCTCTGATTGAGTCCAGTACTGCTTGTACTTTAACCAAATGGGACCCCCAGTCTGTACTGTGAATTACCACATCATCCAAATAGGCAGCTGCATATTTTCTATGGGGCCTCAAAATTTTATCCATCGCCCGTTGAAAGGTTGCTGGAGCCCCATGCAACCCAAAGGGTAACATCTTATACTGGTACAGCCCCTCCGGAACCGAAAAGGCTGTTTTTTCTTTGGCGCTATCAGATAAAGGTATTTGCCAGTAACCTTTGGTCAGGTCCAATGTGGTGAGAAACCTGGCTGTTCCCAGCCTTTCTACAAGCTCATCCACACGGGGCATGGGGTATGCGTCAAACTTGGACACCTCATTTAACTTACGAAAGTCATTACAGAAGCGTATGCTACCGTCGGGCTTCGGGATGAGCACTATGGGACTGGACCACTCACTGTTAGACTCCTCTATGACTCCAAGTTCTAACATGGTTTTAACTTCCTTAGAAATAGCTTCTCGCTGAGCTTCAGGAATCCTATATGGCTTTAAATGAACCCTGACCCCTGGTTCTGTGACAATGTCATGTTTTATTATGGTCGTTCGGCCAGGCAGCTCTGAAAATACCTCCCTATTTTGGATGAGAAATTCTTTAACCTGATTGTTCTGATCAGCTGATAATGTCTCTGACACCTTCACTGCGGGAAGCAACCGGGGTGAAGACACCGAAGGGCAAGGCTCCGCTGACAGAGACAACCTATCTTTCCAGGGTTTGATTAAGTTAACATGGTAAATCTGTTCGGGTTTTCTCTTTCCCGGCTGGTATACTTTGTAATTAACCTCATTCACTTTTTCCCTAATCTCAAATGGACCCTGCCATTTAGCTAGGAATTTGCTTTCCACAGTGGGTACCAAAACAAGAACTCTATCTCCAGGAGCAAATTCCCGTATCTTGGCACTCCGGTTATAGACCCTCTGTTGAGCACTTTGGGCCTGTTCCATGTGCTCTCTGACAACAGGTACCACGGCTGCAATCCTATCCTGCATTTGTGTTACATGCTCAATAACGCTTCTATAAGGAGTGGGCTGTCCTTCCCACGTCTCTTTGGCAATATCCAACAACCCTCTGGGGTGTCTACCATACAACAAATCAAACGGAGAAAACCCCGTAGAGGACTGAGGAACTTCTCTGATGGCCATTAACAAGTAGGGCAACAAACAATCCCAGTTTTTCCCATCTCTCTCAACAACCTTTTTTAACATACTTTTTAATGTTTTATTAAACCTTTCCACCAACCCGTCAGTTTGGGGATGGTAGATGGACGTCCTGAGGTGAGTGACCTTAAATAACTTGCACAATTCTTTCATGATCCTTGACATAAATGGAGTACCTTGGTCAGTCAAAATTTCTTTTGGTATTCCCACTCTACTAAATACCTGCACCAGCTCCTTAGCTATCGCCTTGGTTGTGATAGTGCGTAAAGGGACAGCCTCAGGATATCGAGTGGCATAGTCCATAATTACCAGGATATACTGATGGCCCCGAGCAGACTTTAACAAGGGCCCCACGAGATCCATGGCTATTCTGTCAAACGGGACCTCTATAATAGGCATGGGAACTAGTGGGCTCCTGAAATGGGGTCTAGGGGCATGATACTGGCATTCAGGACAGGAAGAACAATATTCAGACACTTCTTTATAAACCCCTGGCCAAAAGAACCTTTGTAAAACTCTTTCAGTGGTTTTTTCTGCCCCTAAATGTCCTGCGGTAACGTGACTATGAGCTAAATCTAGTACCGTTCTCCGATAAGGCTGGGGAACTACCAGCTGTTCTACCACATCCTCACCCCTTTTGACAATGTGGTACAAGAGCTCATTACAGATGGCCATGTGGGGATACGTAACCCTGTCACCTGGTACCACAGGTTCCCCATTAACAATCTTAACATTCTCTCTAGCCTTTATTAAGGTAGGATCCTTTAACTGTTCAGACGCAAACAGATCCTTCTTTACCTCCAGGTCAGGCACGCTTTCAGTTCTAACTACTATGTCTCTGTTCCCGGCAAGAGGGTCCTCACTGGACTCCCCATCTGTCACTTCCCCAGCCAAACTAGCAAAAGGCAAAGGGCCAGAAAGTTCTGAAGACCCACGTACATCCATAAAATCACCGGTATTATCAACTGGCTTTTTACTTCTCACATCTGTTGATAACCGTGATTCCCACAGTTTCCAAAAATGAGGAAAATCCCTCCCTATTATGGCCTCATGCACCAAGGTAGGGACCAGTCCCACTTTAACCATTGCTGACCCACAACAAGTTTCTATATTCACCTCAGCAGTGGCATAATGTTGGGTATCCCCATGTATGCAAGTTACCCCAATAGGTATTTGCTGGACCTTTAAGGGGTTCACTAACCCAGCTTTCACGAGGGTAACTAAACTTCCTGAATCTAGCAAGGCCTCTACCCGGTTACCCTCTAAGAACACATCACACATTTGTTTTTCCAGCTCAGGTGAAGGTACCACAGTACAGGCTAACCTAGCAAAGAAAGACATTCTGCGACATTCAAAGGCAGCATCACATTGCATGGGTTCTTGCATGACTGGGCAATTGGCAACAACATGACCTGGCATACCACATCTAAAACATTTAACCACACGATTATCAACCCGTTTGGGCAACATAGACCGTTCTAGCCCCATTGGCCTGTCTCCAGGGCCAGTGTTTACAGTCTCTCCAGCCTTGCGTTCTCTTAACCGCCCAGCAACGTTTTCCCACGGAACAGTCTTACCAGTCTTTACTGAAGGGCGCTGTCGAGGATCTATGGGTTGCTGGGTGGTCATCAGTAGTTCCTCTGCTGCCAAATACCGCTCTACCATGTCTACTAATTGGTCAGCAGTACCCGGGTTTCCATGGCTCACCCACTTGCGCAGGACCATGGGCAAAGATCTCAAGTAGCGGTCCATGACGACTCTTTCAACCATCTGGGGACCAGTTAATGTCTCTGGCTGTAGCCATTTTTTTGTTAGCTGAATAAGGTCGTGCATCTGAGAGCGCGGAGGCTTCTCCATGGCGTACACCCAACGGTGCACCCGTTGTGCTCGTACTGACAGCGTGACTCCCAGGCGGGTCAGGATCTCAGTCTTTAGTTTATCATAGTCCCGAGCCTCAGCAGGGCTTAAATCAAAGTACGCTTTTTGGGGCTCACCTGACAGAAAAGGTGCCAGCAGACTGGCCCACTGTGCTTTTGGCCAGTTCTCACGCTCTGCAGTCCTTTCAAACGTGGTCAAGTAGGCCTCCACATCGTCAGCCTCTGTCATTTTCTGCAAGAAGTGACTGGCCCGTATAGAACTAGAGCTGGTCGGAGCACTGACGGCCACATCTCCAATCCGGGCTGCAAGGCTCTGCACCACTTCTGTTAAGGCCTCTCTATCCTGACGCTGTTGCCGGTAAAGTTCGTCAATAGCCACCTGCTGCTGTCTCCTATTTTCCTCCATTGCCACCTGCTGCTGTCGGTTGGCCTCCTGCTGAGCCGCTGTAGCTTGCAGCAAGGCTTTAAGCAGATCCTCCATGTCGACAGTTTTTTCAGGCGGCTTTGTAGCTGCTTTCACCCAAGACATATATCAAACCCTCAGGGGTGAGTCTCAGTAACTTCACACTGGGCTGTATCTGCATAAACCACCGTTTTCTGCAGGCCTCACAAAGCTGCTGCTTTCACTTATGCGCAGAACGGGGTTGCTCGCATTCTCCACCAAGTTGTAACACTGTAGGGGTGCAAGGCGCCTTTTCCTGGGGAATATGGTAGCACGCAGCAGCTGAGGAACAACACAAGTCCAGTTTCTGGTACAACTGACCCCGGCCAGTTTTATTGAAACAGAAAATAAAACAAACCCCAAAATAAAAATACCTTGCCTGTCCGGCACTAACTAAACATAAGATATTCCTAACTGTCACTAAACAAAACACAGAGTTCTTCAGTACATACTGTATAGCTTACTTGCATCAGAAAGCGTGTCTCTCACACACAGATCCCTCAGCCTTCCCAGGCAGTCTGCCCATACTAATCAGGTTAGCAGCACTATAACACACTTACACAGCTGAAACCCTGATTAGCCCTCTGTGAGGCCAAAGACCCGAACTGGGCCCAATGTCTAGAACTCGCCTTATCTCTCTCTCAGAGCCTTTACCCAGTTTTTACAGCAAACTGAAAAGGTTCAGACAAAACAAAAAGCATTTTTCCTAGAAGTTAACATTTTCTAAAACATGTAAGACAAGAACCTGGGACAAATATACCTGCCCTCAAACACTATCCCAGTGTTCTTGTCACAATGTCTTAAATGTATGTTAATTATTGATGAGAGTGAGGGGACATCAGGTCAGTCTTTAGTACATTTTTCATTTTTGTGTTTGAATGTTTTTCATAGGGTAATTGAATTATTATGCTTTCCTGTGAAAGTGTAGGCCACAGACCAAAATCTTCCACCACAGGAGACACAGAAATGTTAGAAATCCGATAATGCCACCTAAAAGTGCCTAATCCATCCATTTTGTCTCATTTCAATCATTTATCCTGAGGACTCTATGGGGTATATGCAATTGCGGTCGAATTCCGGCTGGAATTCGACCGTTTTTAAATTCGACACAATTCGACAGTCACATACCCTCCCGCCGGGACCCGAATTAGACATATTCAATAAAAAACGGATTCGACAGTCCCGCTGTCGAAAAATGGACCAATTGACGGATATGTGCGTCCTGGATTCGACTTTCTGGACGGCACAAAAATGATTAAAAAACACAGAAAAATATTGCGTGGGGTCCCCCCTCCTAAGCATAACCAGCCTCGGGCTCTTTGAGCCGGTCCTGGTTGTAAAAATACGGGGGGGAAATTGACAGGGGATCCCCCGTATTTTCACAACCAGCACCAGGCTCTGCGTCCGGTCCTGGTGCAAAAAATACGGGGGACAAAAAGCGTAGGGGTCCCCCGTATTTTTAACACCAGCACCGGGCTCCACTAGTCAGAGAGATAATGCCAAAGCCGGGGGATACTTTTATATCGGTCCCTGCGGCCGTGGCATTAAATCACTAACTAGTCACCCCTGGCTGGGGTACCCTAGAGGAGTGGGGACCCCTTAAATCAAGGGGTCCCCCCCTCCAGCCACCCAAGGGCCAGGGGTGAAGCCCGAGGCTGTCCCCCCCCATCCAAGGGCTGCGGATGGGGGGCTGATAGCCAAGTGACGAAATAAAGTATTGTTTTTTGTAGCAGAACTACAAGTCCCAGCAAGCCTCCCCCGCAAGCTGGTACTTGGAGAACCACAAGTACCAGCATGCGGGGGAAACGGGCCCGCTGGTACCTGTAGTTCTACTACAAAAAAAATACCCAAATAAAAACAGTACACAGACACCGTGAAAGTAAAACTTTATTACATACATGCCGACACATACTTACCTATGTTGACACGAGGTTCGGTCCACTTCTCCAAGTAGAATCCACTGTGTACCTGAAAATAAAATTATACTCCTCAAAATCTAGTGTAGATCTGTCCTCTTCTGTTTTGTAATCCACGTACTTGGCAAAAAAACAAACCGCATTTACCCGGACCACGCACTGAAAGGGGTCCCATGTTTACACATGGGACCCCTTTCCCCGAATGCCAGGACCCCCTGTGACTCCTGTCACAGAGGGTCCCTTCAGCCAATCAGGAAGCACCACGTCGTGGCACTCTCCTGATTGGCTGTGCGCGTTTGAGCTGTCAGACGGCACATCGCACAGCCTCTCCATTATCTTCAATGGTGGGAACTTTGCGGTCAGCGGTGAGGTTACTCGCGGTCAGCTGCTGACCGCGAGTGACCTCACCGCTGACCGCAAAGTTCTGCTACAAAAAAAAATATTATTTCTTTGTGTCACTTGGCTATCAGCCTCCCATCCGCATTGGTATGATGGGGGGGGACAGCCTCGGGCTTCACCCCTGGACCTTGGGTGGCTGGAGGGGGGGACCCCTTGATTTAAGGGGTCCCCACTCCTTCAGGGTACCCCGGCCAGGGGTGACTAGTTAGTGATTTAATGCCAGGGCCGCAGGGACCGATATAAAAGTGTCCCCCGGCTGTGGCATTATCTCTCTGACTAGTGGAGCCCGGTGCTGGTGTTAAAAATACGGGGGACCCCTACGCTTTTTGTCCCCCGTGTTTTTGGCACCAGGACCGAACGCAGAGCCCGGTGCTGGTTGTGAAAGTACGGGGGGGTCCCCTGTCATTCCCCCCCCCCCGTATTTTTACAACCAGTACCAGCTCAAAGAGCCCAAGGCTGGTTATGCTTAGGAGGGGGGGCCCCACACATTTTTTTTTTCTTGATTTTAACCGATTCCCACCCCTTCCCACTGAAAACCATGCTCTGATCTCTCCATATTAATGTAGTCAGTTTAAAAAAAATATATATTCTTTTAAAAAATATATAAATAATACTTGTGTCTCCTAATAGACAAACCAAGTACATAATCCCTTCTAATATAAATAGACATGCTATTAGCAATAAAAAAAACACCCAAAAAACATGTTTTTAAATTTTTTTATTAGATTCCGCCAGCAAAGTGAGGCGGAATGAAATTGACGAAATTACTGTCGAAAAGCACTGTTGTCGAATAGACATTCTTCAATTGAATATACTTTTGTTGAAAAGCCGCATTTTTACCATTGCAGACATGTCGAATTTGACAACTGTCGAATTTCAAAAAGTCGAATCTGAAACGTCCGTTTTTTTGTCGAAAAGTACTGTATTGCATTGTCTAATTTTTTTTGTGTGTCAAAAATGCCCCGTTTTTTGACATTTGCGGCAATTCGACCGCAATTGCATATACCCCTAAGGCGGCATCCCCCTCTTCTCATAATCAGCTCCACGAGTGGTAACTATACGGCCAACGCGGCTTTCAGTGAACCTAATAACGGCTCCATATATTCCCTTCTATAACACAAAAAATATTTTTCTCTTGTCCCATGCCATTGGGGTTAGTGTTAATGAGGACAAAAATCGTCCATGATAAACTGATACTGTGTTATTCTCAGTGGGCCATCTCAAAACAGCATTCATTGATATTGGCCCTCATTCCGAGTTGTTCGCTCGGTAATTTTCTTCGCATCGCAGCGATTTTCCGCTAATTGCGCATGCGCAATGTTCGCACTGCGACTGCGCCAAGTAAATTTGCTAAGAAGTTTGGTATTTTACTCACGGCATTACAAGGTTTTTTCTTCGTTCTGGTGATCGGAGTGTGATTGACAGGAAGTGGGTGTTTCTGGGCGGAAACTGTCCGTTTTATGGGAGTGTGTGAAAAAACGCTGCCGTTTCTGGGAAAAACGCGGGAGTGGCTGAAGAAACGTGGGAGTGTCTGGGCGAACGCTGGGTGTGTTTGTGACGTCAAATCAGGAACGACAAGCACTGAACTGATCGTACTGGAAGAGTAAGTCTCGAGCTACTCAGAAACTGCACAGAAAAATCTTTTCGCAATATTGCGAATACTTAGTTCGCAATTCTGCTAAGCTAAGATACACTCCCAGAGGGCGGCGGCTTAGCGTGTGTACTGCTCCGAAAAGCGGCTAGCGAGCGAACAACTCGGAATGAGGGCCATTGTATCATTTATAATTGAAACAGGATTAACATAATTTACAATTTGCTATTATGTTGCTGGTAGTAGCTGGAAATGCATAGGAGGGAACAGCTGATTATGACACTCAGTGAGCTCAAACAGTGGTTTTATTTATTTTTCTTGCCTCATTTGCTGGGGTGCATGTAGGAAGTAAAAATGGTAAAGAGAGTTGGAGTGACACATATTATAAGTCAAATTGTGAAATGACTGGCATTAGCCAATACTGTTCACCTCTCCCCTATCTCTCTCAATTTAACCTTTCAGGAGTGTACCGCATTAAGGACTCATATGCAGGTTTTAAGGTGCATACAAACGGAGAGATTTTGACTATGAGAGATTTTGACTGAGATTTCCCTTGAACTGGCAGTAGGAGATTTTGACTCACTTTTCCAGCGATTTTGACTAACTTTACCAGCAATTTTGACTATGAGCGATTTTGGCTAACTCATTTAAACAAGGGGATGCTTTTTCTTTTCCAGCGACCTAGCCAAAATTGACTTGCCTGCACAGTCTATTTTTAGCAGCGATAGCGACCTGGCGGGGACGCGCATCGCTATCACTGGCTGTGTACACACAGAGCGATATGCACTAACTTTCTGAGCGATTTTGACTATATAGTCAAAATCTCTCAGCTATATCGCTCCGTGTGTATGGACCTTAACCCTCTGTACTACCTGGTATTAAGGCACCAGAGGGTACCTGCTATAGTCTTTCTGCTTGATACCTCCTCTTTCTTCCTTCTGGCTAAGTTGGGTGCATCTACCCTCTCTCATTCCTCGTCCTATACCGGTTGGCAAGACGGGAGAACAGCAGAAGGGAGGTCATACCTGTATCATAGCCACCCTATATACCCTTCTATTGTTTTAAGAACAAATTATCTTATTGGTATGACAAGAAAAACGGCAGAAAGGGAGAGTATATCTGATTTATATATATATATATATATATATATATATATATATATATATATATATATATATATTTACACATACCAAAATAATCGCTTTTCTTCCGTACCTCTTCAGTGAGAACTTACCTTAATTAACTATTGGCAAAACATGGTTCAGGAATTTATGAATTCAGTACTCTGCAACTATTTGATAGCTGCTGAGAAATTAAGGCATATGTACCTCACACCTCTGTAAAGCATGATTGTAATTAACACTAGAAAAATTCTTGTCTCTGTGTGTGCTATATAATTATGACTATTATATGACCATCGGATATTGAGTACACTGTGTTTTTTTAGGAGAAGGTTATCTCTCAGGTACTGGTGCATCATACCTCCTTATCTCATATATATATATATATATGTGTGATCCAACATAATTGTTGCTATACAGGTGGTACTTATGAACTTAGCATGTGGAATGGTTAACAGCTGCTGATAATTGAGGCATATGTACCTCATACTTCTATATAGCAGCGATTGTAATCCACATTAAAGGTAAATAATTCCTTTGGTGCGATCACTATATAATTGATATTGAGCAATTGTTTATCTAGACAGTTATCATCAAGCACTAGATAGTTATCTCCAAGCACTGGTGCCTCATACCTCTCTATTTCGTATATGTGTGTGATTTAACACAAACTAACCATTTTTCACACAGGCGGCACTACTATACGGCTGGCTGATGTTATGTCCGTGTCCATTATACTCTTAAAAAGAACGGCTTCACAGACACTTTTTCTTGGCATCTGGGCCTCATACCTCCGTATATGTGACTCAATCAAAAACAATTAATTAGTGACCTATGATTCAAACTTATTGCCCTGGGAACTTGTATATGGGCTATATAATGTACAAGATGACGGTCACACCATTCAATTTTTAATATATCTTTTTACCGCGTAGACGGACTTAAATACATATAATTTATTCTGACTGAGGTCATTCAGATAAGACTATACCCATTTTTCAACATATTTTCACATATGATCACTCATCTATTTGTGAATATACACAGGCTATGTGGATTTCAATTTTAAGGCATATCTAATAAAATTTGTAATTTTAAGATGATTTCAGTAATTTAATGTTGCCTCAGATAAGAGTGCTCCCTACCAGGGTTATCTTTATCTTTTCTTTAGCCTTGTTTTGTGATACGTGTTTTCATACCCTTGGGAGCACCACTGACCGTCAAATTGTTGTTACCAATAATACCATTTTGGTTATAGGTATACAGTTGACAAATTAAGGGAAATAATATCCCATGAGTGTCAGTTTAATTCTGAGGTAACTATACATCGTTAGTTAGTTCCTGTGCGGCCTTCCCCAACTACCCCATCTGGTACAAATTTTGGTATAGACAAATGGAAGAAGAAAGTACTCTCAAATATATATCAGCGATGGGTTAAAAATGAAGTTTTAATAGACAATACTAAAATATCATAGCACTAGGCTAGGACTGCACAAAAAACGTGTGTGAGTGTGCCTATTCATATATTTGGCACACTCACACTCCATTGACGTTTCTATAATGAGTGCAATATGTGCGGTGCACACATTGCAACCATATTTTCTCTAACGTCCTAGTGGATGCTGGGGACTCCGTAAGGACCATGGGGAATAGACGGGCTCTGCAGGAGACAGGGCACTCTAAGAAAGAATTAGGACTACTGGTGTGCACTGGCTCCTCCCTCTATGTCCCTCCTCCAGACCTCAGTTAGAATCTGTGCTAATAAAGTATTTTGTTAGGTTTTTTTATTTTCAGAGATCTGCTGGCAACAGACTCTCTGCTACGTGGGACTGAGGGGAGAGAAGCAGACCTACTAACTGCGGATAGGTCATGCTTCTTAGGCTACTGGACACCATTAGCTCCAGAGGGATCGAACACTGGAACTCACCCTTGGTCGTCTGATCCCGGAGCCGCGCCGCCGTCCCCCTCGCAGAGCCAGAAGACAGAAGCCGGCGAGAGAAGCAAGAAGACTTCAAAATCGGCGGCAGAAGACTCCTGTCTTCATATGAGGTAGCGCACAGCACTGCAGCTGTGCGCCATTGCTCCCACATTAAACCCGCACACTCCGGTCACTGTAGGGTGCAAGGCGCAGGGGAGGGCGCCCTGGGCAGCAATTGAGTACCTCTTGGCATAAAAGAGCATATATACAGTTGGGCACTGTATATATGCATGAGCCCCCGCCATTATTTTACACAAAATCGCGGGACAGAAGCCCGCCGCCGAGGGGGCGGGGCTTCTTCCTCAGCACTCACCAGCGCCATTTTCTCTCCACAGCTCCGCTGAGAGGAAGCTCCCCAGGCTCTCCCCTGCAGAATCACGGTAAAAAGAGGGTGAAAAGAGAGGGGGGGCACATAAATTTAGCGCAAAATCACTAATACAGCAGCTACTGGGTAAACACTAAGTTACTGTGTAATTCCTGGGTTATATAGCGCTGAGGTGTGTGCTGGCATACTCTCTCTCTGTCTCTCCAAAAGGCCTTGTGGGGGTTCTGTCCTCAAATAGAGCATCCCCTGTGTGTGTGGTGTGTCGGTACGATTGTGTTGACATGTTTGACGAGGAAGGCTATGTGGAAGCAGAGCAGGTGCAGATGAATGTGGTGTCTCCGCCGACGGCGCCGACACCTGATTGGATGGATATGTGGAAGGTGTTAAATGATAATGTAAACTCCTTGCATAAAAGGTTGGATAAAGCTGAAGCCTTGGGACAGTCAGGGTCTCAACCCATGCCTGATCCTACAGAGCCCACTATCCCAGATTGTTGACACAGATATCGACACGGATTCTGACTCCAGTGTCGATGGCGATGATGCAAAGTTGCAGCCTAAAATGGCTAAAGCCTTCCGCTACATGATTATAGCAATGAAGGATGTATTGCACATTTCAGAGGTAAACCCTGTCCCTGACAAGAGGGTTTATATGTTTGGGGAAAAAAGGCAAGGAGTGACTTTTCCCCCTTCACATGAGTTAAATGAGTTATGTGAAAAAGCTTGGGATTCTCCTGATAGGAAGGTGCAGATTTCCAAACGGTTACTTATGGCGTATCCTTTCCCGCCAACGGACAGGTTACGCTGGGAATCCTCCCCTAGGGTAGACAAAGCTCTGACACGCTTATCTAAGAAGGTAGCCCTGCCTTCACAGGATACGGCCACCCTAAAAGATCCTGCGGATAGGAAGCAGGAAGGTATCCTGAAGTCCGTTTATACACATTCAGGTACCCTACTGAGGCCGGCAATTGCGTCGGCCTGGATGTGTAGTGCTGTAGCAGCATGGACAGATACTCTGTCTGAGGAACTTGATGACTTGGACAAGGATACTATATTACTGACCCTGGGGCATATAAAAGACGCTGTCCTATATATGAGGGATGCCCAGAGAGACATTTGCCTACTGGGCTCTAGAATAAATACAATGTCAATTTCTGCCAGAAGGGTCCTGTGGACTCGGCAATGGACAGGTGATGCCGACTCAAAAAAGCACATGGAGGTTTTACCTTATAAGGGTGAGGAATTGTTTGGGGACGGTCTCTCGGACCTAGTTTCTACAGCTACGGCTGGGAAGTCAAATTTTTTGCCATATATTCCCTCACAACCTAAGAAAGCACCGTATTACCAAATGCAGTCCTTTCGATCGCAAAGAGGCAAGAAGGTCCAAGGTGCGTCTTTTCTTGCCAGAGCCAGGGGTAGAGGAAAGAAGCTGCACAATACAGCTAGTTCCCAGGAACAGAAGTCCTCCCCGGCTTCCACTAAATCCACCGCATGATGCTGGGGCTCCACAGGTGGAGCCAGGAGCGGTGGGGGCGCGTCTCCGAAATTTCAGCCACCAGTGGGTTCGCTCACAGGTGGATCCCTGGGCTATACAGAATGTGTCTCAGGGATACAAGCTGGAATTCGAAGTGATGCCCCCTCACCGTTACCTCAAATCGGCCCTGCCAGCTTCCCCCATAGACAGGGAAGTAGTGTTAGCGGCAATTCACAAATTATATCTCCAGCAGGTGGTGGTACAGGTTCCCCTCCCTCAACAGGGAAGGGGTTACTATTCCACAATGTTTGTGGTTCCGAAACCGGACGGTTCGGTCAGACCCATATTGAATTTAAAATCCCTGACCATTTACCTGAAAAGGTTCAAGTTCAAGATGGAATCGCTCAGGGCGGTTATTGCGAGCCTGGAAGAGGGGGATTTTATGATGTCTCTGGACATAAAGGATGCTTACCTGCATGTCCCCATTTATCCACCTCATCAGGAGTACCTCAGATTTGTGGTACAGGACTGTCAGTACCAATTCCAGACGTTGCCGTTTGGTCTGTCCACGGCACCGAGAATATTTACCAAGGTAATGGCGGAAATGATGGTGCTCCTGCGAAAGCAAGGAGTCACAATTATCCCATACTTGGACGATCGCCTCATAAAGGCGAGGTCCAGAGAGCAGTTGCTGATCAGCGTAGCACACTCTCGGGAGGTGTTACAACAGCACGGCTGGATTCTGAATATTCCAAAGTCGCAGCTGATTCCTACGACGAGACTGCCCTTCCTGGGCATGATTCTGGACACAGACCAGAAGAAGGTGTTTCTCCCGGAGGAGAAGGCACAGGAGCTCGTGACTCTGGTCAGAGACCTCTTAAAACCAAAACAGGTGTCGGTGCATCAATGCACGCGAGTCCTGGGAAAGATGGTGGCGTCATACAAAGCCATTCCCTTCGGCAGGTTCCATGCGAGGACCTTTCAGTGGGATCTGTTGGACAAGTGGTCCGGATCGCATCTTCAGATGCATCGGCTGATCACCCTATCCCCCAGGGCCAGGGTGTCTCTTCTGTGGTGGCTGCAGAGTGCTCACCTTCTCGAGGGCCGCAGGTTCGGCATACAGGACTGGGTCCTGGTGACCACGGATGCAAGCCTCCGAGGGTGGGGGCAGTCACTCAGGGAAGAAACTTCCAGGAGCTGTGGTCAAGTCAGGAGACTTGTCTGCACATCAATATCCTGGAACTAAGGGCCATATACAACGCCCTGAGTCAAGCGGAGCCTCTGCTTCGCAACCAACCGGTGCTGATTCAGTCAGACAACATCACCGCAGTGGCTCATGTAAACCGCCAGGGCGGCACAAGAAGCAGGGTGGCGATGGCAGAAGCCACCAGAATTCTTCGCTGGGCGGAGAATCACGTGCAAGCACTGTCAGCAGTGTTCATTCCGGGAGTGGACAACTGGGAAGCAGACTTCCTCAGCAGGCACGACCTCTACCCGGGAGAGTGGGGACTTCATCAAGAAGTCTTCACACAGATTACAAATCGATGGGAACTGCCACAGGTGGACATGATGGCATCCCGCCTTAACAAAAAGCTACAAAGGTATTGCGCCAGGTCAAGAGACCCTCAGGCGATAGCTGTGGAACACACTAGTGACACCGTGGGTGTTCCAGTCGCTCTATGTGTTTCCTCCTCTTCCTCTCATACCCAAGGTGCTGAGAATCGTAAGAAAAAGAGGAGTGAGAACAATACTCATTGTTCCGGATTGGCCAAGAAGGACTTGGTATCCGGAACTGCAAGAAATGCTCACAGAGGACCCATGGCCTCTGCCTCTCAGACAGGATCTGTTGCAACAGGGGCCCTGTCTGTTCCAAGACTTACCGCGGCTGCGTTTGACGGCATGGCGGTCGAACGCCGGATCCTAGCGGAGAAAGGCATTCCGGATGAAGTTATTCCTACGCTGATAAAGGCTAGGAAGGACGTGACAGCAAAACATTATCACCGTATATGGCGAAAATATGTTGCTTGGTGTGAGGCCAGGAAGGCCCCTACAGAGGAATTCTAGCTGGGCCGTTTCCTTCACTTCCTACAGTCGGGAGTGACTATGGGCTTAAAATTAGGGTCCATAAAGGTCCAGATTTCGGCCCTATCCATTTTCTTTCAAAAAGGAACTGGCTTCTCTTCCTGAGGTTCAGACGTTTGTAAAGGGAGTGCTGCATATTTAGCCCCCTTTTGTGCCACCAGTGGCACCTTGGGATCTTAACGTGGTGTTGAGTTTCCTGAAATCTCACTGGTTTGAGCCACTTAAGACCGTGGAGTTAAAATATCTCACGTGGAAAGTGGTCATGCTATTGGCCTTAGCTTCGGCTAGGCGTGTGTCAGAATTGGCGGCTTTGTCATGTAAAAGCCCCTATCTGGTTTTCCATATGGACAGGGCAGAATTACGGACTCGTCCGCAATTTCTGCCGAAGGTGGTGTCATCTTTTCATTTGAACCAACCTATTGTGGTGCCTGCGGCTACTCGTGACTTGGAGGATTCCAAGTTACTAGATGTAGTCAGGGCTTTGAAGATTTATGTAGCCAGAACGGCTGGAGTCAGGAAAACTGACTCGCTGTTTATCCTGTATGCATCCAACAAGCTGGGTGCTCCTGCTTCAAAGCAAACTATTGCTCGCTGGATCTGTAACATGATTCAGCAGGCTCATTCTGCGGCTGGATTGCCGCATCCAAAATCTGTAAAAGCCCATTCCACAAGGAAGGTGGGCTCTTCTTGGGCGGCTGCCCGAGGGGTCTCGGCATTACAGCTTTGCCGAGCAGCTACTTGGTCGGGTTCAAACACGTTTGCAAAATTCTACAAGTTTGATACCCTGGCTGAGGAGGACCTTGTGTTTGCTCATTCGGTGCTGCAGAGTCATCCGCACTCTCCCGCCCGTTTGGGAGCTTTGGTATAATCCCCATGGTCCTTACGGAGTCCCCAGCATCCACTAGGACGTTAGAGAAAATAAGATTTTACTCACCAGTAAATCTATTTCTCGTAGTCCGTAGTGGATGCTGGGCGCCCGTCCCAAGTGCGGACTTCTTCTGCAATACTTGTATATAGTTATTGCTTAAATAAGGGTTATGTTATGTTTGCATCAGGTTGTCTGATGCCCTGTTGTTGTTCATACTGTTAACTGGGTAAGTTATCACAAGTTATACGGTGTGATTGGTGTGGCTGGTATGAGTCTTACCCTGGATTCCAAAATCCTTTCCTTGTACTGTCAGCTCTTCCGGCCACAGTTTCCTTAACTGAGGTCTGGAGGAGGGACATAGAGGGAGGAGCCAGTGCACACCAGTAGTCCTAATTCTTTCTTAGAGTGCCCTGTCTCCTGCGGAGCCCGTCTATTCCCCATGGTCCTTACGGAGTCCCCAGCATCCACTACGGACTACGAGAAATAGATTTACCGGTGAGTAAAATCTTATTTTAATACCTACCTTTACGGAGTCCCGTGTAGGGTGCTGCAGCGAAAATCTCTTCCAAAATGGCCGCAGCACATGCGTAGTAGTGAAATTGGTCTCCGGAACATGGTGGGTGCCAAGTTTCCGGAGACCTGCGCATGCACAGTAGACTCCTACACAATGCCGGAGACCACTGCGCCATGCAGAGGAGGAGGCCCACCTGGAGACTGCACAGGGATGCGGTCGAAATACCGACACCAGGATCCCGACCGGTACAATCCCAACATATTCTCCCTCTGTGAGTGTCCACGACACCCATAGAGGGAGAATAAATGAGTGTGCCGAGCGTAGAGAGGCACCGTGCCTGCAGCGTCGCGTGCCTGCAGCCCACAAGGGGCATGCGTTGCGCTCGCCCCCTGTCGGGATTGTGCCAGTCGGGATCCCGGTGTCGGTATTCCAACCACCGGGATCCCGTACGGAGGGATTTCATACTGATCCCACTGCACAGGGGCCTCCTCCTCTGTTAAAATGTCACTGTTCACCTCTTTTATTCTCGCCAATGACCATTACACAGAGACAGTGGATTTATTCTCTATTTAGAGAGCACTAGCTATCATTATATTTATGAGAGCACTAGCTAATATATTATTAAATATTATATATTATCGTTCTCAGAACCAATTTCCTGTGCAGCCCTTCCCCCCCCCCCCCCTTCTTATCTTACGTACAAACTTTTTATCAGTACCCCCAAAGACAATTCCATATTAGACTGCAAATCCATGCTCTTTTTTGTTTAAAACAAAACAAAACAAAAAACAACAAACTATACTTAAGGGGGGTACACACAAGGAGATTTCTCCCAAAGATGTGTGCTGAGCGAACTAGCACAGATCTCTCAGCACACATCTCAGGACGCTCAGCACACAGAGCGATGCGTGCTGAGGGGAAATTTTTTTTTAAAAAAACGCTCACTTCACCCAGCGGTGAAGTGAGTGATCTGACTGTAGGCCAATATACAGTCAGCGATAGCGACGCGCATCGCTTTCAGTATGGGCTATACACAGGGAGCGATGTGTGCTTAATTTTTAAGCAATCTAGTTAGATTGCTTAGAATTTAAGCACACATTTCTACATGTGTACCCCCCTTTACTGACTTGAAGGGTAGCCGAAGTAGTCAAATTATGTAGCTGGACAGGGTAGAGTGGTCGTGGCAGGTGACTTCAACGTCACACTGGACCCCCATTTCGATAGGTCCTCGCTCGTCAGCAAGTTCAATACACACTAATTCACTGGCCTTACAATCATTTATTTCCCAACATCTTCTCTTTGATGCCTGGCGAGTAAAAGAACCCACCGCTTTCGACTATACGTTTTACTCCCCCGTTCACAATGTATATACAAGACTGGACATGGTTTTCCTGAGCGCTGATCCTGCGCAACTAATTTTAGATGTTAACATCCATCCTAGCACGTGGTCAGATCACTGTCCCTTCACAGTAGATATTAAAACTCCTTATCCTCGCAATTGTTCCTACTCTTGGCGTTTGGATGAGAGGCTCTTAATGAACCCTTCTCTGCGTTCTCAACTTGACTCTGCTATTAGGAGCTACTTCTCTATTAACGCCAATACCAACTATATCTCCCCAGTTGCTCTGGGATGCCCATAAGGCAGTACTTCATGGAGTTTTGATTAGATCCACGGCTTTTCTGAGGTTAGCAAGATCTAAGCATCTCCTTTATCTCACGGACCGTATAGCCCATTTAAACAAGATTCATAAGACCTCAGGCTCAGCTGCTGAATACCACAAACTTGTAGCGGCTAAAGGGGAACTATGGGGATCATTCCGAGTTGATCGCTTGCTGCCGTTGTTCGCAGCGCAGCGATCAGGCTAAAAATCGGCATTTATGCACATGCGTACGGGCCGCAGTGCGCACGCGTGACGTACTTTCACACAAAACTATGCAGTTTCACACAAGGCTGAGCAACGCTTTTCAGTCGCTCTGCTGATCGTAGAGTGATTGACAGGAATGGGGCGTTTATGGGTGGTAACTGGCCGTTTTCCGGGAGTGTGCTAAAAAACGCAGGCGTGTCAGGTAAAAACGCAGGCGTGCTTGGGGAAACGGGGGAGTGGCAGGCCGGACGCAGGGCGTGTTTGTGACGTCAAACCAGGAACTAAACAGACTGAAGTGATCGCAAGGAAGGAGTAGGTTTGCAGCTACTCTGAAACTGCTTGAAACATTTTTTACCACTGTTCTGCTAACCTTTCGTTCGCACTTCTGCTAAGCTAAGATACACTGCCAGAGGGCGGCGGCCTAGCGTTTGCACGGCTGCTAAAAACAGCTAGCGAGCGATCAACTCGGAATGAGGGCCTAAACCTCTTGCTCACGGCAAAAGCAGAAAATCTCTTAAATGGCTTAATCAAAGTTTTTACGAAAAAGGGGACAAAGCTTTTAGCATCTAGATTACTTACTAAATTATCTCAGAATAACGTTCTAGCCATGAAGTTGAGCTCAAGAAAGCCTGTCCATGATCTCTCCCATATTACGGAGGAATTCAGGAAATTCTATGCACAACTATATGACCTCTCCTCTACTAGAGATACCCCCCCCCCCCCCCCAACGCTGACTCTATATAGGGCTTTCTTTCTCGCTGCGACCTTCCCAAGTTATCTTCTTCTGATCTTGAACAACTTTGTGCCAAAATTGAGGTGTAGTAGGTCTCATCTGTGATTACAAACCTTAAGGCCAATAAGGACCCCGGCCTAGATGGTTTCACGGCTAGCTACTACAAAACATTTAATACCATCCGTTCTCCTTATCTGATGGAGGTGTTCAATGGCGTGATGTCTGGGGGTTCCTTCTCCAAAGAGGCCTTAGAGGCAAGAATTATTGTTAATCCGAAAGAGGGTAAGGACCCCTCTGACTGTGCCCATTACAGACCCATTTCGGTATTGAATGCCGACATCAAGATATATGCAAAAATTCTTGCCAATCGTTTGAATTTGGTACTGCCTAGCCTGATCCATAATGACCAGGTGTGTTTTATACCTGGCCGTCAGGCTCGGGACAATACTAGGCAAGTAAACAGCTTTATCCACTATCTTAATAGTTCCCACATTCCTTCTACAGCATTATCACTAGATGCCGAGAAGGCATTCGATCGGATCAGTTGGCCCTTCATGACCCACACTTTATGAGCCTTTGGTCTCGATGGAAGCTTTCTTTGAGATATTCAGGCTCTATACTCTTCCCCCTCAGCTAGAGTCTCTGTGAATGGGATTCTCTCTCATTTTTCAGTGGCCAAAGGCACTAGACAGGGGTGCCCATTGTCACCCCTGATTTTTGCTTTGGTTATTGAACCTCTTGTTGCTCCGATCTGCCTCGATCCCGATATTCGTGGAGTGACCCTTGGGAAGGAGGAATACAAAATTTCCCTATTTGCAGATGATATCCTCCTTACCTTGACGTCTCCCAACACATCCCTTCCTCAACTTTTTCAGACTATAGATGCTTACAGCACTCTATCTGGCTATAAGATAAATGTCTCTAAAACAGAGGCACTAGCTCTTAATACTTCTCCGACAGTTCTAGAGCTTCTACACCACAACTATAACTTTACATGGCGTGCCTCTAAAATTAAGTATCTGGGGATTTATATCACTAGCTGTTATGACGCTCTCTTTGCAGCCAATTTTATCCCCCCCCCCCCCCCTGTTTAAGGCTATTAAACTGGATCTTCTCCGTTGGAGGGGCCTCATTATCGCTTGGTTAGGTAGAATTGTGACGATCAAGATGAATATTTTGCCTCGACTACTCTACCTCTTCCAGACTCTACCAGTCCAGGTACCTAGATCTTCCTTACAACAATTGCACAAATGGTTTATACAATTTGTATGGAGACTCAAACCTCCTCGCATCAGCTTCACAACCCTTTGTCATCCTACCTCCAATGGCGGGAATGGGTTCCCTGATATCTCTCTCTACTATTACGCAACCCACCTAAGCCAGGCAATCGCATGGTTCGCGCTATATCCAGAACCTAGATGGGTCTCAGTGGAGGCTAATTTATGTAATGTTTTCTCAGTGTCCCCTATCATAGGGTTATCTCCCTCGGCTAGGCCTGCCTTCACAAGAACACACCCTGTAATCGCCTTTACGTGCTCAATTTGGAACCACTGCAAAATCCACTTTGCTACCACTTCTTACCCCTCCCCCATTACTCCCCTTTGGAACAACCCAGCATTTTCCCCAGGCTTCAATAACAGGCGTTTCTCTCACTGCCGTGAAGGGGGTATTAGAGTTGTACTTGATTTACTAGATAAGACCGGTTGCGCCTCTCCGGATTCTCTGCAGAACAAATATGGCCTACCTACTATCAACTGCTTTACATATATTCAACTTCACCATTTTTTTAATTCTCTCCCATTTAACTCAATCACTAGTCCATTAACCCTGGTTGAATCTATTAGTCCAACCTGTCCCCTTCGTAAAGGTATCATCTCAACTCTATACAACTATCTGCTTCATGCTAAACTCCCAGCCACCCCGAATCATGAGCTCCAGTGGGAAAAGGATTTGGGGAACCCACCAGATGAGGAATCATGGTCCGTAATCCGTGAGAGAATCTCTAAAGCATCTATTAACACTCTCATTAAGGAAAATGCTTACAAGATTTACTATAGATGGTACCTAGTACCTACACGGTTACATACAATGTATAGCTCTGCTTCAGACCGTTGTTGGAGGGGTTGCGGGGAAAAGGGCACCTTCATAAACATATGGTGGTCATGCCCTAAAATTTCTGTGTATTGAAACGAGGTAACTCGCATTTTGGGGGTCATTCTGACTTGATCGGTCGCTGCAGTTCTTCGCAGCGCAGCGATCAGGTCAGAACTGTGCCGGCACCACAGTGCACCGGTGCATGGCTGGCAGCCGTCGTCTGTCGTTGCCTAGCGATCGTCTGCCTGATTGACAGGCAGAGGCGGTTGCTGGGCGGGAAGGGATGGCACGGCGCCGTTTTGCCGCCGTTTTATGGGCACGGTCCAGTCAACGCAGGCATGGCCGGACCATGCAGGGGGCGGGCCGCAGCGGCTGCGTGACATCATACGCAGCCGCTGGGAGCCGGGCAGCGACGAGTAGCTCCCAGCCAGCATGCAAAAGCTGCACTGACCGGGATCTACTCCTTAAGTACAAAAGCATCGCCGCTGTGCGATGCTTTTGTACTTCAGCGACAGGGCAGGGACTGACATGCGGGGGGGGGGGGGGCTAGCCCTGTGCGCCCAGTCCCCCTGCATGTCTGTGTTCCTGATCGTAGCTGTGCTAAATTTAGCACAGCTACGATCACGTCGGAATCACCCCCTTTATGCGAAGTCCACCAGCTTCCTATAAGTAAGTCACCATGGTCTTTTCTCCTTGGCTGCCCAATTGAAGGCCTTAATACACACGCAAACTTTCTCTACATATTCTGAACACAGCTCGTTGTCTCATTGCTGAGCAATAGAAAAGTAGTGATCCCCCCTCCCGCTAGCATCTTATAAATAAAATCTGGCATGTGGCAGCCATGGAGAAGATTTCGGCCTACCTCCGCAACACCTCCCACAAGTTCCTTTTGGTTTGGTGTGATTGGTTTCTATACAATAATCCTACCCTATGTGGAGCTCTATCATCTGGTTTTTCAGATCTCTTGCTTTGATTGATATTTCTCTTTCTTCAACCTCTTCTAGGGTTAGTCTTGTTCATCTTTTGCTCTCTTATTTTTTTCTTTTTTAACAACTATCATACTGACCCGGATCAGGCCTCTACTCTCTTGCTCCCCTGCGATATATCTTCTTCTTTATTTCTACTCTTCCTCTCTTCTTGACTCTCTTTCTATCCTTTCCTTCTTCTATCCCCCCATGGCCCCCCTACTCTCTCTTGTTTCTATACCCTCGCTATACCCCCCTCTACTAAAAACTCTTAGATTAATTTTTACTAATAATTGTTTTTACTTGATATCCTGGGCTCAGAGTGTTGTTTTCTAGTGTGCTCTCTCTACTAATTATTTTGCCCTTCGTTGTTGACTGATTTTTGGTTTACCAGATTCATCTTTCTTACTACATATTTAAGTGTACAGTTATACTTGTTATTTAGGTACGCTGTCGATTTTTCTGTATGCACGCACTTATCTTTGCATCTGATTATTTGGCTAATAATATAAATAAAATTGTTTCAAATTATGTTAGCTGTATTAGTATATGTGTAATCCAGATCAGTTGGGACAGACCTTTATATAGAATATAAAACTGGTTCGTTTATAAACAGTATCAAAACCTGGGATAAGAAACAGAAGAAATTGGTAATCTAGTAGTAGCACTTACTGTGGTTTTTGCTGTACCTGTATAAATCCTCTACATTCAAGAGTTTTGCACCAGTTATTTTCCCATATCCATAGCAGTAATTGAATTTTAACCCTCATTAAAGTGAGGCAATAACTTGGCCCAGGATTAGGGCGTCTTAAGCGAGAAGGAGGCCGTGTGCAGTCTCCTTTTGGGCCCCCTCCTCTCTAGCCGGCAGTGCTCTAGTGTGCAGGTCTCCAGGAAAATGGCATGGTGACCATTTTCCCAATGATTTTCCTACTGCGCATGTGCGAAACACCAGGAAAATTGCCCCTGTGACATTTTCCCAGTGATTTCTGCAGCGCTGCTGCTGCAACATTGGACTCTGGAGGATAGGTATTCAAAATGTGGGTGCAGCACGTGAGGTGTGGGCCCTCCTGGACCCTGTGTGCGCCACACACACTGCACCCATTATAAATACGCCAGTGCCCAGGAGATCTTCTAAAAGTGAAAATACATATGCTAACCATGGGATGCACACCTGTATCAACACTGCATCATATACATTATACAGGTTAGAATACACAGGGACTGTGGGGCTGATGTTTCAAGAAGTGAAAAGAGTGGGGAAGTGGAGAGTGGACCAGTGTAGAAGTTGCCCATAGCAACCAAACAGCTTGTACCTATCGTTTAATAGAATGTACTTGATAAATACTAGCTCAAAGAGGATTAGATGCTATTGGCAACTTCTCCACTATATATATATAGATAGATAGATATGGGCCGCGGGACGTATAGGGCGCGCAAAGCCTCTTGTTCCGGCCCGCTGCTGTGTGTCAGGGGAGGAGAGCGCAGCATGCGCCTCTCCTGCCCCTTTGTGTTCAGTCCGGTGGCGGCGGCTCTCGGTTATCAGGGCAGGGAGGAGAGCGCAGCTATGTCCGGCGGCAGCGGCGTGTAGGATCTCAAACCAGCTGCCGGTTTGTGAGCCAATCAGAGCACGCAGACCGGCAGCCGCCGCTGCTGGTCCGCGAGCTCTGATGGCTCACGAACCAGCAGCTGGTTTGAGGTTCTACACGCCGCCGCCGCCCGACATAGCTGCGTTCTCCTCCCTGCCTGGCCCCTGACAGCTGAGACACGCCGCCACCGGACTAAGCACTAAGGGGCAGGAGAGGTGCATGCTGCGCTCTCCTCCCTGACACACAGCAGCAACGGTGAGCAGCACAGTGGGGTGTGGGGCAATGTGTATCTGGCACTGTGGGGCAATGTGTATCTGGCACCTGGTGGGGCAATGTGTATCTGGCACCTGGTGGGGCAATGTGTATCTGGCACCTGGTGGGGCAATGGAGGTAATTGTGAGTTGATCGCAGCAGCAAATTTGTTAGCAATTGGGCAAAACCATGTGCACTGCAGGGAGGGCAGATATAAAGATATAACATGTGCAGAGAGAGATAGATTTGGGGTGGGTTATATTGTTTCTGTACAGGCTAAATACTGGCTGCTTTATTTTTACACTGCAATTTAGATTTCAGTTTGAATACACCCCACCCAAATCTAACTCTCTCTGCACATGTTATATCTGCCCCCCCCCCCTCCCCTGCACTGCACATGGATTTGCCCAACTGCTAACAAAACTGCTGCTGCGATCAACTCAGAATTAGGCCCAATGTGTATCTGGGAAAAAACAACAACAATAGCAGCGCTAACGTGATAGTGAATTTAAATATTGAGAAGGATTGAGTGATAAAATATCTTCACATTTAATAGGGTATAAAATTAAACCACATTAAAAACACATTCAATTCATAGGAATCCGATTAAAAATAAGGGTCACAGTTACAGCTGCCTATAACAATGTAATCCGTTCCTGTTTAGAATAAACTGGATTGCAGATTGGTGCGACAAACGAAGATAAACTGACGGCGCAGTCTCACCAATGAACTTTACCAGAACCGCTAGAGGTGTAGTCCCTTGAGAGTGCCTCTTGTGTTTAGTCAAAACCAGCCAGGTTTTGGGGTCCTCATAAAGGCGAGATCGAGAGACCAATTGCTGAAGAGCGTGTCGCTCTCCCTGAAAGTGCTGCAACAGCACGGTTGGATTCTCAATCTGCCAAAGTCAAAAAACAGTGTCTGTTCATCAATGCACTCGTGTTCTGGGAAAAATGGTGGCAGCCTACGAGGCCATCCCCTTCGGCAGGTTTCATGCGAGGACTTTTCAGTGGGACCTTCTGGACAAGTGGTCCGGGTCCCATCTACAAATACATCAGAAAATATCCCTGTTCCCCAGGGCCAGGGTGTCTCTCCTGTGGTGGCTGCAGAGTGCTCACCTTCAAGAGGGTCGCAGGTTCGGCATTCAAGACTGGGTTCTGGTGACCACGGACGCGAGCCTCCGAGGATGGGGAGCAGTCACACATGGAAGAAATTTTCAGGGACTATGGTCAAGCCAGGAGGCTTGTCTACACATCAACATACTGGAATTGAGGGCCATATACAACGGCCTACGACAAGCGGAGAATCTTCTTCGCGACCTACCGGTTCTGATTCAATCAGACAACGTCACAGCCGTGGCTCATGTAAACCGCCAAGGCGGGACAAGGAGCAGAGTGGCGATGGCGGAAGCCACCAGGATTCTTCGCTGGGCGGAAAATCACGTAAGCGCTCTGTCAGCTGTCTTCATTCCGGGAGTGGACAACTGGGAAGCAGACTTCCTCAGCAGACACGATCTCCATCCGGGAGAGTGGGGACTTCATCAAGAAGTCGTTCGGGAATTCCTCAAATAGACATGATGGCGTCACGCCTCAACAAGAAGCTTCGGAAGTATTGTGCCAGGTCAAGGGACCCTCAGGCAGTAGCAGTAGACGCCCTAGTGACACCATGGATGTTTCAGTTGGTCTATGTATTTCCTCCTCTTCCTCTCATCTCAAAAATATTGAGAATCATAAGACAAAGAAGAGTGCAGACAATACTCATTGTTCCAGATTGGCCTCGAAAGGCCTGGTACTCAGATCTTCAGGAAATGCTCACAGAAGATCCGTGGCCTCTTCCTCTCAGGGAGGACCTGTTACAGCAGGGGCCATGTGTGTTCCAAGACTTACCGCGGTTACGTTTGACGGCATGGTGGTTGAACACCGAATCCTAGCTGGGAAAGGTATTCCGGAGGAAGTCATCCCTACTCTGATAAAGGCTAGGAAGGAGGTGACGGCAAAGCACTATCACCGTATCTGGAGGAAGTATGTATCTTGGTGTGAAGCCAAGAATGCTCCTACGGAAGATTTCCATCTGGGCCGGTTTCTCCACTTTCTACAGACAGGAGTGGATATGGGCCTGAAGTTAGGCTCCATTAAGGTACAGATTTCGGCCCTATCTATATTCTTCCAGAGGGAATTGGCTTCTCTCCCAGAAGTCCAGACGTTTGTGAAGGGAGTGCTGCACATCCAGCCCGCCTTTGTGCCCCCAGTGGCACTGTGGGACCTAAACATGGTGTTAAGTTTCCTGAAATCTCACTGGTTTGAACCTCTTCAAACAGTGGAATTAAAATTTCTCACGTGGAAGTGGTCATGTTATTGGCCTTGGCATCTGCAAGGCGGGTGTCCGAATTGGCGGCCTTGTCCCACAAGAGCCCCTATTTGATTTTCCATGTGGATAGAGCAGAGTTGAGGACGCGTCCTCAATTTTTGCCTAAGGTGGTTTCTTCATTTAATGTGAACCAACCTATTGTGGTGCCTGTGGCTACGGGGGACTGGGAGGACTCCAAGTCCCTGGATGTAGTCAGGGCCTTAAAGATTTATGTAGCCAGGACGGCTAGGGTTAGGAAAACAGAGGCTCTGTTTGTCCTGTATGCGGCTAACAAGGTTGGCGCTCCTGCTTCTAAGCAGACTATTGCTCGCTGGATCTGTAACACGATTCATCAGGCTCATTCTACGGCTGGATTGCCGTTACCAAATTCAGTAAAGGCCCATTCCACTAGGAAGGTGGGCTCTTCTTGGGCCATCCGCACTCTCCCGCCCGGTTGGGAGCTTTGGTATAAACCCCATGGTCCTTACGGAGTCCCCAGCATCCTGTAGGACGTAAGAGAAAATAAGATTTTAAACCTACCGGTAAATCTTTTTCTCCTAGTCCGTAGAGGATGCTGGGCGCCCGTCCCAGTGCGGACTACATCTGCAAGACTTGTATATAGTTGTTGCTTTTAATAAGATTTTGCTTACCGGTAAATCTATTTCTCGTAGTCCGTAGTGGATGCTGGGGACTCCGTAAGGACCATGGGGAATAGACGGGCTCCGTAGGAGACATGGGCACTTTGAGAAAGAATTTGGATTCTGGTGTGCTCTGGCTCCTCTCTCTATGTCCCTCCTCCAGACCTCAGTTAGAGAAACTGTGCCCGGAAGAGCTGACAGTACAAGGAAAGGATTTTGGGAATCCAGGGTAAGACTCATACCAGCCACACCAATCACACCGTATAACTTGTGATAACTTTACCCAGTTAATAGTATGAACAACAACAGAGCATCAGATCAACCCTGATGCAACTATAACATAACCCTTATTTAAGCAATAACTATATACAAGCATTGCAGGAGAAGTCCGCACTTGGGACGGGCGCCCAGCATCCACTACGGACTACGAGAAATAGATTTACCGGTAAGTAAAATCTTATTTTCTCTAACGTCCTAGTGGATGCTGGGGACTCCGTAAGGACCATGGGGATTATACCAAAGCTCCCAAACGGGCGGGAGAGTGCGGATGACTCTGCAGCACCGAATGAGCAAACACAAAGTCCTCCTCAGCCAGGGTATCAAACTTGTAGAACTTTGCAAAGGTGTTTGAACCTGACCAAGTAGCCGCTCGGCAAAGCTGTAATGCCAAGACCCCTCGGGCATCCGCCCAAGAAGAGCCCACCTTCCTTGTGGAATGGGCCTTAACTGATTTAGGCAGCGGCAACCCAGCTGCAGAATGAGCCTGGTGAATCGTGTTACAGATCCAGCGAGCAATCGTTTGCTTTGAAGCAGGCGCCCCAAGCTTGTTGGAAGCATACAGGATAAACAAAGATTCTGTTTTCCTGACCTTAGCCGTTCTGGCTACATAAACCTTCAAAGCCCTGACCACATCCAGTGACTCGGAATCCTCCAAGTCAGTAGTAGCCACAGGCAGCACAATAGGTTGGTTTATATGAAAGGATGAAACCACTTTCGGCAGAAATTGTGGGCGGACCGCAATTCTGCTCTATCCGCATGGAAAACCAGATAAGGGCTTTTATGTGACAAAGTCGCCAATTCTGACACACGCCTAGCCGAAGCCAAGGCTAATAGCATGACCACCTTCCACGTGAGATATTTCAATTCCACCGTTTTGAGTGGTTCAAACCAGTGTGATTTCAGGAAACTCAACACCACGTTAAGATCCCAAGGTGCCACTGGAGGCACAAAAGGGGGATGAATATGCAGCACTCCCTTTACAAACGTCTGAACTTCAGGCAGAGAAGCCAGTTCTTTTTGAAAGAAAATGGATAAGGCCGAAATCTGAACCTTAATAGAACCCAATTTAAGGCCCAAAGTCACTCCCGACTGTAGGTAGTGAAGGAAACGGCCCAGTTGGAATTCCTCCGTAGGGGCATTCCTGGCCTCACACCAAGCCACATATTTTCGCCATATACGGTGATAATGTTGAGCCGTCACGTCCTTCCTAGCCTTTATCAGCGTAGGAATAACTTCATCCGGAATGCCTTTTTCTGCTAGGGGTCGGCGTTCAACCGCCATGCCGTCAAACGCAGCTGCGGTAAGTCATGGAACAGACAGGGCCCCTGTTGCAACAAGTCCTGTCTTAGAGGCAGAGGCCACGGGTCCTCTGTGCGCATCTCTTGCAGATCTGGGAGCCAAGTCCTTGACCAATCCGGAACAATGAGTATTGTTCTCACTCCTCTTTTTCTTATGATTCTCAGCACCCTGGGTATGAGAGGAAGAGGAGGAAATACATAGACCGACTGGAACACCCACGGTGTCACCAGTGCGTCCACAGCTATCGCCTGAGGGTCTCTTGACCTGGCGCAATATCTCTAGCTTTTTGTTGAGGCGGGATGCCATCATGTCCACCTGTGGCAGTTCCCACCGACTTGCAATCTGCGTGAAGACTTCTTGATGAAGTCCCCACTCTCCCGGGTGGAGGTCGTGCCTGCTGAGGAAGTCTGCTTCCCAGTTGTCCACTCCCGGAATGAACACTGCTGACAGTGCGCTTACGTGATTCTCCGCCCAGCGAAGAATTCTGGTGGCTTCTACCATCGCCACCCTGCTCCTTGTGCCGCCTTGGCGGTTTACATGAGCCACTGCGGTGATGTTGTCTGACTGAATCAGAACCGGTTGGTCGTGAAGCAGGGACTCCGCTTGACGTAGGGCGTTGTATATGGCCCTTAGTTCCAGGATGTTGATGTGAAGGAAAGTCTCCTGACTTGACCACAGCCCTTGGAAATTTCTTCCCTGTGTGACTGCCCCCCACCCTCGGAGGCTTGCATCCGTGGTCACCAGGACCCAGTCCTGAATGCCAAATCTGCGACCTTCGAGAAGGTGAGCACTCTGCAGCCACCACAGGAGAGACACCCTGGCCCTGGGGGATAGGGTGATCAACCGATGCATCTGAAGATGTGATCCGGACCACTTGTCCAACAGATCCCATTGAAAAGTCCTCGCATGGAACCTGCCGAAGGGAATGGCCTCGTATGATGCCACCATCTTTCCCGGGACTCGCGTGCAGTGATGCACCGACACCGGTTTTGGTTTTAATAGGTCTCTGACCAGTGTCATGAGCTCCTGAGCCTTCTCCATCGGGAGATAAACCCTCTTCTGGTCTGTGTCCAGAATCATGCCCAGGAAAGGCAGACGAGTCGTAGGAATCAACTGCGACTTTGGAATATTTAGAATCCAGCCGTGCTGTTGTAGCACTTCCCGAGAGCGTTCTACGCTGATCAGCAACTGCTCTCTGGACCTCGCCTTTATGAGGAGATCGTCCAAGTACGGGATAATTGTGACCCCTTGCTTCCGCAGGAGTACCATCATTTCCGCCATTACCTTGGTAAATATTCTCGGTGCCGTGGAGAGACCAAACGGCAACGTCTGAAATTGGTAATGACAATCCTGTACCACAAATCTGGGGACATGAAGGTATGCATCCCTTATGTCCAGAGACACCATAAAATCCCCCCCTTCCAGGCTTGCGATGACCGCTCTGAGCGATTCTATCTTGAACCTGAACCTTTTCAGGTATACGTTCAGGGATTTTAAATTCAATATGGGTCTGACCGAACCGTCCGGTTTCGGTACCACAAACATGGTCGAATAATAATAATAACCCTTGTTGAAGGAGGGGAACCTTGACCACCACCTGCTGAAGATACAATTTGTGAATTGCAGCTAACACTATTTCCCTCTCTAAGGGGGAAGCTGGCAGGGCCGATTTGAGGCATCAGTGAGGGGGCATCTCTTCGAATTCCAGCTTGTATCCCTGAGACACAGTCTCTATCGCCCAGGGATCCACCTGGGAGTGAACCCACTTGTGGCTGAAATTTCGGAGACGCGCCCCCACCGGGCCTAGCTCCGCCTGTGGAGCCCCAGCGTCATGCGGTGGATTTAGTGGAAGCCGGAGAGGACTTCTGTTCCTGGGAACTAGCTGTGTTGTGCAGCTTCCTTCCTCTGCCCCTGCCTCTGGCAAGAAAGGACGCACCTCGGACTTTCTTGCCTTTTTGTGATCGAAAGGACTGCATTTGGTAATACGGTGCTTTCTTAGGTTGTGAGGAAACATATGGCAAAAAATGTGACTTTCCAGCAGTAGCTGAGGAGACCAGGTCCGACAGACCCTCCCCAAACAATTCCTCACCCTTGTAAGGTAAGACCTCCATATGCCTTTTTGAGTCGGCATCACCTGTCCATTGCCGAGTCCACAGGACCCTTCTGGCAGAAATCGACATTGCATTTATTCTAGAGCCCAGTAGGCTGATGTCTCTTTGAGCATCTCTCATATATAGGACAGCGTCTTTTATATGCCCCAGGGTCATTAATATAGTATCCTTATCTAAGGTATCAAGTTCCTCAGATAAGGTATCCGTCCATGCTGCTACAGCACTACACACCCAGGCCGACGCAATTGCCGGCCTTAGTAAGGTACCTGAATGTGTATAAATGGACTTCAGGGTACCCTCTTGCTTTCTATCTGCAGCATCTTTTAGGGTGGCCGTCTCCTGTGACGCAGGGCTACCCTCTTGGATAAGCGAGTTAAAGCTTTGTCCACCCTAGGGGAGGATTCCCAGCGTAACCTGTCCGTTGGCGGGAAAGGATACGCCATAAGCATCTGGGACTGGGGTTTCCTCTGTGATGTGCAACACATCCTTAATTGCTATAATCATATAACGGATGGATTTAGCCAATTTTGGCTGTAACTTTGCATCATCGTAATCGACACTGGAGTCAGAATCCATGTCGGTATCTGTGTCAACAATTTGGGATAGTGGGCGCTTCTGAGACCCTGACGGCCTCTGCGACATAGGATCAGGCATGGGCTGAGACCCTGACTGTCCTAAGGTTTCAGCTTTATCCAACCTTTTATGCAAGGAATTAACATTATCATTTAAAACCTTCCACATATCCATCCAATCAGGTGTCGGCGCCGTCGGCGGAGACACCACATTCATTTGCTCCCGCTCTGTTTCCACATAGCCTTCCTCGTCAAACATGTCGACACAAGCGTACCGACACACCACACACACAGGGAATGCTCTTTTTGAAGACAGTTCCCCCACAAGGCCCTTTGGAGAGACAGAGAGAGAGTATGCCAGCACACACCCCAGCGCTATATAACCCAGGAATCACACAGTACCTTAGTGTTAACCCAGTAGCCACTGTAATAATGATTTTGGCGCCTAGTTATGTGCCCCCCCTCTCTTTTTTACCCTCTTCTACCGTGTATCTGCAGGGGAGAGCCTGGGGAGCTTCCTCTCAGCGGAGCTGTGGAGAAAAAATGACGCTGGTGAGTGCTGAGGAAGAAGCCCCGCCCCCTCAGCGGCGGGCTTCTGTCCCGCGTTTCTGTACAATATTATGGCGGGGGCTCATACATATATACAGTGCCCAACTGTATATATGTCCAACTTTTGCCAAGAGGTCCTAATTGCTGCCCAGGGCGCCCCCCCCCCCTGCGCCCCGCACCCTTACAGTGACCGGAGTATGTGGGTGTATGTGGGAGCAATGGCGCACAGCTGCAGTGCTGTGCGCTACCTCAGTGAAGACTGGAGTCTTCTGCCGCCGATTTTGAAGTCTTCTTGCTTCTTATGCTCACCCGGCTTCTGTCTTCCGGCTCTGCGAGGGGGACGGCGGCGCGGCTCCGGGATCGGACGACGAGGGTGAGATCCTGTGTACGATCCCTCTGGAGCTAATGGTGTCCAGTAGCCTAAGAAACAGGACCTATCTGCAGAGAGTAGGGCTGCTTCTCTCCCCTCAGTCCCACGATGCAGGGAGTCTGTTGCCAGCAGAGCTCCCTGAAAATAAAAAAACCTAACAAAATACTTTCTTACAGCAAGTTCAGGAGAGCTCACTGAACAGCACCCAGCTCGTCCGGGCACAGATTCAAACTGAGGTCTGGAGGAGGGACATAGAGGGAGGAGCCAGAGCACACCAGAATCCAAATTCTTTCTTAAAGTGCCCATGTCTCCTGCGGAGCCCGTCTATTCCCCATGGTCCTTACGGAGTCCCTAGCATCCACTAGGACGTTAGAGAAATAAGGGTTATGTTACAGTTAGAATCGGTCTTTGACTGATACTGTTTTTTGTTCATACTGTTAACTGGTTGCATATATTCCAGGTTACATGGTATGATTGGTGTGGGCTGGTATGAATCTTGCCCTTAGATTAACAAAATCCTTTTCTCATATTGTCCATCTCCTCTGGGCACAGAGGTCTGGAGGAGGGGCATAGAGGGAGGGGCATAGAGGGAGGAGCCAGTGCACATCCATACTAAAAGTTCTTTATAGTGCCCATGTCTCCTGCGGAGCCCGTCTATACCCCATGGTCCTTACGGAGTCCCCAGCATCCTCTACGGACTAGGAGAAAAAGATTTACCTGTAGGTTTAAAATCTTATTTTTTAAGTTGATCATTTTTGTATGGCCCCCGAAGTATTTTATAAATATCCAAATGGCCCGTGGTAGAAAAAAGTTATGTATGTATGTATGTATGTATGTATATGTATGTATATATATAAAACAGTAGCAATAAACTATTTTTGGCAAATCTGAAGCTGCTGTACAGAAATGCAGGTGATGGCATTTGGAAAAGTTTTACATCCTGGGCTCAAGACACTACATGATTACATTAACAGATATTGTAATCACTGTCCTGTTCATGACACTTTAATCACTGATGACATACTGCCCCTGCTCTATTACATAACTGCTCTGCTATGACTGCCTTTTGTGTGGACAACATAGAAGTGCAATAGATGGTCAAACTGCATCAGTTATCAATAAGGGAGCTGGCCACAGATGGGGTAGAATCAATACTTTTGAACGGAATGTATGGGTTAAAATAAACATTTTTCCATGTTTATGGGATTGTTTGCAGGGAGTGAATGGTTCGTGGGGCCTCCTGAGAGTGCAATAGTCCTCAGGATACAAGTTCTGTGGTATTTTTAAAGGAATGTCTGACGTCAATTGTTTCCTCTCTTTTTCCACTGTGTAAAGTGGGGTCATTCATGCTGAAGAAACAGACAATAATTTCTAAACTGATATATATCAAAATATGTAAAGAACAGAACTGGGAGCTAACTCAGTCACAAGGGTCATGATCTTGTGCTATTTTCTATACTGTGATATAAAAAAAAAATCTTCTTAAACTGTTTACAAATGTAAGATAATATTTAGCGTTAAGCATACAATTGGCCAACATATGTACCTTAGTGCACTGCACCTTGCAGATATTAGCTAAACTTCTGTGCTTTTAATTAATTAGAGCTGACAAAATTCTTTTTTTTTGTTTGTCTTAAAAAGGGTGTGAGATATAAAAGCGAATGGCTGGTTGCTGTAGTTTTAGGGCACATTTTCACCTTTTTAAATAATATTGATTGTGAACCAAAGTCCTTCACTGCTTTTTGTTCCATGTTAACTCATTTCCTTTTCTTTATAAATTTATTGTAATGTACTACAGTATATGCTGAAAGTGCAGAACTGTTCCTCCCATGAGGTGAGACTCTAGTATCCGTTGCACCATTAGAGGGATGTTGTAAGTACAGTACAAATCTTCTTCTTTCCTGTCCCTAGTCTCATAGTGACTGTCAGTCGCCACACATGTTCCTGCAGTGAGTGGCCACTAACCGGAGTAACCATGGGGGCCGCCATGTAGATTATGGGGGTAAAAAGGCAGAACACCCCTGAGATACATGGACATCTCTAACCAGTCTTGCTACAAAGAAGATTATTAAAAACCATTTGAAATATATTAGTTGTTACAGTAAATTACAATATTATATCATTGTATCTAACAATGCTTAAATTACAGACTATATTATCATGGCTGTGAGAGTGATGTTTTTGTTTTTACTTCTTACCAGACAAGTTTGGCTTACAGGCTGTGGGTGGGTTGCTGCCAGATGATCTCCTAAAAAAATAAATAAAAAAAAAAAAGATAACCTCAAAGTTCTAGACATTTGTATATTTTGTGATATATTTGTACTGCTATGTTTTATTGTACTGCTATGTTGTATTGTAAATGTGTTTGTATAGTACCATTTTTATATAAAATACAATACGCTAGATGCAATTTTGCTCATCTTTCTTTCTTTGACATGTTGTTCCCTGGGAGTGAAATTTAACAGGGAGATAAGAGTCATGAAGCTGTGAAAAGAGCGGAGAAGTGAGCCTGTGGAGAAGTTGCCCAGCCATGGCAACCAATCAGCTGCTCCGTACAATTGTATAGTATGCAAATTATAAATGTTACTTCAATCGTGATTGGTTGCCATGGGCAACTTCTCCACTGTCTCACTTCTCCACACTTTTCACTGCTTCATGAATAGACCCCATAGTACCCTTATGTGTGACAGCACAAGTACATGATAAGTTGATGGGCCCAGATATAAGTGGATTGAGAATAAACAGAATACTGAGAGGGACGAGTGCATCCCTGGTGTTAATAAGGTGTTTCTGTATCTCATAGATCTATATTGATTTACATCCAAATGTCCTTTCTCAACCTTGGACTATTAAGTAAGGTACACACTGTGGGATTTGTTGGTCATACCAATAAACACAATTTTTCTGTCAGTATGAGGTCCCAATATTGGCCCTATACACTTGGCGATTGTTTTTTTTTTTAGTTATCGATTTGTGCCCACACCACACTGAATTTGCATATGTCCACCCACAAGAAGAATCAGGTAATTTGGATACATTGTTGGGAATACGAGCAGATTATAGAGAAAGCCCACACACTGCACGATAATGTGACCTTGTGGCCAATATCTTATGGCAAGTCTGACTGATTCAATAATCAAAGCTGTGCGTTTCAGGGCGCTTTTCACTGTTTTATGGACGTTTGTCAAAAACGATCATGCCTACTCCATAAAACAAACCGCTCACCCAGTTAATGGCAATTCGCCCGATAATTGTATAGTGTGTACCCAGCCTAAGGAAGAAGCCACATCTCTATTTTCACATCCAAGTATCCAGTGTTTATGAGGTGGTTTCTGTTATCACGAAGTGACATCATTTGAAGATACAGCATTATACTGTACATATTCTGTTTGTTTTTGATTGGAAAAACTCTATAGGCTATTAGGCTCATGCAAAGCCCATCTGATCTCAGACATAGGTATTTTTTGTTATTCAGCCGGTGAGCAAACGTGGGGCTCTGTGTACACAGACTTTATACTATAATTATAAACCATTGTTCCAACAAGAAATATCTTTTGACCTTACAGTTTTCCAATAGACAATAATGAATTATGACTCCTAATGAGTAATAGCCCAAATGTATTAAGACTTAACAAGAGATAAAGTTGAGATGGATAAAGACAGATAAATGACCAGCCAATCAGCTTTCTGTCATTTTTTTTTCAAACACAGCCTGTGACATGGCAGTTAGGAAGCTGATTGGCTGCTCATTTATCACTCTTCATTATCATTTGTTAAAGCTTAATACATTTGGGTCAATGACTCCTAAGTGATCATTTTCAGGGAAAAGTGGTGGTCAGAAATGTTGCATTGATATAGCCGAGGAATTAACTATGATGTTGATATAGGGAGTATATTATAAGCCTGGCCTGTACAACTTGTGCTGTCAAGGTGCTGTGACACTACAAGCCCCAGCAAATTGTGCCAGCTGATAGAGTATGCTGAGACTTGTAGTTGCAACCGCGAGAACCACAGGTTGTATATTCCTGTTTGAAACAGATATAAATGATGCAGGTTTTTTTGGTTTGATTTTTTTAGCTGGCCAAGTAACAGCAATATGCCTTTGTGTGAGGAAAGAGCCAATCTTTGTACAAAAGATTGGCATGAGACAGATGGCAGAACATGAAAGCAGCATGTTTCATAGTTCATCGTCCATAATGTGCAAGTTGTTTGTTTACCATACTGGTAAATCATTCGTATGCTTGACTGAGAGTGCACAGCCCACTGCTTGTTGGATGCAGTTATGAAAACAGAGAATAATAGTGATGTACAGACCTACACACAAAACAAACTTATTACAAAATAATGTAATGCATGGAAACACAGGAGTCTACATGTGAGGTGCGGTAATTACAGAATATTCCATTTATTGACATCATTTTAGTGTAGGTGTAGGAATTCAGTATAATGCTGGAACGCCCTTGGATGGGCCTAAAACTCCCATATGTCTGAGGCCCATAATGAGCGTATTCATACAGGTTAAAGTGATAAATAATAAACAATGATATGTACTGATTACATCACTTCTCCAAATAAAACTTCCGAGGATTTATGTTAGCTCTGCACACATAAACTAGGCCTGCATGCAATTACATTAGTTGTATTTGTGATGGTAATATATTTTCTATTATAAAGTTAAGCAATAACTGTTAACCTTTCATATGTGTTACTGCAAAAAAACAACAACAATGTGTCACAATCATAGCACTTGATTATTGGTAACAATAGAAAAAGACTCACTTGTTAGATACTCTATCCTGGAGATGAGTTAACATTGCAAAGTTGTTCCGCACAGTTCGCAGGCTGGCCAGCACCTACAAGCAGAGACACAACTTAATACTCAAACTTTCAAAGCCATTAATAACTATTCAATTGGACTCAAGCAATGTTTGAACTAAAAGACCAGTTGCTCATTTTCTTGCTGATAACAAAGCTTCTCAAGTATAATAGCACTGGCTAGTGTGGTGGTCCTTCCCCTAAAGTCCATTCTGTTCGACTCAACCCTGGTGCCCTCTACAGAACACTGGAGCGCATAAACTTCCCAGCTGCAGCACTTCAGCATGGGAAATAATTCACATTTTCCATTAGGGAAATGGTGTTGTGACAGCGGCAAACAATTATACATGTCGCAGCCATCCTCTTTAGTTCCCATTTCCTACCTATGCAGCAAGGTGTCTCCACTTAGCACATCATTTTTTTTCATTCATATATTCCCAGTCATGCTAATTACTAACTTTTCTGCTGCCTTCAGCTGTGAGAACAGCATACATTTACACCTAAGCTTACAGTGTGTTAAGGCTGTTTCTAACACATCTACTCAGTATTGCAGCTTATGTTTATCGCATACCTCCCCCATCACCACAAGGGTACTTTGCAGGCAGCCAAAAATACTATTTTGTTTTTTTGCTTTACTGTTCCATATACTTTTATAATACGATTGGTGCTACATAAACAAACTATAATAATAATAATAATAATAATAATGATAGCTAAAATCAAAACTAAAATACATTTAAAAAAAATCAGCTTTGGGTGCAGGTCCCAGGGTTACAGTGATATACCTAATCTGGCGTGGCCGCACTGACAGTACAGGCTGCCATTTTTCTGTCGGCAATGTATTATCAATGATGGCGCTCCCTTGACAGGAGTGAGGATGCTGTCTGTGACGGTCTGAGGATAATTTTCTCTCTTCTACTCAGGCGGCCTTCTTTCATACAGCCACTGACAACCAGGGCAAGATCACCTGCCAGGTAACCTTCAACTCCCAGATTTCCATAATTTTGGATCTGTTGGGCAGATGGAATCTTAGGGGTGACTTGAGTCCTGTAAGCCATTCTCACAGCATATTGCAGTTCAATTCCAAACTTGCATTGTTTTTTTCCGGAGGAAATGTGTGGGGGGCTTTTTGTGCACCTCTTCCCCCCACCCACCCAGAGCAATGAATAATAAATCTCGTGGACAGCTTTAAATAGCATAGTTGGGTCAATACAGACTTTTCAGGTGAATTTCTCTTAAAAGCTCAATAAAGGGTTATAGGTGTAGGACATGTGGGTTTTAGAACTTGAAGATGGGAGCTAAAACTGTTTATTACAAGTTGTTTACAACTAAGGCCCTCATTCCGAGTTGTTCGCTCGCAAGGCGATTTTAGCAGAGTTACACACGCTAAGCCGCCGCCTACTGGGAGTGAATCTTAGCTTCTTAAAATTGCGAACGATGTATTCGCAATATTGCGATTACAAACTACTTAGCAGTTTCAGAGTAGCTTCAGACTTACTCGGCATCTGCGATCAGTTCACTGCTTGTCGTTCCTGGTTTGACGTCATAAACACACCCAGCGTTCGCCCAGACACTCCTCCGTTTCTCCAGCCACTCCCGCGTTTTTTCCGGAAACGGTAGCGTTTTTATCCACACGCCCATAAAACGCCATGTTTCCGCCCAGTAACACCCATTTCCTGTCAATCACATTACGATCGCCGGAGCGAAGAAAAAGCCGTGAGTAAAAAAACTATCTTCATAGCAAAATTACTTGGCGCAGTCGCAGTGCGAACATTGCGCATGCGTACTAAGCAGAAAAACGCTGCGATGCGAAGAAAATTACCGAGCGAACGACTCGGAATGAGGGCCTATATACAAAATGCTATTAGAACACTGAAATATAAATTTCTAGACATTTTACTGTACCTCAAAATGCTGGAAAGACTTTAATTTGCTGAAAAACACTTGCTGGCTATCATTTTTCCACCATTAAAAAAAAAGTGCAAAGACACTTTTTAAGATCCTCCAGTACTTTCATTATGGCCACTAACAACCTTCTATATGGTCCTGCTATCTCAGCTGACTTTTTTTTTTTTTTTTTTTTTGAGGTGCAGGATGGTTTCCCCTTCTTCGTGCACCTCTCCCAGGTCACTTTTTGTAGAAAAGTCACGCAGCCTCGCAGCGATTTTGCATTTCTCATATGTGCGTATTTATGATGCAAACTCGCTCCTCCTAATTGAATTAAGCCCTATGCGTATTCACATGTTGCTGAGGTTTCCAGGTTTCCAATGGGGGCCCAACATTGCACTACTGTCTTCATTTTGGCATGAAGGTCCAAATATTTTAGAATCTTGGGCTGTTAGAAGTTTTCAAGATTGCAGCGAAAGTTGTGAGATGTGTCTAGCGTCAAGCTGCTCTCATCATGAAGGGGGAAACTGTGTGTATACAGCCCTACCTGGCCGGTGTCAATATTTTACATGGAAAAGCATGCAGCATAGGCATAAACAGTCATGTGTTGCACCACCGCACTGTCTCTGTTATTAAAGTATATTTTTATAAAAATGTTATAAAGAAACAAAGAAAACAACATAAACCCAACTTCAACCACAGTATAACACTGCCCAGATATATCAAGAGAAAGGTGCATCTGGACAGCTGTGTGAATCCAAACAAGGTCTGTACTCGAGCACCAATCGGACTGTATAGGGTTGGGCACCTATGGTGAACATCATTGCCTATTCTGCCCAGTGTAACCCACATCATAGGCATTGCCTATGGCTGCCTCATCTAGTACCTTCATGGGAGGATGAACTATCCTTGGAATTGATGACTGGAAATGTCTTAATAACCTTTGTATTATGCTAATTGTTTCTGTATTTTCCACAATGTAAACATCTGTGTTATATTTACTGCTTCTGTATTTTATACAAATGTAATGTACCTTGAGTTCTATTGGAGAAAAGTTCTGTGTCTGTCATCCAAAGTCTGGCTATTACTACCTTAACCAAAGATGTCAGGTTGAAGACATACTTAGACTGAGAGACTCTCGACACAAACAAGTATGTTTTTGGACTAAAGTTCTATGGAATAATTCCTAAACAGAAGTCTTGAGGACAAATTCAGATTATTTGCCAAAATCATGTGTGAAAAAAACGAGGTCACTCCGCAGAAGTGCATCTGCCCATTTGAAACAAATGAAGTGGAGTGAGATTTATCCTATGCAGCCCACAGAGCTGTGTCTGTTGAAATATTAAACACAGGGTAGCATATTTAGTCCTACCCAGTATTTAATCCCACTCCTCATCATCCTCCCATCTATGCCTCAGACACCGCAAGGTTGTCTAACAAGAGCTGTGGGCAAAGAAAAGCATATATGGCTGAAATCAGTTTTAGAACACAATTTCTGAAGGGAGCTCCTAAGTGGGGCAACACAGATCATGGGTGGGTGGTCCTCAAACTGGGACCCCAGGCCATATCTTAATTGCAAATATCTAAAAAAGAAAAGTCAGATTTAAAGTTTTTAGACATCCAGCAACAAAGATCTGACCAAATGGCTATATTATAGACTTGCACAGGACACTGTTTCCTTGAGGTGATAGGGTGCTTCTTAATGAAACAAAGGTGGGCATCTGGGTGGATGTGTGCCCTACCAAATAGCTTGTGAACATTTTTCTAAAATCAACGATGCCTGCTTGAGTATAAGAGGAGTCCTAAAGGAGAACACAAGCCAAGTAGTGCTCCATCAGGAGAATTTCCCAAACACTGCTTGAAATAGGACAGCTGGGAAGCAAAAGACTACAGCTTACAAAAAGTGAGCACAAGACCCCCAGCAGCCTTGAAAAGACAAAGAGTTGAAGTCTTAATTTGTGCCCAGACCAGCAGAGGACCAATGGAACACCCGTCTCGGGATATTGATTGGGGCATGTTGAAGCAGACAGGCAATTTGTGACTACACAGTTTGATTAGGTAGACACTCCCCTCTCCCCCATTCCCAGTAAATGTTGCTTTTTCCAAGTATTAAGCTTAATTTTGAAATAGTCTACCACCATATTTATATTAAGTGCCACATAGCCATGGTAACCCATATTTTAAGGGATTACAATTTTGTGGACCATTGAAGAGAATACGTCAAGACCTCCCCATCCAGGACCTGCCTGTTAAGCAGGAAAGTAATATATTTATTCCAGTTAATCCTGAAACCAGAATACTGCCCAAATGTGTTTACAATACAAAGAATATTATCAAGTCAACCATCTAATAGTAGCATTCATCAGCACAGAGGGAGAGCATATCTATAGTAGTTTCATTCCGCCCATAAATATACCAAGTCCACCCAGCCAAAGGTCTTGGTGGCATACTCAACACCTCATTAACTCGTCATGGAGGGACATCTACAGATGCGTAAATATGAGAACGTCTAAACCTAGAGATTACTAAATTCCCACAAAGCACATTTGATCTGGCCGGACAATATGGCCAATAACCCCATTGAGTTTAATTGCTAAAATCCTTGCAGTATCTTGACATCTATGTATAAAGGGATAGTATTTCTCTGGGTGAAGCAGCTCCAAAACTGGTTTCTGTAACATAATGAGAATTGGCTATGACATTGAAGTTGAAACTTCTAGCCTCCAGTAGGTTAGCAAAATTAAAAAAGTTCTAATTAAAGAATTGACAATATTATTTTTATAAACCTCTAACGGCATACCTTGTACACTCAGCCCCAAATTATTAGGAACAACAGAGATAGACAAGTGATGGAAGCATCTAAAATCTCTACCAAATCCCAGGGTAAGGAAGGTAAAACAACGGAATCCAAAAAGGAGGGCAACTGAGAGGCCTGGTAGTTCTACTGTGGGGTTCAGTATGATTTACCTCTGGTCGAGATGCCAGCCGCCAGTATACCGACAACAGCATCCCAGCCGTCAGGATGCCAACAGTGGGGTGAGCGCAAAGAGCCCCCTTGTGAGCTCACTGCGCTTGCCACGCTGTGGGCTCGGTGGCTCGCTGCGCAATGCCACAGGTTCTATTCCCACTCTATGGGTGTCGTGAACACCCACAAGTGGGACTAGCCCCTGTGAGCCGGGATTCTGTCTGTCAGTATTGTCAGCAGTCGAGATTCCGGCGTCGGTATCCTGACCGCCAGGATCCAGACTGCCGGCAAATTAACTGCATCCCCTACTGCATTATGTGGAAATTCCACTGAAAATAAAGGCAAGACTCTGGCAATCCCATCTCCCGTACAATGTTTTACATTATTACAATCTAGGATACCCGGAATGCTCCGGTTTGCCAAGTCCTTCCTAGAGAATTGGGCCATATAGTTGCTCCCAACATCAACAGTATAGCGCAGCCTAGAGTGCACCTTATCAAATATACAGCAAGGGCAGTCTCTCTGGAATCCCAGCCGCTGAATCCTACGAGCTGATTTTATACTGCACATCTGATATTTTGTGCTTATGATCTACTATGTCACTTTTCAACACATTTTGTAGTTTTATTGAGTCATTCTAGTGTAAAGTCAATATACGAGTATCAAGGTACAATAAAATGTATGCGTAGATAGGAAATAATTTACTGACCTGTGCAAAAGGAGTTACTATCATGTCTTCTCCATGCCTGATGAAAAAAACAACAGATATCGGCAATTACACACCATTTCTTTACAGTCTCCGATGTATTGCAAATTATGAAATGTGGGAAAATATGTTATATTTCTGTGTGTTGAGCTTCAATACTATTTCAAATTTGTGCATAAATGTAAATGTAAGATTCTAACTATAGATCGGCATATGCCAGTGATGATAGGTATGACCCAGCTGACTGTTAGACAGACATGCCAGTCCTGCATTAATGTGCTTGTCCAGGAAGCAGGGCTTGTGCAGATTGTACTGGTTTGCGTTGTAACTGATATAAAAGGAAGTCAAAACTGCTCTGTCTAATAGATGTGTTAATAAGACACAGGACTACATATCTCCAATATGCCCTGATTTCACTGGACTTTTCCATGGATCTGGGTGGGCATCCTAGGGCCTAGGGCTTCTAAACCTTTGATGCATACCTCCCGTTTTTTGGGGGTCTGTCCCGCTGTTCCTCTCGCAGGCCGCAGTGTCCCGCGGTGGAGGGTGTGTGGGGGGGGGAGTTAGGAGGTATTACACACAGGATATCCTGAGATAATTACAATTTGGGAGGGGATCCCGGCGGTCATTATACCAACGATGGGATCACGGTCATTAGAGAGTCGACAGGGGGGGCAAGCGCAAAGAAGCCCCTTGCTGGCTCGGTGGCGAGCTTAGGTTTTATTGGGTGTCGTGGACACCCATAGAGGGGAAATCACCTACCTTGCCGGTATTTTGACAGCAGTATGGTGTCCCTGGTGGGATCCCGGCGTCGGAATTGTGACAGCCAGGATCCTGTCTATCGGTATGCTGACCACATACCTTTGGGAGATATGCCCCTACAGTATTTCACACAAAATACATACGAATGACCGGTGACTGGGATGCCGGCCATCAGTATGCCGACAGTGGCATGCCAGCCACCAGTATGCTGGCAGCAGGGCGAGCACGAGTAAGCCCCTTGCGGGCTCACTGCGCTCGCCATGCTGCGCTCTGTACAGGTTATATTCTCCCTTCAAGGGTGTCATGGACACCGACAGAGGGAGATAAGCCTGTGCCGCCGGTATCCATGCGCCAGCATTTTACCGCAAATCAGGATCCCAGCGTCGGTATTCTGACAGCCGGAATCCTGAGTAGCGGTATGCTAACCACTTCCCATATCACACCCCTGTGCATCCCTTATGCTAGTCATTTAATGACCAGTTCTTTTACTAGTCAAAAGTGAGTGAGGTGAAAAAAAATCCCAAAGCATTATCAATTCTTATTAAAAAGAAGGGAATTTATGTAAGACAAAATGGGAGTTGGAAGTAGAATGCAAGACTATGACTCCATTTCTGCAAAAGCCATGTGAAGCCATTCAGTTATCACTAAAAATAAGATTTTACTCACCGGTAAATCTATTTCTCGTAGTCCGTAGTGGATGCTGGGACTCCGTAAGGACCATGGGGATTAGCGGCTCCGCAGGAGACTGGGCACAACTAAAGAAAGCTTTAGGACTACCTGGTGTGCACTGGCTCCTCCCACTAAGACCCTCCTCCAGACCTCAGTTAGGATACTGTGCCCGGAAGAGCTGACACAATAAGGAAGGATTTTGAATCCCGGGTAAGACTCATACCAGCCACACCAATCACACCGTATAACTCGTGATACTATACCCAGTTAACAGTATGAAATATAACTGAGCCTCTCAACAGATGGCTCAACAATAACCCTTTAGTTAGGCAATAACTATAAACAAGTATTGCAGACAATCCGCACTTGGGATGGGCGCCCAGCATCCACTACGGACTACGAGAAATAGATTTACCGGTGAGTAAAATCTTATTTTCTCTGACGTCCTAAGTGGATGCTGGGACTCCGTAAGGACCATGGGGATTATACCAAAGCTCCCAAACGGGCGGGAGAGTGCGGATGACTCTGCAGCACCGAATGAGCAAACTCTAGGTCCTCCTCAGCCAGGGTATCAAACTTGTAGACTCTTACAAAAATGTTTTAACCCGACCAAGTAACAGCTCGGCAAATTTGTAAAGCCGAGACCCCTCGGGCAGCCGCCCAAGAAGAGCCCACTTTCCTCGTGGAATGGGCTTTTACAGATTTAGGGTGCGGCAGTCCAGCCGCAGAATGTGCAAGTTGAATCGTGCTACAGATCCAGCGAGCAATCGTCTGCTTAGAAGCAGGAGCACCCAGCTTGTTGGGTGCATACAGGAGAAATAGCGAGTCAGTTTTCCTGACTCCAGCTGTCCTGGTAACATATACTTTTCAGGGCCCTGACTACGTCCAGTAACTTGGAATCCTCCAAGTCCCAAGTAGCCGCAGGCACCACAATAGGTTGGTTCACATGAAAAACTGATACCACCTTAGGAAGGAATTGGGAACGAGTCCTCAATTCCGCCTTATCCATATAAAACACAGATAAGGGCTTTTGTATGACAAAGCCGCCAATTCTGATACACGCCTGGCCGACGCCAAGGCCCACAGAATGACCACTTTCCACGTGAGGTATTATAGCTCCACGGATTTAAGTGGCTCAACCCAATGCGACTTCAGGAAATCCAACACCACGTTGAGATCCCACGGTGCCACTGGAGGCACAAACGGGGGCTGACTATGCAGCACTCCCTTAACAAAAGTCTGAACTTCAGGCAGTGAAGCCAGTTCAATTTTGGAAGAAAATCGATAGAGCCGAAATCTGGACCTTAATGGAACCCAATTTTATGCCCATAGTCACCTCTGACTGTAGGAAGTGCAGAAATCGACCTAGCTGAAATTTCTCCTTTAGGGCCTTCCTGGCATCACAGTACGCAACATATTTCCGCCATATGCGGTGATAATGGTTTGCGTTCACTTCTTTCCTAGCTTTAAATAGCGTAGGGATAACTTCCTCCGGAATTCCCTTTTCCTTCAGGATCCGGCGTTCAACCGCCATGCCGTCAACGCAGCCGCGGTACGTCTTGGAACAGACAGGCCCCCTGCTGCAGCAGGTCCTGTCTGAGCGGCAGAGGCCATGGGTCCTCTGAGATCATTTCTTGGAGTTCTGGTTACCAAGCTCTTCTTGGCCAACCCGGAACAATGAGTATAGTTCTTACTCCTCTCCTTCTTATTATTCTTATTACCCTGGGTAAGAGAGGCAGAGAAGGGAACACATACACCGACTGGTACGCCCACGGTTTTACCAGAGAGTCCACAGCTATCGCCTGAGGGTCCTTGACCTGGCGCAATATCTTTGTAACTTTTAGTTGAGGCGGGACGCCATCATGTCCACCTGTGGCCTTTCCCAACGGTGTACAATCATTTGGAAGACTTCTGGATGAAGTCCCCACTCTCCCGGGTGGAGGTCGTGTCTTCTGAGAAAGTCTGCTTCTCAGTTGTCCACTCCGGGAATGAACACTGCTGACAGTGCTAACACATGATTTTCCGCCCATCGGAGAATCCTTGTGGCTTCTGCCATCGCCATCCTGCTTCTTGTGCCGCCCTGTCGGTTTACATGAGCGACCGCCGTGATTTTGTCTGACTGGATCAGCACCGGCCGGTGTTGAAGCAGGGGTCTAGCCTGACTTAGGGCATTGTAAATGGCCCTTAGTTCCAGAATATTTATGTGTAGGGAAGTATCCTGACTTTTCCATAGTCTTGGAAGTTTCTTCCCTGTGTGACTGCCCCCCAGCCTCGAAGGCTGGCATCCGTGGTCACCAGGACCCAGTCCTGTATGCCGAATCTGCGGCCCCCTAGAAGATGAGCACTCTGCAGCCACCACAACAGCGACACCCTGGCCCTTGGAGACAGGGTTATCCGCCGATGCATCTGAAGATGCGACCCGGACCACTTGTCCAACAGATCCCACTGGAAAATCCTTGCATGGGACCTGGCGAATGGAATTTCTTCGTAAGAAGCTACCATCTTTCCCAGGGCTCGCGTGCATTGATGCACCGACACCTGTATACGTATTAGGAGGTCTCTGTCTAGAGACAACAACTCCTTGGACTTCTCCTCCGGGAGAAACCCTTTTTATCCTGTTCTGCGTCCAGAACCATACCCAGGAACAGTAGACGTGTCGTAGGAACCAACTGCGACTTTGGAATATTCAGAATCCAGCCGTGCTGTTGTAGCACTTCCCGAGATAGTGCTACTCCGACGAACAACTGCTCCCTGGACCTCGCCTTTATAAGGAGATCGTCCAAGTACGGGATAATTATTTCGGCCATTACCTTGGTAAATACCTCGGTGCTGGGGACAGACCAACGGCAACGTCTGGAATTGGTAATGACAATCCTGTACCACAATTTTGAGGTACTCCTGGTGAAGAGGGTAAATAGGGACATGCAGGTAAGCATCCTTGATGTCCAGTGATACCATGAAATTCTCCAGGCTTGCAATAATCGCCCTGAGCGATTCCATTTTGAACTTGAACCTTCGTATATAAGTGTTCAAGGCTTTCAATTTTAGAATGGGTCTCACCGAACCGTCTGGTTTCGGTACCACAACATTTTGGAATAGTAACCCCGGCCTTGTTGAAGGAGGGGCACCTTGATTTCACCTGCTGGAAGTACAGCTTGTGAATTGCCGCCAGTACTACCTTTCTCCGAGGGCAGCAGGCAAGGCTGATGTGAGGTAACGGCGAGGGGGAGTCGCCTCGAACTCCAGCCTGTATCCCTGTGATACTATTTGCAGAACCTAGGGATCCACCTGTGGGCAAGCCCACTGGTCCCTGAAGTTCCCGAGACGCGCCCCCCACCGCACCTGTCTCCACCTGTGGAGCCCCAGCGTCATGCGGTGGACTCAGAGGAAGCGGGGGAAGATTTTTGATCCTGGGAACTGGCTGCTGGTGCAACTTTTTCCTTCTTCCCTTGTCTCTGTGCAGAAAGGAAGCGCCTTTGACCCGCTTGCTTTTCTGAAGCCGAAAGGACTGTACCTGAAAATACGGTGCTTTCTTAGGCTGTGAGGAAACCTGAGGTAAAAAATTTTCTTCCCAGCTGTTGCTGTGGATACGAGGTCCCAGAGACCATCCCCAAACAATTCCTCACCCTTATAAGGCAGAATCTCCATGTGCCTTTTACAGGCAGCATCACCTGTCCACTGCCGGGTTTCTAATACCCTCCTGGCAGAATGGACATTGCATTAATTCTGGATGCCAGCCGGCAAATATCCCTCTGTGCATCCTTTATATATAAGACGACGTCTTTAATATGCTCTATGTTAGCAAAATATTATCCCTGTCTTAGAGTATTAATATTATCTGACAGGGTATCAGACCACGCTGCAGCAGCCCTATTTATGCTGAGGCAATTGCAGGTCTCAGTATATATAATGACTGTACTGGCGCCCAAGATGGCTGCCTCACCTTTTGTATGCTCCTGATCATCTCCATAAAACAGCTTAAATTCACCACAACTGACCTATGAATCATCATAAATATCCAAGGACTTATCTTGAACTTGTACTACTCTACGCGGACATTTCATCAAAACCAACGGATTGCATTCCTGCACAGAGATACACACTGGATTGACTCCTGGACTGAATCCTCTGCATATCTCCACTGAGAAATCCTTCAGTTTAGCAGCTGCTGTACTCTGCATTGGACATTACCCAGATAAGGTACTGTGGATTACAACCTAACTTTGGCTACATCCAGCCCCTCACTTAGACATCATCCACCTCTGTTCTCTGAGCAACAAATAACTGACTTATTGCATTAATCTACTAATATCAGTATATTCAGGCTCTGAATTGCTGAAGGCTCACTGTTTAAAATCAGGATCCATTTCCAGGACACATTGTCACTACCCCCACAAAAAAAAAAAAAATCTACTGCAAAGGCCTCTCACACTGAGACTTTTCACACCTACACAGTAGGATTTGGCTTCTAACACCTTTCCAAAAGGCTGCCTATCCTAGGATAATTGACTAAATCAGCAGTTATTTTATTTATTACTTGCTTCAAATATACACAATAGGTTATAGCAATAACTTTGTTCATAATCCCATTATAATTTTGGATCACATACCGAATTGGGGGAAAACAAAACACAAAAAGGAAAAACAAAAAACAAACACTGCTTTCTCTCCCTCTCTCATCATCATATGCAGTTCAAATTTATAGTAATCTGTCATTGATGACCAAATGTATACGTATTGCTCCAGCTTCATTCTTTCACTCCGCCCACCACGCTCTGCAGTTCCTATCACACCATCACAGGCTTCTATTCTCCAATCCCTTGGCATTTTAAAAAGAAAACACAGGCGCATTCGTGGGAAGCGAGCAGGCCGGAAATGTATTTCCCCCGGTAACCATCTAAGTCCTTTGACCACCTGCTCACCCCCATACTCAAAGAACAATCAAATAGAAGTGATACCCAAAAGACGGCCCTGTGTTTGGAAGGACAGAACTGTCTACTCTCACTTTGTGACCCCCATACCCAGAGCTCCTGCACTTAACATAAAGAAAACTGAAGACCCTCTGGTATGCCCAATCAGGTCAGTCCTTTGTAATGCCAGATCTATAAGAAACAAGACTGCAACAATTGCTGACCTTATTGAATCTGCAGATCTAGCCTGTATTACAGAGACCTGGCTAGATGAAAATGCAGCACCTATATTGGAGGCTGCAGTACCAACAAACTACTCTGTCATCCACAACCCAAGACTGGACCGCAGGGGTGGCGGGGTGGCTATCTGCTTCAAAAAAGAACTTAAACTTAGGGTCCACCCTATTGAAACTACTCGCTCATTTGAGTGCATTGCTGCCCGGAGTTCGACAGGATTAGATTTCAGAGTACTTCTTATTTACCGGCCACCTGGAGATGGAAAGATATTTCTACAAGAAATTGCAGACACTGTTGCTGGCCTGGTTCTGGAACATCAAAGATGGCTCATCCTCGGGGATTTCAATGCATGGGTGGATGATGAGCTCTCACGCCTTGGCCAAGACCTCCTGTGCACAATGAATGGTCTGGGCTTCACACAGGTCATTCCCTCTGCCACACATAAAAGTGGTCACACTCTCGACCTCGTCTTTCAGATTGGATTAGAGGTCACTGACCTAAAAATAAACCCAGTCATCTGGTCAGACCACTACTCCCTCTGGTTCTCAGTTGCAACCCCTCAAATAAGATCTCTGCCCGTGGAGTTGACCAGGTATCGTCCAAGGAGGGGTATGACTCCCCAGGCTCTTGCAGCAAATCTGGATCTCTCTGCTATACTGGGTGCCTGTGAAGATCTCTGTTCCCTAGTCCGTTATTATAATAGGGATGTTATGGCTGCAATTGATATTATCGCCCCTGTGCATTTAAGACCTCGTAAACCACAACGTCAAGCTCCATGGTTCGACAACAGTGTTAGTGAGCTCAAGAAAAGGGGGCGTAGACTGGAAAGACGATGGAGGAAGACTAACCTAGTGGATGACAAAATAAAACTAATAAAGCATAACGAAGAATATCAATCGACAATCACTCGTAAGAAAGCACAGTTCCTGTCAAATGAGATCACAGCAGCAAACAATAGGCCAGCTCAACTTTTCCGCACAGTGGAGATGCTTTGCAAGCCAGCATGCCTGCAGACTGATGAGACCCTCTCCCAGGCAAGATGCAACGAGTTTGCAAACTTCTTTGCAGATAAAATATCCACCATCCGGGCTGGAATCTCCACAGTGCCATCAAAGGAGTGCCAAACTACAAAGCCCGCCAATATAAGCTACCTGCCTTCATGGACCAGCTTTGATCCAGTGGATGTAAAGGACACTGCTGAAATTGCTCGGATTTTGCGTCCCACCACCTGTGATCTGGACCCAGCCTCAACCAAGCTTCTAATAGGTTGTATGGATATAATTGGTCCTGTCTTTACAAAAATTGTTCAATGCTCTTTGCAGACAGGCATTTTTCCTGGACCCCTAAAGGAAGCAATTGTTAGACCGCTTCTTAAAAAACCTAATTTAGATCCCGACTGCATGACCAACTACAGACCGGTATCAAACCTTCCTTTCCTAGGAAAGGTTATTGAGAAAGTCGTTGCAAATCAACTGGAAACCCGCCTGACAACCCATGATATTTATGATCCATTTCAATCAGGATTCAGGAGAAGACATAGCACTGAAACAGCCCTGGTGTGTGTGTTAAATGATCTTCTGATGGCAAAAGACAGAGGTGACTGTTCAATATTAATCCTTCTGGATCTCTCGGCAGCATTTGATACCGTGGACCATGGGCTTCTGATTGAGCGACTGATACATTTCTGTGGTCTGGATGGCACAGTCCTAAGATGGTTCAAATCATTTCTCACAGGCAGGTCACAGAGAGTATCATCTGGATTATACTCATCACCACCAGTGTCATTGCCATGTGGTGTCCCACAAGGTTCTATACTATTCCCCCATGCTTTTTGCAGTATACATGCTCCCATTGGGCGAAATCAGGCGCCATGGCCTGGTCTACCACTGCTATGCAGATGATACACAACTGTACTTGTCCTTTGCTCCGGGCACTGATAACCCAATAGCAACCCTTAATGGCTGTCTAGCTGAACTACAGGAGTGGATGAGCGCCAGCTGACTGCGACTGAACCCGGATAAAACAGAGGTCCTTATGATACGACCGCAACATCAAAGGACAAGACTGCAGCATAGCCAACCAACTGGACTTACACTCGGGGATTCAGAATTACAGACCAGTGATCGTGTGCGGAATCTTGGCGTTGTCCTGGATGGTGGCTTGACACTTAAACATCAGATATCAGCCACAATCAAATCCTCATTCTTTCACCTGAGGAACATAGCCAGAATCAAGCACTTAATTCCCTCAGATGATATGCCAACAGTCATACATGCATTTGTATCATCTCGTTTAGACTACTGTAATGCCCTCTACCTTGGTCTACCAGCAAAAGAATTGCAGCGCTTACAGCTGGTGCAAAACACAGCTGCCAGGCTATTAACCAACCAGCCCCGTTCTAGCCACATAACACCCATCCTCTACTCCCTTCACTGGCTGCCTGTACGATGGCGAATCATCTTCAAGATTGGCTTACTGAGTTTCAAAGCATTACATGACCAAGGCCCAAGGTACCTGAAACAGCTTCTGACCCCATACTGCCCCACTCGATTACTGCGATCTGTAGATGAAGGACTTTTAGCAGTACCTAGAATCTACCGTAATTCATCTGGGGGTCGAGCTTTTAGTCATGCGGCTCCGACTCTATGGAACTCACTTCCCCGCACAGTGCGAGAGGCCCCAACTATAGAATCCTTCAAAAGTAGACTCAAGACTTTTCTGTTTACTCAAGCATTTCCATAATGTCCCTTTTAGTATCTTCATGCTTCTGTATTTTATGAAAATGTACTTCATTATTTTCTGTACTATATTATGCTATGTATCTGTTAAGCGCCTTGAGTCCTATGGGAGAAAGAGCGCTATATAAATAAAATTATTATTATTATTATTATTATTATTATTATTATTATTATTATATACAGACTTCAGGATAGCCTCCTGCTTTTTATCAGCAGGTTCCTTCAAGGTGGCCGTATCCTAAGACGGCAGTGCCACCTTTTTTGACAAACGTGTGAGCGCCTTATCCACCCTAAGGGATATCTCCCAACGTGACCTATCCTCTGGCGGGAAAGGGTACGCCATCAGTAACTTTTTAGAAATTACCAGTTTCTTATCGGGGGAACCCACGCTTCTTTACACACTTCATTCATTCATCTGATGGGGGAACAAAACACTGGCTAGTTTTTCTCCCCAAAAATAAAACCCCTTTTATGTGGTACTTGGGTTCATGTCAGAAATGCGTAACACATTTTTCATTGCCGAGATCATGTAACGGATGTTCCTAGTGGATTGTGTATATGTCTCAACCTCGTCGACACTGGAGTCAGACTCTGTGTCTGCCATCTGAGGTAACGGGCGTTTTTTGAGCCCCTGATGGCCTTTGAGACGCCTGGGCAGGCGCGGGCTGAGAAGCCGGCTGTCCCACAGCTGTTACGTCATCCAGCCTTTTATGTAAGGAGTTGACATTGTCGGTTAATACCTTCCACCTATCCATCCACTCTGGTGTCGGCCCCACAGGGGGCGACATCCCATTTATCGGCCTCTGCTCCGCCTCCACATAACCTTCCTCATCCAACATGTCGACACAGCCGTACCGACACACCGCACACACACAGGGAATGCTCAGACTGAGGACAGGACCCCACAAAGTCCTTTGGGGAGACAGAGAGAGAGTATGCCAGCACACACCAGAGCGCTATATAATGCAGGGATTAACACTATAACTGAGTGATTTTTCCCCCAATAGCTGCTTGTATACATATATTGCGCCTAAATTTAGTGCCCCCCCTCTCTTTTTAACCCTTTGAGCCTGAAAACTACAGGGGAGAGCCTGGGGAGCTGTCTTCCAGCTGCACTGTGAAGAAAAAATGGCGCCAGTGTGCTGAGGGAGAAGCCCCGCCCCTTTTTCGGTGGACTTTTCTCCCGCTTTTTTATGGATTCTAGCAGGGGTAATTTATCACATATATAGCCCTGGGACTATGTATTGTGATGATTTGCCAGCCAAGGTGTCTTATATTGCCCTCAGGGCGCCCCCCCCCAGCGCCCTGCACCCATCAGTGACCGGAGTGTGAGGTGTACATGAGGAGCAATGGCGTACAGCTGCAGTGCTGTGCGCTACCTTGGTGAAGACCGAAGTCTTCTGCCGCCGATTTTCCGGACTCTTCATGCTTCTGGCTCTGTAAGGGGGACGGCGGCGCGGCTCCGGGAACGAAAACCAAGGTCGGGTCCTGCGGTCGATCCCTCTGGAGCTAATGGTGTCCAGTAGCCTAAGAAGCCCAAACTACCACCTGTTAGGTAGGTTCGCTTCTTCTCCCCTTAGTCCCTCGCTGCAGTGAGTCTGTTGCCAGCAGATCTCACTGTAAAATAAAAAACCTAAATATACTTTCTTTCTAGGAGCTCAGGAGAGCCCCTAGTGTGCATCCAGCTCAGCCGGGCACAAGAATCTAACTGAGGTCTGGAGGAGGGTCTTAGTGGACACCAGGTAGTCCTAAAGCTTTCTTTAGTTGTGCCCAGTCTCCTGCGGAGCCGCTAATCCCCATGGTCCTTACGGAGTCCCAGCATCCACTTAGGACGTCAGAGAAAAATGATTTGTACAAGTTTGTTATACAGATATGTCCTCATACATCATTGCTGCAGTTGCGCCAAACAGCCCCTCTTAGCACACCAAGTCCTGTGAGACTCTGCTAGCGTTGGGAAGTCGGGGGGAAAAAGGCGCTAAAAAATATTGTGAAAACCCTGTTTTTCACGCTAAAAAAATGTTTGGTTCTTATTGAATAATTTGAGTCTCTGAATCTGCATACAAACTTCTATGGTGCAGTAGTTGTGGCATTTTTACATACCAAGTTCTGTTGTGCTTCATATACATACTAGACGCACACAGATAAACAAATGCAGCATATCAAATTAATCAGCACAGTCTCCTGGTGCATCCTAAATGCATCAAAAAAAGATGGCCGATGCTAGTGAAGTTGCACAGGACCTGTCAGCTCACACGCAACAGGCATCTCTCGCTGCGTGGCGTATTGAGGCTAGCTGTATGAGGATTGAGGACATATCTGTACATATGTAATATGTATATCAACAATATCCTGATGAACTGACGCATTTATTTACAATGTTTTAATAATAGAAAAAAATATAAATGTCTTTCTTTCTATGGCAGGTTATTTTGGATAGCCAAAAGACTGCTCAAACACACATAACTTACATACAGATTAACATGAATTCAGAGGGTGCATATAGATTTTTCTAAAAAAATAGTCATAGATTTTTTACATCAAATAAAAAAAAAACCACATCTATAACATTAGACCAGTGTGATTGCATACGGAGGAAGAAAGGTAATTGACTGACTTTAACACTTAGAATATTGAGGGCCGGAATGGTATTTTGCCCAGAGGGTTATTACCCGTGTAGAATTGTGAAAGTTCACTGGTTTAGGAGCAATGAATAGTATCTAGGAGTTAGCGCTGTGCTACCACCTCTTGTTAACTCACCGATTAGTTCGTTAGAGAAACAGTCAGTCAATTGTACCTCGACTGGGCAGCGTTAGCCGGGTGTCTTTTGCAACAGTCCCGTGTAGCAGTAGCAGATGGAGAGGGAGGGCGCGACTCAGTGAGAGTTCAAAGTGGACTCCGTGCTCTTGGTCTTTGATGTGTGAAGCTACGGAGAGGCACTGGATGTTACGTAATTCCAGATCCTTAATGCAGCTCCAGTCCTTTTTTGCGGTGGATACCGCTCAAGTGTGGTCCGACAATGGGGTGTCCCAGCCTGGCTTTATGCATTTCTCTGCCGTGGAGATAGGGCGTTTCTTCAGAAGCAGTGGATAGCCCTCTAAACAGGGCCGTCTTAACAGCACTGAAGTCCTGAGCAAAGCAATGCACTGGGGCCCCTACACACCCCTTTATGGGAACCAATTTATAAAAATCATAACATACACCTCCTGTGGTCCTGCGACATATCTCCTCATGCTTCCACACAGTGAATGGCTATCAGCACTCTTATTGGTTGATAGCTCCAGTCATCCACCAGTCAGTATTCTAACAACTATTTACTGTTTTGCTGCAGGCTCGGAGAATGCTGCCTTGTAGCTGTAACCACCACCCACCCCTGTTCCAAGGCTCTTACATTTGTGGGGCCATGGGCAGCTGCCCAGTGTAGCTATACGTTAAGATGGCACTGCCTCCAAACTAACATTTAAATGTATACTGTTAACTAAAGTTTACGGATATTGATACAAAATGGGCCCAGTTTTTTGTCTGCTGCTCCACTATGTGCACACTTTAACAACTGCCACCCTCGAACAATTCACCAGTTCAGCCGTTCTGCTAATGCTCACACCATTGCTGCAAGTGCCAATAGTCACGCTATGTTCAAAGCAGTTGGGTACGGGATACCGCCAGTTAGTATGCCTGCAGTCAGAATACCGACACCGGCATTTCGACTGCCAAAATCCTGACAAGTGGCCGCAACTAAACTAACCCTAATCCTAACTCTAACCCTCCCTTCCCGTAGCCTAACTCTAAACCTCCCTTCTTGCAGCCTAACCCTCGTCTCCTGCAGCCTAACCCTATCCCTCTCCCACCGCAGCCTAACCCTCCCCCCGCAGCCTAACCCTAACCCTCGTCTCCTGCAGCCTAACCATAACCCTCTCCCCCCGCAGCCTAACCCTAACTCTCGTCTCCTGCAGCCTAACCCTATCCCTCTCCCCCCGCAGCCTAACCCTAACCCTCCCCGGCATACTTACACTCAGGATTCCGGCGCCTGCATTCCTGCGCTGGCCTTCTGACTGCCGAGATCCAATACGTCGGGGAGCCAACTACATCCCATCAGATGGTTTACCCATTACATAATGAGATACTATTTTATTAGTCTCTGCACACCTTATACAAATTCAGACATGCTATGTCAGTATTATCTGCGATAAACCTACTTTGCATCAAATAGGCTGGTGGTCATAGTAATTTGGCCACTCAGTGTAGAAAGACTCGAGAAAAGAGTGGAGAAGTGAGCCAGTGGAGAAGCTGCCCATGGCAACCAATCAGCTGCTCTGTATAATTTTATAGAATGCACTTGATTAATGTTACTTCAACACTGACTGGTTGCCATGGGCAACTTCTCCACTGGCTCGCTTCTCCACACTTTCACTGCTTCATGAATAGACCTCTTAAAGCTGTACTACATCTAACATCTCAGTAAAATATCTTAATAAGGTGTCCTTCTTCTTACCTGAGAGATAGCAGCTTGTGATCATCCCCCCATTCCCCTTTCCTCCTGCATGTCACTGCATCTGGGCTACGGTAGTAGTAATATATATATTATATGTTGCTGAGATTGAGTCTTCCCAGTTATACTCACAAGTCGCTGGCAATAGATGAGTTCCTGGACATGGCTTTAGGAGAGAGGTCATAGTCACTGTCTGAACGGTATAGAAAGGACTCTCTTCTCTGGCTATGAGGGAAGTTGCCCTGAAGAACCAGGCCAGATCCCGGACTAGCTTGAGACTCCAAGGGGCTTCTGCCTGCTGATAAGCCATTCTCAACGTCAAAGCTATAAAAGAACACAAAGAAAAATTAATCAGTGATACGACTTAGAAGCAGAGGTGCTTTAAGAGAGGAAGAAGAATGTGTGCAGGCTCCGATATGGCCCCTTCCTCTCTGGCGGTGCAGTAGACTCTGGCATTGTGCACAGGTCTCCCGAAACATGGCGCCTGTGCAGCTGGCCACATGGTCAGGTATAAATCACAAGCATTAAATTGTATTTCTATTTTCCATACAAAATGATGCAATATTTGTACTTTTACATATTTAGGGAGGCAATGGGGCAGATAGTGTATGGGGTTTACATGGCACTGGCGATGCCCTCACAGCACTGGTCACACACCCTCTCATAATAGGCCCTTGAACATTTTCAACCTCAGGCTCATGCAGCTCTTAGTCCGACCCTGGTTATGTGGCTCTCAGTATGCTTTTAGCGTGACCCGGTTCGACCACGGTAACTAACAGGGTCGGATTTCCAGCAATCGCGACCTAAGTTGACCCTTTCGCATCAAACCTTGACCCGGTTGCCCCGGCAATAACCTGGATTACAACTTTGTTGGAAAAGGGGGAATAAGTCAGGGTTTCCCAAACTCGGTTCTCAGGGCACTCTAACAGCCCAGGTTTGAAGGATGCCCATTCTTTTGTGCACAGATGGTATAATCAAGCTGAATAAGTTATTAAGTCACCTGTGCCAAAGCATGGATATCATTTAAACCTGGACTGTTAGGGTGCCTTGAGGACAGAGTTTGGGAATCACGGCATTAATTAAAAAAAAATAAAAAAAAATAAAAAAAATTATATATATATATATATATATATATATAGAATAGTAGTAGAGAAAATAAGCGCTTCTGAGTGTAACAATGAATTATACAGGAAATAGCCAGGTGGGTGAAATTATAACCAAGAACACTTATCTGGTTGTAACAGAACTTCCAACGAGTGTTCCTCAATTTTGGATTAACATTAATTAAAAGTTCAAACGCTTATCTGTCCATTAGAGGAGTTCAGCAGCAAAACAGTCCCAACGCGTTTCGTCCGTCAAAGTCTGGACTTCTTCAAGGGGAAGAAGTCCAGACTTTGACGGACGAAACGCGTTTGAACTTTTAATTTCCTGTACGCATGTCTTTTGGCTATTTTATATCCATTGGGACTGTCTGCTGCGGTGTCCCTTTTTAGATGGACAGATAAGCTTCTTTAAACTTTGATCTTGTACGTGTGTTGTCTAGCCATTGTATGTCTTTGTATATTAAATTGTTACTATTTTTTAATGTCCGGGCTATTAATGATGTTTTATTGGGAATAAGCATGTTCCCTAATTTACTGCCCTTCATATGCAAATGATCTTATTTGATTGTGAGAACGGTACACACTATGTTCTGTTGTGTTTTTCTCTCTACATGTTAATCCAAAATTGAGGAACACTCGGAAGTTCTGTTACAACCAGATAAGTGTTCTTGGTTATAATTTCACCCACCTGGCTATTTCCTGAATAATTCATTGTTACACTCAGAAGCGCTTATTTTCTCTACTACTATTCTTTGTCTATGTGTACACAATATTTTGTATTATGAGCTGCTACCCTTAAAGGGGGTAAAGAGTGTTATTTAATATTACCCCATCACTACACTTTTGTACTAAAGCGCCTAGGTTTCTGCTATTCTCTCTCTCTCTATATATATATATATATATATATACACACACAGTATACAGTATTCACGTCAATATTTCCCCCCAGTTTACAGAAACACATTTTTTCCAGCATCTGACAATATGCACAAGCAATACATCTATTTTATTTAGTAGCCCATTTTCATGATGATATTGGGGTGGGCTGTAACGAGCACGGTCTTGCTAGACCTTGTCTGAGAATCAGCTACAACCTGGTAAAACACTTGTATCAGGTGTATTTCTGTGATCCTGCATTCAAATGGCGGCTGCAGATATGAAAGAAAGGTGTGTCATGATGAGTCTAGATGGTAACGCAGACAGTACAAGGTCAACAGGCTATATTTATACCTTATGGGACAAAAATAGAAAAGAGCATAGATATTTATAGCACGTAATCTAATCTCTATATATGTCTGACTGTGTCAAGGTGCATTTCATGAGCAATATATCTCTTCTTCAGTCATCTACATAAATACTCACACACTTGTGTGACCTATTATCTGGCTCAAGACTAACAACACTGAATAACCCTCTATGTGTCAAGACTAACAACTCTGAATAACCCCCTATGTGTAGGAAACCATTGTGTGAAATAAAAACAGGCTGATTCACAGGTGGGCGCTATTAGCACAGCCGATGTGTCTATGTACACAGAGGCTGTGCTACAATATGTAAAAGTAAAATATGTAAAAGTAAAATGACACTTACTAGCAGTGTCTGTGATCCGCTGCTGCATCAGAAGATGCAGCAATGCAGCATTGGATCACTCTGTGTGACCATTGGACATCTGAGTTACCCTCAGGTTGCTCAGGATGTCTGGTAAAATCACGCTGCCGGGGCCAGTGAATCTGTGTCCTAAGATGCAGCCACTAGTTTCGACGCACTCTCATTTTCTGGAACGCTGCCCATCTCTGCTCCCAAATGCCAGGAGCATGTCAATCCTGATATGGCTTTTGGGGCATTGTGAACAATATCAGACGCAGATGTGCACATGTGAAATGCGGTTCCTGCACATGCACAGATCCAGGGCCGTCTTTTCATGTGGGCTCAATGGGCACTTGCCCAAGGGCCCCAGGAGTATAAGGGCCCTTGGCTGATAGCTGAGGGTCCCCTCTTTCCAGGGGTACCAGATTTTTTTTAAATCGGCCCTGGAGAACCAGAGATATCGGACTTCAAAGCAGTGGCCCCCATCCAAGCCTGTTAATTGCTCACCCCTGCCAAATATCTTGGGTTCTGTCTGACTTAGAGTTTTTCTGAGGATATAATCCAAAAACTGGGACTCTCCCCTTTTGGTGGACACTGGCAGGTCGTCTCTACTATTGCCAGAAAGAGAAATATCAGCCTTCAAGCAGCTGGTCCTTGCTCCAGCTCCACACACCTAATATGCAGTTTTATATTTTCGTCGGTGTATTGCTTTGGCTCCTGAACTCTGATTCCCAAGTCCCCAGTATCTTTTGAAAGGTGGGACTCGCTAGGTTTTTATCCAATTCAAAGCTAAGAAATCTATATCCAAGAACTTGAGATATCTGTTGTCAAGCAAGCTGCCCTCCCACCAGAAAATGATGAATAGTAAGTCCACTCCATACCCACCCCTCCCCTACGTATTAAACACCCCCTACTACCCTGGAAGTCATGTACCGGGGCCCCTTCATTCAGCCCAATGTCGCCTTCTACAGTTTATGTTCTCCCTCCCACCCCATCTGTGCAGTAAAGGAGTAATTCACAGAAATTACTGCTCCAGGTCCTACATGCTGAGCAGAAGATAGAACACCCTCTACCGCCCGCGGGACATCAAAGCTGCCACTGATAGCACCCCCCACCCCTACCGCTGGAGCATGGGTAGGGGCCCCAGCGCATTCCTGTGCCCAGGGGCCTACACTGCTGTTAAGATGGCCTTGCACAGATCATAAATAAACATCAAACTGCAAAAATATCAATTCAGCATCCAGCTCCGAATCAGCCCCACCTCTGAATCAGCTGTATTCAAAGGAATACAGCCATATTAGTATTGGGACACAACCAAGGACCAGTTTTCGTGCCTGAGCATTGTAAACATCTAATTCCAATGCCGTATGCCTACAACTCTGAGCTGATTTTCAATAAGCCCCTCCCATGACCTGCCCAACTCATGACCAGATCCACCAAACAACATTCTCCGAAGGAAACATTACATTCTAAACCCAAGAAATGGGATAACAATATGGAGTACAGGGATGGAAACAGGGAAAACGTTTATAAAAATTCTGAAAAACCTTTAATGTTTGAGGTTGAATAGTCATTATTTATGAAGAGACCCTTTATCACGTAATGTTACACATTTACCCCAGTACAACTAATACAAGTGTTTTCTCTATGTCGCCTTTCATACTTTTTGTGTTGCAAGCATATTGTAGTTGTTTTTTTGGGGATTGTATTTTTCTTTATGCTGAAACAAACTGCATTATTGCATTTATATCAAGGAAAACAGGAAACAAATACTAAAAAGTTACATATTTTGGAGGTGGCTGCATTGTAGATCAGCACAAAATTATCTTCTCACAAACACTAAACAGTTGTGGTGGTAGTGAGACGTGACAACACAGCATGGGCAGGGTTGTTACATAGACACCAGACCAGGGTTGGACTGGCATATTGGGGTACAGAGGAAACCACAGGTGGGCCCTACTGTCTGAGGGCCCACCCTCCCCTCTAGTGATCAGGTTTTACACTGTGCACTTGAATTACACATGAAATATATGTTACATTATACTGCATAGGACTATGGTGTATTCACTACACTACATTGCTGTTATTAATCTGCTACATTATCATGCATGTACTAGCAGTATTTACTATACTTATTTGTAAAGGGGCCCAAATCATACACTCTCTAATAGTTAGCCAAGCCTCTGTGGTTGACGGGCACACCCCATACTGGCCTACTTACTGGCTGCTTCCTCTGGGAGGGTGAAGCCAGATCGCACAGGAGGGGGCGGCCTGAGGTCGTGGAAGAGGCAGTCCAGGGGTCTGGAGAAGTGATTGTGTCATCATAGCCCTGTCCAGTACTTTAGAAGGCCCATATTACCAGCATTGTAAAGCGAGGGGCGGGGTTACGATGACGCATTATAGCGCACAATGCATCATCGCCCCTGGGGTGTGCTGAAGAAAGTGCAGGTGGTGGGGAGACAGATGTGGTAGACTTGCCCACTTTCCCAGGGGGCCGGGAGTGTCACCCGATTTTCAGGAGCCTCCCGGCCATTCCTGGAGAGTAGTCAAGTATGCGGCACACCCCTAAACATGGGCCTCTATCATTACATTCCCCAGTTGGGCCCTTCATGCCCCAGTCCATAGACATTTCTATAATGGGAGCACTGGGTCCAGGGGGGCCCACACCGCACACACTGCACCCATCTATTATACTTACTGCACAGGAGTCCCACAACGGCGTCCTCCTGTGCGGGCACAAATCACTCAGAAAATGGGTGCCTCAACCATTTCCTCAGGCGTGCTGGCATATGAAGGGTGCACACCAGGTGACGCATCTGGGTACGGCCAACTATGCAAACTGACATTTTTAGATAGTACCAAAAATAAATTCTTGGAAATTGTGAGAAAATGCTGGTTATATCTTATAGGTGCCATAACAGCATATTGTCCAGACCTGATATAGGAAGTGTCTGATGACTAGTGATAGATGAAAGGCCATTACATTCCCAATATAATCACTATCGTCTAAAATATATCAAATGTTCTTAATGCCTTGTTTTTTTCTTGCCAGAATCTCATAGGAAATGTGGAACTTGCTCAAAATATTATTATAACGTGACTGGTAATTAGCATATGAGCTGGTAGCATACAATAGGTGTGGGAGGCACCCACCATAAACACTATGGCGACCCATGTTCTTGGTCACAACCATTATATTAAGGACCCCAGGTGTAGATTTACTAAAGTTTCTAAAACAGACAAGCATGGTGTTACCAATAGTAACAGATTCTATAATTTTCTAGAGGGCAATAGAGATAGCTAATGTAAAACGGGTACTGGAAATAAGGACTCGTGAGGCAGGTCTTACGGTTAAAACACAGTGTCCTGGAAAACAGCATACTCAGGCTAGGTCCTGAACACACAGGTACATAACTGAAAAATAAGAAACAAACATAAAATGTCCTAGCACTCCTTGTGCTCCATAGTTAATCCGCTGCAGTGGCTTGCAGACACACATGCCATACTCTCCTGGCACAGCCAATGTCCACAGTCCCTGGCACAACAAACTGTTCCCTGCTTACTGGCCTTTAACAGGCATCAGCACCCAGAACTCTGAGTAAATGGGAGTTTTAACCTTTTCCCCTGCACCTGACTTCCTGTTGTCTCTGGTTGAGCTGGAAAACCTGGACCTCTGATTTTTCAGTTGCAGCTGTGCAATTCAGAAAGCCTGGAGTTATAAATCTCCACTGTGGTGCAGAATGTGCAGGTCTTGTTTTTTTCTCCCTTAAAGGGAGCTGATCCCACAGAAATGTGGGCAATTGTGGTGAGACACAAGCCCTCTCACCACACTAGAATCTGATTGGCTGCGACAGGCAACACTACAGCTTGTCCGTTTTAGCCTCTGAGTCAACTATCCATATTTTACGACTCTACATAAACTTAGCACTGTCTTTATTTTCTCTTGTTTGGATCATCTTAAGTAGATTTTTATGGATTAATGCTTTTCTGCCTGTGCTTTGTGTTTTTTTATTTTATATTCTTTGGGGTATATTCAGTTAGATGCTGGGTTTACCATGTCAGGAAAAACTCCGGGTTTCAAGCCCAGAGCTGTAAAATGTTCTCTGTGTGGTAAACCCAAGGGTAATGCACGCTAACCCATAGCGTCCGGGCAATGTGGGTTTCCCCGTGCGTTAAATCAAGAGGGTGCATTTTAACACAGATTTTTCCTTGCAGCTCCTGAGCCTACTAGGAAAAATCCAACTTCTAGGGTTTAGCACACAGGGTTCCCGCAACTAACTGAATGAGGCAGCGCTGATAATTAGCCGCTCCTCTATGTATTTAGTGTTGGTAATATCCGTCAGTGAGTATTTTTTTAGGCATGAATGGTGACTAATTTATTAAAGGTTAGTAAGTTAGAACCTAAGTTCCAAATTAGAGTCTTCTAGATTAACTGGATCGCACATGTACAAATAACATTTCTAGTGTGACGTGTCATAGCAGTCTCCTTGTGTATCCCAGAAAATATTTCCTTACATTACCATACAATCATCTGCACTGTGTCAGCTATACATGTCTGGTTTGCATTTGTATTCTCTGTTGTTTACACTGGAGAAGAATTTTGTCATTTCCCAAACATATTTCCGGGCCACAGCGCAAGGCCTTCTATATGGGGGTGGGCTTAATCTCCAAAAAGATTTTCTTACATAGGATCTGTTACCTTTTTTATTTTTCTAGTTTTTTTTTTCACAAGCCAAAAATATTTTCAAATATTATAATTTATTAATAGTTTCAACCACATTAATTGTAACTGGCATGGGGTTCTGTACCTCAGTTAAAATGCAGGTTCATATTTACAGCATGACATGTCTTTTCTCACGACATGCGCTAACTAAAGAAGATTTATTCACAATTTTATTGCTGTCACTTTACTTCAGACACTCATACCTCCCAACTTTGGCCGCCTTGAAAGCGCGCGCTCCCGAAAAAGGGGCGTGGCCTATGGAAAGGGGGCGTGACTTCGCGGGAAGACCCGCAATCGCGAGCCACGCCCCCGATTTCGTCACTGAGGGGGCATGCCCAGCGCTCCGTGAGCCGCTGGCATGCCCCCTCTCCCTCTGTCTACAATGAATAGACGCTGTGCGCATGCGCACAGCGTCTATTCACCGCTGCTCTGCTAAGCAGGGCAGCGAGAGACTGAGCCTCCCAACTATCCCCCCCCACCGCGGGACACTGCGGCCCGCGGGTGGGACAGCGGGACAGACCCCAAAAAACGGGACTGTCCCGCGAAAATCGGGACAGTTGGGAGGTATGGACACTTCAGTGCCGCTTTCACGTTAAGTCTTTTTTGACATACAGGCAAAAATATGCAAAAATTATTACCGCTGCAATACAGTAGTCTCCTCATATTGGAGGTAATTCTGAGTTGATCGCAGCAGGAATTTTGTTAGCAATTGGGCAAAACCATGGGGGTAATTCCAAGTTGATCGCAGCAGGAAATTTTTTAGCAGTTGGGAAAAACCATGTGCACTGCAGGGGGGGCAGATATAACATTTGCAGAGAGAGTTAGATTTGGGTGGGGTGTGTTCAATCTGCAATCTAAATTGCAGTGTAAAAATAAAGCATCCAGTATTTACCCTGCACAGACACAAAATAACCCACCCATATCTAACTCTCTCTGCAAATGTTATATCTGCCTCCCCTGCAGCATACTTACCTACATTTTATTTCTCCTCTCCGGGAGAAGCCCGGAGAGGAGACGCTGCAGGTGTCGGGGGCGGACTGTGACATCACTAAGCCCCGCCCCCGCATCGGGAAATGCCGCAATTCGCGGGTCCGCGGGAAGGGGGCGGGGCTAAAATGATGCAATTTGCGTAATTTTAACCCCTTCTCCACCCGACGGACCCGCGAATGCGGGAGGTTATCTCTCCATCCTGCTCGCATTACTAGGGTGCGAGCAGGATGCGGGAGACCTGCCCACTCTTCCGGGGTGCGGGGGGCTACCCCAAAAAACGGGAGCCTCCCGCAGCTTCCGGGAGAGTAGGTAAGTATGCCCTGCAGTGCACATGGTTTTGCCCAATTGCTAACAAAATTCCTGCTGCGATCAACTCAGAATTACCCCCATTATCTTCCCTTTTGTGAAGATTCAAAGTGCACTGTTGTGCTGCCACATACAGTTTTTTCACTGGCTATTGTGAAGACCACCTTCCTAGCGCCAAACATAAATGCAAAAATATCACAAGCATCATGCTAGGACTAGGAGTAATTTATTCCAGCATAGTGATGTTTCCGATATCACAATTCAGGAATGCGGGCCTTCATCGGGTGTTTTGATTATTGAATTGCTCCTAAGCTGTGGTGGCTACTACCTTTTGACTTGAGGGGAGCTGCCACCGTCTGTCCTTCTGGTTGCCTGCTTGTCACTATCGCTTGCCCATAAAAACAATTGCAACAGAAATAATGAAGCTTGCACATGCTTACATAAAATAGCTTCTAGGGACTGCATTAGCTGCAGCCAACTGAAGCAAGGTAGGACTGGCAGCATAGCAGGGCTGACTTCATATTAGAAATGACGTCTGCTTAACTGAGAAAACACCTCATCCTGGGGGAGGCAATCAGGAGACCACCTGTCGGGATTCCGGCGGTCACAATGCCGACACCAGAATCCCGACAGACGTTGAAATGCCACCGCTGGAATAACAGCAAGCCAGGCCATTCTCCCTCTATGGGTGTCCATGACATCCATAGAGGGAGAATAAAACCTGTGGCAAGCGCAGCGAACCACCATGCCCGCAGCATGGCGAGCGCAGCGAGCCCACAAGGGTCTTTCTAGCGCTCACCCCGCTGCCGGCATACTGGCAGCCAGGATGCCGCTGTCGGTAACTTGACAGCCGGCATCCCGGCCACCGGTAATTAGTATGTATTCCCATCCTGGGACTGCCTGTCTATCAAGAAGGAAGGTGACGCTTCCAAAATGCCAAAATGTACTGGGAGCTCACTGGTTGGGTTGGGGGGGGAAGGGACACGACACCTTACTAGGGAGGCTGCAACCCTAATGTATGCCATAGGTAAAATCTGCCATTGCTCCCAATGGAGATTTCCTATCATCGATTGGTGTGTGGTTTGTGATGTCTTCTTTACCTATGTGACATTAATAATGTATGCGCACTTACCTAGTCACAATGTCTGTGGGGATGGTATCGGGGACCAGATCCCTCTGTGCAGTGTTCAAATAAGACATTAGATCCCATACAGTGTTTTCTTGAGTCAGTACTGAAGGACTTCCAGCGCTACACAGTACAGTGTCAATATTATAATTATTGGTTACAAAAAGTAAAGTTGGGGAAACAGGAACGGGAAGTTTATTAGCAAATTGTGCAGCACAATAATTTCTTTAGGCTTCTTAACATGTCTTCAGTTATAATAATGGGATCCGGTCTGAAGATCGAAACTGTCTAGGTCGACAATGTTTATGTAGACCGCTGTAGGTCGACAGTCACTAGGTCGACAGGGTTGGAAGGTCGACAGGTGCTAGGTCGACAGGTCAAAAGGTCGACATGAGTTTTTCTAATTTTTTCCTTTTTTTGAACTTTTTCATACTTAACGATCCACGTGGACTACGATTGGAACGGTAATCTGTGCCGAGCGAAGCGGTAGCGGAGAGAGGCACCTTGCCCAAAGCTCGCGAGCCATGCGAGAGGACACGTTGCATTTATTGGGGTTCCTGGTCACTCTACAAAGAAAACGACACAAAAAAACCACCCCTCATGTCGACCTTTTGACCTGTCGACCTAGAACATGTCGACCTAGAAACCCTGTCAACTTTCCAACCCTGTCGACCTAGTGACTGTCGACCTATAGTGGTCGACCTAAACATTGTCGACCTGGACACTGTCGATCTAATGGTCCACACCCATAATAATAATAATAATTACATTTAAATAGCACTCTTTCTGTAATAGGACTCAGGATGATAGACTAGTCCTCTAATAGAAATTGAGAAATTATAATGAAACGGTTATGTGCACATAAAGCAGCGAAATGGAACCCTCTGGTACAGAAGTTTCACAGACACGCCCAATACAATAACACATAAAATACCACCAATTAGGTTCTGTTCGGTGCTGAGAAATATTGTGGCAGTCCCTCAATGAGAAAGGCTTTTCGTGAGACTTATGCAGCAGCGTTTCTAGAGAGGAGGGGACCCATGTGCAGATTCCGTGTGTGGGCCCCCTCCACTCCTGTAGCCGTCACCACCGCTGCTAGCGCTCTCAGCGCTGAGACTCTGGCACAGTGCCAGAGTCTTTACCGCTCAGTGCGCTAGCAGCGGCGGTGACGGCTACGGGAGAGGAGGGGCCCACACACAGTCACCGATGGACGCCGGAAAGGTAGAAGAAATGGGTGCAGTGTGGGCCCCCTCTGAACCCAGGGGCCCGTGTGCACCACACACACTGCACCCATTATAGATACGCCAGTGGACCTATATAAACAAGGGGTTTTCATGTGGGATAACAGGATAGATGTGATTAAAAAAAAACATGAACTTCCACCATTTTTCACTGCTGCAGCACTATCGCAGCTAACTGGATACCCCTTTTAAAGGCAGTGGGTAAAAGAACCTGCCAGGCATCCCCAGGTAGCACTGTCCACCAGCGAGGATGAGTCCCAGTGAACAGTCCCTCCCTACCAACGCGTTTTGATATGCATGGTATCTTCCTTAATGCATAAGGAGGAGGGGCCTTAGCCAGGTATTTCTCCCCCCAGAATAGTGGTGGATTGGCAATAGGGCTCACCAGGAAATTCCTGGTAGGTCGACGTGCCTGTGGAGCCTGTTTTGTGTGTTGACATGTGTCACCATCCCCCGCATGACAGGCAGCCCACCCACTCAGGACACTGCTTTGTCCCCATTCATTGTTATACCATCTCTGCAGTACAGCAAATCTGCCATCCAGTGATGATGCCATGGCCACACATGGGGCCAAAATGTAAATGAGAGTTTCAGAAAGTAAGAGATTTGGTAAGGTTTTTCAGTTTTTCTTAAAGTGGCAATCATTTACACTTCAAAACCAGGTTGATCTTGCTGTGTAAATGATTGCCACTTTAAAAAAAAATAATAATTACCAAATCTCTCACTTTCTGAAACTCTCACTCTATTACATTTGGCCCATTATGTTATATCTCTTGTGCTGGCCATGTAGGGCCACGAAATTTGACAGGGACACTTTTAGTTCCAAATCCGACCCTGGTTAACAGCAAAAACACAAGGAAGGCCGCAATTGCGTACAATCAAACCCTATGAGGAGGGATCCTGCCCCCATCAACAGACCCAACCCCCTCATCAGACTGGATCCCCATTAGGGCTGCTTCCATAAATTTCCCGGGCTGGTTTTCCACCCCAATCCGCCCTTGCCCCAGAACCACTAATTACGGTACAGCATATTTCCAGACATGGATCAACTATCCACTATATAACAATATTAAAAAAAAAAATTTAAAAACCCATTAGACTCCTCTCCACCTTTTCCATGGCTCCCTTTTTCGGTGTTACATTGATGAACACCATCTGCATAGAGCCACGCTCGTGTTACTTCCAGTTTCTGCCACCCGATTCCACTAGTCTGAAGTATGTTTCCATCACCCGATTCCACCAGCTGAAAGTGTGTTGGCGCTGGGAACTCCTTTGTGTTCCACCATGAATTTCACCTACAGATTTTTCCGGTTCCATTTTGATGACGATTATATATTGTTTTTGTGTTTAAGGCCGGGTTACTGAATGTTTCTTATTAATCAGAGTGTCTTCATAAACAAGTCGCTATTTTACAGTACATAGGGGGTAATTCTGAGTTGATCGCAGCAGGAACTTTGTTAGCAGTTGGGCAAAACCATGTGCACTGCAGGGGAGGCAGATATAACATGTGAGAGAGAGAGAGAGAGAGATAGATTTGGGTGGGGTGTGTTCAATCTGCAATCTAAATTGCAGTGTAATCATAAAGCAGCCAGTATTTACCCTGCACAGACACAAAATAACCCACCCAAATCTAACTCTCTCTGCAAATGTTATATCTGCCCCCCCCTGCAGTGCACATGGTTTTGCCCAACTGCTAAAAAATTTCCTGCTGCGATCAACTTGGAATTACCCCCATAGTTCAAACACTTAAAAGGATCAGGACTAGAGATTGAACTATTTTATTTTGATTCATTTGGTAGTATGAAGCTGAAGTGATGCTAACTAGGATCATATATTCAGTTAGTTACATGATTGTTTTTGAATTGTTTATAAATGTTCAAATGCAAGACACAATGGGGGTCATTCCGAGTTGATCGCTCACTAGCAGTTTATAGCAGCCATGCAAACGCATAGTCGCCGCCCACGAGGGAGTGTTTTTTCGCTTTGCAGGAGTGAAAACGCCTGTGCAGCAGAGTGCCTGCAAACACATCTTGTGCAAAACAAGACCAGCCCTGTAGTTACTTATCCTGTGCGATGATTGCTGCGACGAGTGACACGGTAATGACGTCAGATACCCGCCCAGCAAACGCCCGGCCACGCCTGCGTTTTTCCAAACACTCCCAGAAAACAGTCAGTTGACACCCATAAACGGCTTCTTTCTGTCAATCTCCTTGCGTTCGGCTGTGCGATTGGAATCGTCGCTAGAACCAGTGCAAAACCATAATGGACTTCGTACCCTTACGACGCACAAGCGCATTGCGGTGCTTACGCATGCGCAGATTAGCCGTTTTTTTTCAATGATCGCAATGCAACAAACAACGACAGCTAGCGATCAACTCGGAATGACCCCCAATGTACTGATATTTCAGTGTTTGTAAAAAGTTAGGAAAAAATGCCTTTTAGCTCCCATCTGAAAGTTTGAAAACCCCTCTCCTCTAAATACAACACATCCACGTACCCATCCCATATCATTTAAATTATTACTGAGCTCTTCAGAGTAATTCACCTAATAACTGACGTGTTTATTGGCCAAATTAGGCTATTTAAACCTCTCCAGTCCTACACAGTTACTGTTTTCTATAACTCACCTTCCAATTCTAAATTATAATGTGTTCTATTGTGTTAATAATATTTACATATATAATACCACCCCCCTAACATTACCACCAAATTCCTTAATAACTTTGCTTAATGGCTCACTCACTTTCTCTTTTCAGATAGTCCCTCCATTATCTGAGGTGATTTCAGCATGCCAATTGATATCTCCACAGAGGCATTTGTCTCTAAACTCCTTAACCTCACATCATCGCTTGGTCTCGCAATGGACCTCCTCAACCTCCCATGTGAATGGGCACTAACTTAATCTGGTCTTCACTCACTGTTGTAATATTTCTGACTTCTCCAACTCCTCATTTCCAGGGACAAACGCAGGATTTATCCAGGGGGGATTCCGTGGGTGTGTATGTGTGTGTGTATATGTGTCTCATATATATATATATATGTATGGGATGTAGTTAAAAATGACGGTGTCAGGATCCCGCCATTCAGGAGACCGATGCCAGAATCCCGACATCCACAGGGTATTCCTCTCGGTTGGTGGGTCCAAGCCACCAACCGAGTGTGAATATAACACGTGGTGAGCAAAGTGAGCCACCAGGCCCGAGGCATTGCGAGCTCAGGTGACTCGCTGCCTCGCTTCCAACAGACAGGATGCTGCTGTCGGTATTCTGACAGACAGCATCCCGTGTACCTGTAAAACATACAGATATTTATATATATATATATATATATATATATATATATATATATATATAATACATAGCAGGTCCGGCTATGCGCCGGGTACCTGCACAATGGAAAACTATATACATACAGATAGGTGCAGCCCTCCTGGTGTTTTAAGTAACACAGGCTCAAACAGCCAACGTTTCAGTGCCCATGCCAGTAATAAAGGGCACTGAAACGTTGCTGTTACCTATGCCTGTTTGAGCCTGTGTTACTTAAGACACCAGTAGTGCTGCACCTATCTGTATGTATGTGTGTGTGTGTGTGTGTGTGTGTGTGTGTGTGTGTGTATGTATGTATATATATATATATATATCAGTGACGTGCGGTGGGGTGAGGCAGAGCCTTTCCTGTCATACTTACGTTTAAACCAGAGTTTTGACTGAATAAAGTATATGAAAAATACTACAAATTTGTTTGAAAGATCTTCTTTGCATTATTCTAATAATTTTTACAGCCCAAACTCTGGAGTAAAAAGTCTATGGCAGGTGAGGCATTGCCTCACCTGCTTACCTTTTCAGCACATCTCTGATCAAAACTCACCAAATTTCCAGGAGTTTATGATGCTGCACCTGTGTATAATGCCCAGATGTACCCTTTGGCTCATATATTGCATGTAAATCTGGCTCTGGGGTTAGCCAGTGCCTCCTGAGCAATTTAGCTCACCGCACGTCCCTGAGCTGCTGTGGCGGAACTTCAATAGCCAGCAGCTCCAGAGAGCTACTGTACCTGCTGTAGCTCTCTGCTGCTCCTGCAGCTGTTCCGCGGTCGCGATTGCGGCATTTGCTGAGACGGAGACAATGCTGTCTCCGTCTCAGTATTAAAACATTTGGCTCATCAGGGGGGGTTTCCAGGTACTCGGAAACCCCCCCCCCCCCTGCGTGCGCTACTGATTTCCCCTCTCTGACCATCACCTGCTCTCTTTTTACTTGCTTCATCTCTACCTCCTAAGGCTACCATCACTAAGTGTAACATTGAGGACATCGACAGTTTCCTTATCCTACCTGCTTGACTCACTACTCTCCTATTTTCCTGTCTTGAACAAGCCACTTCCCTATACAATGCCTCCCTTACTTCTGCCCTTGACTCTGTTGCTCCAGAACCACTATTCACCCTCGCAGATCAACACCTCAACCTGGCATTCCAAATTCAACAGATATCTTTAAAAATGTACTGCCGAGCAACAGTGGAAGAAATCACACTCTAAAGCAGATGTTCTTCATTTCATTTATGCTCTCATCCTACTGTGCTGCCCTAAACAGTCTCTAAACAGTCATACTTCAAGAACTTCATCTCCTGACAATCTTCGAACCCCCGGCATCTCTTGTCAGCTCCCTCCTCTGCCCACCCCCACCTTGACTCCCTTCTTCACTCTCTGCCCTTACTTTGTCACCAACTTCACATCCAAAATTTACTCCATACACCAGGGCATCACATCCCAACCAACAGAGTGTGCTCCCTCGACTTTTATATCTGTTTCAGACTCTTCCGATATATATCCCTCCCTATGTTTTTAAAACCTTGCAACGCCAAACCTCTTACTTTATATGGAATCGTAAACGCCCTCATATTAGACTTAAACTACGCCAGCGTCCCACCAGAGGGGGTGGACTGGGTATCCCAGACTTTAGAAAATACTTCTATGCTGCGCAGCTCTCTCAATGTGTACAATGTTGTAATGAGTGTGGAGCGGGGAAAGTCTGGGTGAGGATTTATACTGAGGAGGTGGGTTTAGCTACGTTGTCCTCTCTACTGTGGCTTCACAGGAGTCAGCGCCCTTGTGCGGTCCTTTCTCACCCTGTAGTGTATTGTTCACTAGCTACGTGGTACTTGGTAAATAGACAGCTTGCTTTGGCCCCACATCCGACTCCTCTGATTCCATTGTTTTATAATCCGGCCTTCCCCCCTGGTGATCTCTAGATTGAACTACCACTCCAATCTATCCTCAATGCAGCTGCCCGGCTCAACTTCCTCTCCAAATGGACTACATCCACCTCCCCTCTCTTACAAGCCCTACACTGGCTCTCCTTCCCTTTCCCTTCCGAATCCAATACAAGCTTCTTAGGCTCACTTACAAAGCCCTCACCCATTCCTCTCCCATTTACATATCTGACCTTATGTCCCTTTACACTTCCACCCAGCCTCTTTGCTCCACAAATACATACCGCCTCTCCTACCAACTAATTACTTCCTCCCATTCCTGCCTCCAAGATTTTTGCCATGGTGCTTCCTACCTCTGGAATTCTCTACTTCTCCCTATCGTCAGACTCTCCACCTCTTTATAAAACTTCAAACGGACTCTCAAGACCGACTTTTTCATCAAACCTAGCTATCTGTCATGCTAACCCTCTGTTCCATGCTCACTGTCTGTCTACCCCATCTGTGTCACCCGTCTGCCCCCTCCCCTTTAGAATGTAAGCTCTCACAAGCAGGGCCCTCTCCCCTCATGTGATTTTCCCTCTCTTGGACTATTTTCTACTCCATACTCCCTACAATACCGAATCCTCACTTTCTGCCACCATGAGTATAATTTCAGTGTCTTGTCCCTGATGAAGAAATGTTTATATACTAGTTGTCCTACATTGTCCTTGTTTTCTTGTTTGGCTCATTTATTTATGTACTTTATTAGGTGATGCAGAACCCTTGTGGTGCTATATGAATAAACAATGATAATAATAATCAGGAATTAGTGTTCCAGTAGCAAAACAAGTTAGTTATGGACAATCTCATAGACAAAACCAGTGCTGGTAGCTACCAATAATAAATTACGTGTACAAACAAGAGCAGAATCCTGTCCATTACCACATATCTGAACCTAAAGCTGGGTACACACACTTAGCGATGTGTATCCAGCCCAACATTGCCGCTTATGGGACCTGGCATGCAGAAGTGCATACACACTTGTCGATGCAGGGTCCGATGTAGCATGTCATCACTAGTGACATCCCCTTGCAGTGCCGATGCAGATAAGCGGGAGCACGCATATCATGGGTGCACACTAGACAATGTATCCGATTTGTCACTCCAATCCACAGGTTTGGGCAACATATTGTCTAGTGTGTACCCATCTTAAGAATGACAAGTAAAGCACAATTTAATAATTACGTTGCAGAATTTCTCAATACAAAACTTTTGGCCTATGGGTATAGCCAGTGCTTAAAGTGGTCCTAGAGAGGTAGTGGAACTCCCCCCCCCCCCCCCCCCTCCCACCGGCGCCCATGCAATAAAGATATTGCGTGCGCCGTAGGCGCGCCCGCCCCAAAAAGGGGGCATGGTCGCAAAAAGAAAGAGGCGTGGTCACACAATAGTATCCCCAATTAAAATTATGCCACACAGTAGCACAATCTTATTCACATTACACCACATAGTAGTGTCCCTTATTTATGTTATGACACACATTAGTGTCCCTTCTACACAAAGCCCTCAGTAGTAGCACCTAATACACATAATGCCCACAGTAGTAGCACTTCATAATACACATATTGTCCCCAGTAGTAGTGCCACTTATGTCCCCAGGAGTGGTGCCCCTTATGAAGTCCCCCCTTTACAATGCCCTCATTAGTAGTGCCCCTAGTAGTAATGCCCTTAATGATAATGCCCCCAGTCATTTAGCCCCCTGTAGTTATGCCCCCCAGTGGTAATGCCCCCAGTAGTTTAGCCTCCCTGTAGTTTAGCCCTCATATAGTTTGCCCCATGTAGTTTAGCCCCCGTGTAGTTAGCCCCCTGTAGTTTAGCCCTCCCTGTAGTAATGCCCCCCAGTAATAATGCCCCCCAGTAGTTTAGCCCCCCTAGTAGTTAGCCCCCAGTAGTAATGCCTCCTAGTAGTTAGCCCCCTTGTAGTTTGCCCCTTTGTTGTAATGCCCCCCAGTAGTAATGCCCCCTTGTAGTTTGCCGCCAGTAGTAATACCCTGCAGTAGTAATGCCCCCTTGTAGTTTGCCCCCAGTAGTAATGCCCTGCAGTAGTAATGCCCCCCCAGTAGTTAGACCCCTTGTAGTTTGCCCCCTTGTAGTTTGCTCCCAGTAGAAACACATGAAAAAAAAGCAAAAACACAATACCCACCAAGCCCCGCTCCCGCGACCGACCGCTGCACTCCTTCCGGCGTCCGCTCCTCGGCACTATGGGAGAGACGTCATAGAGATGCCCCGTTCCGGCTCACTTTAACCCCTGGGTATAACTAAACAAACTGCTGATACTCTACGGCATTGATTCCCAACCTTGGTCCTCAAGTACCCCCAGCAGTTCATGTTTTCCAGGTCGCCTCATAGGATTGCAAGTGAAATAATTTGCTCCAAAATGTGTCAGTGAGTAATGAATACAACTGTTCAACTGATAGGTGATCTGGAAAACATGAACTGTTGGGGGTACTTGAGGACTGAGGTTGGGAACCACTGCTATGGTATCGTGATTCAAGAAAAGAAAGTTTGGGAAACACTGTTCTTATGTAATATTACCAGTACATCCTATATAATAAAAGGCTAACACTGCTCTATGGGGGGAATTCAAGTGTTTTGCGCTCTGGCAGCCACTAGATGACATCCCGACAGAGCAATTGAAGTGTTGCTCCATTCCGGCGCGCACAGCCGCCGCCGCTGACATTATCCTTCAGTTGTTCCGTCATTTTGATGTGCTGGTGACTAGTTTTCAATAACGTTGAAATCAATGTAAAAAAATTAACAAAGTTTTGTTGGGAAAAACAATTTATTAACAAATTGCAATACCTGTTTTCAACACAGGCAGTTAGTATGCATTACATTAATTTACCACTGTTAGACAAGATAACGCTCTCTTATTGTTTCAGATGTAATGTGGATCAGATGTAATGTGGATCAGATGTAATGTGGTTTCCGTGCACTGTGGTTACACAAGTATATCACAGTTTAGTTTTCAAAATTAAACATATTATCTCAAAGGTAAATCATCCCTTGGTGAGAGGCGGTTCCTGATAATATTTAGTGCATGTTGTCAAAACAAAATCTATTCTCGTTTACCACTGTTTACCACTGTCTGGAGATTAATTAATTAATGGCAACATGTGGCCAGCAGAGGGCAATGTTGACATATTTTCGGTTCTGTGCATCAGTTGAGTCTATGCAGTGTCCGTGTATCTTTAGCTCAGAGTCACTTAAAAAAAAAACAACCAGTACAGTACAGTATGTGCATAAAATGCCATGTTTCATGTGCTATTGTACAGTTATTGAAAATCAGACTTGAAATATGAGAATGTGTACTATTTATTACACATAATTGTACTATTATTAATGGCAAATACGGATAGTCCAATGGTTCCCAAACTTTCTTGAATCACGGCAACCTAGAGTATCAGCATTTTTTGCACGGCACTTGGATAAAGGTTTTCTAGTGATACATTTAGAAAAATTATTAAATTAAGTAAATTGTGCCTGCCTGTCATACTTAGGTTCTGTTATGTGGTAGAATTGGCGTTATATACTTGGTGCAATGTGTGCGGTGCACATGGGCCCCTGGGTCCAGGGGGGTCCACACTGCACATACTGCACCCATTTTATCACTTACCTTTCCCGAGTCCCGCGTCAGGCACTGCAGCCAAGGCAAAAAATCACAGCCAAAATGGCCACAGCGCATGCGCAGCGGTGAAACTGGACTCCGGAATGTGGTGGGCGCCATGTTTCTGGTAACTTGCGAATGCGCAGTAGACTCTGGCACAATGCCAGAGTCTACTGCGCTGTGGAATGGAGTGGGCTCAGCCGGAGTCTGCACACAGGCCCCCTCCTCTATTAAAACGCTCCTGTGTGGTAATGTACAATGGCCCTCATTCCGAGTTGTTCGCTCGGTATTTTTCATCGCATCGCAATGAAAATCCGCTTAGTACGCATGCGCAATGTTCGCACTGCGACTGCGCCAAGTAACTTTGCTATGTAGAAAGTAATTTTACTCACGGCTTTTTCATCGCTCCGGCGATCGTAATGTGATTGACAGGAAATGGGTGTTACTGGGCGGAAACACGGCGTTTCAGGGGCGTGTGGCTGAAAACGCTACCGTTTCCGGAAAAAACGCAGGAGTGGCCGGAGAAACGGTGGGAGTGCCTGGGCGAACGCTGGGTGTGTTTGTGACGTCAACCAGGAACGACAAGCACTGAACTGATCGCACAGGCAGAGTAAGTCTGAAGCTACTCTGAAACTGCTAAGTAGTTAGTAATCGCAATATTGCGAATACATCGGTCGCAATTTTAAGAAGCTAAGATTCACTCCCAGTAGGCGGCGGCTTAGCGTGTGTAACTCTGCTAAATTCGCCTTGCGACCGATCAACTCGGAATGAGGGCCAATGTTTGCTTCTATTTGTACATATGTTTTCTGATTGGCAGCCACTAGCACTGTTTTTGTCTATCACTTTAACCATAAGTAAATTGATTTGGTCCTAGACCAAGCGGAGGCACCCCTGCAACAGCCTTTCGGCACCCCAGGCACACAGTTTGAGAACCACTGGGATAGTCTGTTTTTAAATAAACATCGGGAAATAAAAGTGAAAAACAAACCTACTAGATGCAGATGTGTCCTCAGAAACCTATTCTCAAATCACGCAAAATAACCCCATTTGCCGCATCATAGATTATGCGACTAAGCCACACCATGCACCCTCACAGTTTTGTATCGAGTATGTATATCTGACATTCACCATGACTGTAACAAAAATACAAAGCATGAGTACCCTGAACACTGCCTCTGGCTTAGCATGCAGCAGCAGTGTGCGACTTGGATGCTAACCTGGGAAAAAGGCAGGGTCAATATTAGAGCTGCGCCATGCATCTACACTATAGGTGACTTTAAATGCAGCTGCAGATGCGGCAGAGACGCTAAAATAAGATGTAGCTATTAAAGTCTGAGTATTGCTACTAGTGGTGGAGCGTCTTTGTAGCGCAATGTGTCTTGCGCTAAAAAGGATAGCTGGATGAAAATATGTCTGTGACTTTTGGCATTATATGTTTACTGCAGTGATGAATGATGTGACTGAGAATAAGGCTTACTGGGAAAGGGAAAATAGGAAAGGAATAATTGCAGTGGCCAGGAGCTAGTAAGTTCCTCCTCCCTTAGAAAACGATAAGCTGGCATGTGCTAGGAGCTGCTAGATGAGAGGTGGCAGTGTAATAATCATGGGGTCATCGGCAGCCAGAGCACAGATTTGCCCTGACACAGATCCAGAGCACTTCCTGGCGTGAGCCGCCCATCCCATTGCCCTGCTTCTGGTCTGCTCTTCCCCATGTATTATCTACAGTGCTACCCCTGGAGATGATCTTATAACTACAAGTCCCAGCATACCTTGTCAGACGGGTGTACTGGCACTTGTAGTACCACTGCAGCAGTACTTATAATTGGTACCTCTTGGGTTAGTAATCTCTCTTTTATCACTAGAATTATTTCTCAGCATCCTAGTTTGCTGAATATACTTTCTAACTATCTTCTTTGTGTAATTGCCAATAGCACCCATATTAAGGACGCCTAATTTGAATATATGACACCTATTTTAGTTCTCTGTAGTCATACTTGCCTACTCTCCCGGAATAGCTGGAAAGCTCCTGAAAAGCAGGTGGCACTCCCGCCAATCTGGAAAAGTGGGCAAGATTCCCGTACTTGCCAGCACCCAGCTGCACCTGCCGGCATCGAGAGGAACAGTGGGCCCCAATAATTTAGGCATTGCATACCCGGGGACGGACCTCCCACTTTTGCAGACCCTCGCCCCCTGGTTAGCTGTCTTGGTTGCTCCCTCCCAGAGGGGGCAGCCAAATATTTGGCATGTATGTCTTTAGTGCCTTATTTCCCCGTTCTTTTTGTCTTGGTTCTACATAAAGGATCAATTCTCACGTGTCACACTTGATCTGCACACAGTGTCGATGTTCAAATCTACGGAGCATGCGTTTACAAAGTGTAAGCACAAAGGCGCTATTGGGACTGGGACAGAAAAGGACAAAAATGATTCATCCCATGGGCGTGCTCCCAGCGAAAAGCTGCTGCGTTTCCAGATGTACAGGCACAGGAGGCCAGAGTCGGGTGTTGATGGTGATACTGATAGTGGCATATAAGGACACACCAGTCGGTAATACAGTGTGCAGAGATGCTGAAAGTGGGCGTGTCAGTCCGTGTCTCAGTCAGACACACAGGTGTACACCAGAGGAAGAGCTGGTACTGGCATTAATATTATTATTATTAACAGTTTCTTATATAGCACAGCAAATTCCATTGCGCTTTACAACTGGACACAATAAGAAGACAAAACTGGGTAAAAACAGACAGACATAGAGGTAGGAGGGCCTTGCTCGCAAGCTTACAATGTATGGGGATACTCAACCTTTTACAATTATAACATGATACTTGTCAACCATATTGCTCAAAATTAGAGCCAAAACATGTCTTAAGTGTTCTACAATGCGTTTATCTTAAGTTTACTGTATCCCGACACTTTACTGTATCCCGAAAATTAACTGTATACCGAAAGTGTAAACTTTCAGGATTCAGTAAACTGTCGTGATCCAGTATTTAGAAATAATTCATTATATCAACTGAATTTAGGGCAGAAAAAAATTGGCAAGGGCTTCACTGCAAGTTACGCCCCAAAGGGAAAAAGAGTCCCCCCCCCCACACACACACACACATACATACACACACCATGCTTTTTCTATGGGAAAAAAAATCACAAAGCGTTATTCCTCAACAATATAACCACTTACCAAATTTCTGCGGCCTTTATTGCACATCTACGTCACACACCCTAATGAGTGACACCTGAACCATCAAAGTCAGTGTTGTCATTGCAGAGTAGGTACTCTCACCAAATATTGCTTAGCGGATTAAATATATAAAGACATTGGTTTTGCTGTGTGGTCTTATGAGATATTTCCAGCAGGATTACCTGTTGGCTGTTTTATGTTTACACATTCCTGTATGGACCAGTCCATTTCTGCATCTCCTGGTCCATTTTCTTTTCCTCACAATTCCCCTCTGGTACTCATGTTATGTGTCACTATAGGCTGTATTATAACCCAATGATAAGATCAGTGTGCCACTCCCCACATCAATCCGGTCTGTCTGTTCTAGCACGCCCAGGGGCGCCAGCTGCCCAGCAACGCAGCACTACACATGCTTGATGCATGCCCTAGTGCTATTCCAAATGTAGATTACAGATAATGTATTTGCTATTTCATGACAAGGGCGGAAGTGGGTACGTGTGTGTATGTGAGGGCTTGGGCAGAGGGTGTTGGGAGGAGCAGGGGCGGTATTGTTTAGCTCTAACTAGGGTGTCTAGAAACCTGTAAATAAAATAAACATGGCATATATCGCTTTCCAAATGACTTGTTAGCCAGTAAATCTGCATTGGAAATCGGCGCAGACCCTGGCATAACCCCACCTACAAAACGGTGCTAACACGTCCCTGTTTTGTCAAATGCTCCCTGTCAATCAGGATGCGCAGTGCTGCATCTACAAAGATGCACATATCTCAAACCATCGGAGATGTGTGTTAAAGTCAAGTTAATGGTGGTCATTCCGAGTTGTTCGCTCGCAAGCTGCTTTTAGCAGCCGTGCAAACGCTAAGCTGCCGCCCTTTGGGAGTGTAGGCTAGCTTAGCAGAAGTGCGAACGAAAGGATCGCAGAGCGGCTGCAAAATAATTTTGAGCAGTGTCAGAGTAGCTCCAGACCTACTCAGCGCTTGCAATCACTTTAGACTATTCAGTTCCTGTTTTGACGTCACGAACACGCCCTGCGTTCTACCAGCCACGCCTGCGTTTTTCCTGGCACGCCTGCGTTTTTTCAAACACTCTCTGAAAACGGTCAGTTGACACCCAGAAACGCCCACTTCATGTCAATCACTCTGCGGGCAGCAGTGCGACTGAAAAGCTTCGCTAGACCTTGTGTGAAACTACTTCGGCTGTTGTGAAAGTACGTCGCGCGTGCGCATTGCGCCGCATACGCATGCGCAGAAGTGCCGCTTTTTTGCCTAAACGCTGTGAATGAAAACAGCTAGCGAACAACTTGGAATGACCACCCATGTGCATCTCTGCATCTGGTCCAAAATTCAGGAAGTTGGCCAAAAAAAGCAAAAGACAGAGGCCTTGCCCCATGCATTGCTGTGCTTAGTCTGATACTTTGTACATTGTATTTTCAGAAAAAAATACTAATCCTAAGTACTTAGGTGGTCATTCCGAGTTGTTCGCTCGTGGGCGATTTTCGCTATGCTGCGATTTTTTGCTAAATGCGCATGCGCATGGTACGCAGCGCGCATGCGCTAAGTTATTTAACACAAAACTTAGTAGATTTGCTGGTGTTCGTGCAGCGCTTTTCAGTCGCACTGCTGATCGGTGAGTGATTGACAGGAAAGGGGCGTTTCTGTGTGGTAACTGGTTTCCGGGAGTGTGCTAAAAAACGTAGGCGTGCCAGGGAAAAACGCAGGAGTGGCTGGAGAAATGGGGGAGTGGCTGGCCGAACGCAGGGTGTGTTTGTGACGTCAAACCAGGAACTACACAGACTGAGCTGATCGCAATCTGTGAGTAGGTCTGGAGCTACTCAGAAACTGCAGAGATTTATTTAGTAGCAATTCTGCTAATCTTTCGTTTGCTATTCTGCTAAGCTAAGATACACTCCCAGAGGGCGGCGGCCTAGCGTGTGCAATGCTGCTAAAAGCAGCTAGCGAGCGAACAACTCAGAATGACCACCTTAATGCACTATTAGCTACAAAGGGCCTGATACAGACATGGACGCAGTCCGGGTCGGTGCTGCGGCTTCCATCACAGCAGATCTAATGCCAAATGCCTGCAATCAGGCTGCGGCTAAATACACACAGCTACCAGATCCGCTGCAGCATCTTAGCACCTGCGCTGTAATAACAACATCTATCAATTGTGACCGAATTGGGGCCTCGAGTGCTCAAGCACAGGTATTATTGCTACCCATGTTGGAGCCACATAGTGCAAAAAGGATAGGTGTTGGAGGACACATCTTTTGAAAAAGCATTTCAAGTAGATTGTGAAAGCAACACCTTTGCACATTGAAGATGGCATGTACTAAGTGGCATGTCATAAAATTTGTTAACTGTAAATAAATCCCAAAGCAGTTACAGTCTTTGGCACATATTAACCAGCTAGATAATGGCTGTAAGGCAAAATCTGAGAGAAGGCTGAGCTTTGAACCAATTCATTTATACAAGGTTTGCAAACTATGCACAGTTGTTACAGTAAAAGAAAATCTGCAATGGTCACAGAAAGAGTCTGCACACATGGCCAATAAGTCTGCTCTTTAGCACATAAACCACTAACACCAGATGTTTTACCATAGACATGACTGTGCAGTAACAATATGTTAGATGCTAGAACCAAGTTGGAGAAAGGACTTCTGATGTCAGGGGGAGGAGCTAGGCCAGCCGGACAGTTCTTGTAAAAACTCTCTTTAGTAACCCGGTGGCGAGCGAAGCGTGGCGAGCGAAGAGAGACCACGAGGGTACATTTCGGGTACCTTGTTCAGGCATGGCTCCTCCCCCTGGTGAGGAGCCATTTCCTAGCGATATCAGAGGTACTTTCTCCAACTTGGTTTTAGCCATGACCGTAACAATATGCCGCAGTCCACTGTTTTCTAGCATTTTAAATTTCCCCCTCTAACTCTCCTTTTCTCTAACGTCCTAGAGGATGCTGGGACTCCGTAAGGACCATGGGGAATAGACGGGCTCCGCAGGAGGCATGGACACTTTAAGAAAGACTTTGGACTCTGGGTGTGCACTGGCTCCTCCCTCTATGCCCCTCCTCCAGACCCCAGTTTTAGACTGTGCCCAGAGGAGAATGGGTGCACTGCAGGGAGCTCTCCTGAGTTTCCTGCTTAGAAAGCATTTTTGTTAGGATTTCTCTTTTTCAGGGAGCACTGCTGGCAACAGGCTCCCTGCATCGAGGGACTGAAGAGAGAGGAGCAGACCTACTTAAATGATAGGCTCTGCTTCCTCGGCTACTGGACACCATTAGCTCCAGAGGGAGTGAACACTGAACACAGGTTCGTCCTGGGCGTTCACCCCAAAGCCGCGCCGCCGTTCTCCTCACAGAGCCAGAAGAAACGAAGACAGAAGACGTCTCAGGCGGCAGAAGCCTTCGGTGCTTCACTGAGGTAACGCACAGCACCGCAGCTGTGCGTCTTTGCTCCCATACACCTCACACACTCCGGTCACTGTACGGGTGCAGGGCGCAGGGGGGGCGCCCTGGGCAGCAATAAAACACCTCTCCTATGGTAAAAGTCTATATACATGTACAGGTGGGCACTGTACATGTATATAAAAGAGCCCCCGCTATTTTTTAGTAAGTTTGAGCGGGACAGAAGCCCGCCACCGAGGGGGCGGGGCTTCTCCCTCAGCACTCACCAGCGCCATTTTCTCTCCACAGCACCGCTGAGAGGAAGCTCCCCGGACTCTCCCCTGCTTGACACACAGTGAAAGGGGGTTTTAAAGTAGAGGGGGGCACATTATTGGCGTTTATACATTAAGCAGCGCTACTGGGTAAACATTCTGTGTTTTTCTCCAGGGTTATATAGCGCTGGAGTGTGTGCTGGCATACTCTCTCTCTGTCTCTCCAAGGGGTCTCAGGGGGAACCTGTCTTCAGAAAAGAGATTCCCTGTGTGTGTGAAGTGTGTCGGTACGTGTGTGTCGACATGTTTGACGAGGAAGGCTCACCTAAGGAGGAGGGGGAGTGCATGATGGTCAGGTCGCCGTCGGCAACGCCGACACCGGACTGGGTGGATATGTGGAATGTCTTGAATGCAAATGTAAATTTACTGCATAAATGATTAGACAAGGCTGAAGCTAGGGATCAGTCAGGTAGTCAGACCATGCCTGTCCCTGTGGCACCAGGACCTTCGGGGTCTCAAAAACGCACCATATCTCAGATCACTAACACAGATACCGACACAGATTCTGACTCTAGTGTCGACTATGAGGATGCAAAATTACAGCCAAAGGTGGCGAAAAGGTATTCGTTACATGATTATTGCCATTAAAGAGGTTTTGCATATCACTGAGGAACCCCCTGTCCCTGACACGAGGGTACACATGTATAAAGGGAAAAAGCCTGAGGTCACTTTTCCGTCCTCATTTGAACTAGGGAGGCCAATCCCGGGATCGGGATCGGCGGGATCCTGGGATTTGGGTCCAAAAATGCCGGGATTTGAATCCCGGTATTGGACCCTCCAATCCCGGGATACACGGGATTAGAGTGCGCATGCGCAGTTTTTACCGGACAGCGCTGAGCACTATAGCTCAGCGCTGCCCGGCTGTCAGCGAGGTAGTTCCACACACACACTGACTGCGCTGGCGGCATTTCAAATGTAGCGCCGGCCGCCAGCCAATCAGAGCTGGCAGACCGGCAGCCAATCAGGGAAGCGGCAGCGGCCGCGGCTCCTGATTGGCTTCCGGACTGCCAGTTCTGACTGGCTGGTGGCCAGCGCTACATTTGAAATGCGGCCAGCGCGGTCAGTGTGTGTGTCCATGGCTCCTGCCCGCGGCCCGCCCAATTAGTAAGTACTATCGTACCTACAGCCACACTCCCTCACTGCTCCAGACATCCTCCCTCTCTCTCTCTGCTCCTGACATCCTCCCTGCTCGCTACACCCACCTTCCCTTCCTGCTCCTTACATGCTCCCTACACACACCCTGCCTTGCTCCCTACATCCACCCTTCCTCCCTCGCTGCCTCCCACCCCTCGCTGCCCTCCACATATACTCTCTCTGCTCCCTACACAGATCCCTACTGCAATCCCGGGATCCCGGGAATCCCGGGATTGAGCATTTTTCAATCCCGAATCCCGGGATTGAAAAAATGCCCTGGGATTGGCCTCCCTAATTTGAACTAAGCGACTTGTGCGAAAAGGCTTGGGAATCTCCAGATAGGAGACTACAAGTTCCCAAAAGGATTCTTATGGCGTATCCCTTTCCACAAAAGGACAGGATACGATGGGAATCTTCGCCGAAGGTAGACAAGGCGCTGACACACTTATCCAAGAAGGTGGCACTGCCTTCTCAGGATACAGCTTCCCTCAAGGATCCTGCTGATCGTAAGCAGGAGGTTACCATGAAGCGCATTTACACACATTCCGGTACTATCGTTAGACCGGCTATGGCATCGGCCTGGGTGTGTAGTGCTGTCGCAGCATGGACAGATTCCTTATCTACGGAACTTGACACCCTAGATAAGGATACCATTCTAATGACCCTAGAGCATATCAAAGATGCTGCTTTATATATGAGGGATGCTCAAAGAGACATTTGTTTACTAAGCTCCAGAATAAATGCTATGTCTGTTTCTGCTAGGCGACTCCTGTGGACCCGACAGTGGACGGGAGATGCCGACTCAAAGCGGCATATGGAGCCGTTGCCTTACAAGGGGGAGGAGTTGTTTGGAGAAGGCCTCTCGGACCTTGTCTCTACTGCTACGGACGGTAAATCGAATTTCTTACCTTATGTCCCTCCGCAGCATACAAAAAAGGCACCTCATTATCAAATGCAGTCCTTTCGTTCCAATAAAAGCAAGAAGGTACAGGGATCGTCCTTCCTTGCCAGAGGAAAAGGCAAGGGAAAAAAGCTGCATGCAGCTAGTTCCCAGGAGCAGAAGTCCTCTCCTACATCTGCAAAGTCCACCGCATGACGCTGGGGCTTCCCGGGGGGAGTCAGCTCAAGTGGGGGCACGTCTTCGATTTTTCAGCCAGGTCTGGGTTCACTCACAGGTGGATCCCTGGGCTATAGAGATTGTTTCTCAGGGATACAGGCTGGAATTCGAAGACGTGCTTCCTCGCTGGTTTTTCAAATCGGCTCTGCCAGCTTCCCCGTCAGAGAGGGAGTTAGTGTTGACTGCAATTCAAAAATTGTATCTTCAACAGGTGATAGTCAAAGTTCCTCTTCTCCAGCAAGGAAAGGGGTATTACTCAACCCTGTTTGTGGTCCCGAAACCGGACGGTTCGGTCAGGCTCATTTTGAATCTAAAATCCCTGAACTTGTACTTGAAAAAGTTCAAGTTCAAGTTGGAATCGCTCAGAGCGGTCATCGCCAGCCTGGAGGGGAGGGATTGGATGGTGTCCCTGGACATAAAGGATGCATACCTTCATGTTCCGATTTTCCCTCCTTACCAGGCGTTCCTGAGATTTGCAGTACAGGACTGTCATTACCAATTTCAGACGTTGCCGTTTGGGCTTTCCACAGCCCCGAGAATTTTCACCAAGGTAATGGCGGAAATGATGGTGCTCCTGCGCAAGCAGGGTGTCACAATTATCCCATACTTGGACGATCTCCTCATAAAGGCGAGATCTCGGGAGAAGTTGCTGGACAGCGTGTCGCTGTCGGTGAGGATGTTGCAGGGGCACGGCTGGATTCTCAATATACCGAAGTCCCAGCTAGTCCCTACAACGGGCCTGACCTTTCTGGGTCTGATTCTAGACACAGACCAGAAAAAGGTTTTTCTTCCGATGGAAAAGGCTCAGGAGCTCATAGCCCTGGTCAGGAACCTATTAAAGCTAAAAAAAGGTTTCAGTGCATCACTGCACGCGTGTCCTGGGGAAGATGGTGGCATCGTACGAGGCCATACCCTTCGGAAGGTTCCATGCGAGGACCTTTCAATGGGATCTACTGGACAAATGGTCCGGGTCCCATTTACAAATGCATCAGAGGATCACCCTGTCTCCCAGAGCCAGGGTATCTCTCCTGTGGTGGCTGCACAGTGCTCACCTCCTAGAAGGCCGCAGGTTTGGAATTCAGGACTGGATCCTGGTGACCACGGACACAAGCCTCCGAGGTTGGGGAGCAATCACACTGAGAAGAAATTTCCAAGGTCTCTGGTCGAATCTAGAGACTTGTCTCCACATCAACATCCTGGAGTTGAGGGCCATATACAACGCCCTACTCCAGGTGGAGACATTGCTTTGGGACAAACCGGTTCTGATTCAGTCAGACAATGTCACAGCAGTGGCTCATGTAAACCGCCAAGGCGGCACAAGGAGCAGAGCGGCCATGGCAGAAGCGACCAGGATTCTTCGCTGGGCGGAAGGCCATGTAAGCGCCCTATCAGCTGTATTCATCCCGGGGGTTGGACAACTGTGAAGCGGACTTCCTCAGCAGGCACGACCTGCATCCAGGAGACTGGGGACTTCATCAAGAAGTCTTCGCACAGATCGTGGGTCGGTGGGGACTGCCTCAGATAGACATGATGGCGTCCCGTCTCAACAAAAAGCTAAAGCGGTATTACGCCAGGTCATGAGACCCTCAGGCGGTAGCGGTGGACGCTCTAGTGACACCTTGGGTGTTCAGATCGGTCTATGTGTTCCCTCCTCTACCTCTCATACCCAAGGTGTGGAGAATAATAAGACTAAGAAGAGTGAGAACAATCCTCATTGTTCCAGATTGGCCACGAAGGTCTTGGTATCCGGATCTGCAAGAGTTGCTCACAGAAGATCCGTGGCCTCTTCCTCTAAGACAGGACCTGCTGCAGCAGGGGCCCTGTCTGTTCCAACACTTACCGCGGCTGCATTTGACGGCATGGCGGTTGAACGCCGGATCCTAGCGAAAAAAGGTATTCCGGAGGAGGTCATTCCTACCCTGATCAAGGCTAGGAAGGATGTGACATTGAAACATTATCACCGTATATGGCGAAAATATGTTTCTTGGTGTGAGGCCAGGACTGCTCCTACGGAGGAGTTCCATTTGGGTCGTCTGCTTCACTTCCTGCAAACAGGAGTGACTTTGGGCCTAAAATGAGGGTCCATAAAGGTCCAGATTTCGGCCTTATCCATTTTCTTTCAAAAGGAATTGGCTTCTCTTCCTGAAGTACAGAGATTCGTGAAGGGGGTGCTGCATATTCAGCCTCCTTTTGTACCTCCGGTGGCGCCGTGGGATCTTAATGTGGTATTAAGTTTCCTCAAGTCACCTTGGTTTGAACCACTCACAACAGTGGAGTTGAAATATCTCACTTGGAAAGTGGTCGTGTTGTTGGCCTTGGCTTCTGTGAGGCGTGTTTCGGAATTAGTGGCTTTGTCACATAAAAGCCCCTATCTGGTTTTCCACGTGGATAAAGTGGTCTCTGCTTTTCATATGAATCAACCTATTGTCGTGCCTGTGGCTACACGGGACTTGGAGGATTCCGAGTCCCTGGATGTGGTCAGGGCTTTGAAGATTTATGTGGCCAGAACAGCGAGGGTTAGGAAAACTGAAGCGCTGTTTGTTCTGTATGCAGCCAACAAAGTTGGCGCGCCTGCTTCAAACTAAGCAGACTATTGCTCGCTGGATCTGTAACACGATTCAGCAGGCGCATTCTACGGCAGGATTGCCATTGCCTAAATCGGTTAAGGCCCATTCCACTAGGAAGGTGGGCTCGTCTTGGGCGGCTGTGCCGAGCTGCTACTTGGTCGGGGTCAAACACCTTTGCAAAGTTCTATAGATTTGATACCCTGGCTGAGGAGGACCTCCTGTTTGCTCAATCGGTGCTGCAGAGTCATCCGCACTATCCCGCCCGTTTGGGAGCTTTGGTATAACCCCCATGGTCCTTACGGAGTCCCCAGCATCCTCTAGGACGTTAGAGAAAATAAGATTTTACACTTACCGGTAAATCTATTTCTCGTAGTCCGTAGAGGATGCTGGGCGCCCGTCCCAAGTGCGGACTTCTTCTGCAAGACTTGTATATAGTTATTGCTTACATAAGGGTTATGTTATAGTTTCATCGGTTTAGACCGAGACTATGTTGTTTGTTCATACTATTAACTGGGTAGTTATCACAAGTTATACGGTGTGATTGGTGTGGCTGGTATGAATCTTGCCCTGGGATTCCCCAAAATCCTTTCCTCGTACTGTCCGTCTCCTCTGGGCATAGTTTCTCTAACTGGGGTCTGGAGGAGGGGCATAGAGGGAGGAGCCAGAGCACACCCAGAGTCCAAAGACTTTCTTAAAGTGCCCATGCCTCCTGCGGAGCCCGTCTATTCCCCATGGTCCTTACGGAGTCCCAGCATCCTCTACGGACTACGAGAAATAGATTTACCGGTAAGTGTAAAATCTTATTTTCCTCCAGGTTCCTGACATTTGTCACACAGTCACACATCCAATGTAATGCAGCGCACACGCCCTGTAATGCAACACACAATTCCTCTAATTGGGCACAAATACCCTGTAATTCATCAGGGTGGTATTCATGTGACAGGCGGTCGGGAGACCAACGGTTACATGATCTCCACCAACATCCCGCCCCCTCACTATCACGATGGTCGGCAACAGGGACTATTTCCACTCGTAGCTGTCCACGACACCAATAGAGTTGAGCCTGCAGCATGGCGAGCGCAGCGTGGCGAGCACAGCATGCTCGCAAGGGGCTTGCTGCACTCACCCCTCCTCGCCGGGATCCCGGTGTCGGTATGCTGCTGTCCACTCATGTAGCTGTCAATGTGCTGGAGAGCAGCAGTCATTTTCTTGCATCACACTTTCTCCTTATTCTTCACCACAATGTTTTCTCCAAGGTGAATTGAGAGATGACATCATCACTGTGTTGCACCCACCATCTCAGGGAGTTTGATAGACTTTACAGCAAGTAAGGGAGATCACCACTATTTCAGGGATCACAGTGACAGTCTGGGAAAGCCTGCATGTATGCTCTAATGTGATAAGAATGAGCTGTATATGTAATATATGGAGACGTCTGTAGTCCTTCACTACTTCAAATCTCCTGTGCAAAATTATCCAGTAAACTGTTTAACAAAGTCTGAACATTGTTGGCTAAACACACTGCCTACACCACATGGGACAGCAGTGAGAGGCTGAAGCCATTGTCTGACTGCTGCTGTGTAAGCACCAAAGCACCAGTTCATTTCCACCTATTTGAATGTCTGGAACATCCTAATTATTTTTGGAAACAGAGTGTAGGCTGGCCTAGTAATGGTGTAGGAGTCACAGCATTCTTCTCGGTACAAGGCAGGGAAAATGCTTACTGTAAATTCAGACATATTAATGGTGATAAAAATGGAGTTTACCAGAATGGTTTTGAAGGAATCGCATGATATCATTTGAGAAGCTCAGCTGTCAGCAGTTTTACAGCCTATTTCTTTTCTGTGCCTCAGGAAGCAACCGAAGGCTGGCCAGGAGTTTAACCAGGGCTGAGGGGTCGGTACACCAAACCTTTCACTCCTGCTTCTCTGTTTTAATATGTCCAACTCCTGACTCCTTCATAAATGGCAAATGTATAATAATGCAATGTATATTTATTAGTAATAATTTACTGTAGCAAAATGGTAGCACAAGGCGTATTCATCACCACTATGTAAATCATCAGACTACTTAGATTGAACAAAAAATATATTTATTCACATTTCTGAACAAGGATATTGTGAAAGTAAATATACAACAAATTGTGCATTTAATAAATAAAAAAAGGTTTACCAGAAACATAGGCTATACCTTAAAACTATATAAAATTAATACTAACAGGCCATGATAATACACTGTCCTCTGCTTACAATTTATAATTACATTACCAATTGCTTTCCTATAAATGGCCCTCATTCCGAGTTGTTCGCTCGGTATTTTTCATCGCATCGCAGTGAAAATCCGCTTAGTACGCATGCGCAAAGTTCACACTGCGACTGCGCCAAGTAACTTTACTATGAAGAAAGTATTTTTACTCACGGCTTTTTCTTCGCTCCGGCGATCGTAATGTGATTGACAGGAAATGGGTGTTACTGGGCGGAAACACGGCGTTTCAGGGGCGTGTGGCTGAAAACGCTACCGTTTCCGGAAAAAACGCAGGAGTGGCCGGAGAAACGGTGGGAGTGCCTGGGCGAACGCTGGGTGTGTTTGTGACGTCAACCAGGAACGACAAGCACTGAACTGATCGCACAGGCAGAGTAAGTCTGGAGCTACTCTGAAACTGCTAAGTAGTTAGTAATCGCATTATTGCGAATACATCGGTCGCAATTTTAAGAAGCTAAGATTCACTCCCAGTAGGCGGCGGCTTAGCGTGTGTAACTCTGCTAAATTCGCCTTGCGACCGATCAACTCGGAATGAGGGCCAATATTTCCCCCTTGTTTTCAATAGAACCACTGCTGTGCTGTGTTTTCTTTCGTGGTTTGGTTTAACTTTCAGTTCAACACTAATGGGGGACATCTATAATGAGTGCAAGGTGTGCATTTTCTGAAAATTTACCCCTTGAGAGTCCTGCGTCAGCAGCACCTCGCAGATCTCCGAGAAATTGGTGAGATGGGCATTTTCCCACAGTTATACACTTGTGCAGTAGAAAAATCGTAGGAAAAATGGCCACCGCACCATTTTCTCAGAGATCTGAGCATGTGAACTGGACTCTGTTACATCACTAGGGTCTCTAGAGACCCTAGGGCTCAGAATGCATCTGCGTTGCGGGCTAGACAGGAGGGGGCCCAGATGGAGACTGCCCCCTCCTCTCTTAAGACACCCCTGGAGAGGGGATTAAATTGTCCCCGCTAATTTTGTGGGTGGTAAAAACAGGACTCCACAGCCTTTTTTTATGGGGGGGAGGGGAGGGGGGGGTATTCCAATTCAAGTCTGTTTTCATTGCCTAAAACTTACCTAATTATGCGTGAAAACACAGAAGATCTGTGAAAACATGGCATTTATTAGGGATTTTTGGGGACCTCACTGGATACCGGAAAAAGAAAGTGCAAGTGTCAGGCTGCTTTGGGCCTAACTCGATAGCCCCAGAGGATCATTTAGGCCCCGGTAACTTAATTCCCCCCTTTATTGGCTTTCTCCTTCTGATGTTTTCTCCATGATAATGATCAGGATCATGTGCACAAAGACACATAACTTTATACGTTTTTCTTTTTAGCTGGAGTTGGAATCGGTACACCCATATTTACCTAAATGTTCAACTCCACAACTCAGGACCAGATTCAAAGATGTACATATACACTATTCCGCTGTTCATGCAGTTGTGCGATTGTCAGTGTTCTGGGCCATGATGGCATTGCAACAGCAGTTGAAGAGAGCACTTATTTGCAGTGTGACTGACAGTCAGGAAGCATTTTGGGGAGGTGAGGGGTTGCAGTAAAAATGCAACACTGTTTTCCAGCTAGGTCGCAGTCTGCAATCCAGTAGCAGATAACATGGCTCCGGCATCTCAGTACAGGCGGCCAAGCTGCATGACCATAGGGCCAGGGTCAGATTAACAATGGAGCGATTGGAGCTACAGTTCCAGGCCTCCACATAACAATAGGCCCATCCTCATGGCAGCATGATGATCACTAGCCACCAGCTGACCATACGGTTGGCCATAAATCCTTACTTTTAAGATTGCATTTCTATCTTTCTTACAAAATTATGCAATTTTTACATATTTAGAGAGACATTGGAGCTGACAGTGCAGGGGATGTACACGCCCACATGGCTTTTGCCACACCCACACAGCACTGATAACATCTCCCCAGTTTCTCTCAATAGGTCCTTGAATATTTTCAGCTCCAGGCCCATGTGGCCCTTAATCCGGCCCTGCATAGGGCTACTTTGTGCGTGAATGCTTGGATTGGTTATGGCGGTGGTGGGTATCTCAATACACATCCTGGCGGCTGCGACATTTGCATATTCTCACACAGCTGCTATGTACACACTTGCAGCTGCCATTGCATTAGCGTACATCTCTGTGTCAGGCCCAGTAGCGGATCTTGCCACGGGCAAGCAGGACTTTTGCCCGGTGCGCCGCCTTCCGGAGGGCGCCGCACCTTGGCAAGATCCACCACTGTGCCCCCTGCAGTGCCCCCCCCCCGCTGTGAAGGGAACCAGAAGTTATGTTATGCGTCTAGTTTCCCTTCGTGGAGAGTACCTTTGCTGTGCAGTGTGCGATTACGTCATAATTGACCTCTAGTGTCTATGCATCCGAGGAGAGGAGCGGCGCCGGCGGAGGTCTGGAATCAGGAGCGGGGATGTCAGTATACTTTTTTCTTTCAGCGGCGCTACAAATGGGGGCGTAACTGACCACGCCCCCGTATTAAGCCACGCCCCTAACATTTTGCCCAGGGCGCCACAAGGGCAAGAACCAGCCCTGGTCAGGCCCTCAGACTCCACAGCCCTGTTTACATGTACGAATACAGAGTTGTAAACTATAGGATTGGATATTTTCCCCCCAAAATACATTTCTGCATTAAGCTGTCCATGCTGTAATACTGCGCTGCCTGTTTCACATCTTGGTTGTTCACTGCACTGTAGCATACTGCAAAATGACTGTGTTTTATTTGTCTTTTTAACTCAGCACATCTGGTACATACTGTGCAGTACCATGCAGGCACACTATGAAGTACAGACTGTTTGTACTGTGTAAATACTGTATATACTATACTGTAAAGCTGTAAATACTTGCAATGTGTGTTGATAGCTTAAAATACTATACTTGGTGCATGAAAATATTATACAAAATGGACTATAGGGTGGTATTAATGCAAATTTTGGTTCAAAAGTTGTATACTTCATATTGTTAGATTTTTCTACATTAGACATACAACAGCTTGTTTTATAAATTCATACAGTATTTTACTTGTTTTCATATTAAACCATATCATTTTGTGTACAGTCATTTTTCCAGAAGCTTCCCCTAAATCAATCACCCTCCAATTTTAGCACTTATCCTCTTTCCTAAAGCTTTGGTTCCTCTCAGTGGCGTATTAACAGATGGGGGCCCATGTGCATTCTGTCTGTGCCCCCTCCTCTCTAGCCAGCAGTGCAAGGGAGTAGACTTTGGTTCCATGCGCAGGTCACCGGGAAAATGGTGAGGTGGCCACAGCGACATTTCCTAGTGATTTGTGCAGCACTACCAATGCAGGACTACAGATTGAAGAACAAGGATGCAGAGTTTGCAGTGTTGGCCTCCCTGGACCCAGGGACTTGAGTACATTGCATACCCTTCACCAATTATAGGTATGCCACTGCTTCCTCTGTAGAATGCTTGTCTCCTGGACTTTGCTAAAACCCATGATATATCTATATAAATCTACTATTATATCCCTTCTCTATAGCAAGCTCTACATGTCCTATAGTCTGTTTTCTGTGATATGGAGGCAGGTTCCTCCACTTCGTGCAGCATAATAAATGGTGTTCTACTTGTAAAATACAGAGGTGGGGCGGCAATGGCCGTAGTGTGCCACAGCCTCTCACACTGTTCTAATACGCAATCTCCCAATTATAGCAAGTATTTAAAATGGAGTAGTGCAAATCTGCCACAACGTCTTCTGCTGTCGGGCTGACCCTTCTCCTTTGTGCACCACCAGCATCAGAAGTTATATTATTTACAATTATTTCCATAAGATGAACATGGTCCTTAAAACACATGTTTGATGCTAATAACCCCTCCTTGCCTCCGTCCATGCCATTAGTACACCTTGATCTGGGGACGGACAAAGCACTTAAATTTAATCTTAGAATAAAATAAATAAGAACCCACAACATGTTTTATTAACACTTCAGGGCAGCTTGCAATAATCTTAACTGATTTACCACAGGGAAAGCATTCATTTTAACAATTAAGACTTTCGCACAGCCATCTGCTCTTGTTCTGACAGAATAAATCATTGTGTTTAAAATTAAATCTGGTTATATTTAACCAGACTGTTGCTGGAAGGCTGAGAGTTCTGTAGTCAAGTGAAGATTGTTTTGTGACTTTGGAACAGGAGTTTTGCTAAGAGCCTATGGGGTCCTCATCTAGAATTAGGGATACATCCAGCTACAAGATGTAGTTTTGGCAGAAAAATGTTAGCCGCAGGCAAAGATGGCACAGTGCATTACCGGGCTCCATAGCAAATCTCAGGTAGGTGAAAGTTGTCCAAAGAAGGTTTCCTAAATACTCCAAAATAAGAGATAACTTAAGTGTGGCTTCTGAAAGAATGTATACATGCTTCACGAAATGATGGTACTATTATTTCTAATGGTGGTTTTGAATCTAGTTTACAAACTGCCACACATCTGATATGGTATTTTATCAGTGACTGGCTGAGTGCCCAGCTGACCAGAGCTTAATTCATTCTTCGTCAAGTTCTCCTTATACCCCTTCCACATCGCACAAATAACACGGTATCGACACGGCATATTGCCGTGTCGAAACGGGTCAGTGTGCGATGTGAAAGCTCCTTTGCTGAAATAGCGGGTCGCCTGACCCGGTAATTCAACCCGGTAAAAAAGAAGGGTTATTACCGGGTTGAATACCGGGTCAGGTGCAGTGTGAATGGGAGCTGTTCCGATGCGACACGGCTCCCATTCACAGCATAGGAAGAGGCGGCGTAGGAGATGAGCTCATCTCCCGGCGCCGCCTCCACCCCCGCCCCTGCTGCTGCTGCGCCCCCCGCTGCTATGGCAACCGACCCGGTATATTGCCGGGTCGGAAAGCCAGCAAAGGAGCGCAAATGCCGAATCCCACCCGGTAAGGACACGTTTCTCTTACCGGGTGGGATCCGGCATTTGCGATCTGAAAGCAGCATTAGGGACAGTTTATGTGGTCTGTGTTTTTTATAATCTCCCATATAGATTGTCTGTCTTCCAAATGGACTTCATCAGACGAAGACAGAATAAAGTTAGACAAGTATTTGTTATGGCCACACTTTTTTTTATTTTAGGGTGTAAAAAATTATTACTTATGGGGTTCCTGTATTTCTTTTTCTATTTCATTATTATTATTATTATTATTAATAATAATAATTATTATTATTATTATTATTATTATTATTATTTCTGAAAGGAGCATGATTTATTTAGTTATGGTCAGGGGCATATTTATGTATTTTCGATCTGGGAAATATTTATTTATTATGGAGGAAAATATGTAGTGACAAATGTGGCATTGTGCCAGCATGCAAGAACTCTCATGGGCTGACAGGACTTGCTGGCACTTGTAGTTCTACACAATGTAGACAAAAGCAACTGGACACTGACAGCAAACAGATCAACAAGATTTTACTGACATCAGTACTTTGTAGGTCCACCATGTGCACTGATTACTGCAGACACCCTTCTTGGCAAACTGTCCACAAGTTCCTAGACAACAGCAGGAGGTATGTTTTGCCATTCCACCTGAAGTACAGTGACCAACTGTGACACTGAAGAAGATCGAGTCGATCTAGAGCCCACCCATCGCTCCAATTAATCCCAGAGGTTCTCAATGAGATTAAGACCTGGACTCTGAGCTGTTTGGTCCATCCGGGTTACTGAATGCTCTGTATTACCAGTCCAGCATTGCCCTGGAAACATGACATCGCACAGCCTACGATGAAAACTTGGGTATCTCCCTTTGGCAAGCCATTTCATTAGCAAATGATCTAATCAGTGCCCCCTACCTGTATTATACCTACACGAACACGTGTCTGCTGCAGGAGCACACCATTTCACTTGTGTAGAGAGGGGGGTATCCAATTACTAAACATCTTAGTGATATTTGGTGGACCCCTTTCTTTGAAAGTAAAGCATTCATAACCTAGAACCAGAAATAACGACACTGAGACTTGAATTTTGGCAGAAAATTGCTAGCTATTTATTTGTCCCTATCCATTAGGAAACCTGTAATAAAAAAATTAATTTAATATGCCGCTCCAGCTGGCATATGGTGGCGGCCCAAAAGAACGGCTCAATTAATCTGAATTAACTTTAAATAACTAACCCTATAAATTTACTAAAACTTACTATAAACCGGTAATAGGTTACAACTCAACCCCCACAGTGACTACCCACCGCTCCTGGGTGCCCTGCCGCTGCCTTCCCGGACGGGTGGTCAAGCGGCCATAAGTCGATGGAGGTGAGTGCACCTAAACCACAACAAACTGTAAAAAACACTACAGTTTTCCCTACAATACAAAACTGCCGTTCTTTTCCGCCAACAGCGAAAGACTCATCCCCAAAGTCTTTCGCACCGCCACCATAAACCTACCCTAACTCCTGCAAAGCGAAACCTAGATCCTCCAGAAAAAACATCATCCCCTCATTGGATAGATGTACTCCATCGCGCCGGAAAAGGTGGCTGTCTCTGAACCGTATCCTCGGGTGGCGAACCACCCTCCCACCGTGGGACAGCACCCACTTTGCCACCGCTCCGTTCACCTTTTTCCGGGCCTCATCAATCTGGCGACCATCCGCCACACCCCTCCAACACAATCTTGGCACCATCATGGAAAAAACCAACACACAATTGGTCCATGCCGCGGTCACACTTGCCAGATCCTGTATCATGGCCCACCGCAGATCCAAGGATGTCCTCTTCCCCAGGTCGTTGCCACCTAGATGGACAACCAAAACCCTAGGGACTCCATGCTTGCTGGCCTGACTCACTAACCTACTCCTCAGCTCACCCCACATCATTCCTCGCCAGCCAAGCCATCTGACACCCTGTGTTCCTAGCAATGCCTGAGACCCTTCCGAGGCCACAAACCTGGCCGCCCAGTAAATGTAAGAGTGGCCAACCACCCAAATGGGCAAATAGTCTCCGAACCATCCTGAAGGGAAAAAGAGGGGTAGAATTGATTACTAAGAGGCTTATTAATTGTTTATACTGAAGGATCTGCCAAAAAAGAAAACTTTAGATCTCGCCATTGCAGCAGTCACGGCCTAGCCGACTGCACCATGTTCCGTTGCCAATTTAAAGCGCAATTAAAGACACAAAGGGGAAGGATCAAATAAAACAAACGAAATAAAAAAGGGGGGGGGGATATAAAATGGGAAACACATGTAATAACTCAGCTGGAGGTGAAACGTAAAGACCTGCTGAGGGACTCTGATTAGACAAAATTAGCCGAATTATAGATTAGAATTCAGTCCGTCAAGTCAGGCAAAAAAATCGCAAATAACTCCAGACCCCCGCTGCCGACTCATGCCAGCAACGGCGAGTAGCTAATCCCTGAGTAGGATAAAAAAGGGGGAACACCAACAGACGCACAACACCATAAAATCACAGAACTGGAACAACGTAATACATTGCCATTTAAACAAAGCCCCAAGCGCAAACCGACCTCTCATGTGACGGGGCGAATATATCGTCTGTAACTTGACGACTTCCATCGCCCCACCGCTTGGATTTCAGTTCTGGAGCAACCCGCCGCAGCAGCCGACGTCGCTGCGCCTATGCGAAAGGAATGGGTACCGAAAGCAGTGGGTGGGAGGCCCAAGCCCGCCAAACAACGACTCAGCATCCAACGAAACTGGTATTTCGTGACTGGCAGCCCATCATAATGCAACAGCCAAGACCCCTCCTTAACGGGTCGCACCACCACATATTGCCTTGCCAGCCAACTGGGCAAACGCTCTCCTCTAGCGCTGGAACCATTGTAACCCAGCGCCCTCTCCCCACTTGATCCGTCTTGGAGCGTCGCAACCTGCACAGCAAGGACCTCTCACCCACTACCACGTCCCCGACCAGCATGCGCGAATCTGCTCTCTTGGAAGGCGCTACCAACTCAGAAACTCGAAAGGCCCCGTGGTAAGCCATTGAGAACGCCAAACTAAACAAAAGCGTCTCAAACCTGGACGACGCGACTCGCCCTACCGCCTCGATGATGGCTGGCAACAAAGCCGCATCGATGGGCCGCCTCCTATCCGGTGGCGACGGCGCAACTCGCGCCCACCCTTTCATTGCCTTCCGCAGAACCTCGCTTTTTGTTACGTCAGGGACGCCTCGCAGCTTGCAGAAAAATGAGATGCCTGCCAAATACCGCGATACCACTGCTCGTGACCTACCGGAGACGTAAAGCTGCCACATAAAAGAAAGCATCAGCCGATGCCTACTCTTACCTTGATGCTGACGCCCTTGGACAAACTCCTCCCATTCACTCCAAGCTTGTTCGTAAGCCTTGAGCGTGGCTGGCGCTACTGACCGCAACGCTAGACCCTCCAGTCCGGCCCGATCACCTGCCAAACCTAACCGGGACAATGAAAACCTTGCTCGTTGGCCTCAGGTGCCAACAACCAACACCTCTCCCACTGTCCTCGCGACAAAGCGTCGACAATCCCATTCTCCAAACCGGGCACATGTTGCGCGCGGAACCACAGGTTCCTATGCAAGCATGTCAAAAGCAATTGCCCTAGCACCCGCATAACCACCAACGACTTTGCCCTCTGGTTATTAATCGCATGCACCACGCCCAGATAATCGCATCTAAACAAAATGCTGCGATTAGCCAGCCGATCGCCCCAGACCTCCAACGCCACCATAATGGGAAAAACTCCAGAAGCAAAAGGTCCTTCGTGAAACCCCCGCGATGCCATTCTGCCGGCCACGAGGCCGCGCACCAAGATCCCTCCAGATGGCAACCGAATCCAGAGGCGCCCGCTGCGTCGGTGAACAGCTGCAACCTAGCGCTGTCCGCCATTGGGGCCTGCCATATACACACCCCGTTGATGTCCTCGAGGAACGAGGCCCATATTGCCAAATCCCTCTTAATCTCTGAGGACAAATGCACGAAATGGTGCGTTCTGGCACACCCCGCAGTCGCCCTTCACAGCTTCCGGCAGTACACACCTAAAAGCGAACTCAAATGAGCCGGAAGGCGCCTGGAGCCTTCTTAGGAACCACCCCCACTGGAGAGATGACCAAGTCATCCCCCGAAGGAACACGCCGCGTTGTTAAACGTGAAACATTTTCCTTTTGTGGTGGCACGCCCCCCTGCGCGGACTGCCGACCTACCTGACTTGGCCAATCCGCCGTCCGCGCCGAACCACTGGGAGGACGACCCTGCGTGGTGCCCGTCCGCCCCCGGCTTCCGGGGCTCCTCCGCCTGTAGCGAAGCCCGGGTGACCTTGAGCCCAACCTCAACGTCCTTGAACCCGAAGTCCATGACCTGCAAACCTTCCTGTTGTTCCCTGAATTCCTTATCGTACCTGCGCCACTCCGATCCCGAAGACGTGCGCTGCATGTCATGTACGAGATGCAGGTACCTAATTATATTCGTGTGCTCTGCCGGCCTGTCCTCCAGGTAAGATGCCGCGAAGACCCAGAACCCGGCCAGGCAATTATCGAAGGTACGGAATGCCTCAGCCCCGATGCCCTTCTTTGCGCCGCCACCTTATACTCTTTCTTCGCGACCTTCGTCAATACGAACACGTCCACGAAGTCGCCCCTCCAAATCTTCTTGCGGCAGCTATCTCGCAGTCCCCGCAGTACAGCAGTATAGACGAATCGCACGACACCGGGCAAATTGCGAGCTTCTTGGCCCTACGCGCTTCCTCGCTAAGCCGCTTGCGCCTGTTCCGCTGCCCTCTTGGCGAATTTAGTTGCCCGCTTCTTTGCCCTAGTTGTGCTACTGACTTCGGACGCCTGTGACGACATTGAAGATGAGGAAGAGGAAGAACTACGCGAACTAGAGCTCGTGGAGGAACCCGAATACCGACTGCACCACCTTACCTGATGCCGCCGACTGCCCCGACATGGAATCTTCCGGCGCGTCCAAATCGTTGCCTTCCTCCTCGAAATCTGCCATCGCCTCATCCCCGAGCTCCCTTGAAAAAGAGGAAGAAGCGGAGGACCCCTCCAGCACTCGCGGCACATGCCGCGGCCTCAGTGCTGGGGGCGTTGCGGCCGTGAGCTCCCCCGCGTCCTGCCCTGGACCCTGTTGTAATTCTGCGGCGACCGTCCCGAGCTCACGGCAGGCGCGTGCCACCCGCTGCGCCGCCATAGCCCGCAGCCCGCCGGAACGAACAGCCGTTCTAGGGGAGGCAGCTGCGGCTAGCGGCCCTAACACCTTCACCGCTGTGGCCAGGGCCGAGCCAGCGCTCCGGAGGGGTCGTGACTGCCCCAAAACGCGGTCCTGGGTCCTTCGCCGGGGCCCGCGTGCGACCACGCACTCGCCGCCCGACATGCGTGTGCCGGGCATCCGACGCACGCTGCCCTTGCGGGAAAGCGGAGGCACCGCTGTCGACGCCCGCACTGCCCTCGCCTCCGAATTTGTCCCCTCTTCCCGTGTATCGGAACTATCCGATGCCGCAGAGGGGGGGGGGGGGGGTGGGACCGCCGCGAGCTCCTGCGGCCACTAACCCATTCCCTGTCCCCCCTCCTCCCCCGCAGGCCGCTAGATTCCGGCCCTGGGGGAGTGATCTGAAAAGACCGGGAACCCCGCGGCGCAGCAGAGCGCGCGCGCACTGCTCCGCTTTCAGTGGACACGGGCTCGCGCACCCGGTGACCTCTTGCTGCCGCACCCCTTCTCCTTGGTATCGCACTGCCCTGCCAGTGATCATAATTGCCCTGTCTCCCCTCTCCCCCGGCTCCCGCCGGACTCCGGCTGCCTGGGAGATAGCAGGGGAGACAGCAGGGCCGGCGGCGCTGCTGCGCACACACGTGCGCGGCTAGCGGCGCCAGAGGCGAGCGTGGGCGCGCGCGCACCTCGGGCGCGCGCCCCACTGCTCTCTGTCACCACAAGGCCTCTTGTCTGGGCTCCTGCATTAAGAGCTCCATTAGCCTAACCTGGTTGATCACTGCCTCTCCCCCTCCCTCCCCGCTCCACACCGTGTTCCGGCTGCGGGGGAGAGGGCTGAGGAGACAAGGAGGAAAGCGGCGCCGCTGCGCGCACACGTGCGGCGCCGCGCGTGGGCGCGCGCGCGTCCCACCGCTTCCGGTCCGTGCTCTCTCAGCCGAAGCGTTTGGGGATGACGCCGTGCGAGGCCCTGCGACAGGCCTCGCTCGGCTGGCCACCGCCCCCCGCCCAGTGTCCTCCCCCCGCCTGGAACCACCAGCCGGCCACGGCAAGGGGGAAGAGCTGGGCATCAAACTCAGTCTCCGGTCCCTGGATGAGCGCCTGGCGCGGCGCGCTCCCGCGGGCACCCGGCACTGGGGCTTCCCCGGCCATGCCCGGAGGCTAGGGCTGCTGCCCGCCCACCTCTGGGCGGCCTGACTCCCTCTCTGATCCTCCTCGTCGGCCGCTCCCGCCAGTCACATCCGGCCCGGCTTCCGCCAGATCCCTCGAGGAGGCCCTAGGAGACGGGACGCCGTCCCCAGGGCCAGCCAGCTCGCCCCCGGAACCAGCCCCCACCGCCCGATGAGCGGTAACGGGCTGGGGTCCCGGCGGACCGTCGTGGGCGAGTGGCAGCCAGAGCACTGATGTGTGACCTAAATGCAGGGAGCTGACAATAGAGATGGCTACTGACTCTCTGTCTCAACACAGTGACTGGAATCATCAGGAAGTGTGAATGATTCGAGTCACTCACTGTTTCATGAGTCGAGACAGCAGCAGCAGCAGCTTCTCTCAGACAGAGGGAGGAAACTCTGTGTCCTGTGTCCTTCAGTCAGTGTGTTCTGCTGTCTTTAGCTGTGATTGGCCAGAGGCTATACCAGGTGACACCCAGTGGGAGGGGGGAGGGAGCAGTCACGACTCACCAGTCAGTGAGTGCTCTGCTGCTGTGCCTGATCCATGTCATGAATCATGATTCATCCTGAGTCTGCCAGTGAGGGAGACAGTTGTACACTGTGTAGACTCAGTGACTCAGTGAATGAATCTGATTCATGCAGCAGGAGGTGGAGCCCCTGTGGTACAGGGCTCTCGGCTCAGTGCTCACTGATCCTGCTCAGTGTGATTGTGGGTGGCAAACTCCCTGGAGGCTAGATAGTGTATAATATAATAAATCCAAGGCCACCTAAAATCATCCAATTAGCAAAGTATGCAAGATAAAAAAAAAAAACGTTTTTATTTGGTTTAGTTACAGAATGAATGATGTGTTTCATGGCTTTCTCTCCTCAGCCAAAAGTAATGTCATATTCTATAACTAGTATGCAATAAGTGGTTATTAATAATATATCAACATAACAGTAAATTTATGTTAACATATTATTAACAATCAGGGCATAAGCAGCTGCCTCCCCCAGATACACTGTACAATCACTGCAGCTGAATAACTCCATGAGTCCAGCACTGATCCTCCAGCACTGGCAACTCACTGATTCATGTGCAGTCTCTGCAACACATTCCACTACAGATGAGTCATGACTTTTACAATTACTTTTACCAATTACTTTTGTCTACATCTTGTATAAGTACTTAGACCACATTACCCTTATGCCCAAGAGCCAGAGGTACCCACAGGGGTCAGTGTTACTTAGCATTTGGCACAATACCTTGGGTGCGGTGTGCTAATTTTGTCAGAGATGTCAGCTCTGCTAATGAGGACTATTGTGTCAATGTATGATATAAGACAAGTGTTACTAGTTCATAAAAAGGAGATACTGTACAGGAGTAGAGTAACAACACGTTAATGATAACTCTCATAAAATGCATTGGTTATCTATATATTTATACAATAAATTATCTATGTTTTACGACTATGTGGTTGCTAAATACATTTAATTTCACCCACATTACAAAAAGCGGTGTGGTAAGTGACGTCAAGAGGCCTGTGCCTGGCAGATAAGTCCCAGAGGGAGGCCTGTTGGGTATGTCACACAGCACAGGAATGCTGAATCTGCCTGCTAGAGGACTAAGTGTAAACAAAGCGCGCCGGGAGCTTCTCAGGCAGTCACAGACAGCTATCTGCATGCACGTAAAGCATGTCCCTGTAAACGTTTTAGGATGTTACACATGAAAATTTCAGTGGTTGATTTTGCTGTATTATATATAAAGTGTGTGAAATATCTGCATTTTCTGACCTAATTCTCAATGAACCAGATGTAATGCTGAATGTGACGGTAAATATTGTCACTCTATGACCAATGGACCCGAGAGCCTGATCAGTCTGTAAGAAGTGATTGATAAATTATCCTATAAATGCTCTGAAGGCTATTGCAGACAGAGTAGCCCACAATACAGTAGGGTGTAGTAGGGTATGCCGGCGATCGGGCTCCCGGCAACCAGCATACCGGCGCCGGAAGCCCGACCGCCGGCATACCGACAGCGTGGCGAGCGCAAATGAGCCCCTTGCATGCTTGCTGCGCTCGCCACGCTGCGGGTACGGTGGCGCGCTAAGCGCGACACGCTATTTAATCTCCCTCCAGGGGGGTTGTGGACCCCCAAGAGGGAGAAAAAGTGTCGGTATGCCGGCTGTCGGGATTCCGGCGCCGGTATACTGTGCGCCGGGATCACGACAGCCGGCAACCTGAAGACCACCCCACAATACTGCTACACTGACAGTAAGGTGGAATACAACAGCTAGTAGTCTCAGATAGGATGTTATAAATACCTACTGCTCCATATAATATGTTATACAATGCTAGAATATAGCGCTGTTCAAAGAAACTCTTTGCACAAACCCCAACGAACACAAATGCACATGTAAGATCAATTATAGTTACTGTAATGTATATATGTGTCTAAATATACATTTTGAACTGAAGGAAAAATCATACTTGCACACTTATCCTGTCTGAGAGATCCTGGAGAAGAGGTTGTGATGGGAGGTGCAGGGACATGGCACAGCAAATCAAATCATCACATCCCAGCACTCATATCAACTGACCACTCACCAGTTAGCTTGTATTATCTGTAACTGGTTATTGCAGGTTTGACAATGAAAGTAAATGTCTGATTGGTTGCTATGGGGTATATTCAATTGAGGTCGGATCCATTCCGACATGCATTTGTCGGAATGGATCCGACAAGGGCTATTCAATGTCATCTCAATTCGACTTTAAAAAAGTCGAACTGAGATGAGGGACAGTAGATGGGGGACAGCCGCGGGCAGACGGGGGACAGCAGCACTGCAGGAGGATGTGCCACACTTGCTGGAGCCGGGTGGACGCTGCCGTGAGCGGCGGCTGTGCCACATCCTCCTGCAGCGCTGTGCTGTAGCGCTGCTGTCCCCCGTCTGCCCGCGGCTCTCCCCCGTCTGCCCGCAGCTCTGAGATAGTCAGAAACGGGGCCAAAACCTGTCAAATTTGGCCCCGTTTCCCTCAGAAGCAAGTGAATCGGCAGCTATACCACCGATTCACGTACTATTCAACAAGTCGAATTCCCCGACTTGTCGAATAAAAAAGCTGGGAACTGAATAGGTCAAAACCCCTTCCGACCTGAAAAAGTAAAAAACTGCCGTCTTTTCGACAAGACGGCAGTTTCGACCTTAATTGAATATACCCCAATGGCTTAAATGCAGATTTGCATCTTTGAGCAGTGCTCATAAGTCTCCCTCAGAGTAGTGTAGGGTTTCTCTCTGTTACCTTCTTCTTTTCCCTTGCAGTATTTGCCCATTCCCCATGTAATGCCAATTAGTGGGCGTAAGCTGGTGCTAGCGAACAGGCAGTCACATTGAAGACTGACCTGTAGTCTACATTTTTAACTCCCACTTTTACAGTCCTAATAAGAGGAATACTTTTTATTATACATCCACTTGCCAGCAGGTGGACTTATTTCTTTGCATCTGATGATTTTTGCTGTAACCTTACATACAGTAATATGATGTACGTGTGATGGAGAAGATTGATTTAAACTCTTGTGGTTGAAAACATAAATGACATTACCATGAATTACATTACCATACAGAAGTAAATTGCCAATGCAACCTTCGACAGATTGTACACATAAAAACAGAACACTATCACTGGATACAACCATAGGGCCTGATATATGGACCTAATTCAGACCTGATCGCGTGCTAGGGTTTTTTTGCACCGCTGCGAGCAGATAGTCGCCACCCATAGGGGAGTGGATTTTTTCTTTGCAAGTGTGTGAACGCATGTGCAGCCGAGCGGTACAAAAAAGCTTTGTGCAGTTTCTGAGTAGCCCAAGACTTACTCAGCCGCTGCGATCCGGGGCCGTAATTTACGACAGACACCCCCCCTGCAAACACTTGGACACGCCTGCGTTTTCCCAAACACTCCCAGAAAATGGTCAGTTGACACCCATAAACTCTTTCTTCCTGTCAATCTCCTTGCGATCGGCTGTGCGAATGGATTCTTCGTACAATCCATCGCCCAGCAACGATCCACTTTGTACCCGTACGACGTGCCTGCGTATTGCGGTGCATACGCATGCGCAGTTCTGACCTGATCGCAGCGCAGCAAAAAATCCTAGTGTCCGAAGAGGTCTGAATGACCCCCCATGTTTGTAAAGCAAAACCCCACCCACTTACCCGCAGCCTAACCTTAACTCTCCCTTGTGGTGGCTAACCCTAACCCCCCTCTCCCCACAACCTAAACCTAACCCCACGCCCCGCAGCCTAACCCTAACTCTCCCCTGTGGTGCCTAACCCTAACCCCCCCTCCCCGCAGCCTACACCTAAACCCACAGCCTAAACCTATCCTCCCCTCACCACGGCTTACCTCTCAGCAGTCCTGACCGGATCCAGTTACATCTGCCTATAATTGCCAACTTTATGGCTGCCCTCTGTGGGAGGGGGCAGCCAGGTCAGCACATTGGTGGGCGTGGCTTGGCATTGGGGGCGTGATATGGCACAAAAGGCTTTGGGTGAGGGTGTGGCTACATGTTTGCGTCATTGCAGCTACGCCCCACATGTAAAATGCAGAGATTACTGGCATTGTACATTGGGGAGCATGGCTTCGATTATGCAATTCAGCACAAATGACGTCATCTGCCACCTGGTCCCCCACTTTACTTGGTGGCGGAGGAGTGGCCACTTCCGGAGACTTGCCTACTTTACTGGGGGGAGCTTGATGCGCCACCTGATTTTCGGGAGCCTCCCTGCAGTTCAGGTAAAGTAGGCAAATCTACATCTGCCCCACCTGCAGTGCAGTGCAACATGGTTCTGCCCAGATGCTTGCTTTTTTACTTTACTTACAAACATGAATCAGACCCATAGTTAGCAACTCTCCCTAATTAGCAGTGACTTTAAGATTAAAAAAAATCCTGACAAAAAAACTCCACAAAAAAAAACATTCTCCCCCCCCCCCCCCCCCCCCCCACAAATTGAATGCAAATCTCATTCTCATTCCCTGGGCCTTGATAGGTTAATATTTATTGAAGAAGAGGATAAAAGTACAGTACAGATTTACCAAGCTTGTCATGATGGGGACTGCAGCTGACACATGACGTGCTTAGATGTAGTTTCCCTGGAAACTATTTAAAAATGTTGGCAGATATACTCACATGGACACATCTGGTTGTTTGGCAGTTGTTGAACAACCAAGCTCTTGAATGTTGGCCACACATGACCAGACCAAACACTTTGTTTATAGTTTGTTGTAAAACCTGGATGAAGGTTTCACTTCTTGTTTAGTATTTCCAGTAATGAGGGCTATTTAGACCGCCACAGGTCTGTTGTGTGGTAGAGGTATTAGTATCTTACAATGTTTCTGATTTACATACATTCAGATGTCGTTGTAGCATTTATCCAGAATTTTTAAACAGTGTTTCCATAGATACTGCACAACCTCGTTAAGTTTGTGTACCATGCTATGGACTGGATCCAATTGAAGATTTAACTTAAAATATCAGTAAACAAATGCTTGTATGTTCCTCTGAAAACTAAACTGAAGACACTTGTGAAAATATAGGCATAACAGATGGCACATAATGTTCAGTTAGGAGGTGACAATTATGGGCAGCCGGTAAGTTTATGATTTGTTTGAGGATTAGAAACATAAATATATTATTAAATAAGCGGTTTATTAAAACCTTAATATAGAATAAACCATTCACAAAAAATAGAGAAAAGAAATGAAGAAAGTGTAATAACCATACTACTCACATGCTAGTGGCCGCCGGAGCGCAAAACACTTCAATTCCCCCCATAAAGGTGAGGAGCAGCGTTACCCTTTTATTATATAGGATAGTCCTGCAAATGTCTTTATTGATTAAACCCATTTGTGAAAGACCATTTAACTAAACAATATCAAATATACCTAACCATATAGTAACTGCAGACCACCTTACTCTGAATTTGCACTAGTAATTGTGTCTGGAGAATTTCATATCACACTTAGGGGACTATTAATGTAGTTAATGGAATTTTTCAGCTCGCTACCCCAGGTGGCCAGCTGAAATGCGTGTAATGGGTCTTTTTATGCTCGTGCCCATTAGTTTAGTCAGGTTTAGGTTGCTTTGTGTGCCAAAATCAGCGCGATAAGTGGGGACAATTGAATATCGCCCAGCGATCTCCTGTGACTTTAGACAGGAGATCGGACACGATAAAACAATTGAATTCCCCGCTATGAGTTAAAACCTGTTAACAATTAACTTACCAGGTGTTACTAACCTTTTTCACACCCAGTAAATTATCGGGGCTAATTGAATGTCCCCTTAACCTTAACTGACGATTTTTCCCTTCAAAAGCGTTAACAACATTGTTTTGTAAAATGTATTTTACTTAATAAAGTTGAAAAAGTATTTTTTTAAATATTCAAACATTATATTATGCACATCTGCAGAACGGAACTCCTTGTCAAAAACGGGGGGACAGGGTGGGACGGCGCAGTTGCATGAAATCTGACCATGCCAGTTAAGTGGTTAGGTGCATAGGTATCAAAGCTTAGAGAGAAATAAAGTACAAGTCATTCAGCTCCTAACTGCCATGTTACAGGCTGTGTTTGAAAAATGTTAGCAGCTGAGTGGGTAGTACCTTATCTCTTTGATACATAAGCCCCTCAGTTCTCTATTTTCAGCATGTGAGATAGCCAATTAACTTAAAAATTCTGCATTCATGGTGCCACACCAATATAGGCTAGTAGTCACCAGAGGTGTAGCTTGGCGCCATGGTGCCCGAAGCAAGGGTATGTTTTGGCACCCCCTTCCCCTGTACTGAATTGAGGGCCTAGCCAACATGTGGTGGCATGTTACATTTGAAAATAACCAATATTTAAAAATCATAAATTGCTAACAGGGCCGGGTCTAGACCTTGTGGAGTTCAGGGAAAATGTTTCCTATGGGTGTCCCCTATGTTTAAAATAGGGTCAGTGCGTGCTGAAGGCTTGCAACAACAATATAGGGGCATATCAGTTTGGATGGTGTAATGGTTAGTATTACTGCCTCACAGCACTGAGGTCATGAGTTCGATTCCCACCATGGCCCTAACTGTGTGGAGTTTGTATATTCTTCCTGTGCTTGTGTGGGTTTCCTCCGGGTACTCCGGTTTCCTCCCACAACACAAAAATATACTGGTAGGTTAACTGGCTACCAACAAAAATTAACCCTGTTGTGTGTACTCCCATGGAGCAGGAACTGATGTGAATGGTTAAATATTGTCTGTAGAAGTGCTGCGGAATATGTGTGCGCTATATAAATAACTGGTAATAATTAAGAAATAATGTATTAATTGGGGAGGTGCGTGGACACAGAATAGTACAAATTCACATTACACCACACAGTAGAGTCCATTATTCACATTACACCACAAAGTTGTACCCCTTATCCCACACAGTAAGGCCCCTTATACACATTACACCATGGTAGAGCCACTATTGGAAGTAACTGTATTTACTTGTTTCATTCAAATAAATTATATACACTATATATGCCCCGACTGACCTGACCTCACAACCCCCCAGTTCCTCAATAAAAATAAAGCCCCAAATGTAACCCCCAAGACCTGATAAACCCCCCTATCTCTGAATGAAAATAATTCCCCAAAACTAACCCCTCAGATTTGATAATCTCCCAATGCCTCAATGAAAATAATGCCCCAAAAACGTGACCCCCCACAGACCTGAAACCCCCCAAACGCTCAACGAAAAAAATGCACCTAAATCCCCCCCCCCCCCCCGATATGATAATCCCCCAATGCCTAAATGAAAATAATGTCCTAGAACTGCCATCCCAGACTTGATAATCCCACTATATTTCAATGAAAATAATGTCCCTAAATTGCCTGAGGGGCAGAGAGAGCTGTGCCACAGCAGCCTGAGGGGCAGAGAGAAATGTGCCACAGCAGCCTAGGGGGCAGAGAGAGCTGCACCACAATATCTTGAGTGGCAGAGAGAAGCCTGAGGGGCTGGAAGAGGTACTGTAGTAGCCTGAGGGGCAGGAAGAGGTGCTGCAGTAGCCTGAAGGTGCAAACACATGGTGAGATTCAGGCTAAGCCTGATTCTCACTATGCGACAGGGGCTAGGCCGGCATCGCAAGCACATAATGACTGTGCTTGCGATACTGACTATATGTGCGATTTTGGCTAAGTGTAAATTTTGACTATCTCTTCTATAGAGAGAGTCAAAATTGTCTTGCCTGCACAGTCTATCTAGGCTTGCGATGCCGACCGTGCGGGACCGCGCATCGGCATCGAATCGGGATTGCAAGGTGACTTTCACCTTGCGATCTGCACTAACTTTTCTTACAATTTTGACTATATAGTCAAAATCGTAAGAAAATATCTCACCGTGTGTACACACCATGAGAGACAGCGTGAGGTGCTGCAGCTTCTAATGCAGAGAGAGGTGCTGCAGCAGCAGCTGGGGCAGAGAGATGTGCTGCAGCATCAATGTAGAGAGAAGTACTGCAGCAGCTGGGCAGTGATAGGTGCTATAAAGCAGCTGGGGCAGAGAGAGGTTCTGCAGAGAGAGCTGCTGTAGCAAGACTGAAGTAGAGATGTGCTGCAGCTTCCAGGAAAGAGAGAGTTGCTGCAGCAGCAGCAGCAGCAGGGGCAGAGAGTGGTATTGCAGGATTGAAGTAACCTTGCTAAACAGCTACAAGCAGACAGTGAGAAATACAAAGAGGATAGGCAGAGCTCTGGCATGTGGCAGCTGTCAATGTCTCCTGCTATCGCCTCTGGCATGCCCTGTCCCCTACCTAGTCTCTGAGTCTGAATCAGTGTGCGCCCCCTTCTGCTTCTCCTCCTTCTGCTCTGCGGCTGCCAGTACAGTGGCCCACGGGAAGGTAAGTAAGTCTAGGGACTGGCACATATTTCATAATGCCATTTTATTAGAACATTTTTATTTATTTTTGCGGAGAAATCATTCTTTGCTGGTACTACTGTGCATGTATTCCTATAACATGAAAACACAGTAGTTTCCTTTCAGATATTTCTGCTGCTTGCGGTCATGGACAGTACAGATTTTATCTCAGGTCTTGTACTGTAATAGGCCTCTCTCCCCTGGAGTAATCATATCCTTCCTGGCTCCTGTACAGAGCAGTGCAGACAAAGGATGATCCCCTGTTTTATACATAAAACTACGCAGTTCCTCCACAATACAAAACCTAGATATGTCATTTTGAAAATACTATGCCCCATACAATATTAATTTATACTATATTACTCACAGATATACTAACACCTACACTTTTTTAAGTACTACTTTCATCTAACAATAAAAGCACAATACAGAAATAAAACAAATAAAACAAAGTGCAGTATATGTGCTAGACAGAGCTAGACAAATCATGCATACATTAAAAATTATTTGCAAATGTATTAAAACTTGACTATTAATAAGAGGCGTCAATCACCTCTCAAACACCTGGGGCGGCTGGCCGAAAAATGGGCGTGGCTTCATGGGGCGGGGGTGTGGCTTCACGGGGCGACGGTGTGGCTTTGCGTCTCTACCGTTTTTGACACATCGGGGGTCCGGGAGATGCGGCCTGGCCCTAGGGACTGGAATTTCCTCAGTGCCAGCTTCAACATGGTGACAGGAGCCGGGTTGCTGCACGTAATATATTACAGTGCAGCACCCGGCTCCTGTCACTGAGCAGGAGGCAGCACTTTGGTGTCACCCCTCGGCGGGTAACACTTGGGTGCGGGCCGCACCCCCCGCACCCCCCTTCTGACGCCACTATTAGTTGTTAGCACACAATAGTTAAAAAAAAGCCTCACACAAAACTGACTGTTGGCCTATTGTATTATAATACTGTATGCAATGCTTTTTTGTGCTTGTACTCAGGTATACTCCATACTAGCATCTGCTTGTGGTCTCATTCAACATTTTTATAACTAGTTCCAGGAACAGGAAGACGTGAAAGTGAAATTACTGGGTGAAGCAGTCCTACCCGGTAATTTCACAAAAAACGCCTTTCTGTGTGAAAGGGTCAACCCGGGCTGAAATTCCTGGGACTTCGACCAAGGAATTTACCAGGGTGAGAGACACGGGAATTTACCAGGGACGTGCAGCCAGGGACGTGAAGTGCCTCCCCTGTCATTAATGATTAAGATAATACAAAGAAGATGCATATGACACATATTCTGTGTCATATGTATCTTCTTAATATTATTCTTTGCATTGCTCCCCTCTGTATGTGTTTGGGAGGCACCGATCGTGGTGCCTCCCGTTGTCACTGGGGAAAGTATGGGGAGCGGGGGGCGGGCACGGGCGGGGACTAGCCATGGGCTGTAAAAGCCCATTGAAAATATATGGGAAAGCGGCACCATTAGTGGTGCCGCTTTCCTACAGGGACGTGCTTTCAACCTATGAAAGCACGTCCCTGTCAGTGAGGCCACAGTGATTGGCCAGCGGATCCGTCACTGGATCCGCTGTCAATCACTGTGTCGGCGACGCTGGCGGAGGAGGTGCGGGCGGCTGGATGCGGCGATGGTGCGGGCGGCGGGATGCGGCGGTGGTGCGGGAGGCGGCGGTGCGGGTGGCGGGTTGCGGCGGCGGTGGAAATTTACCTTTACCCTGCAGAGTTTGGCAGCGGAGCGGTTCCAGTTTAAAAAATGGCGCCTCAGCGTCATTTTTGAAATTCAAGATGGCCGCCGCGAGCCAATCACGGCTCGCCGCGTCATCGCCCCGCCCCCTCCGGCTGACTTATATAAGTCAGCGCGAGGCGGAGGAGAGTCAGTCCGACGGCGGAGGAGGAGCAGTGAAGAGCTCCTGAAGAGAGAAGACGCCGGAAGTCCTGGCTGGGCGGCGGCTATGCAAAAGAGCTTAGCAGCCGCCGCCCCCCAGGTGAAGACGCCGGAAGCCCTGGGAAGGCGGCGGCCACGCAAAAGAGCTTAAAGGCCGCCGCCCCCAGGTGAAGACCCAGTTTAATAAAGCTTATTTTCAAGACGTGTGGTGTTTTATTTTAATATTTTCTTTACAGGTGGACTACAGGTGCCAGCGGGCCCTTTATGTCCGGGCATGCTGGCACTTGTGGTTCTCCAAGTGCCAGCATGCTGGGGCAGGCTTGCTGGGACCTGTAGGCTACCTGTAAAGAACAATATTACTATTCTTTGCAGGTGGACTACAGGTGCCAGCAGGCCCTTTATGTCCGGGTATGCTGGCACTTGTGGTTCTCCAAGTGCCAGCATGCTGGGGCAGGCTTGCTGGGACCTGTAGGCCACCTGTAAAGAACAATATTAACACACAATGAACCCCGCACCCACCGCCACCAGGGGTGCGGGGCATAGCACTAGGCTATCAGCCCAGTGCTGGTTATTGCTCGGGAGGGGGGGCCCCATTTTTATTTTTTGGGGTTCCCACTTTCCGAGGAATTCCAACCCTGGGCTGACTGGCTGGGGGGGCAGATTAATGTTATGGCAGGGGGACACCACACTGAGTGTCTCCCCTGCTATGGCATTACTCTCGCTGGCTGGTTCTGCCTAGTGCTGGTTTTACTGATGTGTTGGGGGACCACACTTTTTTTTTTTCGGGGGGGGGGGGGGGGGGGGGGGCGGCTTGTTAGCTGCCAGTGCCTCCCCAACCAGTGACCTCACCGCACGTCACTGGAATTTACCAGGGTAAGAGACACGGGAATTTACTAGGGTAAGAGACCCAGGAATTTACCAGGGTAAGAGACCCGGGAATTTACCAGGGTAAGAGACGCGGGAAATTACCAGGGTGAGAGACACGGGAATTTACCAGGGTAAGAGACCCGGGAATTTACCAGGGTAAGAGACACGGGAATTTACCAGGGTAAGAGACCCGGGAATTTACCAGGGTAAGAGACCCGGGAATTTACCAGGGTAAGAGACACGGGAATTTACCAGGGTAAGAGACACGGGAATTTAAACCCGGGTTGACCCTTTCACACCGACAAAATACCCGTGTTGATCCGCAAATTACTGGGTTGAAACCTGGTAATTTGCTTCTCTGTGTGAAAGGGGGGGTCAGACAAAACCCGGCACACGACCTGGAACTGAAATGCCGGGGTAATTGCCAGGTTTTCTGCCTGAAAGTGGTATTAATAAATGAATCAAATAAATTTTTGCGTGCTTATCCAATCTGTGGAAGCAGCTATACATTTTGTAACTTGTAACTTAAGGTGAGTAATGGCCCCTATTAGCATAGCAGAAAACAAAGCATTGAAAATATGGAAAACCAGCAATTAAACTGTATGCTCAGGGGTGGGTGTAAAGAGCTGTGGCGGGCCCAGTCACTTCTCAGGGAGCGTGACCCCCCCCCCCCCCCCCCCCCCACGTGAATAAATTTTTTTTTTAGCATCGCAAAACGGTGCTCAGCGCAGAACAGGTGGGCGCCATTGTGCCCCTCAGCCAAGGGCAAATCTAGAAGGGGCGCAATCAGTATGATCACTAACCCCCCTACCTCCCAAACAGGCAGAATGGACTTTGCAGCAGCCTCCCTGCACCCACCACAGCCCAGCCAGTACATGGCAGTATGTGCTGGCTGGGGAAAAAATCTGTAGCTGACAGGTAAGGGGGGCGAAGCATCACCATTCAACATTTATGTTTAACACTTATATCCCTCTGCGTTTCTTTATTTATGTAACATTTTCACACATCTATTTTTCACTTTTTGCATACACTTCTAAAACTGAGCAGCTATTCTCACTTACTTAACACTCTGATACTTCACTGCTATCTTTTATTTGTGTGGTGCTCTGGGGTGATTTAGGGGTGCCCTGCACCCTGGAGGGGAACTCCTATAATGTTAGGAACCTACCCGATGAGGTTACCTTGACGATTGGTGGGTAGGCTCATAGTATTGGCCAATTTTATGCCAAAAACCTCTTATATGATGTATAATTATAAATGTATTATAATTGTAATGGTTGTATGGTGCACCTGTTCTCTTGTTGATATCCGGTCTCTAGGTCGACAAGACTTAGGTCGACAGTGTCTAGGTCAACCACTATTGGTCAACAGTAACTAGGTCGACAGTGTTTCTAGGTCGACAGGGTCTCTAGGTCAACATGTTCTATGTCAACAGGTCAAAAGGTCAACATGAGTTTTTCACATTTTTCTCTTTTTAGGAACTTTTTCATACTTTAAGATCCACGTGGACTACGATTGGGAATGGTAACTTCACCCGAAGCATGGCGAGCGAAGCGAGCCATGCAAGGGGACACAGTGCACTAAATGGGGTTCCCAGTCACTGTACAGCGAAAACGTCACCAATTTTTTTTATACATCACGTCGACCTTTTGACTTGTCGACCTAGAGACCCTTTTGACCTGGTTACTGTCGACCAATAGTGGTCGACCTATACACTGTCGACCTAAGTGTGGTCGACTCTGCATACCACACCCCTCTTGTTTCTATGTTGTATTAACACGAGCTAGTAAGTAGGTTTAGGCAGCCCCTATATTAGTAAAAGTCTCAAATGTGACTGCTGCGGCTAATGGGCGTCTGATCAGAGCAACAATTGAATTGCTCTGATAGACACCCATTACTATAGACAGACAGACAACATTTATGCCCATTTGAGTCCAATTCTAACTCCTATATGTGCAGTGTGAACCTGTAACCCATTTCACACTAAAATCCCAGGTCACTGAACACGGATTTCAAGCCGTGTCACATCGGCTTGAAACCCGTTCACACTGAAGGCTGGATTTGGGTTGTTGCTGGGACTTCTCCTCAGCTGGCGCTTCATTTCCAACTCCATAGGGTGTTAACAGGACCTGGGTCAGATGTCATGGGTTACCCGTTCACACTGGTCTGTAACCTGGGTTCTTCCTGAGTCCAACCCTGCTTGCTACTTGGGTTGGATTCCAAGGTCACTGGACCCGGGTAATTTTCGGGGACCTTTTCACACATAGCCGCGATCCATGTTTTCTGGCAGTATATGCTACCATGGGGAGTATCCAATTACCCGCACTAGTTCCACGGGTGCGGAAAACACCAATTTTTTTTACACCTGTTTTTCACACGAAAATGCATGTATTTTCACGGTACTTACCGCGGGTCTAGGGGGCACTTATCGCAGATTATGCGTCGAAAGTGCCAGCATCGGCAATAAGCTCCGGCTCATCGGGGCTAATTGGATAGCCCCTGGTGAACCAATTAGCCGCGATAAATTAACGCAGCTAACTGGAAACCCCCCTAAATAAGAAAACACAGGATCTGCAATAAAAAAAACTTTTTTTTTTGTCTGCAGCTCCCCTTCGCAAGATACTGTAGCTTGAAATGACGTGTGCCTCAGCTTTCCTGAATTCAGTCTCAAGTGTTACAATGAGCGATTACTTGATAGCGCCCTGTTTACACTCAACAATAAACTACTTCCAGTGCACAAGTGCAAATTTCCGTCTCATGTTTTGTGCCTAGTAATAGTTTAGGCTTTAACACATCATATGAGAGACCACTTATGAAGTCTCAAAAGCCTCTGTAACAAAACCTTTACTTGAGGTCAAAATGCACGACATGTTCATTGCCTTAATAATTGCTTAGCAGTGGGAGCTTTTTATAAAATATTTGATTTATGATTTACATTTATTTATTTAGACATTACCATTTCTCTGTATTACATTGTTTATATGTATAATGCTTGCACGGTGTTGCAGACACTTTGTGGTGTCTCAAAAACATAAGATAATAATAATACTCCTGTTTTCTTAACACCAAAAGAACACATTTGTAAAATTGCTACTTTCAGGAGACTGAAACTTTCTAAGGAAGTGACCTATACTGTTTTTCCTGTGTAGAACTGTTCATTTAACCATGTACAGCCTCTGTGCAAGTCATACAACAGGTAGAGAAACATCAATAGTCAGACAGGGTGGTATATATACTATCACTAAGCAGTGTGTTTTTGAAGCCATCTATTGTCAGCTGGATTTAAAATGGCAATAATCCAAAATTAAAAAGTAGGCATGTTTTGCATATAATATTATTGCCGTTTTAAATCCTGCGGGCAAAACCTCTGCCAATCTGTGTCATAAAAGTTAAATATAACCTATGATGTTCTCTTACGCAGTTCTATATTAATTGCAACCAACAAAATGCAAAGTGAATGAACAGAAGGGTATGGGTGATCAGCGGTGGGGATCCCGGCGGTCAGCATACCAACACCAGGATACCAGCTTCCAGAATGCCGGCAGGGGGTCGAGCGCAACTAAGCCCCTTGCGGGCCCTGAGGGCTGATGCAGCATCGGATCACCATCATAGGCGTGCGCAGGGGGGGGTGCCTGGTGCGCACAGGCACCCCCTAATGTCTGGCACCCCGATCTCAAATGCCTGATGCAGCGATCGCTGAGCAGGCTGATTACTGTCCCCTCTGCGCTGCACCCTGTCAGGATTGCATTACTGACCAGACGCCTGGGTTAATCAAGGGTGCCACTGCCGCCGGCTTTCAAACTCCTGGCTCCACCTCAATGTACAAAAACAGCATGATGTCATGCTGCTCGCACGCCCACCCGCCACACGCCCACCTCTTTCCTTCTATGCTATGCCAACGCCAGCCACTGATGAGGATCAGCATGCAGCCAGCGTTCCTCTTAGGAAGACAAATTCAATACTGGCAGGCGGCCGGCAGCAGCATTGACACGTCACTCGTTTTTCCAGCAGCAGCAGTACTAGTCTGCGACTGTCAGTGAGTGACTGACTTGTAAGTAAGCTGCTGCAGCTTGCAGGGGAAAGAGAGGGGGAGCCAGACCAGGCTGAGGAGGAGCAGTGTAATTGCAGTGAGTGCCATCAGGGGTGTTTGTTTGGTGCACACCACAACATCTGACAATGTATCTGGATTATTAGGATTGGTACAAGGGTGGATATTTTATATTGCGTTGACCATCAATAGATGGTACTAGACATGCCCAAAAGGTGGTGCTAGACACACCCCTCCAATGGTGCACCCCCTAATAAAATGTGCTGCGCACGCCTATGATCACCATCATGACCATTGGTCGCGATGTTTGCAGCATGAGCCACCTGAGTAAACATAAGGCTACTCAGATTGGCTGCCTAATCTGCACTGCCAAGGCCAGTAAATCTGAGATGGAAGACCCAGTCACTTGCCTTGGCATTCCATGGAAATAGGAATGAAACACCCCCTCTTTCGGTAAACGCTGCCCAGCGCCGCTCCTGATTGGATACAATCTGCCATCAGACTGTTGCTCAGGGAATCTGTCGCAGAACCCATCTGCACACCCACAGGCTCACCATCGGAGATGTACGCAAACTATCGGGTTTTCCATAAAACTATGAATGGTTATCACCAGGGTATTACAAAAAGACAGTAGGCCTGATTCAAAGAAGGACGCTAATTTCGCTAATGCTGCGTCTTTGTACACAGTACAGAGCAAAAATATGCCCAAGCTGCAGTAGGTGTATTAAGTAAAAAGACTGCCACCACAGGTTCCTGTCAACTGCTGCTGCGGATCACTCTGTGTGAACATCAGTCATCTGAGTAACCCTCAGGTTATGCAGGATGGTCAGTGTTTTCACTCTGCCAGGGCCAGTGAAGCTACCTCGGAAGATGCAGACACTGGTCTCGGCATCCCTTGATAGTGCCCAATTCTTCTGGAATGCTGAACCGTCCACACCCCCAAACAGCCGAAGCATGTCAATCATGGTGCGCCTTAGGGGAACTGCAAGTGATCTTGCAGAACGATATCTGCGCATGCGCAGAACTCACACCATCCGAGATGTATGTAAACCATCTGGGATTTCTGTACATCTCTGAATTAGTAAACCTAGTGTGTTATAGTGTGGTAGATATTTTAGACTTTAATCTCCAATGGGGCAGTTACTGATGTGGATGATTAAGTATTCTCTATACTATATAAATAGAGAGCAATTCATTTATGTAACTAGTATTCTCAGCTGCAGCAAATGCCAGTAACTATCCTAAGCTGGAGTCAGTTTATTTTTAAAACTTACTCTGCCCCTAAAAAATGTAATCCTGATTTGCTGTGTACTGTCCTTGTCATATGTGACCAGCCACACATGACCACAGGGCAGTATTACATATCACCTGCTGCACAGAGAGCAACCATAACATTAACACATTAACAGATTGAAGTGCAGACAGTCCTGTGAGGGGTGGGGGCTTTACCCAAAAGATTGTGTATGTTACCTGGGTAGCATAACGGAATATCAATGCCTACATTTGCACACATTCTTAATTGCATTCCCATTTTTTCCTCCTAAATTACAGATAGAAAAACTTTTTTGGCAAATAAAAAAACTGTGTTTTACATGTGGTCTGACTGGGAGGTTAGCAGCTTAGTGGCTGGAATAACGTGTTACCACACCTACACACTGGCCCTTTTTCCATTTCCACATCTAATGACACCACCCTGTTTTCAAGTATTCACAGACGGACAGCTGAGCCTGCGTATGTAATTGCAGAATAAATACCCAACTTTCTGTCCACGGTCCTGTCTGATATTTATCACCTAGCATGGGATAATAGTTGTCATGTTTATACATTTAAGCAACATATTGTCAGTGTCAGTTATTCATACTTTTGGGGAAGTTGGGGAGGTGAGCATAAAGTGAAGGTACAGAGACACTGGGAAGATGTGGTTTATATTAATCAGGTATTAGACTAATTACACATCACAATCCAGTGTGCAATTTCTCATTAAACTCATGTACAAGGGAGTATATTTATAGTTTCTTCATTTTATTCTGCACGCCCTCCAGAGATAACACATTATTGTATCACTTTTCATATAAGGCCATGGGGGGTCATTCCGAGTTGATCGTAGCTGTGCTAAATTTAGCACAGCTACGATCATCTTCCCCGCATGTCAATCCGCAACCCCCCCCCCCCGCACAAATACAAAAGCATCGCACAGCGGCAGCTCCTGCAGCTGGCCGGGAGTTAATTGTCGCTGCCACTGGCCGCAGCGGCTGCGTGAGACGTCACACCCCCCCCAACGGTAAGGCCACGACTGCGTTGGCCGGACCGCCCCCCCTAAACAGCGACCGCCTCTGTCTCAGAGGCAATCGCTAGGCAACGAAGGCTGCCATGCGCCGGCGCACTGCGGCGCTGGCGCATGCGCAGTTCCGACCCGATCGCTGCACTGTGACAAACTGCAGTGAGCGATCGGGTCGGAATGAATAAGGCCTGATGCAGAGATGGACGGATTTGCACCCAATGTTTTAAATCTGTGCATATCAGAATTGCATGGCGATCCATGCAAATTTGATAGGCATTCCTGGGCAGTGACTGGGTGGGTGGCTTTCACTGGTAGGCGTGTCAGTGTCAGGGACTATTTCGACAGATAGTGCTGCTCTAATATCCGATTGGGCAGCCAATGTCCATTCGATGGTGCGACTTTCAACACACTGCAGTGGGTTAGAGCCACAGTCATTGGGTCTCTCAGAAGGAAGCCCAGTAGCATTAGCATAAATTCCCAGTCGCTGCTGCAACAAAGGTCGCAGCCATAACTGAACCTCCATCCACCTCTGAATCAGGCCAATAGTAGCTACTCAACCACTTGCTTTGGTGATTCTTTTGTCAACAAATGTTGCTTGTTGCAAATATCACTAAGCTACAAATAACCTGACATACAGACTGCCCTTGATAATACTGACACAGTACTATTAGATATAATAGGGATGATGGAGAGTTGAACACAAATCAGTTTTGTTGCTGTATCTTACGGGTGTTCGCACTGCGTATGCTCTGGAGCCGAGTGTGTGCAAGTATGGGTGACCCAGAGTCATACAGAAATCAGTCGTATAGCAGCTGAAGGGATATAACTAGGTGGCAATGTGGCGCTCTCACGTTGACTAAACTTAGTGAGGCCGTGTCCACAGATTTGCTGGCTATGCACAGCTGCATGAACATTCTGTATTAGGAATAGCACTGTGGAAAGTGCGCACTGATAATAATGATGGATATGAAACAAAGAGCACTGATCACAGAGCTACAGGTGAATATGTGCATTTAGCTCCATGTACACAGTGCAGGAACAATTACGGCCAACTTGCTTTCAGCTGTATCAGACTCACTGGCGTATCTCTAATGGCTGCAGGATGTGTGGAACACATGCTCGCTGGGGTCCAGAGAGACCCACACCGCACACCCTGCACCCATAGACGGAGCCCCATGCCTTTGCTGAAGCAGCAGAAATCACAGAGAACATGGCGAATGTGGCCATTATCCTGGAGATTTGCACATGCGCAGTAGAGAAGCTACCAAGAAAATGGCGCAGGTGTAATCTCCCCAGAGTCCTACACATGAGCAGTAGAGGGGGCCCACACGGAACTTGCACATGGGCCCCTTTCCTCTTAGACCAACCCTAATCTGACGTACAAAATTAACAATATATTCTGTGCTGCTGAGTCTTCTTACAGAACAATCTAGTAGTCTGTGCATGGGAATACCCCAGAGCTGTAATATCATGTAGCCCATGTAGACATATGCCCAGGTGAGCTGACCTCATGGGGCAGCATTATGAGGACTGCATACCCCCCAACTGTCCCGATTTTTGTGGGTCAGTCCCGTTTTTGGGGGACTGTCCCGCTGTCTCACCCGTGGGACGCAGTGTCCCGCCGTGGTGGTGGTGGTGGAGGGGGGGGGGGGGCAGCTGGGAGGCTCCTGTCATTGCTGCCCTGCTAATCACTAGACACAGAGGGCATGCCAGCAGCTCACAGAGCACTGGGCATGCCTCCTCAGTGAAGAAAACAGGGGGGGGGGGGGGGGCAGTCCCATAAAGCCAAGCCCCTTTTTTGTAGGCCCTACCCCTTTTTAAAATCCGGTGCGGCTTCGCAGCGCAGATGTCCCTCCTCTGTCAAGAATGTTGAGAGGTATGGGATTGCACTTCGTTTTCATTTTCTTTTTTTTGTTAAGTACTTGATCATTTGTTTCCATCAAAAAGAATGACTGAAGGGCGGGTGGATAGACTGACATGACCAAATACAGTGCTCAATTACTAATTTAGGCCGTATACTCTCATAATGACTAGGGCAGTGTCACAGTCTTCTGTGATCATGCATAAGACACCAGAGATCACAGAGATTGGAGACCAGGTGCCAGATCATTACTTTTACAATCAACTATGTATTCATCCCAAAACTTCACAATGTTTTTAACAGTTAAAAAGCAAAATAACATAAAAGGGTAGTTACCGTCTCCGCCTTTGAACAATATCAATGGGTCTGTTGACTGCACATGGTGACCCATATACATGTCCATTGTATATCTTACGCCCTCCGCAGTCTGTAAGAGCCAGAAACCCACAGTCTGTGGGTAAACTCATATCCACGTCTATGTTCTCAGTGCTGGACAGACCACAAATGTGCAGAGTTCGGTATTGCCTGATACAGCACAGGTCCCTCACAGTCAAAAAGGGCCCATACAAAATACCCTTTAAACCTGCCTTTAAAGCACATTTCCATCATCAGAAGAGATAGTAAAAACAAATAGGGTGAAAGACCTTCCAGCCTTGGCTTGCTTATGCAGTGTACAGCTATGAGATCTTATGCTGGGATAGCCACCGCTCCTAGTACTCCACTCTTGCAATATATAGATCATGTTCTGCAGAATCCGTCCTGTTCATTGTGCATTTAAGTACAACTCTTTTTCGGGTCTTGAACAAACAATAGGACGATAGTATAGACTTAGGCAAAGGAAATATTTTGTCACCTAGATATTTACTAATAAATAACCAATTTAGTTGAACTCCATACTTCCAAAGAAGACATAAATCCCATCTGTACTCATAGAAGCAGCACTGCAGCAGTAACAGATCCAGTAGTGTGTGTATCCTTCAGGTCTATATCTGTATCCGTTACCTTGGTGAACAGGTTCAGGAAGATTTAAAAAAATAAAGTAGGCATGAATTCTAATTGCTAAAAATAGCAGATTTTAGCAGGTGTGTTAGAATGAAAATGCCAAATAGCTTTCATAACAATCCCCAAAAACTATTTCTATCCTTTTTTTGATGCAGAGACGAGATGATCCTTAGAATGCAGGCGTCTGCTACGGGGTTCTGTGTGACAGATGGAAAAGAGTGCAGTAAAGAAATGTCACCAGTGCAGGATACGGAGCTATCTCTCCTCTATAGCAGCTGTGATGTCACTGTCACTGTACTCCGGCCGGGGGGGAGGGGCACGCCTCCCTCATGGCTCTGCAAATATTTCTCTTTAAAGCAGCAGTTCCTCCCCCAAATAGAAATACTTGCAGAAAATAATGCAATACTCCCCCTCCTGACACTGGGGGTAATTCCAAGTTGATCGCAGCAGGAAATTTTTTAGCAATTGGGTAAAACCATGTGCACTGCAGGAGGGGGGGCAGATATAACATTTGCAGAGAGAGTTATATTTGGGTGGTGTCAAAGTCAGAAAAATGTCTCAATGCACGTTGCCATATTTGCACCGCACACTGGTCCGCGCTGCGCGTGCATGCACTCTCCCGTGGATTCGCATACCCGCAATAACGTGCACTCGCAGGCGCGGTATGCGTATTTACGGTAGAGTTTATGTAGTCGTAGCGTGCGACTCATTCGTTACAAATGTTCACAATTAATGTAGTTTATAGATCATGGTCCCTTTGATAGATTCTGAAAGTTTGGTTAAAATACAATGTCCCAGAGCTGAGGAATCCCTCTTTATATCGTACAAAGGGTCTAACAGGAATCATACAGCAGTGTTTGGTACCCATCGGAAGAGTATTTAATTAGCAATATTCCGGTGTTGGTTTGGAGCGTATTAATCGCTCGTGCGAATAGTTATGGACATAAGAAGTTTATGTCCATTTCTATTAATTACACATACTCAGGTATGCGGCGGGAAACCCAGTTTCCCACCCACCTGAGCTGTTGGAAATCGTCACAGCCCACCTGTATGAATCACCCTATGACCTTTTGTTATAATACAGGGCCGAATTCCTTCGGCCAATGGACAATGGGATTGTAGGACCAGGAGATTGCATTGTGTGTGGGGCATAAATAGACAGGCCGACCACATCCAGCTCTCACTCTCTCATCAACGGTTATCTGCTGATAGCCGGGAGCTGGATATCGAGGCGCAGGCGATCATACCCTTTGTGCGTAAGTTTCTCTCCGTTATCATTGTCTTTCTGTGAGCCAATATCTCTCTCTCTCTCTCTCTCTCTCTCTGTTCTGTTCTCTCATATCTCCCCTAGACTAGGCTAGTATTGTATTGTATTAGATAGTATTGTATTGTATTTCATTTAGGTCAGAGTAGTATTGTCCTTTTGTATTTATTGTTTAGTTCTGTGGTTAGGAAGTCTCTGTTATATTGTAGTGTATCATTTGTACTGTTATCCCCTTTTACAAGTATATTAGACATAATACAGTTAATAGGCCTTGGAACCTAAATCAGCATCTGTGTATTTTCTATAGTGATAAGTGTTCACTTGAGCGTCGGTGACGCTCAAGCAGCTTTGTAGATAGTCAGGTTACACAAGGTTGCACTTACACCCTGTACTCACATTAAGGTATTCAGTGTATTTCATTGGTATAAGGTTTTAACATAAAGGTATAGTGTTGTAAGCGTCTGCATCGCTGGTGACCTCCTCGTGGTCTCGAGCGTATGCTACGCTACAGCGAATCATTCCCCTAGACATAACCAATAACGTGTCCTGTGATCACTGGGCCGTGAGCGAACGTGACGCTTGAGCGTCTCGCCTACGGCTGAGCGATCGCTACGCAGATAGCGTACCATTACGGTACTTCTTAAGTAAACAGCGTACAGTGTTCTTAGCTTCATAAAGGGTTGTTTATACGACAAAGGAATTTAGCATTGTCAATTGCGGGCTCGTCCTATACTTCTCACATCTGCACTAGGTAGATCAGCAGACATTATCCCTCCAGCAAAGGGTGGGAGGTTGTCTCACAGTGCTGACGGGATAAGCGTCTGCTTCGCTTAGATAAAGAGTGCTGAAGGAACCCGGTAACCGGAAGTAAGAACAAAACGCTTGTGTCTTTTTAAAACTGTTTATTTTTCTTTTGTCTTGCGTACGCATACATACCTGCATTTCTTTTCACTTGTGTATTTCATTTTTCGTATATCACTATTCCTGTTTGCCAAATTTTATAGTTGATAGAAAGTGCTAAAAAGAGATTTGCTGTTATTTAATAGTAGAGGTAATAGTTAAAGTATAGAACAAACACACGGTTTGTCTGAGATACAAAGCAGTCAGTGTGGATTGCGGTAGATGATCAGGGATCACCTACATTTGATAAATAAATATATTGTGTTACGGTGGATCCTTTGCATTGCATACACGTGTCGCTAACAAAGACTAGCGTACGCAATCCAAAAGGCAGACGCACGCAGCGTACATTACGCAACGTAGCGTCTGGTTACGCAACGTAGCTCAAGTCACGAAAAGTTGAATTAACGCAAAGGCGATAATTAACGCACAGCGGTAGATAACGCGAAGCGGTAAATGACGCAAATCTATTTTTGGAAAATCTGAAATTTAGTTTAACAGATCCTGCTCCTAATTGGTAACACTTTTGGCCTAAAGACAATTTCTGCGCAGAAATAGACATAGAAACAAAGTGTACATGTGTTGAGTGAGTGTGTTTTGTATACAAAAGTTTATATAACTTTAAGGTGGAACCAAAAGGAAAGCCGGGTACTCGTCAAGGGACATACGTGTAAGTGACATATACGGTGGCTAGGGAGGCATCCCTGGTTAAATAATATTTGAGCATTAGAGTATAGCGGACCATAAGGTAACAAGACCAGGAGGTCATAAGGTAACAAGACCAGGAGGTCATAAGGTAACAAGACCAGGAGGTCGTAAGGTAAAAGGTCCGCTATAAAAGTCCAGTGGCACAACGCCTGGGGTGTTGGTGCAGAACCCATATAGGCCATACAAGCTCTGGCTGAAGGAATCGCAGCCGGAAACATAGATTCCATTGATCTTTCAGTACATGACAAGTAGTGCTCGTATACTGAACGATTGGACCGCACGTTATTGTGTGCAGTAGTTAGTAATCTGACCTAATACCATTAGAGTAAAGTGGTCACAAACGCTATCTGTACATTCTGACGTGATTTGTGTAATTTTTTATTTTTGGAAGGGAAGTTCGCTGGTCACTCAGGAACTATCTAACAACCCCAACTTTACTGGAAAGAGTAAGTGTCCTGCGGGTAACCCTCATATGTTCCAGTAAACTAAAGGTTCACAGGGGCCCTAGGTTGGGTCCAGCAGCTCTGGCTACAGTGATTGCAGCACAGGCCAACGTGGGCGAGAAGTAAGTGGGGTACTTGATAAACCACCACCGCCGGCCTGCCCAAGGACATCTTGGTTTGTTTGTAAGGGTTCGCTGAAAGCCTTGATATTCAAGGAGGAATAAGCAACGCCTGCAGATTATGGGGGCCATTTGTTCAGGTAGGGGGCGATCAACCCTGGTTCAGGTTGATTCTGTGAACCGACCAGTTGGGTCGGCACGATATGTAATGTGTGAAAAATATGGAATTCACACCGAATCTTTATGTGATGAATGGGAGAGAATGACTGTACAAGACAGGGACAAGTTCCCAAGAATAGGTAGCTTTAGTCCAGAAGTGTTACAAAATTTAAGGAGGAGGATATGTCTCGTAAAATCAACAAAGAGACGAATTCAACATCATGATTGTTTACAGTTATGGCACCAGGAAGGTGAGATACAGAGAGGTTTGGCTCTGGCGGCAGGATCTGGGGCAGTCAGGAAGTTGATTGCCACAGCTCCTCCTCCACCATACATTGCAGGAGAGAAGTTGATTGCGGAGAGAAACGCACTGGGTTGTAAAACACAAACTCTTAGTAACCCTGTAAATGTTAATGATGTTAACCAAATAACTCATGCAAGTATTAACCCGTGCAAGATGTACCCTGTTTTGAACCTTCCTCAGGAGTGTGACCAAGAAGACGATTCAGCAACAATTTCAGCTCTCTCTCTTGCAGCCACCATAGCAGAGACCACAGTAGGCACAGCGACACCCACGAGATTAGTGAAAGCCCCTAGCGGAGGGATAGGTGAGGTCGTGTCAACGGGTAAGTACGGCACCATGCACTACACTGAAACAATTGTACCACAACAAGCTGTAGAATCTACACAGGAAGAGGCTGTTAGAATTGCTCCTGTAAGGGTAATAGCAGTTCCCAATGGAAAAACAGATGTGTCTGGAGCCACTCCCATAAGGAACATTGCCATGTACACTCCATTTTCCAGAATGGAATTAAGAACAATAGTGTCCGAATTTCCTGACCCCAGAAAGGATTTAGTTGCTAGCCAAAAATACATCAGGGATCTAGGTAACACTGTAGAACCCAACAACAAGGATTGGCAGATACTGCTAAGAGCTTGTTTACCTTCCAATGTTGATGCAACTCAGTTTTTAGCTGATTGTGCATTGGATAAAGATGTACCGCTTACAGACGTGTACAACAAAGATAATGTAAAAAGGATAAATTTACAGCTAAAAGAGTATTTCCCAGCCGTTGTTAAATGGAATAAAATATTTTCCATTAAGCAAAAGGAGTCCGAAACGGCAACAGAATATTTTCACCGGGCACTATTAGAAATGGCAAAGTACACTGGTATAGAAGACATTAAGACCAACCCAAACCATCGGGAAGTAGCAGTATCTGTACTGATGGATGGTTTAAAGGAAACATTAAAGACTAGGGTTCAGACCACGCAACCATGCTGGCGAGGTCTGTCAGTGTCCGGCTTGAGAGAGGCTGCTATTGATCACGACAGAAACATCACTAGGCACAGGGAATCGCAAAGTGATAAGTTGATGTCCGTAAGTATACAGGCGCTGACCACAAGGCAGCCTGCGTATGTACCACCGAATCCTGTGGGTAAGGCAAGTGTAATAACATGTTTTTCTTGTAACAGACCGGGACACTTTGCACGAGAATGTAGAACAAAGAATGTACAAAGGTCTTTTCAACCCCCTAGACAACAACACAACACACGACATTGGGAGCAGGGTCCACAGAGGCGGAGTTTTGAGCCACATACAGGGGAAACAAAAAGATATCCCCCGAACAGAGATTGGCATGCCTCTGGTAGTTCCCAGCTAACTCCCTCACAAGTAGTTGCTGCCAGCGGGATTCAGGGAGGTCAGCATACCCAATAGGGGTGTGGCCATACCTGTAATCTGCACCCAGTTAAGTTGATTGCCAGTCTTGGAAGCGAACCAGAGATTGCAATCAATGTGGCTGGTAAAACTTTAAACTTTCTTGTAGACACAGGGGCGGCCAAGTCAGTGATAAATTCGACAGTGGGCATGAGAACCACTGGTAGGACAATTCCAGCCATGGGAGTAACAGGAGTAGTCCAGCACTACCCTGTTAGCAAACCAGCCGAGATTACAATAGGGCCTTTGCATACCAAGCATTCCTTTTTGCTGGCTGCATCGGCACCAACTAATCTCCTGGGGAGAGACTTACTATGTAAAATGGGTTGCGTCATTTATTGTACCCCTGAAGGTGTATTCTTGGACATTCCTGAGAATCACGCTCAGGAAGTACGAGACATGTTAGACTCCCCATCAAAATTAATGTCACATTCCATTATGACAAATAGGAATCCATCCCAAGTAGAAGAGATGATATCTCAGATACCAGAGTCACTTTGGACAAAAGATGGACAGGACACTGGATTAATGGCAAACGTAGCTCCAGTAGTTGTGCAAGTAAAAGATGGTAGGATAGCTCCAAAAATCCCACAGTATCCTCTGAAGCCAGAGGTGGAGTTAGGAGTTTTTCCCGTAATAGAGCGCTTGCTACAACAGGGCATTCTAGTAAGAACGTCCAGCACCGCAAATAGTCCCATCTTCCCTGTTAAAAAGAGTGGGGGGAGGGGTTACAGGCTAGTGCAGGATCTAAGGGGGATTAACAAAATAGTTGAGAGTCAGTTCCCCGTAGTGCCTAATCCAGCTGTCATCCTAATGCAAATTCCTCCCACTGCCAAATTTTTCACTGTTATTGACCTCTGCTCCGCTTTCTTTTCGGTACCTCTGCACCCTGACAGCCAATATTTGTTTGCATTCACATACAGAGGAGTCCAATACACGTGGACTCGGTTACCCCAAGGTTTCATAGATAGTCCAAGTATATTTTCTCAGGCTTTGCATGATTGTTTACAGTCTTTCCAACCAGACAGTGGATCAGTATTGATACAGTATGTGGACGATTTATTACTGTGTTCAGATTCACTGGAAGCATCTCTGAAGGATACGAAACAGCTCCTGTTTCATCTTTCAGACACAGGTCACAAGGTTTCCAAAGACAAGTTACAATTATGCCAAGCTAAGGTAAAATATTTGGGACACTGTCTAACACAAGGACTGAGACACCTGACCACTGATAGAATCCAAGCCATTAGAGACATGACACTGCCACAAACCCAGCAACAGATCAGGACGTTTTTAGGAATGTGTGGGTATTGCCGTAATTGGATCCCAGGGTTTTCCATATTGGCGCTACCTTTGCAGGAAATGGTCTCTTCAAACAAACCTGATCGGATTTCGCATACAGACGAATCTGAAACAGCATTTGAGAGACTCAAACAGTGCCTAACGCAGGCACCAGCACTAGGTATGCCAGACTATGGGAAACCCTTTGAACTATACGGAACAGAAAGTGCTGGGTGCGCAGCAGGTGTACTAACACAAAAACACGGTGATGCCAGCAGGCCAATTGCATGCTACAGCGCCCAGCTAGATACGGTAGCGCGATCCCTCCCCACATGCTTGCGTAGCGTTGCGGCGATAGCATTGCTAGTAACGAAAAGCGAAGATGTCGTGCTAGGCCACAACCTCACAATCCATACACCGCATGCGGTATCTGCCTTATTGAATTCTGCCCAAACCAGACACGTCTCATCTGCAAGGTTTACAAGATGGGAATTGGCATTAATGGCCCCCGTAAACATCACCATAAGGAGATGCAGCGCATTAAATCCTGCAACATTTCTCCCAGGTGTGCCTGGTCAGACACAAAGGGTGGAAGGTGAGAGTGATGGGGAAGGAGGATTTAATGCAAAGGAAGACACACATGATTGTATGGAATATTTGACCCAAAATTTTACCGCAAGGCCTGACATCAGTGACAATCCACTGAAAGATGCAGAACTCACGTTCTACACGGACGGTAGTTGTCACAGACAGTCAGACTCGGGAGACTTGTGTACTGGATACGCAGTCGTAGATGACCAAGACACCATAGAAGCGGAACCGCTAGGCCCACCTCACTCAGCCCAGGTTGCTGAACTGGTCGCCCTAACCAGAGCATGTGAATTGGCTAAGGGTAAGTCAGCCAATATCTACACCGATTCCAGATACGCGTTCGGGGTAGTCCATGATTTCGGAGCCCTATGGCGGCTCAGAAATTTCATGACGGCAGCTGGTACACCGATAGCGCATGCAGCTCACATAAAAAGGCTTCTAACAGCGATACAGGAACCCGACAGAGTGGCTGTTATCAAATGTAAAGCACATACATATAGCCAAGACCCAGTATCCCTTGGTAACAGCCGAGCAGACGAAGCTGCAAAGCTTGCAGCTGCTACCCCCACACGGACAAACACCACACAGTTGATGGTATTTAATACCATCAACACACAGAAGTTGTGTGAGATGCAGAATCTGTGTTCCACACAGGAAAGAGCAGTCTGGAAGGCAAAGGGATATGGCCAGGAGTCCTCAGGGCTCTGGACGGATGGACATGGTAAACCAGTGGCCCCCAGGGCATACCTTCCATGTCTGGCTGAAGCAGCTCACGGGCTGACTCATCTAGGCAAGGAGGGGATGTGCAAATTGGTAAGAGCATACTGGTGCGCCCCAGGATTCTCCTCTCATGCGAGTAAAAGAGCAATGTCATGCCTTACCTGTCTGAGAAAGAATATTGGAAAAGCAATACCTACAGAACCATCCCATATCCCACCTGCCGGCGGCCCTTTCCAGGTAATACAAATTGACTTCATTCAATTACCCCCATGTCGAAATTTGAAATATGTACTTGTCTGTATAGATGTTTTCTCGAATTGGGTCGAGGCTTTTCCAGCAGCTACAAATACCGCTATGTTTACAGCTAAGAAAATTGTGCAGGAATTTGTATGTAGATATGGTATCCCTAGAATCATTGAAAGTGATAGGGGTACCCATTTTACAGGTGATGTCTTTCAAGGAATGTGTAAATTGATGGGTATTGATAGCAAGCTGCACACTCCGTACCGTCCACAGGCGAGTGCGAAGGTCGAAAGAGTGAACAGCACTATTAAAAATAAATTGAGTAAAGTAATGGCAGAGACAGGATTGACGTGGCCAGAAGCTTTACCCATTGTTTTGTATAGCATCAGAACCACTCCCAGGTCCCCTCTTAATCTGTCTCCTTTTGAAATCTTGTTTGGTCGACAACCGCATGTCATGATTAACCCTCAGGATGATTTGAAATGTAACAATGAAGTAACTGTAAAGTACTTGATTAACATGAGTAAACAGTTGAGGAATCAAAATGATAATCTGAAGTTGGTGATTCCTGATTTACCAGATAGTAATTGTCATGACATTGAACCTGGGGATTATGTAATGATACGAAATTTTCTACGCTCAGGTTGTCTTATTGATAGATGGGAAGGACCATACCAGGTCTTATTGACTAGCACCACAGCATTGAAGGTTGCTGAGAGAGAGACTTGGGTCCATTCATCCCACTGCAAAAAGGTTGCTGATCCAGAGAAGTCCCGTGATAAGGAACAGACGGTAGAGGTTGTATCACTGGAGTGTCTGTTCCAGGAGGACTGAGGCGGCACCTGAGCCTTGAAGACCGAAAGCAGTTGTCGACTCCCTTCTCCCTTTTATTGTTTTTCTCCACTTCCCAGCCCCTCTCCCTTAAAATTTCTTTTTCCCCCTCCTCATTCTTCTCTATTTCCTCCTCAAAGATGGACTTGCCCCAAGAGACTGTGATCCGGATTTTGATGTTAACCATGATGTTGACCAGAGCAGTCTGTTCCGGCGAGAGTACCATAGAGGTCGAAAGAGGTTCTGGAATGGGTTCCGATTATGATGATGGAGGCGTAGTTTTCCAAGATCAACCAAACCAACAAGCAAAGGCGAGTATCAGAAAACGATCCGATAGAAGAAATTGTGATGGATTGTTACCTGAAGAAAATTGTATCTGCAGGCTCTGTGATAATCTGGTTGAAGATGGATGCATAAAGAAATGCCAATCTAGTTTTAATATCCATATAGACCGGCATCCATTGAGTGACTATCACTCCTTAGTGGGTAACGTGTTAAACCAAACAGATTGTTGGGTATGCTCTCAAGTACCTCAGGGTCACAGCAAATCAGGGCTAGTACCATTTCCTTTAACGTTAGGGGAGGTACTTGAGCTAAGTGGTGGGAGACCGGTGGACCGGAGGTTTAATATCTCCAGCCCTCCTAGTTTGAAGCTCCACCAATACCATGTGGATAGGTCCCTCTTATGTTTTAACATCTCCAATCCCAGAAAACCGGGAAATTGGGAAGTGTCATGGAGCAACCTTACCATGACCTTTTCACACAGAGCAGATAGAATGCCTACAGATACAGAGCTCGTACGCCACATAGCCAGTAGAGGAAAATCTTTCCGGTATCGATATACCTTAGGGAATAGGATTACTAGAGTTGGAGAGGTATCACCAGGATACTGTGCACATATCGTACAAACCGATGCGTGCATTAGGCAGTTGGAAGAATTAGGGTCAGGAGATTTCACCTGGAAGGTTTGTAACATGGTCATGTCCTTCTCCGTCCCTTATGTTCTCCCCGATGATGCATATTTCATATGCGGGAGAAAGGCGTACAAGTGGCTTGCCCCAAACTCTGAAGGATTGTGTTATATTGGAAAAGTATTGCCTGAAGTGATGACTGTTACACATGACAAAATGAAGGACATACACCGTGGTGCCCAAGCTCCTTATACTCACACTCACTACGAGCACCGGGTTAAAAGACAACTGTCAGAAAGGTTAGAGCATCCGGCCTCTGATCTTATCCATGAATCCACCGGGATTCAGGTTCTGGTAGCGTTAGATTTCACTCGCACCGCTCGAGGTGTGATGAATTATAAATACATTTCCGCACTCGCCAATTTGTTAGATAATATCACTGAAATGTATGATGACACGTTTAGATACACTGGAAGAGAACTTCAAGCTTACAAAACAGAACTAGTTCAGCATAGGATGGTTCTTAATTATCTTACAGCAGTAACAGGCGGATATTGTGTTACATTGGCAACACAGTACGGCATAAAGTGTTGCACGTATATCACAAATAGCACCGAGGATCCGGTAGAGGTCATAGACCAAAAGATGGACGATATTCTCCAATTGAAGTGGGAATTTCGTCGAAAACACAATCTCACCCTTGCTGCTGTAGGTAATGAGCTGACTGGTTGGGTGTCATGGTTGAACCCGCGAAATTGGTTCTCCGGTTTGGGAGACTGGGCTCAAGGAGTCATAATGGATGTTGGAAAGTTTCTACTATGTATCTTGGGTGTCGTTATATCGATTGGATTGATATTTAGATGCGGGCAGGCTTTAATGAGGTGCAAACAAAGTACAAAAGTGATGAGCTTGAGGAGTGAGGAAACTGTAATTAACCTGGATTTGATTTATGACCCAATGATAGAAACCAGAATGTGATGAAAATGCGATTATACGGTCCGTTTCTTTCACCTGTTTTTCTGCTTTTCTCCAAGATACAAAGACCCCCTTGGACGAGGAAGCTGACGAGACGAGATGTATACAGACAACAGACAAGCACCAAAGAAGAAGATTTGACAACTTTAAATATGGACACTTGATGAACTTTGCCATGGATCCCCAGTTTCCCTAGTATCTTTAAACTCACGCTAGCCCAACATTTTTGTAAATCTGATGGCTCAGACAAAGCTATTTGCTCATGCCTAAGGAGCAATACAGCGCAAAGAAGACGACTCTCAACAGATACCGAAAACAACTTCGACGACAGATGTACATTTCCCTGACATAGAATATCATTGCATTTTTCGTAAGTGTTCTTTATCTTCATCTCTACAACCCTCAGGTAACGACACACATAGACGATAGGGAACACAGGCACAGATATCAGCAACCACATACCTCCCCCATTCATGTATCATCAACTAAAATGTGCATCCCCATTTTGTTACAACCATAGCCGAAAAGAGCTCGGTAAAGTTTGACAGCCCATCCACAGACCTGTACCACAGGATAAGAAGGAATTCAAATGTATACTTCGCAATACCTCGAAGCTTGATTTACCACACGTACGGCACGATGATACATGACCCCCCAAACATGGATTCATACACACATGCTTCTGCTATCTCACTAGGTCATACCCTCTTCACACCTTCTCCTCTCTCCTCCCCTACCCAACCATGGAAATCAATTAACCCCTGACTTACATTTTTCTCCTTAAATGTTTTGTGGCAGTTATTATTGACTGCCAAAGGGTGGACTGTCAAAGTCAGAAAAATGTCTCAATGCACGTTGCCATATTTGCACCGCACACTGGTCCGCGCTGCGCGTGCATGCGCTCTCCCGTGGATTCGCATACCCGCAATAACGTGCACTCGCAGGCGCGGTATGCGTATTTACGGTAGAGTTTATGTAGTCGTAGCGTGCGACTCATTCGTTACAAATGTTCACAATTAATGTAGTTTATAGATCATGGTCCCTTTGATAGATTCTGAAAGTTTGGTTAAAATACAATGTCCCAGAGCTGAGGAATCCCTCTTTATATCGTACAAAGGGTCTAACAGGAATCATACAGCAGTGTTTGGTACCCATCGGAAGAGTATTTAATTAGCAATATTCCGGTGTTGGTTTGGAGCGTATTAATCGCTCGTGCGAATAGTTATGGACATAAGAAGTTTATGTCCATTTCTATTAATTACACATACTCAGGTATGCGGCGGGAAACCCAGTTTCCCACCCACCTGAGCTGTTGGAAATCGTCACAGCCCACCTGTATGAATCACCCTATGACCTTTTGTTATAATACAGGGCCGAATTCCTTCGGCCAATGGACAATGGGATTGTAGGACCAGGAGATTGCATTGTGTGTGGGGCATAAATAGACAGGCCGACCACATCCAGCTCTCACTCTCTCATCAACGGTTATCTGCTGATAGCCGGGAGCTGGATATCGAGGCGCAGGCGATCATACCCTTTGTGCGTAAGTTTCTCTCCGTTATCATTGTCTTTCTGTGAGCCAATATCTCTCTCTCTCTCTCTCTCTCTGTTCTGTTCTCTCATATCTCCCCTAGACTAGGCTAGTATTGTATTGTATTAGATAGTATTGTATTGTATTTCATTTAGGTCAGAGTAGTATTGTCCTTTTGTATTTATTGTTTAGTTCTGTGGTTAGGAAGTCTCTGTTATATTGTAGTGTATCATTTGTACTGTTATCCCCTTTTACAAGTATATTAGACATAATACAGTTAATAGGCCTTGGAACCTAAATCAGCATCTGTGTATTTTCTATAGTGATAAGTGTTCACTTGAGCGTCGGTGACGCTCAAGCAGCTTTGTAGATAGTCAGGTTACACAAGGTTGCACTTACACCCTGTACTCACATTAAGGTATTCAGTGTATTTCATTGGTATAAGGTTTTAACATAAAGGTATAGTGTTGTAAGCGTCTGCATCGCTGGTGACCTCCTCGTGGTCTCGAGCGTATGCTACGCTACAGCGAATCATTCCCCTAGACATAACCAATAACGTGTCCTGTGATCACTGGGCCGTGAGCGAACGTGACGCTTGAGCGTCTCGCCTACGGCTGAGCGATCGCTACGCAGATAGCGTACCATTACGGTACTTCTTAAGTAAACAGCGTACAGTGTTCTTAGCTTCATAAAGGGTTGTTTATACGACAAAGGAATTTAGCATTGTCAGTGGGTTATTTTGTTTCTGTGCAGTGTAAATACTGGCTGCTTTATTTTTACACTGCAATTTAGATTGCAGATTGAACACACCACACCCAAATCTGGTGGTCATTCCGAGTTGTTCGCTCGGTAATTTTCTTCGCATCGCAGCGATTTTCCGCTAACTGCGCATGCGCAATGTTCGCACTGCGACTGCGCCAAGTAAATTTGCTATGCAGTTAGGTATTTTACTCACGGCATTACGAGGTTTTTTCTTCGTTCTGGTGATCGTAATGTGATTGACAGGAAGTGGGTGTTTCTGGGCGGAAACTGGACGTTTTATGGGAGTGTGTGAAAAAACGCTACCGTTTCTGGGAAAAACGCGGGAGTGGCTGGAGAAATGGAGGAGTGTCTGGGCGAACGCTGGGTGTGTTTGTGACGTCAAACCAGGAACGAAACTGACTGAACTGATCGCAGATGCCGAGTAAGTGTGGAGCTACTCAGAAACTGCTAAGAAGTGTCTATTCGCAATTCTGCTAATCTTTCGTTCGCAATTTCGATAAGCTAAGATTCACTCCCAGTAGGCGGCGGCTTAGCGTGTGCAAAGCTGCTAAAAGCAGCTTGCGAGCGAACAACTCGGAATGACCACTTCTATCTCTCTCTGCACATGTTATATCTGCCCCCCCCTGCACTGCACATGGTTTTGGCCAACTGCTAAAAAATTTCCTGCTGCGATCAACTTGGAATTACCCCCACTAAGTACTGCATCAGTCAGACTTAGTGTACTGTACCACCAGGCACTTTCGCACAGGTTTCACTGGAGATTTTAGACAATGTACTAAATATTTCCTGCAATCCAACAGACTCATTATTATTTGCTTAAGTACATAAATAAACATACAAATATTAGAGATGTGCGGCTGGAACTTTTCGTGTTTTGTGTTTGGTTCTAATTCCACTTTCGTGTTTTGGTTTTGGCTTGGTCTTGCCAAAACCACCCTTTCGTGTTTTGGTTGCGGTTTTGGTTTTGTATCTGGATGATTTTTGAAAACAAACAAACAAACAAACAAACATAAAAACAGCTAAAATCACAGAATTTGGGGGTAATTTTGCTCCTACGGTATTATCAATCTCAATAACATTCATTTCCACTAATTTACAGTCTATTCTGAACACCTCACCCCTCACAATATTGTTTTTAGGCCTAAAAGTTGCACCGAGGTGGCTGTATGACTAAGCTAAGCGACACAGGTGTGCGGCACAAACACCTGGCCCATCTAGGAGTGGCACTGCAGTTGCAGACAAGATGGCACTATTCAAAAACTAGGCCCCAAACAGCACATGATGCAAAGAAGAAAAAGAGGTGCAATTAGGTAGCTGGATGGCCAAGCTAAGTGACACAAATGTGTGGCACAAACACCTGGCCCATCTAGGAGTGGCTCTGCAGTGGCAGACAGGATGGCACTTAAAAAAACTAGTCTCCAAACAGCACATGATGCAAAGAAGAAAAAGAGGTGCAAGATGGAATTGTCCTTGGGCCCTCCCACTTACCCTTATGTTGTATAAACAGGACATGCACACTTTAACAAACCATTCATTTCAGCAACAGGGTCTGCCACACGACTGTGGCTGAAATGACTGGTTTGTTTGGGCCCCCACCAAAAAAGAAGCAATCAATCTCTCCTTGCACAAACTGGCTCTACAGAGGCAAGATGTCGACCTCATCCGATTCCTCCGATTCCTCACCCCTTTCACTGTGTACATTCTCCTTCTCACAGAGTATTAATTCGTCCCCACTGGAATCCACCATCACAGGTCCCTGTGTACTTTCTGGAGGCAATTGCTGGTAAAGGTCTTCCCGGAGGAGTTTATAATTCATTTTGATGAACATCATCTTCTCCACATTTAGTGGAAATAACCTCCTATGCCGATCGCTGATAGGGTTACCGGCTGCACTAAACACTCTTTCGGAGTACACACTGGAGGGGGGGGGGGGGCAACTTAGGTAAAATAAAGCCAGTTTGTGCAAGGGCATCCAAATTGCCTCTTTTTCCTGCCAGTATACATACGGACTGTCTGACATGCCTACTTGGATGCTGTCACTCATATAATCCTCCACCATTCTTTCAATGGTGGCAGAATCATATGCAGTGACGGTATCCGGACTCCAGGTCGACAACAAAAAGGTTGACACACCTTAGGTCGACACCAATTGGTTGACACACCTTAGGTCGACATGGGCAAAAGGTCGACAGGAACAAGGTCGACATGGAAAAGGTCGACATGAGTTTTTCACAATTTTTTTTCTTTTTGGGAACCTTTTCATACTTAACGATCCACGTGGACTACGATTGGAACGGTAATCTGTGCCGAGCGAAGCGGAGCGGAGCGAAGGCACCATGCCCGAAGCATGGCGAGCGGATGCGGTGCACTAATTGGGGTTCCCGGTCACTCTACGAAGAAAACGACACAAAAAAACCATAAAAAATTAATGTAGACCTTTTTCCATGTCGACCTTGTTCCTGTCGACCTATTGTCCATGTCGACCCTTTGTCCATGTCGACCTAAGGTGTGTCGACCAATTGGCGTCGACCTAAGGTGTGTCGACCTTGTTGTTGTCAACCTGGAGTCCCAGACCCGCAGTGACAGTAGACATATCAGTAATCGTTGGCAGGTCCTTCAGTCTGGACCAGATGTCAGCTTTCACTCCTGACTGCCCTGCATCACCACCAGCGGGTGGGCTAGGAAATCGTATCCTTTTCCTTGCAGCCCCAGTGGCGGGAGAAATTCAAGGACGAGCTGTTGATGGGCCACGTTCCGCTTGAGTTGACAATTTACTAACCAGCAGGTCTTTGCACCTCTGCACACTTGTGTCTGCTGGAAAGAGAGTTAAAACGTAAGCTTTAAACCTAGAATCGAGCACGGTGGCCAAAATGTAGTGCTCTGATTTCAACAGATTGACCACCCTTGAATCCTGGCAAAGTGAATGAAGGGCTCCATCCACAAGTCCCACATACTTTGCGGAATCGCTCCGTCTTAGCTCCTCCTTCAATTTCTCCAGCTGCTTCTGCAAAAGCCTGTAGAGGGGAATGACCTGACTCAAGCTGGCAGTGTCTGAACTGACTTCACGTGTGGCAAGTTCGAAGGGTATCCGGACTCCAGGTCGACAGCACAAATGTCGACACACCTTAGGTCGACGCCAATTGGTCGACACACCTTAGGTCGACCTGGACAAAAGGTCGACATGGGCAAAAGGTCGACAGGAACAAGGTCTACATGAAAAAAAGTCGACATGAGTTTTTCACGATTTTTTTCTTTTTTTGAACCTTTTCATACTTAACGATCCACGTGGACTACGATTGGAACGGTAAAGTGTGCCGAGCGAAGCGGTAGCGTAGCGAAGGCACCATGCCCGAAGCATGGCGAGCGAAGCGGTGCACTAATTGGGGTTCCCGGTCACTCTACAAAGAAAACGACACCAAAAAAACATAAAAAACTCATGTCAACCTTTTTCCATGTCGACCTTGTTCCTGTCGACCTTTTGTCCATGTCGACATTTTGTCCATGTCGACCTAAGGTGTGTAGACCAATTGGCGTCGACCTAAGATGCGTCGACCTTTGTGCTGTCGACCCTCAGTCCCAGACCCCTTCGAAGGGTTGGAGAACCTTGCACAAGACGGAAATCATTCTCCACTGCGCTTGACTCAGGTGCATTACCCCTCCTTTGCCTATATCGTAGGTGGATGTAGAGGGTTGAATGGCCTTTGCTGCTCCTCCATCCTCTGAAGCATATAGAGTGTTGAATTACACCTCGTTACCCCCTCTTGCTTCAGTTGATGGCAGGGAAGGTTCAGGAATGGTTGCTGGCGCTCCAGTCTTCGGCACGCAGTGGCAGAATGCCGAAAGTGGCCCGCAAATTTTACGGGCCACCGACAGCATCTCCTGCACACCCCTGTCATTTTTCAAAAAATTCTGCACCACCAAATTAATTGTATGTGCAAAACATGGGACATGCTGGAATTTGCCCAGATGTAATGCACGCACAATATTGGTGGCGTTGTCCGATATCACAAATCCCCAGGAGAGTCCAATTGGGATAAGCCATTCTGCAATGATGTTCCTCAGTTTCCATAAGAGGTTGTCAGCTGTGTGCCTCTTACGGAAAGCGGTGATACATAGCATAGCCTGCCTAGGAACGAGTTGGCGTTTGCGAGATGCTGCTACTGGTGCCACTGCTGTTGTTGTTGCTGCGGGAGGCAATACATTTACCCAGTGGGCTGTCACAGTCATATAGTCCTTAGTCTGCTCTGTTCCACTTGTCTACATGTCCGTGGTTAAGTGGATACTGGATACAACCGCATTTTGTAGGACACTGGTGACTCTTTTTCTGACGTCTGTGTACATTCTTGGTATTGCCTGCCTAGAGAAGTGGAACCTAGATGGGATTTAATACCGGGGACACAGTACCTCAAACAATTCTCTAAGTCCCACTGAACTAATGGCGGATACCGGATGCACATCTAACACCAACATAGCTGTCAAGGCCTCAGTTATCCGCTTTGCAAATGGATGACTGCTGTCATATTTCATCTTCCTCACAAAGGACTGTTGGACAGTCAGTTGCTTACTGGAAGTCGTACAAGTGGTCTTCCGACTTCCCCTCTGGGATGACGATTGACTACCAGCAGCAACAACAGCAGCGGCGGCAGCAACAGCAGGCGTACCACTCAAGGATCCTCCGGAGGAATCCCACTTAGGAGAGGACTCCTCAGTCTTGACAGTGACATGGCCTGCAGGACTACTGACGTTCCTGACTGAGGAGGAAGTTGACGTTGAGGGAGTTGGTGGTGTGGCTTGCAGGAGCTTGGGTACAGGAGGAAGAAGGGACTTAGGTGTCAGTGGACTGTTTACGCTCTTACCCAAAGTTTCACAACTTGACACTGACTTATGATGAATGCGCTGCAGGTGACGTATAAGGGAGTATGTTCCTAGGTGGTTAACATCCTTACCCCTACTTATTACAGATTGACAGAGGCAACAGATGGCTTGACACCTGTTGTCCAGATTTGTGGAGAAATAATTCCACACCGAAGAGGTGGCTTTTTTGCTAGTTTGCCCAGGCAACACAATCGGCTTCTTCATCCCATGGACAACAGGTGTCTCCCCTGCTGCCTGACTTAAACAAACCACATTGCCATCAGAATCCTCATCGTCAACTTCCTCCACAGCGCAAGCAACACCCATATCCTCATCCTGGTGTACTTTATCAGTGACATCTTCAATTTCAATATCAGGAACTGGACTGTGGGTGCTCCTTCCAGCACTTGCAGGGTGTGTGCAAATGGTGGAAGGAGCCACCTCTTCCCGTCCAGTGTTGGGAAGGTCAGGCATCGCAACCGCCGACACACTTGGACTCTCCTTGGGGATTTGTGATACCATCTCTTTCCAGCTTAACTTAATTTTTTCTAGTGGGAGGATGAGGGCTTCCATTGTCATGTGAAGCTGAACCACTAGCCATGAACATAGGCCCGGGCCTCAGGCGTTCCTTGCCACTCCGTGTCGTAAATGGCATATTGGCAAGTTTACGTTTCTCCTTAGACCATTTAAATTTCTTTTTCTTTTTTTTTTACTGAACTTTGGCTTTTTGGATTTTACATGCTCTCTACTATCACATTGGGCATAGGCCTTGGAAGACAACGTTGATGGCATTTCATCGTCTATGTCATGGCTAGTGGCAGCAGCTTCAGCACTAGGAGGAAGTGGTTCTTGATCATTCCCTATTTTATCCTCCAAATTTTTTGTTCTACATTATGTTTCTGGAGTTATATAACAAAATATGCAGCACAGGAATGACTGATGGCTGATGGCCAGGGCACTACCACTGGTCTGATGCAGCACAACACAGCAACACTGTAAGGGACTTGTGGTTGTTATTATTATTATTATTATTATTATTATAATACTGTAGCAGTGGACAAATAGCAGCAGCGTATACCACTGTGACTGTCTCGTCACGGGAATGACTGATGGCCAGGACACTACCACTGGTCTGATGCAGCATAACACAGCAACACTGTAAGAGACTTGTGGTTGTTATTATTATAATACTGTAGCAGTGGACATATAGCAGCAGCGTATACTACTGTCACTGCCTCGTCACTGGAATGACTGGTGGACAGGACACTACCACTGGTCCGATGCAGCACAACACAACAACACTGAAAGGGACTTATACAGCTACACTGGATTTATGGCAGCAGAGGACACCACCACTGTGACTGGTCACTGGACTGATGCATAAGAGACTTCCCCTGGTCTAATGCAGGACAACACAGCAAAAAATGCAAGCCAGGAGCACTGGGGACATATAGCAGAGGACACCAACACTGTGACTGGCTGGACTGATGCAGCACAATACACTGACTACACTGGACTGGACAGCACAACACAGCACCACTTTATACAGCTACACTGGATATATGGCAGTAGAGGACACCAACACTGTGACTGATGCAGCACAATACACTGACTACACTGGACTGGACAGCACAAGACTCCACCCCACTTTCCCACCCCCACACAGACACTGAACACTGAGGACACTTTCTCTCAATACACTCTGCGAGACTGGAGTGAAAATGGCCGCGACGCGCAACTCCTTATATGGAATACAAATCCCGCAAGAATCCGACAGCGGGATGATGACGTTTTGCGGCATTCGGGTTTGTTGTTATTATTATTATAATACTGTAGCAGTGGACATATAGCAGCAGCGTATACCACTGTCACTGCCTCGTCACTGGAATGACTGATGGACAGGACACTACCACTGGTCTGATGCAGCACAACACAACAACACTGTAAGGGACTTATACAGCTACACTGGATATATGGCAGCAGAGGACACCACCACTGTGACTGGTCACTGGACTGATGCACAAGAGACTTCCCCTGGTATAATGCAGGACAACACAGCAAAAATGCAAGCCAGGAGCACTGGGGACATATAGCAGCAGAGGACACCAACACTGTGACTGGCTGGACTGATGCAGCACAATACACTGACTACACTAGACTGGACAGCACAACACAGCACCACTTTATACAGCTACACTGGCAGGAGAGAACACCAACACTATGACTGGCTGGACTGATGCAGCACAATACACTGACTACACTGGACTGGGCAGCACAACACAGCACAAGACTCACCACCCCACTTTCCCACCCCCACACAGACACTGAACACTGAGGACACTTTCTCTCAATACACTCTGCGAGACTGGAGTGAAAATGGGCGCGACGCGCAGCTCCTTATATGGAATACAAATCCCGCAAGAATCCGACAGCGGGATGATGACGTTTTGCCGCGTTCGGGTTTACAAGTCAGGCGGGAAAACCCGAGCCTGACTCGGATCCGGGCTCGGAAGGCAAAGTCCGGTAGGGTTCGGTTCTCTGAGAACCGAACTCGCTCATCTCTGACAAATATGTGTATGTGCTATCAGAAATTGTGGGGTCCGGTACTGACAAAATAGGCAGCGCCCCACCCCTCTTTCACTTGTTTCATGCCACAGGAGGGGGTGGGAGAGTTGAATCAGCAAGGGCTGATCAGTATGGCCACTGTGTAAGATGGACATGACAGAGACAGACAGGTGGGTGGATGTAACGCAGGCAGACACATCGGTAAATGTGACGCAAGAAGAAGACTGGTCGGTGGATGTGACACCTGCAGTCAGGTAGGTGGATGTAACACAGGCAGACAGGTAGGTGTATATGATGCAGGAAGGTAGAAAGGCAGGTGGATGTGACACAGAAAGGTAGGTGAATGTGACGCAGACAAGTAAGTGGATGTAACACAGGTAGAGAGGTAGGTGGATGTGACAAAGGAAGACATGTTGGTGGATGTAATGCAGGCAGATACTGTAGGTGGATGTGAAACAGAAAGGTACGTCATTCTCCTCAAAAGTCCAGATTTTTATAGTACATTCAAGTTTTTTGTGCACGGTCCCGCTGTCCCACCCACGGGCCGCAGGTTCCGCAGTAGGGGGAAGTTGGTAGGCTATCTGTCCCTTAGCAGAGCAGCTGTGAATAGATGCAGTGTGCATGCACACATCGTCTATTCACGGGAGAAAGGGACAAGGGGGCATGCCAGCACATTGATGAAAATGGGAGGCATGGCTTGCAATTGCTACATTTCTGAAAAGTCATGCCCCTTTTGCAGAGACCACATCCCATTTTCGAACTCCTGAATGTTGGGAGGTAAGAAGTTGGTGGATGTGATACAGACAGATAGGTAGGTGGATGAAACGCAGGTGGATAGGCAGGTGACTGTGACACAGGCAGACAGGTAGGTGGATGTTAAAGGCAGGTAGGTGAATGTAACAAAGGAAAAAGACATGTAGGTGGATGTGACACAGGTAACTAGTTTAGTCATGTATTATTCTTTACTTACTGCCACACTAATCTTTTCCTCCATGCTAAATAAGTGCCAATTCATGTTTGCAGCCTCTGGCTGTTCTGTACTGTGGGAGAGGCCGGGCTGCAGCCACTTCCTGCTTCCCTCCTTTGGGGCCGGGCTGCAGTCCTGCACATGTAGATGACGTGGGGGGAAAGGAGGTATGGATCAGGCAAGTACTGATCCATGTGGCCACTGCGATAGGGTGGCTAGTCCTTGGGGCATACCACTGCACCAGAAGACCAGTCACCAGCCGACTCTCCGACTCCCTGGCAGCCCTGTCAAAACCTGAGCCCCTTTCTCTGTCCGGGCCTGGGACTGCAGTACCGGCAGTCACCCCTTGACGGAGGCCCTGTATATACTAGGGTGGTTCAATAAGTAAGATAACAAGACCTCTCATGTGTGTAATGTTCTCTATTTCATTCTAATTTCCCGCCAAGCCAGAGTAGGTAGACCACTGCTTCCCCTCATGGCCATTAGACTGTGCCTCATATCAGTCATACTCAGAGCGATAACTAACATTTTGGTGACCTGTGCCAGAAAGAGAATTAGTCCCCCGTCCCCCCCCTCCCAACATAATTCAAAATAAGGAAAGTGAGCGACGAAGGCACACATTACAAATATACAGGTGTGGCTTGATGGGGAAGGGCCATGACCACAGAATAGAACCAATTCACATTACACTGCACAGTAGTGTACCTTAATCACATTACACCACATTATACCATTAGTCAAATGTTATGCCACATGTTAGAGCCCCTTATACATATTACACCATAGTAGTGCAGCTTATATACATTACACCACAGTAGAGCCACTTATACATGTTACGCCACAGTAGAGCCCCTTATACGCACTGGACCTTTTTTAGGTTTGCTAACAAACCAAAGAAGCACACTAATGGGCAAAACCATGTTGCACCGCAGGTGGGGTAGATAGAGTTAGATTTGGGTGGGGTGTGTTCAAACTGAAATGTAAATTGCAGTGTAAAAATAAAGCAGACAGTATTTACTAAGCTTGGAGATTATGTCAACTCCAAGCGCCGACAAAAGGACGACCCGGCAATAACCCGGGTCCAGCCTGCAGTCTGAGCATGGTTTCAAGCAGCTGTGGCATGACTTGAAACCATGTTCAATTACTCAGGTTAGAGGGGCTCTACCATGACATGTGTATAAGGGGTCTACTGTGGCGTAACATGTATAAATTGCTCTACTGTGGCTTACCTTTATTGTTGTGCCCAGCAGCAGCCACGGAAGAGACTTTAGATACCAGGCACTGCAGAAGACAGGGAGAGGGCGAAGCGGAGCGCATGGGGCAGGCAGCTGCAGCGCCCCCGCTGTAATGGCGCATTCGGCAAAGGAGCTAGGTGCACCACTACTATTATACATTACAGCAGGCGGTTGATAGTCAGTGGTGGCACATACATGGGTGGATCATGGGTGGAGGCGGGCAGTTATGTTCACAGGGCATAGGCGAGTGCATTGGCCACACCACCCTAGTTACTCCACTGTCCACTAATCCTAGTGGTACTCCACTGGTAACAATTCCCTCCATAGATTGCACTCCATTTACTACAACTGTCTGTTTCCTATCCTGGATAAGAACCTTATTGCAGGATAGGAAACAGACAGTAAATGGAGTGCAATCTATGGAGGGAAATGTTACCAGTGGAGTACCCCAGGGATCTGTACTTGGTCCAGTTCTCTTTAATATCTTTGTTGGTGACATTGCAAATGCTATTGAAGGGAAAGTATGCATTTTTGCAGATGATACAAAGATATGCAACAGGGTAGACACACTGGGAGGGGTAAAACAAATTATTGATGACCTAGGTAGGCTTGACAAATGGTCAAGAACGTTGCAACTACAGTTTAATGCTAAAAAATGCTAAATCATGCACTTGGGTCTCAAAAACCCAAAGGCTAACTATAGGCAATGTGTATCTGGCACTGTGGGGGCATTTGTATACCTGGCACTGTGGGGGCATTTGTGGATCTGGCACTGTGGGGGCATTTGTGAATCTGGCACTGTGGGGGCATTTGTATACCTGGCACTGTGGGGGCATTTGTGGATCTGGCACTGTGGGGGCAATTGTGTATCTGGCACTGTGGGGGCAATTGTGGATTTGGCACTGTGGGGGCAATTGTGGATTTGGCACTGAGGGGGCAATTGTGGATCTGGTACTGTGGGGGCAATTGTGGATCTGGCACTGTGGGGCAATTGTGGATCTGGCACTGTGGGGGCAATTGTGGATCTGGTACTGCACTGACATGTGTATCTGGCACTGCACTATTGGGGGCATATGTGTATCACGTCCCATTTTAATTGGCCACACCCATTTGTGCCTCTTAGGGGCAGACTTACTGGGGGACAGGGTAATTTTTAAGTTGAGAATTTTTGTATGGCCCCCGAAGGATTTTATTAATCTCCATATGGCCCTTGGCAGAAAAAAGGTTCCCCACCCCTGCTTTAGATCAACTGAGGAACTTGTTTATGAAACATATATAATGGACTTTAAAATAGTCCATTATTATGGGGCTCATACAGAGTCCTGCACACGTTTGTGTGGTTCTCCACAGAGTTGTTGAGAATTCTACTTGTCTATGGGGGTCATTCCGAGTTGATAAATTTAGCACAGCTACGATCAGGCACTCAGACTTGCGGGGGGACGCCCAGCACAGGGTTAGTCTGCCCCGCATGTCAGTGCCGCCCCCCCCCCAAATGCAAAAGCATCGCACAGCGGTGATACTTTTGCATTTCAGGAGTAACTGGCCGGGAGAACCTACTCGCTGCCCGAGTTGCAACGGCTGCGTGTGACGTCACGCAGCGGCCGCGGCCCGCTTCCCCCCCCCAGCAGTCCAGCCACGCCTGCGTTGGCCGGACCGCGCCCCCTAAACGGCCCCCTCCCGCACAGCGACCGCCTCTGCCTGTCAATCAGGCAGAGGCGATCGCTACAATACAACGGTTTTCGGCAGTCCAGCATGTGACGGCGTATGCGCAGATCCGACCCGATCGCTGCGCTGCGATAAACTGCAGTGAGCGATCGGGTTGGAATGACCCCCTATGTACTTGTTAAACCCAGATCACTGTGCGCATTAGTGTATCTACAGTTTATGTACTTCACGTTAATAACATTAGATTAATTTTAATACAATCTATGTTTTGTTTATTTTAGTTTTACAATTAAATCCTGAACATTTCTAACAGTTTTAAGCCACCACGTACAGTATCTACTATTTTTTGCTTAAACAATTTTGCCAGTTAGTTGTTCAATCTGTACATTGTCATGTAAATACCACCACCTAGAGGCTGCAAGTGGGAACTTCAACAAAGAAAATTGCATGGAATACTAAAAAAAATCTACTCAACGTGACGCTGTCTTTTCTTTCTTTTCTTTTTTTTTTCCTTTTCATACCGAGCCTCTGACTTGAGACATTGTTGGGTCATGCCAGGTCCTGACTTGGTTCGAAAGGGACTACCTGGGTTCGGTGTCCCAGGAATTCGACCCTGGTGACGCCAAATGTAGCATAGAGTCGAATCACCAGTGCTTGCATATGAAGTCATCTCCATGCACCGGAGCAGGGATGACCCGGCAATAACCGGGGGCCAGCCTACAGTGTAAGCACAGTTTCAAGCAGCTGTGACAGGACTTTAAACCGTGTTTAATTACCCAGGTTGGACACAGGGTTTTGGTGTGAAAGTGGTATAAAGAGGATTCTCATGATGCAATAGATATTTGAGCGACAGCTATGGCAAACCTGCATTAACTTTCTCACACAGTCAGTCTGCAGCATTCCATCTATTTATTTTCCTTAGGTTTACCATAGTGAAAGAACGTTTTGAAGTAAGGAAACTGGTAGCCACGTTTATGTAGGGGCCCGACAAATTAGCGCTAACAGACGTGTAATAATGGGGGTGATTCAGAGCCGATCGTAGATGTGCTAAATTTAGCACATCTACGATCAGTTATTCAGACACGTGGGGGGGACGCCCAGCACAGGGCTAGTCCGCCCCGCATGTCAGGTCCTGCCCCCCCCCCCCCCCTCCACCCACACGGGTGCGAAAGCATTGCATGGCGGCGATGCTTTTGCACCCGCCGAGTAGCTCCCTGCCTTTGCAGCCTAGCTGCACTGGCAGGGGGCTACCTGCCGCATCCTGGGTTGCAGCGGCTGCGTGTGACGTCACGCAGCCGCCGTGGCCAGCCCTTGCAATGGTCTGGACACGCCTGCGTTGTCCGGACCGCACCCCACCAATAGCGTTCTAATGGCGTTGGCACGCCCCCTCCCACCCCGTGACCGCCTCTGCCTGTCAATCAGGCAGATGCAATCGCAACCCTGAGATGCTTTTAGCATTTCACTGGGCCTTCCCGGGTTGCGCACGTGCAGTGCTCTCGCTGCACATGCGCACTCTCCAAAGGGCTTCAGACTGCGATCGCTGCCGCTGCGGTGATCCAGTCTGAATTAAGCCCAATGTTTTATACTGTTGGTAACTGTGTAGCCATATATGTAAAAGTACAGTAATTACTAGGGAAGTCTCAGGGATTGTGTAATGAGAGCCTGATTCAGAGTTGCACATAAAGCCACATACCATGCTTGAAAATCAATGCAACTGTGTTCAGAGTTCACAGCATCTATGCTACTGTACTGCCCCATCTGCTTGTGAAAGTAGCCGACATCACTATAATGGTACCCATACACTTGTGCGATGCCCCGCGACGTGACATCGCGGGGCATCGCACCGGCAGTTCAGGTACGATGAAATCGCACCTGAAATGCCAAAGTGATTACCATGCGATAATGCGATAGATCTCATAGTAATCACGTGATCGGCACGTCACCGCCGAGTGGGAGCGGCCTCTGGCCGCTCCCGGTGGGTGCCCATTGCAGTGCGATATATCACATGTGGTTTAAAAACACATGCGATCGCGCTGCGATGCGAGAAATATTAAGTGCAGCACATACTATCTTGAGACGCGACATTCAAGCGACGTGCCCACGCATCGCGTCTCAAGGTACCTAAAATGTGCATACAATCCTTCAATTTCTCTCACAGATGAGGTCAAAATCGAAGGATAGCACCTAATATCTCACAAGTATATGAGCACCATAAGCGTGCTTCTGAGACTTGTCTGAAAGATGGATCTTTGCACAGTATATGCACAACTCTGAGCACACACATCCAGAGCCATAACTAGACTTTTGGTGCCCTCTGCCAGAAAGAGTATTTGCGAGGAGAGATAGCCAATCACAGCGGACTGTGCTGAGGTGAGAAGTAATATGCATTTACTGTAGAGGAACGGAGATGACATGCTTTGTGTACGGCAAGTCAGCTGCTAGTACTCTGCATTCAATGTTGACTTTATTTTCTTTTACAGCAGCTTGCTGTGCTAACTGTATAGCTCTCCCACATCCAGTGCCATTTGATTCATCAAACCCTATTTAATTAAGAGGGTTGGTTTGTTTTTTTCAAAATATTCTACATTATCTCAAGCACCTGTATGCTACAACCTCAACTCAGACACTCCCCATAAATTCTCCTTGTACTGTTTGTCTGTCTGTCTGTCTGTCTATCTATTTATCTGATTTTTTTTGAGGAGGAGGCCATGAATATGGAAAGATGTGCAAAACATTTTGTAACAGGCCTTGTACTGCCAGTAGAAGCACACAGTACAAACAGATTAATATAACAGCTGACATACTGTGATGGGCAGGGGCAGATTTAGGGGTCACACCGCCTCTAGACACATTGTTGCCCCCTCCATCACGTCACTGCCCACTTAATTTCAGCTCCTGTCATTTTTTAAGCACAGCCTGTAACAGCAGTAAGGAGCTGATTGGCTGCTACTTTATCTCTATCCGAGGCTTAGTAAATAGACCCCTAAGGCAGAGAGAAAACAACACCTATTAAGGCAACTTAAATAGAATAGTTAGGAGTGCAGATTTTAGCATAGGGGTCATTAAAATCAGAAGAGAAAGGTGATAGGTAGAGTACAGAGCCGACCATAGGTATAGGCAAACTAGGCAATTGCCTAGGGCATTTGATATGCCTAGGGGCATCAGCAGCTTCTGCTGATTAAAATGATATGCGGCATGCCCATATTCTGTGTGTAGCATTTCATGTGCAGATACAGCCACAGTCTCACACAGTATATAGGCATGCTGCATATCATTTTAATCAGCAGAAGCTGCTTGTGCATCCTAGCCACATAGCAATGAAAATAAGATGCATTTTCATTAAAAAAAAAAACGTGCCCGACGTTATCATTGAGGCAAGATTTATGAGGACACATCTGTATCCAAGCAGAGGCAGAGGTCACAGTGTTAGTGGCAGTGTGAGTGCTGTGTGCATGTGAGTGGGTTGGTTGTGCAGTAGTGTTCAGAATATGTGTAAGGAGCATTATGTGTGTCATGTAAAAATGCATCTTTAATGTGCAACATATGTGTAAGGGGCACTGTGTGTGTAATTATGTGTATAAGGGCATTAATAATGTGCGGCATATGTGTAACAGGGTACTACTGTATGTGTGTCATTATGTGTAAAGGGGCACTAATAATGTGCAGCAAATGTGTAGGGGGCACTATGTGTGTCATTATGTGTATAAGGGCATTAATGTGCGGCATATGTATAAGGGACATTATGGGTAAAGGGGCATTAATAAAGGTTCTCATAATGTACAAGGCGCATTATGGTTATAAGGACATTAATAAGGTGTCTCATATTACTGCATTACTGTGTGGAATTGTGTGTATAAATGCATTACTAATGTGTGGCATTTTGTGTATAAGGTGCTCTACTATATGGCGTTGCGTATAGAAAGGGCATTACTCTGTCGTCTAATGTGAATAAAGAGCAATAGGGTGTGGTGTAATGTGAATAAGGAGCAATTCAGTGTGATGTAATGTGAATAAGGGGCTCTACTGTGAGGAGTAACGTTTATAAGGTATAGAGATACTACTGTGGGATGTAATATGAATTATAGACACTATGGCATGATCAAATGTGAATAAAGTTGCAGTACTGTGTGGCGTAATTGGAATTGGGGTTACTATTGTGTGCGCCAAATGTGCGAGCTGTTCCTATTTAAAGTATAGGGGGTACAAACACCAAAATAAGGACTGCTATGGGTGAGGGGTGATGGTGCTGGGAAAGAGGTGCAAGGTCAGAGGCAGAACCAGCGGTGGTGCTAGGGGGCACCAGCCAAAATCTTGCCTAGGGCATCATATTGGTTAGGGCCGGCTCTGGTAGAGTAGCATAGAGAGGAGTCAGACACAGAAAAGTGGACTGACAGGCTGCAAGATAAGAGGAAAGCTAGCATAAGACAAATAATAGGCAGGACAGGTAACATGAGGGAGGAACTGGAGCCGTCAGCATAGACTCGGAAAGGGCCCAGAAGAGGTAGCTAGTGACTTCCTTACATTAGGCCACACCCCTGGGCCTGGCACCAGGGTCACCAACAACTGTTACTGAGAGGACGTTGCTAAAGCTGGGAGGTGTGGCCTGTCCCCCTCATTATAAAATCTGCCAGGCCAGGCCTAGCTATCTGCGACCTTGCTTCTAGATTAATTAAATTAAGATATTTTATGAAAGACACTAAGATATTACCTAGTTTTGTTTTATCACTGTTGTTTCCAATTGTAAAGCGCAACAGAATTTGCAGCGCTATATAAGAACCTTAATAAATACAAAATATTTTCATCTACAAACATTCCAACAAAAGGGTATAAGGAGAATTGAAGAAACACAACTGTAAATAAATTTGGAGATTGAACCTAAGATTACCCAATCTTCTTTTACAGTGATAACTAAATTTACCTCTGAAGTAGGAACAATGGATTAACAGCATTAATGGCCAATATTTAGGGGTAGATTCAATTAACCACAAAATAGGTTGTGCAACATTTTACCCAGGCAAAAGCCTGCATCCTCAACTTTGTGGTATTTAGATAGAAAAGCACGTTAACACAGCTTTTAAATGGTGAAATCGTAGCTTTTAACTTACAACTCCAGTTGATAATTACTGTTTAAAAGGGTTTGTTTTTTTTCAATGTAAAAATAACAAGATATAGGGGGTCATTCCGAGTTGTTCGCTCGCTAGCAGTTTTTAGCAGCCGTGCAAACGCATTGTCGCAGCCCGCCGGGGAGTGTATTTTCACTTTGCAGAAGTGCGAACGCCTGTGCAGCAGAGCGCCTGCAAACACATTTTGTGCAGAACAAGACCAGCCCTGGACTTACTCTTCGTGTGCCAGATATGCCCCCCCCCCCCCCCCCCTGCAGTGCACATGGTTTTGCCCAAATGCTAACAAATTTGCTGGTGTGATCAACTCTGAATTAACCCCATTATTGGTAAAGTTAACAAAGAACTGGCTGCTAACTAAATACAGACTTTAAGATTAACTCCAAAAGTAACAACATTAGTTGTTAATTAAATAGTGCATGTAGGAATACCACTACATTTTATTTATTGAACTATTATTTTATTTGCTACAGTTTAAGAGTAATTTAGAGATATTTTAAAATATAACAAGCAGAGTTCAAACTATAGTTATAAAATATTAATATATAGTTAGTAATGCATTCTCTTTTTGCGTCAGACATTGGTGCATATGCATTAAGCCTGGAGAAGTGATAAAGCAATGATAAAGAAGTGATAACCAATCAGCTCCAAACTGTCATTTTTCAAACCCATAATGACTGGCTGGTGCGTTATCACCTTGCACTTATCACTGCTTTACGACCCTAGAGAGTGCCCTTGATGAAGTGGCTCCAGCTACCCATCACACTCCACGTAGGCTTAGATGCCAACCATGGCACTCTAAATCAACAAGACACCTACAAAAACTGTCACGTAAGGTAGAACGTCAGTGGCGGAAATCTCAGAATCCAAGTGACTGTTTCACATATAAGACTACCTACCACTCCTATCGTCAGGCCCTGGACACTGCCAAACAAACATATTTCCAATCTCTCATCTCTTATCATGCCACCAACCCCAAACGACTTTTTAATACGTTTAAATCACTTCTTTACCCTCCCTCACCTCCCCCACTAGCTACTATCAGTGCACAAGAACTTGCTTCCTACTTCAAGGATAAGATTGATAAAATCCGAGATGAAATGGTATGCTCTAACTCAGCCAGTGACCTGCTCAAATCCCTATCTGAACTAGTGATGAGCGGGTTCGGTTTCTCGGAAACCGAACCCCCCCGAACTTCACGCTTTTTACACGGGTCCGAGGCAGACTCGGATCTTCCCGCCTTGCTCGGCTAACCCGAGCGCGCCCGAACGTCATCATCCCGCTGTCGGATTCTCGCGAGGCTCGTATTCTATCGCGAGACTCGGATTCTATATAAGGAGCCGCGCGTCGCCGCCATTTTCACACGTGCATTGAGATTGATAGGGAGAGGACGTGGCTGGCGTCCTCTCCGTTTAGAGTAGACTAGAGAGTAGTAGAGAGTAGAGACACTTGATTTACTAATTTTGGGGAGCATATTAGGACGGAGTACTACTTGCTGATAGTGTGACCAGTGACCACCAGTTTAATTAATCCAATCTCTGCCTGAAAAAAAACGATACACAGTGTGACACAGTCACATACCATATCTGTGCTCAGCCTCAGTGTGCCCTCAGTGTGCTGCATCATCTATGTAATACTGTATATCTGACTGTGCTGAGTGCTCACTGCTCACACAGCTTAATTGTGGGGGAGACTGGGGAGCAGTTATAGCAGGAGTACATATTTTAACAGTGCACACTTTTGCTGCCAGAGTGCCACTGCCAGTGCCAGTGTGACTGACCAGTGACCACTGACCACCAGTATATTGTGATTGTCTTCCTGAAAAAGTTAAACACTCGTCGTGTGGTGTTTTTATTCTATAAACGCATTCTGCTGACAGTGTCCAGCAGGTCCGTCATTATATAATATATACCTGTCCGGCTGCAGTAGTGATATATATATATATTTTTATATCATTATCATCCAGTCTATATTAGCACTGCAGCAGACGCAGTACGGTAGTCCACGGCTGTAGCTACCTCTGTGTCGGCAGTCGCTCGTCCATCCATAATTGTATACCACCTACCCGTGGTGTTTTTTTTTTCTTTCTATCTTCTTGATACTAGTAGCTTACTTTAGGAGTCTGCAGTGCTGAGCTGACAGTGTCCAGCAGGTCCGTCATTATATAATATATACCTGTCCGGCTGCAGTAGTAATATATATATTTTTTTTTTATATCATTATCATCCAGTCTATATTAGCAGCAGACGCAGTACGGTAGTCCACGGCTGTAGCTACCTCTGTGTCGGCAGTCGCTCGTCCATCCATAATTGTATACCACCTACCCATGGTGTTTTTTTTTTTTTCTATCTTCTTGATACTAGTAGCTTACTTTAGGAGTCTGCAGTGCTGAGCTGACAGTGTCCAGCAGGTCCGTCATTATATAATATATACCTGTCCGGCTGCAGTAGTGATATATATATATTTTATATCTCATTATCATCCAGTCTATATTAGCAGCAGACGCAGTACGGTAGTCCACGGCTGTAGCTACCTCTGTGTCGGCAGTCGCTAGTCCATCCATAATTGTATACCACCTACCTGTGGTGTTTTTTTTTTTCCTATCTTCTTGACACTACTAGTAGCTTACTTTAGGAGTCTGCAGTGCTGAGCTGACAGTGTCCAGCAGGTCCGTCATTATATAATATATACCTGTCCGGCTGCAGTAGTGATATATATATATATATATATATTTTTTATATCATTATCATCCAGTCTATATTAGCAGCAGACGCAGTACGGTAGTCCACGGCTGTAGCTACCTCTGTGTCGGCAGTCGCTCGTCCATCCATAATTGTATACCACCTACCTGTGGTGTTTTTTTTTTTTTTCTATCTTCTTGATACTAGTAGCTTACTTTAGGAGTCTGCAGTGCTGAGCTGACAGTGTCCAGCAGGTCCGTCATTATATAATATATACCTGTCCGGCTGCAGTAGTGATATATATATATTTTATATCTCATTATCATCCAGTCTATATTAGCAGCAGATGCAGTACGGTAGTCCACGGCTGTAGCTACCTCTGTGTCGGCAGTCGCTAGTCCATCCATAATTGTATACCACCTACCTGTGGTGTTTTTTTTTTTCTATCTTCTTGATACTACTAGTAGCTTACTTTAGGAGTCTGCAGTGCTGAGCTGACAGTGTCCAGCAGGTCCGTCATTATATAATATATACCTGTCCGGCTGCAGTAGTGATATATATATATTTTATATCTCATTATCATCCAGTCTATATTAGCAGCAGACGCAGTACGGTAGTCCACGGCTGTAGCTACCTCTGTGTCGGCAGTCGCTAGTCCATCCATAATTGTATACCACCTACCTGTGGTGTTTTTTTTTTTCTATCTTCTTGATACTACTAGTAGCTTACTTTAGGAGTCTGCAGTGCTGAGCTGACAGTGTCCAGCAGGTCCGTCATTATATAATATATACCTGTCCGGCTGCAGTAGTGATATATATATATATTTTTTATATCATTATCATCCAGTCTATATTAGCAGCAGACGCAGTACGGTAGTCCACGGCTGTAGCTACCTCTGTGTCGGCAGTCGCTCGTCAATCCATAAGTATACTAGTATCCATCCATCTCCATTGTTTACCTGAGGTGCCTTTTAGTTGTGCCTATTAAAATATGGAGAACAAAAATGTTGAGGTTCCAAAAATAGGGAAAGATCAAGATCGACTTCCACCTCGTGCTGAAGCTGCTGCCACTAGTCATGGCCGAGACGATGAAATGCCAGCAACGTCGTCTGCCAAGGCCGATGCCCAATGTCATAGTACAGAGCATGTAAAATCCAAAACACCAAATATCAGTAAAAAAAGGACTCAAAAATCTAAAATAAAATTGTCGGAGGAGAAGCGTAAACTTGCCAATATGCCATTTACCACACGGAGTGGCAAGGAACGGCTGAGGCCCTGGCCTATGTTCATGGCTAGTGGTTCAGCTTCACATGAGGATGGAAGCACTCAGCCTCTCGCTAGAAAAATGAAAAGACTCAAGCTGGCAAAAGCACAGCAAAGAACTGTGCGTTCTTCGAAATCACAAATCCACAAGGAGAGTCCAATTGTGTCGTTTGCGATGCCTGACCTTCCCAACACTGGACGTGAAGAGCATGCGCCTTCCACCATTTGCACGCCCCCTGCAAGTGCTGGAAGGAGCACCCGCAGTCCAGTTCCTGATAGTCAGATTGAAGATGTCAGTGTTGAAGTACACCAGGATGAGGAGGATATGGGTGTTGCTGGCGCTGGGGAGGAAATTGACCAGGAGGATTCTGATGGTGAGGTGGTTTGTTTAAGTCAGGCACCCGGGGAGACACCTGTTGTCCGTGGGAGGAATAGGGCCATTGACATGCCTGGCGAAAATACCAAAAAAATCAGCTCTTCGGTGTGGAAGTATTTCAACAGAAATGCGGACAACATTTGTCAAGCCGTGTGTTGCCTTTGTCAAGCTGTAATAAGTAGGGGTAAGGACGTTAACCACCTCGGAACATCCTCCCTTATACGTCACCTGCAGCGCATTCATCATAAGTCAGTGACAAGTTCAAAAACTTTGGGCGACAGCGGAAGCAGTCCACTGACCAGTAAATCCCTTCCTCTTGTAACCAAGCTCACGCAAACCACCCCACCAACTCCCTCAGTGTCAATTTCCTCCTTCCCCAGGAATGCCAATAGTCCTGCAGGCCATGTCACTGGCAATTCTGACGAGTCCTCTCCTGCCTGGGATTCCTCCGATGCATCCTTGCGTGTAACGCCTACTGCTGCTGGCGCTGCTGTTGTTGCTGCTGGGAGTCGATGGTCATCCCAGAGGGGAAGTCGTACTCGTAAGACCACTTTTACTACTTCCACCAAGCAATTGACTGTCCAACAGTCCTTTGCGAGGAAGATGAAATATCACAGCAGTCATCCTGCTGCAAAGCGGATAACTGAGGCCTTGGCATCCTGGGCGGTGAGAAACGTGGTTCCGGTATCCATCATTACTGCAGAGGCAACTAGAGACTTGTTGGAGGTACTGTGTCCCCGGTACCAAATACCATCTAGGTTCCATTTCTCTAGGCAGGCGATACCGAAAATGTACACAGACCTCAGAAAAAGACTCACCAGTGTCCTAAAAAATGCAGTTGTACCCAATGTCCACTTAACCACGGACATGTGGACAAGTGGAGCAGGGCAGACTCAGGACTATATGACTGTGACAGCCCACTGGGTAGATGTATGGACTCCCGCCGCAAGAACAGCAGCGGCGGCACCAGTAGCAGCATCTCGCAAACGCCAACTCTTTCCTAGGCAGGCTACGCTTTGTATCACCGCTTTCCAGAATACGCACACAGCTAAAAACCTCTTACGGCAACTGAGGAAGATCATCGCAGAATGGCTTACCCCAATTGGACTCTCCTGTGGATTTGTGGCATCGGACAACGCTAGCAATATTGTGTGTGCATTAAATCTGGGCAAATTCCAGCACGTCCCATGTTTTGCACATACCTTGAATTTGGTGGTGCAGAATTATTTAAAAAACGACAGGGGCGTGCAAGAGATGCTGTCGGTGGCCAGAAGAATTGCGGGACACTTTCGGCGTACAGGCACCACGTACAGAAGACTGGAGCACCACCAAAAACGCCTGAACCTGCCCTGCCATCATCTGAAGCAAGAAGTGGTAACGAGGTGGAATTCAACCCTCTATATGCTTCAGAGGTTGGAGGAGCAGCAAAAGACCATTCAAGCCTATACAACTGAGCACGATATAGGAGGTGGAATGCACCTGTCTCAAGCGCAGTGGAGAATGATTTCAACGTTGTGCAAGGTTCTGCAACCTTTTGAACTTGCCACACGTGAAGTCAGTTCAGACACTGCCAGCCTGAGTCAGGTCATTCCCCTCATCAGGCTTTTGCAGAAGAAGCTGGAGACATTGAAGGAGGAGCTAACACAGAGCGATTCCGCTAGGCATGTGGGACTTGTGGATGGAGCCCTTAATTCGCTTAACAAGGATTCACGGGTGGTCAATCTGTTGAAATCAGAGCACTACATTTTGGCCACCGTGCTCGATCCTAGATTTAAAACCTACCTTGGATCTCTCTTTCCGGCAGACACAAGTCTGCTGGGGTTCAAAGAACTGCTGGTGACAAAATTGTCAAGTCAAGCGGAACGCGACCTGTCAACATCTCCTCCTTCACATTCTCCCGCAACTGGGGGTGCGAGGAAAAGGCTCAGAATTCCGAGCCCACCCGCTGGCGGTGATGCAGGGCAGTCTGGAGCGACTGCTGATGCTGACATCTGGTCCGGACTGAAGGACCTGACAACGATTACGGACATGTCGTCTACTGTCACTGCATATGATTCTCTCCCCATTGAAAGAATGGTGGAGGATTATATGAGTGACCGCATCCAAGTAGGCACGTCAGACAGTCCGTACTTATACTGGCAGGAAAAAGAGGCAATTTGGAGGCCCTTGCACAAACTGGCTTTATTCTACCTAAGTTGCCCTCCCACAAGTGTGTACTCCGAAAGAGTGTTTAGTGCCGCCGCTCACCTTGTCAGCAATCGGCGTACGAGGTTACATCCAGAAAATGTGGAGAAGATGATGTTCATTAAAATGAATTATAATCAATTCCTCCGTGGAGACATTGACCAGCAGCAATTGCCTCCACAAAGTACACAGGGAGCTGAGATGGTGGATTCCAGTGGGGACGAATTGATAATCTGTGAGGAGGGGGATGTACACGGTGATATATCGGAGGATGATGATGAGGTGGACATCTTGCCTCTGTAGAGCCAGTTTGTGCAAGGAGAGATTAATTGCTTCTTTTTTGGTGGGGGTCCAAACCAACCCGTCATTTCAGTCACAGTCGTGTGGCAGACCCTGTCACTGAAATGATGGGTTGGTTAAAGTGTGCATGTCCTGTTTATACAACATAAGGGGGGGTGGGAGGGTCCAAGGACAATTCCATCTTGCACCTCTTTTTTCTTTCATTTTTCTTTGCGTCATGTGCTGTTTGGGGGGTGTTTTTTGGAAGGGCCATCCTGCGTGACACTGCAGTGCCACTCCTAGATGGGCCAGGTGTTTGTGTCGGCCACTAGGGTCGCTTAGCTTACTCACACAGCTACCTCATTGCGCCTCTTTTTTTCTTTGCGTCATGTGCTGTTTGGGGAGTGTTTTTTGGAAGGGCCATCCTGCGTGACACTGCAGTGCCACTCCTAGATGGGCCAGGTGTTTGTGTCGGCCACTAGGGTCGCTTAGCTTACTCACACAGCTACCTCATTGCGCCTCTTTTTTTCTTTGCGTCATGTGCTGTTTGGGGAGTGTTTTTTGGAAGGGCCATCCTGCGTGACACTGCAGTGCCACTCCTAGATGGGCCAGGTGTTTGTGTCGGCCACTAGGGTCGCTTAGCTTACTCACACAGCTACCTCATTGCGCCTCTTTTTTTCTTTGCGTCATGTGCTGTTTGGGGAGTGTTTTTTGGAAGGGCCATCCTGCGTGACACTGCAGTGCCACTCCTAGATGGGCCAGGTGTTTGTGTCGGCCACTTGGGTCGCTTAGCTTAGCCATCCAGCGACCTCGGTGCAAATTTTAGGACTAAAAATAATATTGTGAGGTGTGAGGTGTTCAGAATAGACTGAAAATGAGTGGAAATTATGGTTATTGAGGTTAATAATACTTTGGGATCAAAATGACCCCCAAATTCTATGATTTAAGCTGTTTTTTAGGGTTTTTTGAAAAAAACACCCGAATCCAAAACACACCCAAATCCGACAAAAAAAATTCGGTGAGGTTTTGCCAAAACGCGTTCGAACCCAAAACACGGACGCGGAACCGAACCCAAAACCAAAACACAAAACCCGAAAAATTCACGGTGCTCATCACTAATCTGAACCCTCTGGCACTTTCTCTTCATTTGATCCCACAAGTGAAGATGAAGTATCAACACTCTTTTCATCCTCCTACTCCACTACCTATCCTCTTGATCCTTTACCCTCACAGGTCAGCAAAAGTTTGTCTCCTGTGCTTATCCCAACCTAAACTAAAATCTGTAATCTCTCTCTCTCTCTACTGGCATCTTTCCATCTCTGTTTAAACATGCAGTGATTACTCCCATTCTGAAAAAACACAACTCTGACCCAAACACACTCTCTAACTACCGTCCCATTTCTCAGCTACCCAGTCCCTCCAAGCTACTTGAGAGACTTGCCTACACTCGCCTTACACACTTTCTTAACTCCCACAACTTACTGGACCCACTTCAGTCAGGCTTTCGTGCCCAACACTCAACGGAGACGGCACTGACCAAAGTAGTGAATGATCTTATCACTGCTAGATCAAAAGGCCATTACACACTACTTTTTCTTCTAGATCTCTCTGCTGCTTTTGACACTGTTGACCACTCTCTTCTCATACAAACACTAGAGTCCCTAGGTCTTCAGGACACAGCCCTTACTTGGGTCTCATCCTACCTATCTAATCGATCTTTCAGTGTTCGCTTCTCTGATTCTACCTCCTCTTCTCTACCTCTATCAGTTGGAGTACCGCAAGGCTCAGTCTTAGGTCCTCTGCTTTTCTCAATCTATACCTCCTCTCTTGGTAAACTAATCAGCTCCTTCGGATTTCAGTATCATTTGTACGCTAATGATACTCAAATCTACCTATCCTCCCCAGATTTATCACCATCTGTATTGGCTCGTGTCACTGGATGCCTGTCTGCCATTTCATCTTGGATGTCATCTCGCCATCTCAAACTCAATATTTCCAAAACAGAATTAATTATTTTCCCACCAGCTAAGGGTAGTTACCAACCTGATATTGCCATAACTGTTGACAATGCAACTATCCACCCTACCCCACAAGCTCGCTGCCTGGGTGTCATCCTTGACTCTGAACTGTCGTTTGTTCCACACATTCAATCTGTTTTTAAATCATGTTACATGCACCTTAAAAACATATCCAAAATACGCCCTTATCTTACACAAGACACTGCAAAAACTCTGATCCATGCACTCATCATCTCCTGCATTGATTATTGTAATAGTCTCCTTACTGGTCTTCCCAAACATAGGCTCTCACCACTTCAATCCATTTTAAATGCAGCTGCGAGGCTAATCTTCCTCGCCAGACGTTCTTCGTCTGCTGATCCGCTCTGTCAGTCCCTCCATTGGTTACCGGTATTCTACCGTGTCAAATATAAAATACTTTTACTTACATACAAGGCTATTACCCAAACTGCACCATCATACATCTCCTCACTCATCTCAAAATATCTCCCTACCAGACCCCTCCGCTCTGCACAAGATCTACGTCTCTCATCCAGATGTATTACCTGTTCCCACTCAAAATTACAGGACTTTACCTGGGCTTCACCCACTCTGTGGAATGCCCTCCCACGCACAATAAGACTCTCCACTAGTCTCCAAACCTTTAAACGTTCCCTGAAAACTCATCTCTTCAGACAAGCCTACCAAATTCCTGACCCACACACATAACCTTCAATGCTTCCCTATCCAATTACATTCCCTCTGCACAGTCCCCATAACCTCACATTTTGTCTTCCATTGCTGGGTGATCATATCATACAACCCACTAAGAACCTAGCAATCTGGGGAAACATTATGTAACAGGTTGCATCTATCCTTGTGTATCAATACCTATTTCCCTATAGATTGTAAGCTTGCGAGCGGTGCCTTCCTACCGCTATGTCTGTCTTTGCCCTGTTTTGTTCTATAACTGTTGTTCTAATTGTAAAGCGCAACGGAATATGCTGCGCTATATAAGAAACTGCTAATAAATAAATAAATAAATAAATAAATAAATTCTCCAGGTTAGTACATCTGCCCCATTGATTCTTATAGCTTATTAGGGATATTTATTGTATGTGATAACTCTTCTCACCATTTCCAAATCTTTTCAATGACTTCCCCTAATAAATGGCATGCCTAAGTGAGTTGTGGCCTCGCCTCTCATTGTGTCAGTGCTTGTATCCTGCACTCTGTTTAAGGTTAAGGAACAGAAAAGCTGCTGTTGACAGGAAACCAGCAGGGGGAAATGTAAACAAAAGGTCAACAATAGCAATGTTGATACTGATAATGTCAACTCTGCAATGTCAACAGTTATGATGCCGACATTGGCGAAATGTCGACATTTGAGTTGGAAGGGGGCTGTAGCGTTAGACACAACAGCAGGGGTAGGCAACAAGTGGCCCGCCAGCTGTTGTGGCACTATACACCACAGCAAGGCCTGCCACCGTTTTGCTATCAGGGTATAGTAAAACTGTGGAAGGGCATGCTGGAAGTGTAGTTCTACAGCAGCTGGAGGGCTGCTTATTGCCCACCCCTGCACTAGAGGGAGAGTTAATGATTAGGGACAGCATAAATACTTACAGGAACTCTACAGGTTCAGAGGTCTGACCTGGAAGTGAAAATCACATGATTGCTGGGACCCAGAAAATACAGCTGGAGCCGCTGGAGCCACCAGAAGAAGGTAAGTAATCGTTAGGCCACTAGGGACGATATGTCGACATTCTAACATGTCAACATTTCATCACTGTCTACATGAAAATGCCGACATGGTCAACGTCACATGGACATTGTGACTGTCAGCATTTCATACCAAGCCCCAACTGAATACCATTTTGATAGTGTACACTTCAAGCTGGCAGCTATATTGCCATTACACTATATGAACAATTCAGTCATTGGAATTAGTCAAGTACTATAGCTAATTTTGAAAAGTGCTACCCCTTTTACACTGTTGCAAAACCCTAGGTTATTGCTCGGGTGACCCAGGTCGCGGCTTGGTGTGAAAGGGTTAAACCGGGTCCAGTGACCTGGGGATCCAACCCAGGAAGCACTCACGTTACAGGTCTCCACGGGTCCCGTTCACTGCTGCTCACTGGCACTTGGAGATTATGTCATCTCACAGCGCCAGCAAAGGTAAGTCCTGGCAATATCCTTGGTTCAGCCAGCAGTGTGAACAGGTTTCAAGCCACTGTGATATGTAAGCCGTGTTCAATTACCGAGACTGGATATATGGGAAAGCAATGTGAAAGGGGTATCAGTTTTGACTGTCTTCTTTAATCACATCAAATAATGAATGCTTTCAAATATAGTGTTCCTATGGGACAATTCCATAGCTATAGAATAGTAGGTTATTGTTTGTGTGTGTGGATAAAGCACGTAACATTGCCCTATTGTATAATTTGCCCAGTATGACAGTACCATGCTTGAGTGTGCAATAGTGCTTACATACTAGCTGATGTGAATGATATGTCAGTCCGATTCGCCAAATCAGACGACATGTCGCCTAGTGTGTACCCAGCTTTACAGGATTGACTGGTGAGAGCTGCAAGGGAAGGGAGAGCATCCTCAATTCTGTGTGTTTGGCAACTGTGTTGGCCAATCAGAGGGCAATATTCCTCTAAATGACACATAGGGGCTGTAGCCTCACACTTACCAGCATTATTACTATATATAAATACTGTATTCATTCTGAGAGTAAGCATTGGATCCTGAGTAGTTATATGGTGTGTCACAACATCTATTACAGTTCTGCACCAGCCTTGTAAATACATTTCTATCCTGTTTGGAAGCTGTTACCACCACTACTTCCATATTCAATTACACTGGTGTATTATTAACCCATACAGGCTCCCACTACTTTCTTTTCTCTTACATACGTGGCGTTATGAAGAAGCACTACAACGACTGAAATTGGGTGAACATCTCCATTGCTTTTTGGGACATTATTTAGAGCCCATCACTGTGTATACTTTACAGTATTGTCATTCAAGAAATGTTGAAATGTGGCAAGAGCATTACACAAATCCCAAGGGCATCGCCAAATATATGAAATGTCTATGTTTCGAAAAGTAGTGTTCTACTTGGCACCACATCCTATAGCATGGGGGAGTACCGAAGATGGCACACGGTGTAGAGACAACCTGTTCTCACAGCACACTCTAGGCTGCCTGCCTAACAAGCATAAATCTGCTCCCTTACAGTTACTCTGTGGTATTTTATCTCAACACAATAAATAATAAGAAAAATACTTCTATATTTATTTTTTTCTTACCAATAGTAAGACTCTCCAGACCAGTGTTGGACTGGGGCATGAAGGGCCACCTGGGGAATGCAGTGGTAGGGGCCCATACCTAGGGGTGTGGCCAAACACCCAGACTCTAGACGAGTGCATTGGCTGGGCCCCTTTATGACTATATATGCATGATAATGTATCAGCATAATGACAGCAATGCACTGTCGAAAATACACCATACTCCTATGTATGTAGCATAATGTAACATATGTATAATGTATAATTCAAGTGCACAGTCTGGAACCTGATCCCTAGAGGAGCGGATGAACCCTCAGGCAGTGTGGCCCACCAGAGGTTTCCCCAGTGTTCCTGTAGGCCAGTCCAACCCAGTTCCATACTGTACATTGATCCCAACAATGAATGAGTCCTTTTCAGTGTTATTCTTGTGATTACAGAGCAGTCATGTGCACCGATTCCTGCATGTGACCTTACCATCGTCACTTAATTCATTTGTACTGTCTGCAAATACTCAATACTAAATAAAGGCAAACACCATAAAATCAGACTGCAGTTTGAATTGAGATGACTATGGGCCTTATACAGAAATGTTTGCAAATGCATTCGCAGCTGCTAATTCAATTGCCGCAGGCGACTGGATCTGTACTGAGATGCTCACCAGCACCTTCAACATCCCAGCGGCTGTGTACAAAATGCAGCATCGGTCGCAGATCAGTCGAATTATCAAAGTTCTGAGTCTCCATATTTTTGCGCAGCATGGCTGCAGGAAGTGTGACATAGCAGCAGATGGGATCACAGACGCAGTGACGAACACTCCCCCAAAACAACTGTGACATGTGTTTTGCCACCACTGCCAATTGTAACCCCAGAACCGTCACCGACTGCCACTCACTTTGGGAATATATGCTCTCTGTGACCCCATCACAAGACCATTGCAGCATATATGCAGTGCGCCTCAGATGCATGCGCAGTGGCAAAGAATCGCCCGGCTCCACTGAGTACAACATGAACACTGCAGCCATATCTGAATCAGGACTTCTATTCATTTAAATACTTTGTGGTACGTTAGTCGTTAGGGTACACTCAGGGTCAGTCCTATCTATTTCTATAGTCACAGCATGTTACACAAATACCTGGCAGATCGTGTGTGCAACTCTCCTAACAGATGAGTCTTCTGATTGACACAGGGCACTGACTGCAGCTCTGAGCAACATACCATAAATGGCTATATAATGAGTACATACCCATACACAGCAAATCCACTCATGCTGAATGACTATATGACATATGTGCCCAACAGTGTGATCAGTTGATAGACAAACACAATAGCAGATTGCAGCCAGTCTTTGACTGGATTTTCCCTAGGAAAGTACAAGGGGCTTCAGTCGCCTGGAATATCCCCTCTAGCCAAGACTTACTGATTACTATAAGAATATGGCCACTTTTAGCACTGCACAAGAATTTGCACAGATTGCTTTGGGCAGGAAGGTGATATTTCCAGAAAAGTGTCCCCGGCAAAGCGCTGCGGTTTTCTGAACGTCCCAATGTGCATTTGATTACTCAGCAACTGACACATGAAGTCACATGAGATTGCAGTCAAGGATTCCCCAGTATCTGACAAAGCTCCCTCTTGCATGACCAGTTTATACACTTTTACTTGCTCCAGTCTGGGATTAAACTATATTAAGTGGTATTCCATATACAAATAACTGCCAATGAAAGATAGTTTGCATACTGGAGGAATTATACTGTTTAATTAGTCATTAACATAGGAAAATTATCAGGAATAAAAAACGAAGGGATACATTTCTAAAACACTGGGGCTGTTCTGAAAATTAGGAAGTTTGAAAAGTTATTATATGCATGTATACTGTATGTCAGAAATAGCTACATCCACATGCTTAAAGCACCCAACATGCCTATTTTTTCCAAGTAGGCAAGTTTGTGGGGGTATTACAACGCAATAAAAGTAAAAGCAAGGAAACAGCAAGTAACTGCCGACAGTCATATCTGTCAACATACCCTAACTCTCACCCTAATACCTTTTAATCCTAACCCCTAACATAAATACCCTAACCCTCACCCTTAATCCTAACACCCAAACCCTTACCCTTAATCCTAATCCCTAACCCCACTACCCTAATACTATTACCCTAATCCAAATACCCTTACTCTGACCCTAATGCCCTAAAAGCCCCTACACACTAGACGATTTATTGAACGATATGGGAGATTCCGATACATCGGACCGACAACTCGTCAAATGTGTACGTACTATGCGCGCTTCCGTGGTGTCATCCATCGCATCTTCATATTTTCCCTACATGCAGCTCAATACTCAGCATACTCCTGGATGTGGCCATTGGCAACATATTTTGTAAGATTGCACTGTGTGTACGCACCATGGGCCTAATTCAGACCTGGTCGCACGCAGGCTATTTTTTGCACTGCAGGTAATCGCCGCCTACAAGAAGGGGGGGGTAAGCGCTTTGCAGGGGTGCGATTAGGTGTACAGTGAGCTGCACAAACAAAAGTTTGTGCAGTACCTGCACAGCCCAGGACTTACTCAGCCGCTATGACGATCCGGGCCGGTGGTGACGTGAGGAATCCTCCTCCGGAACGGCTGGGCACTCCTGCGTTTTTCCGGACACTCCCAGAAAACGGTGAGTTGCCGTCCACGAATGCCTTCTGCCTGTCAATCTTCTTGCGATCGCCAGTCTTCGTTAGATGCATCGCTGCCCGGCGATCCCCGTTGCTGTTGGCCGACGTGCCTGTGCATTGCGGACAGAATGCATGCGCTGTTCAGACCCGATCGCACGGCTGCGAAAAAAGGCAGCATGTGATCGGGTCTGAATGACCCCTTATATCGTTTGTCCGGGAGTTCCAGGGAAATCGTTGATGACATTGCATCGTTTGCAAGTCGAATAGTGTTTACCTAGCATTAGACTAATACCCTAACCAATCCCCTAACCCAAACCGCTAATCCAACTCTAGCCCCTAACCCTAATAATCTAATAAAAAAGGCAGACTATATATGGGAAAAGGGTTTTTATCTGCCATCAAATTCTATGTTACTTACCTCACCATGGCCCTGACCTACACTACACAATCATTTGACAGTCACTGTGGTGCAGGAGGAGTTTTCCACAATGATGGGAATTTCCACAAATGACATCAATGCCCTAGGGTGGATTTCTAGGATTGAGCAGTCCCTGGGCATCCACTGAGAGGAGCAATTGGGTAGAGTAATTGTTTTACTCTGACTAGCAGGTCTAAGCTGTGAAACGCGTCAGATGTGCTCCCTGGTCACCCACATTTCATTGGATGGATTTCATCTCTGCCTGAACCAACTGGACTCCTTCAAATTTCACTGGATCATTTACAAGGGATTGGACTACACCTAAAAGCCACGGTAGCCCTGGTGAGGACCCTACATTTAATACAGCTTTCAGTTGTGGGACTATCATTCCTCCAACGGTACCAGTGTATCAAATCAACTTTTCCCTGGACTGCGTCATCAGTCACACCAATTACCAGTGCAACTTGCATACATTTATGTCCGGGACATTATAGGAACAGGCAAGAGACCCAAACATCCATGGTGACTATCAGCATATTGTTTATTGTTGTTTATTGTATGTATTTTAAACATTTTTAGATTAAATTTTATTAACCTTGACAATCCATCTGTGTTTATTAGTTAGCGCTACCTCCTATTCTTGTTTTTGTTTTCACATGCACTTAGGTTTGACTCACCTATTTTAGGTAGCAGCTCCCCAGTTGCGCCCGATTTACCTGTTGGTAGTTTTTTTCCTGGCAGTCCCTGGGCATCCACTGAGAGGAGCAACTGGGTAGAGTAATTGTTTTATTCTGACTAGTAAAGCAATGTTACGTCAATCAATAAAGTGCACTCTAATCATGATTGAAAAGGTAGGAATGCCAATAATATGTATCACTGAGATTATCAATATTTGATATTATATTTATATATACCATATATACTCGAGTATAAGCCGACTTTTTCAGCACTTTTTTTTGTGCTGAAAAAGCCACCTCGGCTTATACTCAAGTCAGCTTTAGTGCCAGATATACCCCACAGTGCCAGGTGTGCCAGATATGCCCCACAGTGCTAGATACTTACCCTCCGTCGCTCCCGCGCTGTCTTCTGAAGGAGGGACACAGAGAGCGCAGCGCGCGGCTCTCCTGTGTCCCTCCTGCATCTCCAGCGGCAGCGGCGTCTGAGTGGTAAAGGAAGTGCACGAACCGGCACTCCTTTAACACACGCCGCTGCCGCCGGAGATGCAGGAGGGACACAGGAGAGCCGCGCGCTGCGCTCTCCGTGTCCCTCCTTCAGAAGACAGCGCGGGAGCGACGGAGGGTAAGTATCTAGCACTGTGGGGCATATCTGGCACACCTGGCACTGTGGGGCATATCTGGCACACCTGGCACTGTGGGGCATATCTGGCAGACCTGGCACTGTGGGGCATATTTGGCACACCTGGCACTGTGGGGCATATCTGGCACTGTGGGGCACACCTGGCACTGTGGGGCATATCTGGCACACCTGGCACTGTGGGGCATATCTGGCACACCTGGCACTGTGGGGCATATCTGGCACTGTGGGGCACATCTGGCACTGTGGGGCATATCTGGCACATCTGGCACTGTGGGGCACATCTGGCACTGTGGGGCATATCTGGCACTGTGGGGCATGTCTGGCACATCTGGCACTGTGGGACATATCTGGCACTGTGGGGCATATCTGGCACTGTGGGGCATATCTGGCACATCTGGCACTGTGGGGCATATCTGGCACTGTGGGGCATATCTGGCACTGTGGGGCATATCTGGCACATCTGGCACTGTGGGGCATATCTGGCACTGTGGGGCATATCTGGAACTATGAGGTCTGTGTACGGGTAGAGCTGCATTTCCCACCCTAGGCTTATACTCGAGTCAATAAGTTTTCCCTGGTTTTTGTGGTAAAATTAGGTGCCTCGGCTTATATCCGGGTCGACTTATACTCGAGTATATACGGTACTTTTTATTTTACAAATACACAAATTACCTAGTTTAAGAAATTAGCTTATATTGACACAGAAGAGCAGATAACTATGTGGATTGCATTAGCTATTTAAATCACTAGAGGGCATAGCAGATCACACTTCACTGGGTACAGTAGACTAACGGAACATAAACTGTATCACAAGTTCTGGGGGAAAAAAAGAAAAGAAAAATGAAAATTAAATAAATATATATATATATATATATATATATATAATCTATCCAGCTATCCATGGAGCCAGATATGTCTGGTTTTATCCTATCGCAGCAGGAAGATCCACAGATGTAGGCCATAAAGGTAGCTACATTGTGACAGTTGTATGCGTGTTCTGAAAGACAAGCATTGTATGTAAAGAAAATTCTTGAAAGGGCATTTAAGTTGAGAGAACAATGTTTTTATTATAGGATTATTAATGTCATCACATGCTGATGGTGTGTTCTTCACTGTACTGTATGAGAAATCGAGGAAGTGTTGTCCAAGAGTGACGTTTTCAAAGTCAATTTATCACTATACTTAATAAGTGGCGGCTTTTTAAAAATCAAAATATAAAACAAAACAAGCAATGTAGTAAGCCAACTTTTTATATTTATAATGTTCCAAATTTGGCACTCCTGAAACTTTCGTACAACTACCTGTGTGCCCTTGCCAGAATATACATGGTCATATGGCAGCACTGAAGAAGCTCAAACCAAGCAGGGGTGCACTTACCAGTAGTTGCAGCATAAACAATTGCCTTTATTGAAGCATATAAGCAGATGGTGTTTTACAGCTGCTGAAATCCTTCAACAAAGACAGTTTTTTATACAGTGCACCCTAGATTTTTGGACATGTGTGGCTTTCTTCTTATCCTTATATTGACCGACACCCCTCCCCTATGTTCAGTGGCATAACAAGGGGGTGCGTGTGGGGCACTTTGCCCTGTGCGCAACGGCAGAGGGGGCAGTCCTACCTGGGTGCAGTATGTGCAATGCCCATGGGCCCGAGTCCAAGGGGGCCCACACCGGACACGCTGCTCCCAGTTTTGTAATACCTACCTTCCGAGATCCCATATCAGTAGCAGCAGCACTGCAGAAACCACTGGTACAATGGCGCAGTCTTCTAGTGACCCTAGTGACCAGAGTCTATCCGCAAGTATAATTTATTTTTATTTTATTATTTTCTAATGGAGGGAGGGGTTGCCATTTTAAATTTGTTCCGGATGCCAACAGCTCTTGTTATGCCCATGCAGGTGGCTGCTGTTTCTTTGATTAGGTATACATTAGAGCAGGGGTTCTTAAACTCGGTCCTCAGGACCCCACACAGTGCATGTTTTGCAGGTAACCCAGCAAGTGCACAGGTGTATTAATTACTCACTGACCCATTTTAAAAGGTCCACAGGTGGAGCTAGTTATTTCACTTGTGATTCTGTGAGGAGACCTGCAAAACATGCACTGTGTGGGGTCCTGAGGACCGAGTTTGAGAACCTGTGCATTAGAGCAGGGGTGTCAAACTCGCGGCCCTCCAGCTGTTGTGGAACTACACATCCCAGCATGCCTTGCCATCTATTTTGTATTAGGGATGGCTGCAACTGTGGCAAGGCATGCTGGAATGTGTAGTTCCACAACAGCTGGAGGGCGATGAGTTTGACACCCCTGCATTAGAGCATACTTGCCTACCTGACCTCTCCATGAGGGAGAAAATGTTCTGTTCCTGGACTTTCCTGGTAATGTATGATTGCCATCACCTGTGGTGAAACACCTTTCTTATCAATTAACTAGCTCACCACAGGTGATGGCAATCATACATTACTAGGAAAGTCCAGGAACAGAGCATTTTCTCCCTCATGGAGAGGGTCAGGTAGGCAAGTATGCATTAGAGCAGTGGTTCTCAAACTCGGTCCTCAGGACCCCACACAGTGCATGTTTTGCAGGTTACCGAGCAAGTGCACAGGTGTATTAATTACTCACTGACACATTTTAAAAGGTCCACAGGTGGAGCTAATTATTTCACTTGTGATTCTGTGAGGAGACCTGCAAAACATGCACCGTGTGGGGTCCTGAGGACCGAGTTTGAGAACCTGTGGATTAGAGGATCTCAAATGCCACCCTCAAGGCACCCCAACTGTCCAGGCTGTACGTATATCCAAGGCTCAGCACAGACGGTTAAATCAAATTGACTGAGACACTAATTAAGTCACCTGTTTGAGAACCTCTGGTATACATCTATGACAGACAGAAAGGGAAGCACAGTAGTGGAGTATTTAGAGTACACATCCAGTGCTAGTAAAAGTGAGGTAAATGCCCCAATAAAAACCACATGTGCCAGAAAATATTAGTGAAGCCAATCTTCTTACCACAGTAATTCTAACATCAATAATGTGACTTCTGCAAAACTATGCATCGTGTAATTCTGAATGCAAAACCAATGTGCTGGAACACTACACCACAGTCCTCAAGGCACCCTAACGGTCCAGGTTTTAAGGATATCCATGGCTGAGCACAGATGGTTAAATCAAATTGATTGAGGTACTACTTAAGGGGGTGATTCAGACCTGATCGCTGCTGTGCGTTTTTGCATAGCGGGCGATCAGATCCTAATTGCGCATGCATATGCATCGTAATGTGCATGCGCGTCGGACATTAGCAAAGGGCATCGCCGAACGCACGCGCGTTCGCAAGGGGATTGACAGGAGGAAGCCATTTGTGGGTGGTAACTGACCGTTTATTGGGAGTGTCCGGAAAAACGCAGGCACGCCCAAGCGTTTTCAGGGAGGGTTTCTGACGGCCGCTCCGGTCCCGATCAGCTTCTTTTCATCGCACTGTAGGAGTAAATCCTGAACTGCACAGAGACTGTACACATTGGATTTTTGCAGCTCTGCATACACATCGGATCGCACACTTGCATGGCAAATTTACACTCCCCCTGGAGGCAGCGACTATCCAGGTGCAGGACAGCAAACTTTGAAGCCCAGCGATCAGGTCTAAATCCCCCCCCCCCCACCCCCAAGTCACCTATGCCTAAGCTTGGTTATCTTTAAAACCTGGACTGTAATGCTGGGTACACACTAATAATAGACATACAGATGGATCTACGATCATCTTGTCTTCTCTGCTGCGCCTAGGCACACCATGGTTTATTAGCATAAACCATTCATCTTTTGTTCTCAGCTGCAATACAATACAGAGAGAACAATACATCAGGTGATTAGGTCATTACAGCAGGGGATTAAGTCTGACTGTCCTGGCTCACTTAATCCTATTAAAGGCCAAGATAAAGATAACTCCATCTGTATCTGTAGATCAGCTGATCTGCAGATATATCATTGGATGGACTGGGCAGTGTGTTGAGCATACACAGTGCCCGATCCACCGGGACTGACGTCAGGAACTGGGCGGCCATTTAAATGCGCCCGCCCAGTTCAGCCGTCAATCACCGGCAGCTTCAATTCACCAATATATCTACAGCTATATTGGTCATCATGTGTGCTGCAGAGCCGACACAATATGTCTGTGAACGACGGTGTTCACAGACATATCGTTCGTACACACTGTCCGATGGACCCGCAATATATCGCCCGTTCAATAGAACAGCATACCTCCCAACATGACCCTCTCCAGGAGGGACAGAATGCTCTGCTCCTGGACTTCCCTCTTAATTTATGATTGCCCTCACCTGTGCTGAAACACCTTTCTTATCCATTAACCTGTTCAAAACAGGTGCTGGCAGCTGGCAATCATAAACTAAGAGAAAAGTCCAGAAGCAGAACATTGTGATCCTCCTGGAGAGGGTCATGTTGGGAGGTATGGAACAGCCGACATATCGGCCAGTGTGTACGCACCTTTAGGGTGCCTTGAAGGCCATGTTTGGAAACCTCTGCACTACACACAAAAATGCCTGCCTTAAGGAAAAACAGAAAAACAAACCATGCTGATCTGTTTGTGTACTTGATTGGGGTGTAGCAAAGGTGCATACACACGGTGAGATATTGACTATCTCCAATTTTGACTTTTCACCTGAATTCTCCAGAGCTCTGAGTGCCAATTTTGACTATACTATGTACTAGATTGTACACAATATAGTCAAGATTGACTTGCCTGCACACTCTATCTTTTCTTGCGATACCGAACCCACGGGAGTGCGCATCGGGATCGCAAGCTGTATACATGCAGTACGATTTGCACTAACTTTCCTTACAACTTTGACTATATAGTCATAATTGTAAGGTTACATCGCACCGTGTGTATGCACCTTTAGGTAACCAATTTATTTACAAACAGGACAAAAAAGGTTAATGTTCTTACATATAAAAAATTACCAAAACAAATTTGTCTGTGTTGATCCTGTGTGGAATTCAGTAAATGTAAATAGTCCCAAAGTGTTTCATCCACTCTCAGGACTTCATGGTCAGTGATTAAAGTGTTACCATAAAACTGAAACGTTGGATTGAAGGTGAAGGTGAAGGTGACTGCAATGCCATTTATACCTTTACTAATACCCCTTTCACACCGCAGCTTTAACCCGGTAAATTGCAGATTTTTCAGCCTTCCTAAACGGTTCTAGCTGCGATGTGAAAGGGCCACCTTGAATTTACCGTTTTCAAAATACTGGTATTTTGAAACGGTTAAAAAGCAGGGTCCTACCCGTTTCAGAACCGTTTCACTGTGCAGTGTGAAAGGCTCTGAAACGGTATTTCCAAGCCACAGGAGGTGATAGGCTGTCTCCATGAGAGTGGGTTTAGAAGCGTTTTCTTACTGCAAATATATTATACAATGGCAACTTGGAGTGATGAAGAGGTGAGGGAGCTGCTAAGAATCAGAGGGGATGAGGAAATCTGAAGACAAATAACTGGGACAGTCAAGGATGCACTCATATATAAAAACATGGTTAAAATGCTTCAAGCTGCTGGGTTCCATCGTACGACTATCCAAATTATTAATAATTAATTAATTAATAATTATTAATAATGTGTGGGCCAGAAAAGTCCATTTATAATGACAACCACTGTTCTCTATGGGTGAAACGGCTTCAGTGTGAAAGGTACCAAAACGGTAATGAAATGGTAATATACTGGTTACAACATGCGATGTGAAGGGGGTTTAACTGCTCAGACCCGTTTTAAGAACCGTTTAAAGAACCGTTTCAAAAGCAGGTTTTGCGATGTGAAAGCAGCATGAAAGACCCTGAGTTCTCCTTACTGTGATAAACTGTGATAAGGTTGTAAGGGGTGATCAATAGCCTAAGTTCAATTAAGTGCAAGAGTTGTGTTACCCAAGGTCTTGACTGCATTAGCTGACGTACAAGCAGTGTAAAAGGATATCGCTTTGTTTTACTTCATTGGCATTCACCATATTTAAAGACCTTCCATGATTTTATGGGCAGGAGTCATTTACACAGTGTTAATAATTTACATAAATTACTTACAAAAGTATGTTAAAATAAAAAAGGTAGATGTAATTGAAAGATAGCAAATGGCTGCAAATCCAGTACTAGTCTTTTTCTATTGGACGTTAATAGTTCTGCATTTAGATTACAATTTTTTTAACTTAAATATCTTCCACATGCTGGATCGCTGTTGTATTTCCAATTTATGAAAGTATTACTATTAACTTCTTTTTTCATTACTGTTTGTGAATGCTAATAGCTCACACATGATGCTTTCAGGATTTACCAATGACCGGTAGCGGAATCTTGGACTGATAAGAATGACTAGGTAAATATTTACCAAAGTGCCGGTTTATAGAAGTGGGGATTTTACCCATAGCAACCAATTAGATTCTACTTAGCATTTATCTACCAACTTCTAGAAGATAATAGCTAGAACCTGATTGGTGGTTATGGACAACATCCCCACTTCTTTAAACCCACACTTTAGCAAATATACCCTTGTGCTTGTTTACCTCACAATACAATTACGTATAATGGTATAATGCAATATCTTTAGTGAAAGAATTGTAGATTCTCATAATCATAAGAATATTCACACTTTTCATACATCCAGTGGAGCTTATTTAGGATTTCAGTGATACAGCATCAACATCACTGCAAACCTCTATTCTGTGTGTCTTGCAAGACCAAATTGGCGTCTCCGACAGATTCTTGTCATACTTACAGACCATTTAAGTTTCCGCTATGGGAGAAACCCAGAGAGGAGCAACAGGTGGGCAGTGATGGAGGTGGGTCTGGACAAGTCTCATCATTAGGTCCCGTTCCATCAAAGTAAAATGTGCAAATCGCACATATTTGAATAGGGGTGGGGTAAAATGACATGGTTAACAAAGAAATCCATCATTAAGCCCCATCCTTCCAAAAGTCTGCACATTCAAGGTATTTATCTCCCCATTCTGCCAACATAACTAGGAAGTGGGCAAGATGTGGGAGGGGTGCCAAATCTTCCAAGGGTGCGGGGGACTACCTGAAAAATCATGTGTCTCCCTCAGGATCTGGGAGAGTAGGCAAGTATGATTCTTGTTTTGAGTTAAAGTAGCATCTCATGTATTATTATTATTATTATTATCTACTAATCAAAGGCAATTCAACCCAGAGCAATTATTAGGGGGTGGAACCACCGTTCATCCACGGTCCCTGCATGTGGCTAGCAGGGTGCCTGAAACAGAACCCTGCAGCCAGAATCGCTGCTGTACTGCCACTAGAGAGTCTATGGGACGCTCCAGACGTGTACACTGACCTCCGGTCAGTGAGGTAATCCTGTCACTGCCAGCACTGACTCCTCTGCATCATGTCATGTGCACAGGGGGCGTGGCTGGCACAAGGTGTAGAAAAGCCCTGTGACGGCACTGATTCAACCTAATCAAGTATTATTTGAAGGTTTCTGTACAGCTGGTGCTATCTACAATGATGCCTTCTCCTACTTTGATTATATTAAATTGTCGCTTCTTGCAGAGAACAAATGTGGATTTTCGCTCACTTAAGCACATATACAGTAGTGCTTGAAAGTTTGTGAAGCTTTCAGAATTTGCTATATTTCTGATGAAATTTGACCTAAAACTACCTCAGGTGTTTACACAAGTCCTAAAAGTAGATAAAGAGAACAAAATCAAATAAATGAGACAAAAACATTAGATGTGCTCATTTATTGAGGAAAATTAACCAATATCAGAGATATGCGAGTGTCAAAAGTGTGTGAACCTTTAGGCTCAGCAGATATTTTGAAGGTGAAATTAGAGTCAAGTATTTTCAATCTATAGGATGACAATCAAGTGTGAGTAGACAACGTGTCTTTTTTAAAGAACAGGGATCTATGAAAGTCTGATGTTCACAACACATGTTTGTGACAATGTATCATGCCACGAACAAAGGAGATTTCTGAGGACCTCAGAAGAAGAGTTGCTGTTGTAGAGTTTGGACTTCACTAATCAAAAGTCAGACAGATTGTGTACAAACAGAGGAAATTCCAGATTCCAGAAATTACCCTCCCCAGGAGTGGATGACCAACAAAGATCTCGCAAAACACAAGGTGTCTAACAGTTTGCAAGGTCACAGAGGAACCCAAGGTAACCTCTAAACAACTGAAGTACTTTCTCACATTGGCTAATGTTAATGTTTATGAGTCCACCATCAGGAGGGCACTGAACAACAATGGTGTGCATGGCAGGATTGCAAGGAGAAAGCCGCTGCGTTCAAAAAAGAACATTGCTGCCCGTCTGTCATTATTTTTGGGGCGTGCCCAGCGCTCCCTGAGCAGCTGGCCAGCCCCCGCCTCACTCCATGCACTGTTTGCACACGGCATCTCATTCAGTGATCACCGGCTGCTTTGCAGAGCAGAGCAGCGGTGATCACAGGATCTCCCAACCTTCCCCCACACCGCCCGCGGGAAACTGCGACCTGCTGGTGGGACAGACTGGACAGTGTCCGAATAGCGGGACTGACCAGCTGGAATCGGGACAGTTGGGAGGTATGCCTATATGTGTTTGTGTAGGCCACCAAATTATTACAGCAAATTTCCTTGTGTGCTGTTATTTAACTGCGTTTCATACTGTACTGTAAGTAAACAATTCAGAAATATGTGTTGCCAGGGAGTTTCTCACTTGTGTGTTAGTTTTATCACCTTTCATTTTCTGATTCCCATTTATTCCACATTAATACCAATACAAATGTCTCGAAGAAGTTGTAAAAATCCAGTAAATGTCTGTAGGTGTCAAGTCTATTTCATACCTTATTGCCGCCCTTCTAACTCAACAGCAGCGAAGATAAATATTTATTTACACATTTCAAAAATAATTCCTGTTCTTGCAGGGCAGTGCCGTTTTTCACAGACTGTTCCGCTGTCCCACCCGAAGGTTGCAGTGTCCAGTGGTGGTGGTGGGGAAGGGGGCAGACCCTCTCTCACGGTGCTCTGCAGTGAATTATTCACGGGCAGAGAGGGACAGGGGTGACGGCCAGCAGCTCACAGACCGCTGTTCATGCCCCCATAGTTACGAAAATGGGGGCGTGACTCACGATCGTGAAGTCTTTCGAACTTCAAAATGTTGAGGAATGCACCTCACTTACGTGATAATAATTTGAAGGTCAATCTTAACTTCTCATGTAAAAAGCACTGCACACTCTGCAGCGCGGGGGGTACACTGTGCTGCGATTTACTACAACTCGTGTCATCAAAACACATTACCACTAATTTCCCTAGAAAAATCAGCGTGATCTGTGAGGCTGGTTACACTTCCGGAAGTCTGGGAGAGCACCACAACATTCAGGAGAGTAGGCAAGAATGGGTACAGGCTTCCTCCAAAGCATACAACAGGAGAGCTGTGAGAGGCACAGGAACATAATAATAGTATTATAAAAGATAACTTTTAGAACTTTAAAGGGGTAGGCTAAATTAATTGTGATGATGTCAAAGGAACAAAGAAATGTGGGGAACACCTTGCTATCCATTCTTTGGTCCATATTGACACTCATTTTGCCATGTGGTTGGGGGTTTCTTATACACCGGGATGTACTAAAGGAAAAATGCGGTAAAACACCCATTTTCTGGGTTTTAACAACATTTTCAAATTTACTAAACCCCGCCCGCCCACTTTACGATGCAGAGGATAACACCAGCTTTGTTTGGTGTTACCCTATAGAAGACTATGGACTTCTTTCCGCATCCCACCGCCTCCGCCGCCCCAGCACTCTGGACCCCTCACCTGTGTGCTGCCAGCGTCCAATGTGCTCCCGGATCCCCCAACCTCCTCCTTACCCGCAACATAGCCAGCAGTCCTTACGGCTGCAGGGAGGAGGAGGAGCACCGGGACTCCTTGCAGATGTCACCTCCAGGGGGTAGGTGGTGCAGGCTTCGCAAGGGGCAGCTGTTATCGTATAGCAAAGCTGATCCCATATGTTAGCACATATGCGCAGAGGAGGATTTACCACAAGGCAACCAAGGTGGCTGCTTAGGGCCCTGTGGGTCTCAGGGGGCCCTGTGGGTTCCAGGAGGGCCCGCTGATATGGCTGTATGGAGAGCATATCCGGTGGAACAAGACCACCGCTGACTGATGATAATCAATATGCCATTATACTCTATTTTAAGTACTACTGTGTATTGACGATGGGGGCCTGCCTGCTACAATCAGTGGGGCACTGATATATAAGCAATACAGTCACACTGACAGAAGAGGGTAATAATGGGTATTATAAAATGCTGATATAAAATGCAATCGGTGGACATGGTTGACTCAGCGAAGGGGGAAGTAATATACTGTAATAGAGGTGGAAAACCACAAATAACGTAAGAGGCATAAATCAGGAAGGAAAATATAGTGCTGTGGATTGTTTGAGAGAGGGGGGCCCCATGAGGTCTAAATCCACCTCTACATATGCGATTAGTATCAATGTGATATTTGGCAGTATGTATTCCGCCTTCTTAGTACATTCCAGCCCAAGTCTTTTATAAATAAGGACTGACAATGCGGTTTTGATAACAGTCTGCGATAATATATGGAGATATGCATATGACTGCCTAGCTTGGCTGCCAACTGTCATTTATAAAATTAATTAAAAAAATGTTTTCAGCTTCCCTGATCCTCTTCCTCCTCTATACACTCTTATACCCCTTTCACATCGCACAAATAACCCGGTATCGACACGGCATATTGCCGTGTCGACATGGGTCAGTGTGCGATGTGAAAGCACTTTGCGTGAATTAGCGGGTCGCCTGACCCGGTAATTCAACCCGGTATAAAAGAAGGATTATACCCGGGTTGAATACCGGGTCAGGCGCAGTGTGAATGGGAGCCGCGTCGATGCGACACGGTTCCCATTCACAGCATAGGGAGAGGCGGCGCAGGAGATGAGCTCATCTCCCAGCGCCGCCTCCACCCCCGCCCCTGCTGCTGCTGCGCCCCCCGCTGCTATGGCAACCGACTCGGTATATTGCCGGGTCGGAAAGCCATCAAAGGAGACCAAATGCCGGATCCCACCCGGTAAGGACACGTTTCTCTTACCGGGTGGGATCCGGCATTTGCTATCTGAAAATAAGATTTTAAACCTACCGGTAAATCTTTTTCTCGTAGTCCGTAGAGGATGCTGGGGACGCCGTAAGGACCATGGGGATAGACGGGCTCCGCAGGAGACATGGGCACTTTAAGAAAGACTTTAGGAATGGGTGTGCACTGGCCCCTCCCTCTATGCCCCTCCTCCAGACCTCAGTTAGATAAACTGTGCCCAGAGGAGACGGACAGTACGAGGAAAGGATTTTTGTTAATCCAAGGGCAAGATTCATACCAGCCACACCAATCACACTGTATAACTTGTGATATACTAACCAGTTAACAGTATGAAAACAACATAGCATCAGTCCAAGACCGATGAAAACTATAACATAACCCTTATGTAAGCAAAACTATATACAAGTCTTGCAGAAGTAGTCCGCACTTGGGACGGGCGCCCAGCATCCTCTACGGACTACGAGAAAAAGATTTACCGGTAGGTTTAAAATCTTATTTTCTCTTACGTTCTAGAGGATGCTGGGGACTCCGTAAGGACCATGGGGATTATACCAAAGCTCCCAAACGGGCGGCAGAGTGCGGATGACTCTGCAGCACCGATTGAGCAAACAGGAGGTCCTCCTCAGCCAGGGTATCAAACTTATAGAACTTTGCAAAGGTGTTTGAACCCGACCAAGTAGCAGCTCGGTATAGTTGTAGTGCCGAGACCCCTCGGACAGCCGCCCAGGACGAGCCCACCTTCCTAGTGGAATGGGCCTTAACAGATTTTGGTAACGGCAATCCAGCCGTAGAATGCGCCTGCTGAATCGTGTTACAGATCCAGCGAGCAATAGTCTGCTTTGAAGCAGAGGCGCCAACCTTGTTGGCTGCATATAGGACAAACAGTGCTTCTGTTTTTCTGACTCTAGCCGTTCTGGCCACGTAAATTTTCAAAGCCCTGACTACATCAAGGGACTCGGAATCCTCCAAGTCTCGCGTAGCCACAGGGACCACAATAGGTTGGTTCATATGAAAAGATGACACCACCTTAGGCAAGAATTGAGGACGGGTCCGCAATTCCGCTCTATCCATATGGAAAACCAGATAGGGGCTTTTATGAGACAAAGCCGCCAATTCCGACACTCGCTAGCCGAAGCCAAGGCTAATTGTTAGGTTCCTGGTGCTCAGAACAAGGGAGATGTTATGAAGTGAGTCCAGAGCACCAGGACGTAACGCTGGGAAAGGGGAATGGAAAGGGAATAGCCCCTGGCGCCCTATCTCCGTTGTCTCGCCCGTGCTGTCAGTACACTCTTGCAAGACTATGGTTGCTTGAGCCCATGGCAGCCGCGTTTGAAGGGCGGATTACGTCTGCCCAACTTCGATGCCCCCTCAGGTCTTAATGAGAGACAAAGAGTGTACCGAGACAGGGTGATAACAAGGGGCCCTCTTACTGAAACAACCAAAGCCAGGGGCTACTAACTAGCCTAAAACTAAATGTATGTGCGGCTTGCCGCCAAAGGAAAAGAACAACAAAGGAAATGCTGACCACACGCCGACACAATACTTTTGTGTCCCGGCGGTGACAGCATAAGCAGAACCCTCTGCAAAACACCAGTGACAGAAATAATAACGGAATACAGCGGCCTAGGCCGACGGACGCGGCAGAGCCGCTACTCACGGAACAGGTACGAATACTGGCAAACGGACAGGAACTCCAAATGCTGCTGACACAGACTCTCAGAACTGGAGGACCGGCAGAATCCCAAACGACAGACCGGTGGACACCAAGAAGCCAGAAACTTGACCAGGCACAGGCAAAGCCACTGGACCTCAGGACAGGAACGCCTCACGGCAGGACATGGGATCAGACACAGGAATCGACACAGGGACTGACACAGGAATCGACACAGGAAGCAGTTCGACTGACACTGCTACACAGGAGCTCAGGAACTAGCAGGAACCAAGCTCAGAACTCAAGCAGACTAGAAACATAGAAATATCACCAGCGTCTGTGAATAGCACTGAGCCAGCATATAACAGAGAGGCCTAATTAATAATCTCATGCAGCTGCCCTGTTGCATGACTTCAAACTGACAAGATGCAATTAGCAGCCAGGTGAGGCTGAACACATGGGAACAAGCTGCAATTACACAGACTCACCAGCGGCAGCAACCAAGAGTACTCTTAAACAGAGCAACGGGAAATCCTGGCCTGCGAAACAACTTATAAACATAAAATACCTAACTGACATGCAAAACAGGAATGAGCCACAGCTGTGGCTCATAACAGTACCCCCCCCCCTTGAGGAGGGGTTAAAGGACCCCAAAATACAGACTATCCAAAACAAGGGATACAAAAAAAAAAACCTGACACACTGGTCTAACAGACACGAAAACAGAAACAAGCTGCAACCACAGCTTATAACAGTGCCCTCCCCCTGACGGTGGCCACTGGGCACAAGATAAGGGAAAAATATATATATTTTTTTTTATATCAAGGCAAGAGTCAAAAATTATTTATTTTTCTTCTTCTTTTTACAAAGCTCTTTAGGTCTGACCAAGGTAATTCCCCAAACATTGTCTGAACTGATGGTACCACCCAGCAAGGCTGCGTTCAAATCAGAGACAGGTTTCTTACCCTTGGGAGCTGAACTTTCTGGCAAAGTACTATTATTAGAAGAAGAAGTCAGAAAAGCACATCCTGCAGTCAAAACAACGGGCTGGGACTCTTGTGCCGAGTTTACAGTATTTGGTGGACTCTCAGCAGACAAGACGGGTGACTTAGAGGAACCTGAACCAATTTCTTTGGAACCATATCTTTTAATAATTGCATCACTGAATGCTGGGGGATCCTGAAGAATGGGATCTTCAGCTTTCATTAGGCTGGTCGCCCACTCAAAAGGCTCTCCTCTAAAAGAATAAATCAGATAAAGCACAAGGTTCTCTGAAGTGATGCCCAGAAAAGGTCTAGACAACATAATAATGTAATAGTGTTTGTAAAGCGCCAGAAATTGGGCTAAGTCCCCATCAAAGATTATGGATGTTGAGATATCAGAGTCAGGATCTGTTTCCTTCCCATCTGACTGACTGGAGTGCTTTGCTAGGACCTGGTCACTATTGACCTTACTCGAGGCTGAGACTCTCTGAACCCCACCCGGGGTAGTGACTTTCTGAACCCCACCCGGGGCAGTGACTTTCTGAACCCCACCCGGGGCAGTGACTTTCTGAACCCCACCCGGGGCAGTGACTTTCTGAACCCCACCCGGGGCAGTGACTTTCTGAACCCCACCCGGGGCAGTGGCCTCCGGGAACCCCGCTGGGGCAGTGGCCTCCGGGAACCCCGCTGGGGCAGTGGCCTCCAGGAACCCCGCTGGGGCAGTGGCCTTCGGGAACCCCGCTGGGGCAGTGGCCTCCGGGAACCCTGCTGGGGCAGTGGCCTCCGGGAACTCCGCTGGGGTCAGCACCTCGGATTCTTTTACTGGGACCGAGCCGTCGGCCTCCCCCACTGGGACCGAGCCATCGGCCTCCCTCTCTGAGTCGACAATTATCGAAACTTCTCCCGGGACTATGACTTCCGGGACTTTTGCTGAAGCTATAACCTTCAGCACCTCCACTAATGCTACGCCTCTTAAGTTCTTTCCTGGGGAAGCGACCTCTAGACCCTTCTTAGAGGCTGCGTCTCTCGAGACCCCACTTGGGGATATTACTTCAAATATCCCTTCTGGGGTTTTGCTTCTCGAGTTCCCTTCTAGAACTATGGTTTTAGATACCCTTTCTGGGGTTGCGCTCTTCAAGTCCCTACCTGGGGTAACAGCTTCTGAGACCCCTTCTGGTATGGAAACCTGAGCTATAATATTTGATGTCCCTCTATAAGCTACAGCATCGGGTACCGTTCCAGCACTCTGGGCATCGGGCACCGCTCCAGCGCTCTGGGCATCGGGCACCGCTCCAGCACTCTGGGCATTGGGTACCACACCAAGATCCTGAGCATCGGGCACCACTCCAGGACCCTGGGCAACGGGCACCACTCCAGGACCCTGGGCAACGGGCACCACTCCAGGACCCTGGGCAACGGGCACCACTCCAGGACCCTGGGCAACGGGCACCACTCCAGGACCCTGGGCAACGGGCACCACTCCAGGACCCTGGGCAACGGGCACCACTCCAGGACCCTGGGCATCGGGCACCACTCCAGGACCCTGGGCATCGGGCACCACTCCAGGGGCTTGCAACGCTGCTTCAACAGGAACCTCAAGAGAGGAGAGAAACATTCTATTTTGATTCCTGAATCTATAATGGGGCTCCCTTGCCCAAGGACCCCAATTATAGGACAGAGAGCTTTTTAGTGTGGGTTGTGTGACAAGTACCTCTGCCACAGTAGAGACAGGAGTAGGTCTTGTATCCTGACTCAACTTGGCCAGAGGGCAAGACTCGTCACCACACTTTGGCTTGCGCAACTCACAGGTCTGCAGATAGTGGCCTAAACCCCCACAATATAGGCATAAGTTTAAGTTTCTGCGACGCAGACGCTCCTCTTCTGAGAGCCTGGGCCGCAGAAAACTTTTAAACCTTTTCTCTTCAATTAAACCAGAGGATTCTCTTGTCACCATACTGTGAACAAGAGTCTCTTTAGAGATAGATGTACTCTCAACGACTTCTGGCAAGATGAGCAAGATTTTAGTCAGAAGGTTTTGCAGTTGCTTTAAGGATTGCTGCAAAACTTCTAGTCGCTCTGGTCTCAAAGCACTGAAAGCAGAGTTCAGGGCTGAGAGAGATGCCTGCAGGGCTTGCATAGTAGACATAGGAGGATTTAAAACTAGACAAGACAAGACAAGGCAAGACTAGACAAGGCAAGACAAGGCAGGACTAAATTTTTGCTAAACAAAACAAGACTGTTTTTTTTTGTTTTGTTTTTAAACACCGGACTGGATTCTAAACACCGGACTGCCGGACTGGATTCTAAACACCGGACTGGATTCTAAACACCGAATTCTAGACAGGACTGGATTCTAAACACCGGATTGGATTCTGCACACTGAATTCTAGACAAGACTGGATTCTAAACACCAGACTGGATTCTGCACACTGAATTCTAGACAGGACTGGATTCTAAACACCGGATTGGATTCTGCACACTGAATTGAATTCTAGACAAGACTGGATTCTAAACACTGGATTGGATTCTGCACACTGAATTCTAGACAAGACTGGATTCTAAACACCGGATTGGATTCTGCAAACTGAATTCTAGACAGGACTGGATTCTTGACTAGACACTGGACTGGGCCAAAAAAAAGAAAAAGTTTTTATTTCTTTTTTGTGGTATGGCTGGTGATAATGTTAGGTTCCTGGTGCTCAGAGCAAGGGAGATGTTATGAAGTGAGTCCAGAGCACCAGGACGTAACGCTGGGAAAGGGGAATGGAAAGGGAATAGCCCCTGGCGCCCTATCTCCGTTGTCTCGCCCGTGCTGTCAGTACACTCTTGCAAGACTATGGTTGCTTGAGCCCATGGCAGCCGCGTTTGAAGGGCGGATTACGTCTGCCCAACTTCGATGCCCCCTCAGGTCTTAATGAGAGACAAAGAGTGTACCGAGACAGGGTGATAACAAGGGGCCCTCTTACTGAAACAACCAAAGCCAGGGGCTACTAACTAGCCTAAAACTAAATGTATGTGCGGCTTGCCGCCAAAGGAAAAGAACAACAAAGGAAATGCTGACCACACGCCGACACAATACTTTTGTGTCCCGGCGGTGACAGCATAAGCAGAACCCTCTGCAAAACACCAGTGACAGAAATAATAACGGAATACAGCGGCCTAGGCCGACGGACGCGGCAGAGCCGCTACTCATGGAACAGGTACGAATACTGGCAAACGGACAGGAACTCCAAATGCTGCTGACACAGACTCTCAGAACTGGAGGACCGACAGAATCCCAAACGACAGACCGGTGGACACCAAGAAGCCAGAAACTTGACCAGGCACAGGCAAAGCCACTGGACCTCAGGACAGGAACGCCTCACGGCAGGACATGGGATCAGACACAGGAATCGACACAGGGACTGACACAGGAATCGACACAGGAAGCAGTTCGACTGACATTGCTACACAGGAGCTCAGGAACTAGCAGGAACCAAGCTCAGAACTCAAGCAGACTAGAAACATAGAAATATCACCAGCGTCTGTGAATAGCACTGAGCCAGCATATAACAGAGAGGCCTAATTAATAATCTCATGCAGCTGCCCTGTTGCATGACTCCAAACTGACAAGATGCAATTAGCAGCCAGGTGAGGCTGAACACATGGGAACAAGCTGCAATTACACAGACTCACCAGCGGCAGCAACCAAGAGTACTCTTAAACAGAGCAACGGGAAATCCTGGCCTGCGAAACAACTTATAAACATAAAATACTTAACTGACATGCAAAACAGGAATGAGCCACAGCTGTGGCTCATAACACTAATAACATGACCACCTTCCAAGTGAGGTATTTTAACTCCACCGTTTGAAGTGGTTCAAACCAGTGCGACTTAAGGAAACTCAACACCACGTTAAGGTCCCAAGGCGCCACCGGAGGTATAAAAGGAGGCTGAATATGCAGCACTCCCTTCACAAAAGTCTGTACTTCTGGGAGAGAAGCCAATTCTTTTTGAAAGAAAATGGATAAGGCCGAAATCTGAACCTTAATGGAGCCTAATTTTAGGCCCAAATTCACTCCAGTCTGTAGGAAGTGAAGGAAACGGCCCAGATGGAATTCTTCCGTAGGAGCATTCCTGGCCTCACACCAAGAAACATATTTTCGCCATATACGGTGATAATGTCTAGCTGTCACGTCCTTCCCAGCCTTTATCAGCGTAGGAATGACCTCATCCGGAATGCCTTTTTCCGCTAGGATCCTGCGTTCAACCGCCATGCCGTCAAACGCAGCCGCGGTAAGTCTTGGAACAGACAGGGCACCTGTTGCAACAGGTCCTGTCGTAGAAGAAGAGGCCACGGATCTTCTGTGAGCATTTCCAGCAGATCCGGATACCAGGTCCTTCGTGGCCAATCTGGAACAATGAGAATTGTTCTCACTCCTCTTTTTCTTATTATTCTCAACACCTTGGGTATGAGAGGAAGAGGAGGAAACACATACACCGAATGGAACACCCACGGTGTCACTAGGGCGTCTACAGCTACCGCCTGAGGGTCTTTTGATCTGGCGCAATACCTCTGTAGCTTTTTGTTGAGGCGGGACGCCATCATGTCTATCTGGGGCAGTCCCCACTGACTTGCAATCTGTGCGAAGACTTCCTGATGAAGTCCCCATTCTCCTGGATGCAGGTCGTGTCTGCTGAGGAAGTCTGCTTCCCAGTTGTCCACTCCCAGAATGAACACTGCTGACAGTGCGCTTACATGATTTTCCGCCCAGCGAAGAATCCTGGCGGCTTCCGCCTGTTAGGGTAATTTAACCTCTTCTGGTCTGGTCTATAAACTCTCTGCAGTCATCAGTCAGAATTCTGTTCCTTTAGCAACCGGTTGGAGGTCAGTGAATGAAAAGATGACACAGGATTATGTGTAACCTAAGCAGACCATAAGCTGTCCTGCTAGGGGCCGTCACAGGTTTATTTTTATAGCTTAAAGACAAAAAGGAATCATGCTTGTCAATACATTTAGCCAATCAGAATACACCATGTATGTCTCAGAACCTGAAATACATCAATTGTCATACAAGATTCTAATTAGCAATTAGAACATTCTTGAAAATGGTTATTGTTTTGTGATCATCAGTCTTTCGGACATAAACTCAAAACATTCTTCAACATTCTTCCCAATTAGCCTTGGATACATCTGGTGTTGCCTTGTCCTTGAACAATTCATGCTTTAAACAAGATATTCGGAGTATATAGTTTTCTGAATATCTGTACAATATATTTAAGGATACATGAACACATTTTGTGATTAACAGTAAATATCTTAATCAATGCGAAAAAGCGTGAATCAATATATTTGCTATACTGCGGAAGCTCCTACACCATCACGCCATTGCCACTCTGCTCCTTGTGCCACCTTGGCGGTTTACATGAGCCACTGCGGTGATGTTGTCTGACTGGATCAGAACTGGTTGGTCGCGAAGTAAGGTCTCCGCTTGACGTAGGGCGTTGTATATGGCCCTCAGTTCCAGGATGTTGATGTGAAGACAAGTCTCTTGACTTGACCAAAGACCTTGGCAGTTTCTTCCCTGTGTGACTGCTCCCCAACCTCGGAGGCTAGCGTCCGTGGTCACCAGGATCCAGTCCTGAATGCCGAACCTGCGGCCTTCTAGTAGGTGAGCACTCTGCAGCCACCACAGGAGAGATACCCTGGCTCTGGGGGACAGGGTGATCAACTGATGAATTAGTAGATGTGACCTGGACCACTTGTCCAGTAGGTCCCATTGGAAAGTCCTCGCATGGAACCTGTCGAAGGGAATGGCTTCGTATGATGCCACCATCTTTCCCAGGACTCGAGTGCAGTGATGCACTGACACCTGTTTTGGCTTCAATAGGTTCCTGACCAGAGTCATGAGTTCCTGAGCTTTTTCTATCGGAAGATAAACTCTTTTCTGGTCTGTATCCAGAATCATGCCCAAGAAGGTCAGACGAGTCGTAGGAACCAACTGCGATTTCGGGATATTGAGAATCCAGCCGTGTTGCTGTAACACCTTCAGTGAAAGTGAGACGCTGTTCAGCAACTGCTCTCTTGATCTCGCTTTTATGAGGAGATCGTCCAAGTACGGGATAATTGTGACACCTTGCTTGCGCAGGAGCACCATCATTTCCGCCATCACCTTGGTGAAAATCCTCGGGGCCGTGGAAAGCCCAAACGGCAACGTCTGAAATTGGTAATGACAATACTGTACCGCAAATCTCAGGTATGCCTGATGAGGTGGATAAATGGGAACATGAAGGTATGCATCCTTTATGTCCAGAGATACCATAAAATCCCCCCCTTCCAGGCTGGCGATGACCGCTCTTAGCGATTCCATCTTGAACTTGAACCTTTTCAAGTATAGGTTCAGGGATTTTAAATTTAAAATGGGTCTGACCGAGCCGTCCGGTTTCGGGACTACAAACAGGGTTGTGTAATATCCCCTCCCTTGTTGAAGCAGGGGAACCTTGATCACCATCTGTTGAAGATACAACTTGTGAATTGCATTTAACACTATCTCCCTTTCCGGGGGAGAAGCTGGTAGGGCCGATTTGAAAAAACGGCGAGGAGGCACCTCTTCGAATTCCAGCTTGTAACCCTGGGAAACAATTTCTATTGCCCAGGGATCCACCTGTGAGTGAACCCAGATGTGGCTGAAAACTCGAAGATGTGCCCCCACTGGGGCGGACTCCTGTAGCGGAGCCCCAGCGTCATGCGGTGGATTTTGTAGAGGCCGGGGAGGACTTCTGTTCCTGGGAACTAGCGGTATTGTGTAGCTTTTTTCCTCTGCCCTTACCTCTGGCAAGAAAGGACGCACCTCGTACTTTCTTGTTTCTTTGTGATCGAAAGGACTGCATTTGACAATGTGGCGCTTTCTTAGGCTGTGAGGGAATATAAAGCAAAACATTTGATTTACCAGCTGTAGCTGTGGAGACCAGGTCCGAGAGACCTTCCCCAAACAATTCCTCGCCCTTGTAAGGTAAAACCTCCATATGCCTCTTAGAGTCGGCATCACCTGTCCATTGCCGGGTCCATAGGACTCGTCTAGCAGAAATCGACATAGCGTTGATTCTAGAACCCAGGAGACTAATGTCTCTTTGAGCATTTCTCATATATAAGGCAGCATCTTTTATATGCCCTAGGGTCAATAAAATGGTATCCTTATCTAGGGTCTCAATTTCCGCTGATAAGGTATCTGTCCATGCTGCTACAGCGCTACAAACCCAGGCCGTCGCAATCGCCGGTCTAAGTAAGGTACCAGAATGTGTGCAAATGGACTTCAAGGTAACCTCCTGCTTGCGGTCAGCAGGATCCCTGAGGGTAGCCGTGTCTTGGGATGGCAGCGCTACCTTTTTGGATAAGCGTGTCAATGCTTTGTCCACCCTAGGGGAGGATTCCTACCGTATCCTGTCCGTTGGCGGGAAAGGATACGCCATAAGAATCCTTTTGGGAATCTGCAGTTTTTTGTCTGGAGATTCCCAAGCTTTTTCACATAATTCGTTCAACTCATGTGAAGGGGGAAAGGTTACCTCAGGTTTCTTTCCCTTATACATGTGTACCTTCGTGTCAGGGACAGGGGGTTCCTCTGTGATAAGCAAAACATCTTTTATTGCAATAATCATATATCGAATACATTTAGCCAATTTTGGCTGTAACTTTGCATCATCGTAGTCGACACTGGAGTCAGAATCCGTGTCGGTATCTGTGTCTACTATTTGGGATAGTGGGCGCTTTTGAGACCCCGAAGGTCCCTGCGACATAGGGACAGACATGGGTTGACTCCCTGGCTGTTCCCTAGCTTCAGCTTTGTCTAATCTTTTGTGCAATAAATTTACATTAGCACTTAAAACATTCCACATATCCATCCAGTCAGGTGTCGGCGTTGTTGACGGAGACACCACATTCATTTTCTCCTCCTCCCCCTGAAAGCCTTCTACCTCAGACATGTCGACACACGCGTACCGACACACCACACACTCAGGGAATCCTCTTATCTGAAGACAGTTCCCCCACAAGGCCCTTTGGAGAGACAGAGAGAGAGTATGCCAGCACACAAACAGCACTATATGACCCAGGAAAAAACACTATATAAATATATGTTTACCCAGTAGCGCTGTTTGTACATATATATATGCGCCAAATTATGTGCCCCCCCCCCCTTCTTCAAAACCCTCTTTCACCGTGGAATAAGCAGGGGAGAGTCTGGGGAGCTTCCTCTCAGCGCTGTGCTGTGGAGAAGCCCCGCCCCCTTGGCGGCGGGCTTCTGTCCCGCTCAAATATACTAAAACTGGCGGGGGCTCTTTATATATACAGTGCCCAGCTGTATATATATATTTTTTTGCCAGAGAGAGGTTTATATGCTGCCCAGGGCACCCCCCCTGCGCCCTGCACCCTTACAGTGACTGCCGTGTGTGAGGTGTATGGGAGTAATGGCGCACAGCTTCACCGCTGTGCGTTACCTCAGTGAAGATCATGAAGTCTTCTGCCGCCTCTGAAGTCTTCTTTTCTTCTCATACTCACCCGGCTTCTACCTTCCGGCTCTGTGAGGAGGACGGCGGCGCGGCTCTGGGACGGACGGCGAGGTTGAGACCTGCGTACCGATCCCTCTGGAGCTAATGGTGTCCAGTAGCCTAAGAAGCAGGGCCTTGAAACTCACAGAAGTAGGTCTGCTTCTCTCTCCTCAGTCCCTCGATGCAGGGAGTCTGTTGCCAGCAGGCTCCCTGAAAATAAAAAACCTAACAAATATACTTTCTGACAGGAAACTCAGGAGAGCTCCCTGTAATGCACCCAGTCTCCTCTGGGCACAGTAGTAAACTGAGGTCTGGAGGAGGGGCATAGAGGGAGGGGCCAGTGCACACCCATACCTAAAGTCTTTCTTAAAGTGCCCATGTCTCCTGCGGATCCCGTCTATCCCCATGGTCCTTACGGAGTCCCCAACATCCTCTAGAACGTAAGAGAAAGCGGTATTACTGTTTTCATGATTGGCTTCTCCGAAACTACAATGTCAGCAGTTATAATGTCTGCATTGCCAAATTGTTGACAGGTAACATGTTGACAATCTCAAGTTAGGCTGAGGGTGGTAGGGTTAGGTTTAGGCTGCGAGAGGGGTGGGTTTAGGATTAGACACTAGAGAGAGGGAAGGTTAGAGGTATGGATTAGGGATAGTGGAAAAATGCCCAAACACTGGAAGTTCGGAGGTCGGACCCGGAAATTACAGTCACATGACTGCCAGGATCCAGTAGCTGGAGCCTCTGCTGTTGGGCTGACATGATGAATCTTGACATTGGAGTCTATTCATGAAGCAGTGAAAAGAGTGGGAAGTGAGCCAGTGGAGAAGTTGCCCATGGCAACCAATCAGCTGCTCTGTATAATTTTATAGTATGCAAATGATAAATGTTACTTCAATGCTGATTGGTTGCCATGGGCAACTTCTCCGCTGGCTCACTTCTCCACACTTATCACTGCTTCATGAATAGACCCCATTATCACTATCGACATATCATAACAGGGGCGTATCTACCGCTTAGCCAGGATGGCAGTCGCCAGGGGCAGGGAGGATGGCAATCGCCAGGGGCAGGGAGGAAGGCAGTCACCAGGGGCAGGGCCAGAGTGAGGTCTACGGGGAGGCCCTAGGCAACAAACTTGTGGAGGCCTCTTTCAATACAATGAACCTAATTTAAACCGGAGAATAATTTACTGTTTTTATTATTATTGAATCATTATTTTTATATTCATTTACAGTAGGCTAGAGAGGCTGAGAAGCTACTCAAAACTCACATTTACCCATTTGTGCACTGCGGCACCGCCAACCAACCACGAACGCTGTGCCTCCCAGACAACTGAAAGGCTGCACGACAGGCGATAGGGGTTGTGGGAAACCTGACCAAGCTGCCATCTGTCAGCTGGTGCTACTGAGGTCGGAGTTGTAAAGTAGTGCCTCACTCACTCATCTCCTTCGCCTGGCTTCAGCATTGCAGCAGGCAGCTCTGGGAAAGACAATGTCTCGCTGGATTTAACTTTCCATGAGACTGACCTGTGTAGTGTGAGCCTGGAGCTCCTTGGCGGCTAAAGGAGGGGAGAATGGAGACACAGCTAAATGCTGTCCTCCGATTTTATAAGCAGTGCCGGTGACTGGTTTGGTGGAGAGTATGTGGGGACCCCTAATATGTGGGGGCCCTGTGACAACCACCCCTATCACTCCTCCTATAACCCTGGCCAGGGGCGCCTGCAAAGGGGTAGATACGTCCTTATTAATCATACCCAAGTACGGGGAGCCATAATCGCAAGTTAAATAGAACAAAGTCAAACGCATGACATACCGACTCCACAGCCCTGCTAAGTCTCTCTGCTCATGATAAAAAGCTGTCCTACTGCCAGACTCATATACTATCTCCTCTTGCTCTCTATTGGGTCTATATCTGAGTCTCTGAAAAGCACTATCTCTTGCAAAAATGGTTGTTTTAACCAGTTTTTTTCTATTTAAACTCACCACATGATGGTGGTGCCAACTGCCAAACATTGCCAGCGGTAGCCATCGCTGGGAGCCTGTGGCCATAGCAAGGACAACGGCAGTAGAAATATTCCTGGTGTTCTCCTGCCACTATAGCCATGTCAGGATGGCTGTAGCATAAGGGAATATACTGTATAAGTATATTATGCTTTATTATCAAAATATTGTTTTTTTCCCCTAAAATGACCGTATAGAAATATTCTGGCATAGTTTACAATTTTGTTTTTATTATTATTTTTCCATGAATGTGGAACTGGACGGCCAAGTCAGGACTCCTAATTTCATTGAGCACCCACAAGCCAGTTTACAGAGAGCCACAAGACTGTCTGGTGAAGCAACGAATCCAGTTACAGCTATCAGCTAGTATCACTTGACCATCACAATTGTAAAGTGCAACGAAACAAGCTGGCACTATATTAGTAAATGTTAATAATAACTACACCTGCAAACAATATTGAAAAATAGGCCCCTATATTCCAGGGATGTGCAGTCAGGGGAGGCAGTGCCTCCTCTGTCATTAATGATTTAAAAAATACTAAGAAGATATTTTAGCACATGTCATTATTATCTGTTTTGTATTATTCTAATCATTTTGCTGTGCAAATGCAGACAAATATGTTTGGGAGGCAGAAAGAGCACTGCCTCCCACTGACAATATTGAAGGAGCTGAAAAAAGCATTAGAAGCGGCACTAGTATTAGTGCCTCAGTCAGGGCCGGCCACTGGAGGGCGCTGCACGCTGCCAATACTGGCCTTGCATTCAGCACAGGTGAAGACATTTTGCATAATAAAATCCTGAGGATCGCATACCAGTGCCCGGTGCTCTTCCTCCTAAAAAGGGCCGGCATAGATGACCCCTGCAATGTTCTCCACAGTCCAGGCAGCTCGGCATCCGGCTCCTGGTAGTGTCGCACTCATGTTGTAATGATGAAGCGACGATGCCTCAGAGGAGCCAAGACAGCAGAAAGAAGACAGCCATGCTTTGTAAGTACACCATAGTACTGGGGAAGCACAGTACGAGTTGTGGGTGGGGGAAGGAAAGGTGTGTGTGTGTGTGTGTGTGTGTGTGTGTGTGTGTGTGTGTGTGTGTGTGTGTGTGTGTGTGTGTGTGTGTGTGTGTGTGTGTGTGTGTGTGTGTGTGTGTGTGTGTGTGTGTGTGTGTGTGTGTGTGTGTGTTGTAGTATGGGGTGAGGAGCTGGCTGGTTTTATTTGGGGGGGGGGGGGGGGGGGGGGGGGCTGGCCTGGCATCTGATACATTGCTGATTGGTGGTTGCTGGTTTTTCCCTCTCTCAGTTGGGGACATTGCAGTGAGGATGTACTCTGGCTCCCTTCTGTTCTCAAAACCTTTCCCCTTCCTTCTCTCTAACACCTGCCTCCTGACCTGAGATCTCATTTCAAGGTTAAGTATCCGTGGAGGCAGTGTATTAATGTTAAATAGGAGGGGGTGTTGTGCTGTGGGGTGTACTGAAGTGTCTCTAGGATGGGGTGTTATGCTGTGGGGTGTACTGAAGTGTCACTAGGATGGGGTGTTGTGCTGTAGGGGTGTATTTATGTTTGCTAGGAGGGAATAGGGTGATGTGGGTGAGTATTAATGTTCTCTAGGAGAGTTACTGTGGTACAGTATGTAGATGTGTTAATGGTATGTGTCATGGTGATATACAGTATTAGTGCTGTGGGTAGCAGGGTGTCTACTAATGTTATCTTTGAATGGGGGGGTGTATTAATGTTTACACTGCTCAAAAAAATAAAGGGAACACTTAAACAACACAATGTAACTCCAAGTCAATCACACTTCTGTGAAATCAAACTGTCCACTTAGGAGCCAACACTGATTGACAATCAATTTCACATGCTGTTGTGCAAATTGAATAGACAACAGGTGGAAATTCTCCTATCCTAAAAGTTAGGATAGGAGAACATCTCCGCAATATTAAAAAGGGCCTAACCACCCACGCACTTTCGGAGCACTTTTGAACCAGTCACCAAGGTAATGTCACCGCAATTAGGCAATTCTGTGGTATTAAACACATCAAAGGCAGCTGGAGAAGAAATTATATCCCGACCCAGCTAGCCCAATCAGAAATGCAAACTATTTACGAATTACGGACACTAAAACCTGATGGTCTAAATAGTGACTTTGAAATAAAATGGTTTTTATAACAGAAAAAGGTCTGTTTTAAAATATTTTAAAATATTTTTATTGCGTTATATCTGTATGTTTAAATTTTTCTGAAGCTATTACTATTGTTTACTATTTATGATAGATGACATCACCGGAAGTGACGTCGCGGCACTGGTTGCCGGCGAATAAAATCAAATGGACATCTCTAAGTACTCATAAAAGTACAAAATATGTGGCCAGTAAGACTCTGGAACGATACGTCTATTTGCCATGCCGAGATCGAGAAAATCCGTGCGGGGGAAAGGTCTATAGCGCTACCGCGACCCGGAAGTAATACCGGAAATGACCGTCGCTATGGAGACGGACAAGCGCTAAACGGCACGGACGGACAATGCGGCCTGGAAGATCATTGCAGAACGTCACCAACCGCGAAGGACCATGGGACCTGACAGAATTAAATGTGTATAGGGTCCAGCTGAGTGGGTGACGTTCTGATTGGTTGTCTGAGGATTCAAATATCAGTACTGAGGTAGCAGCTTTGTGAACATTACACCTTGAAAAAGACTCCTGTTTGGAGTAGAAACGCGTCGGTGGAACGCACAGGTGCCGTGGGACAATATACTGGAGGACTTGCCATTCTGTTCCAGTCATACGAGGATTGAGGGGATTTCCGGGATCCTCCAAAACAAAAACCCGCATGCTGGGTTAGAACTGTTTTTACAGTTCTGTACACATTGGTAATTATCCACCAGTCTTTTTTGCCCATGGGAATTTCTGTGCAATTGATTCAATTTTTGCTGCTATGAATTTGTTTATGGATTTTATAAGTGTGTTATATGAATTTTATATGTATTAATTGTGCTTCACTATATCCACTCTTTTAATCTTTTTTATGCTCCCACATAATTTACATTGAGCATCTGATTGCTGTCGATGGAAACAAAGACGAGCGCAGGATAAGTTACGCTTTCCATCTTTTCTTTATTGTGGCACTTATGGTGGAGGGAGAAGGACCCTTCAGGAAAGTGTGTCTCTTCCAGCAGCTAGATTGCGCACAATTTTTTTCCCTTAAATCTTTGTTACCGTAGGTGGAAATTATAGGCAATTAGCAAGACACCCCCAATAAAGGAGTTGTTCTGCAGGTGGTGACCACAGACCACTTCTCAGCTCCTATGCTTTCTGGCTGATGTTTTGGTCACTTTTGAAAGCTGGCAGTGCTTTCACTCTAGTGGTAGCATGAGACGGAGTCTACAACCCACACAAGTGGCTCAGGTAGTGCAGCTCATCCAGGATGGCACATCAATGCGAGTTGTGGCAAGAAGGTTTGCTGTGTCTGTCAGCGTAGTGTCCAGAGCATGGAGGCGCTACCAGGAGACAGGCCAGTACATTAGGAGACGTGGAGGAGGCCATAGGAGAGCAACAACCCAGCAGCAGGACCGCTACCTCTGCCTTTGTGCAAGGAGGAACAGGAGGAGCACTGCCAGAGCCCTGCAAAATGACCTCCAGCAAGCCACAAATGTGCATGTGTCTACTCAAACGATCAGAAACAGACTCCATGAGGGTGGTATGAGGGCCCGACGTCCACAGGTGGGGGTTGAGCTTACACCCCAACACCGTGCAGGACGTTTGGCATTTGCCAGAGAACACCAAGATTGGCAAATTCGCCACTGGCGCCCTGTGCTCTTCACAGATGAAAGCAGGTTCTCACTGAGCACATGTGACAGACGTGACAGAGTCTGGAGACGCCAAGGAGAACGATCTGCTGCCTACAACATTCTTCAGCATGACCGGTTTGGCAGTGGGTCAGTAATGGTGTGGGGTGGCATTTCTTTTGGGGGCCGCACAGCCCTTTATGTGTTAGCCAGAGGTAGCCTGACTGCCATTAGGTACCGAGATGAGATCCTCAGACCCCTTGTGAGACCATATGCTGGTGCGGTTGGCCCTGGGTTCCTCCTAATGCAAGACAATGCTAGAGCTCATGTCGCTGGACTGTGTCAGCAGTTCCTGCAAGACAAAGGCATTGATGCTATAGACTGGCCCGCCCGTTCCCCAGACCTGAATCCAATTGAGCACATCTGGGACATCATGTCTCGCTCCATCCACCAACGCCACGTTGCACCACAGACTGTCCAGGAGTTGGCGGATGCTTTAGTCCAGGTCTGGGAGGAGATCTCTCAGGAGACCATCCGCCACCTCATCAGGAGCATGCCCAGGCGTTGTAGGGAGGTCATACAGGCACGTGGAGGCCACACACACTACTGAGCCTTATTTTGACTTGCTTTAAGGACATTACATCAAAGTTGGATCAGCCTGTAGTGTGTTTTTCCATTTTAATTTTGAGTGTGACCTTCAAATCCAGACCTCCATGGGTTAATAAATTTGATTTCCATTGATAATTTTTGTGTGATTTTGTTGTCAGCACATTCAACTATGTAAAGAACAAAGTATTTAATAAGAATATTTCATTCATTCAGATCTAGGATGTGTTATTTTAGTGTTCCCTTTATTTTTTTTGAGCAGTGTATATATAAATATATATGTAAAGCGCTGCGGAATATGTATGCACTATATAAATAACTAGTAATAAAAAATAATATAGTGAGTGTGTGTTATCCAGGGGGCTGTGTTAAAGGCTCACTGCACTTTCCAGCATAATGTATTTACTGGTACAATGTTTCTCCTATAGTATCTGTTCTATGTATTAAAGGATATATCTGTTTTGTTTTTGTTTGTTTTTTAACACTGCTGGAACCATCGGAGTGCAGTTTTTGAAGTTTTATTTAATTGTTGTTTTATAAACCAGAGTTATTTTTTTTCTGAGACGGCTACTGGATTATACATAACATTATTGAGCAAATAGATTCTTTTCTCTGTCTGCCTGTATCTTAACTTTCCAGCATGGGGCTGATAGTATTGTCATACTTAAGTGAAGCGGGTCTCTCCCCGCAGCTCCGTGCTCGGATTCCCACAGGCATGGCAGCTAATGCACGGCTGCAGACATCTCTTGTACCGCTGAGAGCCTCAGGGGAGTGACCAGATGTCAGCTGCATTAGGGGTTGATCTTCCGGCACTTACCAATCTTTACTGGGAGATGCGAGTAACTGGCCATTCTCAGATGGACGTGAATCAGGCAGTGCCTCCCCGGCCACGGACTTCACTGCACGTCACTGCTATATTCTTAGTAGGCTGTTAGTCAGGATTGCAATGCTCAATTCACCTTCACCTTCCTGCATATCCATTATCTCATTATTATGGGCGGGATGGGAAGGAGGTACAGGGAGATCGTGGTGGGAGGGGGGAACAAAAACCTGGAGAAGGGGGGACACTTGGCTGAATGCAGGGGGGGGGGGGGGGTTGTTCTAGTGTGGATGGGAGTTGGAGTCTCCCTCCAGCTTTCTAGCTGACATGCCGAACCACTCAGTAGGGATGGCCATCGGCAGGGCCGAAACTAGGGGGGGGGAGGGCTAGGGGGGCAGGCGACCTGGGCGCCGGATTGGAGGGGGCGCCGAGACCCCCTAACACCCTCTCCCTATGCGCCAGTGCCATTTCTTGCGGCGGGGGCGCCCGCCGCGGCACTTCTTTGTACTTTGAAACCCCCTTCTCCCTCGTCCCGAGTGTCCAGCTCGGGGGGCGGGGTTTCGCGGAGTGACGCGATTGTGTCGTGACATCACGACGCAAACGCGTCATTCATCGAAACCCCGCCCCCCGAGCTGGGCACTCGGGAGGAGGGAGAAGGGGGAGCCGCGCAGACGAGGAGGGAGAGGCGGCTGAAGAGCGGCGAGAACCGCTTCAAATGTAAGTCAGCCCCTCTCCCTCCCTCTCTCTCTCTCCCTCCCTCTCCCCACCACCTGCCGGAATGTGTAAAATGGGGACCTGTCTGCCGCAATGTGTAAAATGGGGACACTTTTTCCTGCCGCAATGTGTAAAATGGGGACACTTTTTCCTGCCGCAATGTGTAATATGGGGACACTTTTTCCTGCCGCAATGTGTAAAATGGGGACACCTGTCTGCCGCAATGTGTAAAATGGGGACACTTTTTCCTGCCGCAATGTGTAAAATGGGGACACCTGTCTGCCGCAATGTGTAAAATGGGGTTACCTGTCTGCCGCAATGTGTAAAATGGGGACACTTTTTCCTGCTGCAATGTGTAAAATGGGGACACCTGTCTGCCGCAATGTGTAAAATGGGGTCACCTGTCTGCCGCAATGTGTAAAATGGGGACACTTGCCTGTCGTACTGTGTAAAATGGGGACACTTTTTCCTGCCGCAATGTCTAAAATGGGGACACTTTTTCCTGTCGCAATGTGTAAAATGGGGACACCTGTCTGCCGCAATGTGTAAAATGGGGTCACCTGTCTGCCGCAATGTGTAAAATGGGGACACTTGCCTGTCGTACTGTGTAAAATGGGGACACTTTTTCCTGGAAATGAAATTTATTTTAGAAAAGGTAATTTTTCAGGTAAAAAAGTTCTGAAAGAGATATATATATATATATATATATATATATATATATATATATAAAATATTTTTATTCATTTATTTTAAATTGTTTATTTTTTTATTTATTTATTGTAAAAAAAAAAAAATCTTTTTTTTTTGGGGGGGGGGGGGGGGGGTGTCAAATGACTACCTTGCCCCGGGTGACAAAAATCCTAGTTTCGGCCCTGCCATCGGAACCTTCCCCATCTATGGTTGCCATCAATGGGTGTTTTGGTGGAAACCATAGAAGGTTAGGAACTATTTTGCCATCTACCAACAATGGCTCCCACTATCAAATAGCTGCGGATGCGCAAAAGAGGCTTTGCTACAGAAAGTCAGTGTGCAAAAGTTTCCTCTGGGCATGTGCAGTGTGGCTTCCCCAGCGCCTGACTGCAGAGCATCTCACCTACAGCAGGTAAAACATATGTCCCATCAGCTATAGCCATCCCTACCACTCAGTGAAGCAGCTTTGGCTACTGCCTTCGCTGGTCTTTATTCACTGCAATGTTATTGGCTGCGGCACGGCCTCGCCCCCACTCCAGCTAGGCAGTTTCTGATGAATGGGGGAAGCTCCGGTTGCTGCTGCCCCACCTCTCATCTCTCCCATTTACAGTGGAGCACCGCAGGCACCGCAAATTTTGACTATAAAAATGATTAAAATATTACAAAGAAGATATTTATAGGTTATAAATATCTTCGCTGTATTATTCTAATCATGTGTATAGTCAAAACTCTTGGGAGTATGACAGGTCTGCCTCCCCTGCCTACATGACCCTGCAACACCATGCTCTTCCCATACATGCTTTCAATACCCCATGGTCTTTCCTCTGATTACAGCACGGATGGTGTAATGGTTAGCATTACTGCCTCACAGCACTGTGGTAATGTGATCGGTTCACTCCATGGGGGTCATTCCGAGTTGATCGTAGCTGTGCTAAATTTAGCATAGCTACGATCATTCACACTGACATGCGGGGGGACGCTCAGCACAGGGCTAGTCCGCCCCGCATGTCAGTGACGCCCCCCCCCCCCCCAGAAGTGCAGCCCCCTCCCGCCCACCGACCGCCTCTGCCTCAGAGGCGTTGACTAGGCAACGACGGCTGCCATGTTCCGACCCGATCGCTGCGCAGCGAGCGATCGGGTCGGAATGACCCTCATGCCTCTAGTATTAACCCTTTCAGACCGCCAGCTATGAACACGGGTTATTGGCACATGAGCGCGCATAACCCGTGTTCATGTGCGGTTTGAAAGGTGCCAGGGTTGAAATACTGGGTTGAGTGACCCAGTATTCCAACTCGGGTAGCGAGCAGGGTTGAACATGTGTTCACGTGCAGCGTGAACGGGAGCCAGGTCGATGCAACCCGTTTCCCGTTCACTGTGTGCGGACGGGCGCCGCTTGGAGATCATGTGATCACCGCTGACATCACCAACCCGGCAATATGCCGGGTTGCTTACAGCGGCAGTGGGGCACCTGAGGGGGGGTCGCACCCTGGGTTGTGTGTGTGTGTGTGTGTGTGTGTGTGTGTAAATGGTTGAACATTCACTGCAAGGCGCTGCGAAATATGTTTGCACTTTACAAATTACTGGTAATAAATAATTATAATTCTCTTTCTGCACATACTGTAAGTAATAGGATCTGTACTGAGACTGATCTGTTGCAGTCACACAGGATGACAGAAATACCAATGTTCCAACAAGTGTGGAGATATTTTAAAAAGTGGAGAATATTATCATATTATGTTTATGCCACTATACAGATGTGTCCTCATACATCATTGTTGCAGTGGCGCCAAACAGCTACACTTGGCGCGTCAGGACCCACATGACTCTGCTAGCATCGTGTGTCTTTTTTTACGAAAATGCATGTTAGGTTTGATATATGACACTTGTATATCTGTGTGTGACTGATTCTCTGAATCTGTATACAAAGTGCCAAGTTCTGTTGTGCTCCATATGCAGACTCAGTTGCACACAGATATATTAGTGTCACAAATCAAATTAATCAGCACAATTTCCTGTGCGTCCGTGTCCCATCACGTTGTGACTAAGACGCATTATCAGGAAAAATAGACGGCTGGTGATAGCAGAGTTGCAGGGGACCTAGCAGCTCACTCGCATCAGGCATCTCCTGCCAAAATGTATGAGGACACATATGTACATAAGTCCACGGTGTCATACAGCTGGGAAACAACAGAGATGTAAAGGATCAATAAGTAAAATACATTACATTGAAGCATAAATGCAAGGATAGCGAAAAATAGGTATATTACCATACGGGTTCAGTATGGTATGCCGGCGGTCGGGCTCCCGGCGACCAACATACCGGCGCCGGGAGCCAGACCGCCGGCTTACCGACAGTGTGGCGAGCGCAAATGAGCCCCTTGCGGGCTCGCTGCGCTCGCCACGCTACGGGCACGGTGGCGCGTGCTATTTTATTCTCCCTCCAGGGGGGTCGTGGACCCCCACGAGGGAGAATAAGTGTCGGTATGCCGGCTGTCGGGATTCCGGCGCCGGTATACTGTGCGCCGGGATCCCGTCAGTCGGCATACTGAAGACCACCCTTACCATACATAAGATGTAATAGGTAATGTATATAACAAACAAGTGGTGTAAAGAATATGCAAGAGACACAATATAAGGACATAGACAGACATGGTGGTAGTGGACAAGAAGACAGGAGTAAAGAGATCCATGCATATGACAGCATACTAATCACTCATTTCCAGGTTTTACAAACCCTTTTCCCTGCAGATATTGATAGAGATCCCTCCCAGTCCATTGGTGCCCCCTGCTATTTGTGTAATGCAGCTGTTCCCCGTACCAGGGGACTCTGCTGGTGAGTTAGAGAAACACTATAGGGGAGGAGTAATCTAGTGCACTGGCTGAAATAAGATATGGGTCTGTCTGAATAGATGCTACCTTTATTAGGTTTTTCCTATTCAGTTGAAGAAGAGAAAATGAGCTGCAGAAATCACTGGGTTTTTTCTCGCAGCCCAGCGCAAGTCTAATTTTTTTGTAAATTGATATTTTAGGTCACAATTTTGTAGGGACTTATAAAGGAACCCTTTGGACAACCCCCTAATGACTAATTAAGCAACTGAAAGTTTCCAATTTGTTTGATTAGTCCATAATGACTTACCTTCTGCAGCATTGTCCTCCTCCGCTTCTGGAAGTCATCTCTTCTCCAGTGCTGCAAGTAGCAGGGCAACTATATCCAGGAGGAGTGAGGTGAGTGGCGCATGCCTGAGGGGTTTGGTAGCAGATGGCAATTTTTGGATTATCCTTTGGTATGTGTGAGCGTTGCTGCTGGTGTCTGTGTGTGTGGGATGCTGCTAGTTCAGAGATTCCCAAACTGTGTGCCGTGTCTCCCCTGGGGTGCCTCGGGACACTTGCAGGGGTGCCTTGGAACCAGGACCAATTAAAATTATTCATGGTCAATATAATAGGCAAAACCAGTGCTGGTGGCTGCCAGTCATAATATGAGGACAAACAGAAGCAAATCTTGTCCCTCACCACACAACTGACCCTAAGGATGACATATAAACGCAATCCTTAATGTAATATTTATTTCTAAATTTCTCAATAAGAAATTTTTGGCCTAGGGGTGCCGTGAATTTTTTTTTTATATTCTAGGGTGCCGTGATTCAAAAAAGTTTGGAAACCACTGTGCTAGTTGATTGTACAGGTAAGACAATGTCAGCAAACAGTGTCATTGGCAGCCTGAGCCAGTGATCCCCCTACTAAACTGTCTGATTTAAGAACAGTCCACCCTGCATGGGATTCTGTGTCCAAATATTATTCATTGAATACCGTGGTATTCTAATTTAAAATTGAACGATGTCTGCAATATTTTTTGCCGGCAAAATCCCGAACCCAAATGAATATTAACCTGATTCAGAATTGTACGCTAACCCTGTGCATGTCATTGTCTAAGGGCCTGATTCAGACCTGATCACTGTTGTGTGTTTTCGCACAGCGGGCATTTAAGTACTAATTGCGCATGCGTATGCACTGCAATGCGCACGTGCGTCGGACAACAACAAAGGGCATCGCTGGTCAGCGACGGGATGGTGTGAAAAGTCCGAACGCACGGGCGTTCACAAGATGATTGACAGGAAGAGGCCGTTTGTGGGTGGTAACTGAGTGTTTATTGGGAGTGTTCAGAAAAACGCAGGCGTTCCCAAGCGTTTTCAGGTAGGATGTCTGACGTCAGCTCCGGCCCCGATCAGCCTGTTCTCATCACACTGTAGGAGTAATAGGCCCTACACATCTCGCTATGTGCCGCTGAGGTGCCTGACGGCGGGGGGGCAGTGACGGGGGGAGTGAAGTTTCTTCACTCCCCCCATCACCCGGCTCCATAGACGTGCAGGCAAATATGGACGATCTCCCTGCATGCACAGCCGACATAGCACCAGCGATGAACGAGCGCGGGGCCGCGCATCGTTAATCGCTGGTGACTCCACACTGCACGATATGAACGTTATCTCGTTCATTAATGAACAAGATCGTTCATATCGTGCAGTGATGTCGGCCAGTGTGTAGGGCCCGTAAGTCCTGGGCTGCGCAGAGACTGCACAAAGTGGATTTATGCAGCTCGGCATACACATAGCATCACACACTTGCATGGCGAATATACACTCCTCCTGGAGGCGATGACTATCTGAATGCTGGACAGCAAAGTTATCAGCCCAGCGATCAGGTCTGAATTACCCCCTAAATACCTACAATAAGAACACAAAGTCTGAACATTGTGGAAAGTGATCTGTGGTGTGGGGTCATTATCTTTTCTTGCTCCAGACTTGGGACCTTATTCAGCTTCAGTGGCACTTCTGCTATTTTAGTATAACTGCAACTGTATACAAACGCATGCTGGGTGCCGCCCTGTCAAAGTCGAAAAATATTGCAGTACACACATCACGTACAACCTACACACAGATGGCCTCCGTGCGTGTACTTGTTCTGCTGTGCGTGCGCATATTCGCAATTTGCGTATGGTCGCTCCAGCGGTCCTGCGCATTAGCGCGTGGTATGGGTATTTACGGTAGAGTTTGTGAACGCATGGAAAAGCTATCAAAACACATTACATATTTAATCCAAATAGTGCACAACGTACACAGTCTCCCTGCACCAGACCAGCAAGTTACAACAGTTTAAATGGTATCAGAACAAAGGGATTCACCTTTACAGGATAGGAGGGGACAGAACAAGGTTATAAGGTGGTGTTTGGTATCCAGCTGTAGGGTATTTTAAGGGTAATATTCCGGTGTTGGTTTGCAGAAGATCGCATGTTCCTGCGAATAGTTATGTGCAGGAGCAGAATATAGATATAAACTTTATTTACTGTACATTAGGTATGCGGCGGGAATCCAGAGGAGACCACCCACAAGAGCAGTGAAAATAGACATCGCCCACCTATTCAAACAGACCTATGACCTCTCCTGTACTGTAAATGACCATCCCTGTGTCCAATGGACAAAGAGATTACAGTATCCACTGTGTTAAGTTTTGGAAGATTGTATAAAAGGAGCCAGCTGCAGGCCTGGTCACACAAAACTCTAAAAGTTATCTATCTAGATGACCGAGGACCAGACTGGGTAGCGCGGCGAAATCCAAACAAGTATGTACCATTGACTGTAGCCATTATTCTTTTGTAAGTTATTGCTTTTTTATTGTAACCCCCTGTCAGTAATAATATGTTGTGGTGTCGGAACCCGGCATTTTAAATACAATCTGGTGTCGTGTTTTTCTTTCCCTGCTAAGGTATTAAAGTGTATTTACAGCCACTCGGGCTGCTGCATTGTGCTAACAGCGTATAGGCCTGTGTACGCAAACTGTGTAGTCACTACGCACTTTAGGCGTACATACGCAGAGTGCGTACACTGTGCGACTTTGTGTACGTAAGGTTTGTGAATAATATAAAGGTGAAAGGTTAATTATAGCAGCCGCAACGGCTCCATTTAAAGTGCATGAAATGTCTTTTTAAAGTGTTGCTTTTAGTCCTGTATGTAAATCAGCATTTACAATTGGGGGCTCATCCGATTTCCACATACTCACAGCCTAACAGGTCATAGCAGACTTAATCTATCAGCAAAGGGCGGACAGAAAGTATCCTACGTAGCCTTTTCTTGGTCGATGGATACACTGAAAACCCTACTTGTGTGCTGATTAGATGACGTCTGCTCTGTATGGTCTGCAGAGGTGCTGGTAGAACCCGTAAAACATAGGAAAAAAGCTATTTAAAAATCTGTGAGTTTTTTGTGTGAAAAAAAGCGTACACAAAAGTGCACCGATACTTTGCATACCCTCTCACATTGTTGCAAAACAAAGCTCAAATAGGTCATATTGTGTTTGATTCAGATTGGATTGTTTATCTGTTAAGTAGATTTAAAAGTACATTTAAAAGTTGCTGCATAGCCTTGATATAGTTTTTTTTTTTAAACTCAGGCCTAAAATAACTTCTGGTGCTTGTATAATGTGTGATTTCTTTGTGACAAAGGAAGGCGCATGGTCTGTCCTCCATTTTGGACTAACCACATGGCCTGTCCACCATCTTGTGTAAACCTCATGGATGTGGAAGGGGGAGGAGCAGTGGCCATTTTAGGAAGGTCATTTTCTAAATAGCTGATTTTCAGTCTGCTCAGAACAATCAGTTTCCTTGGTCACATCAAGCACCATTTATGAGTTACCAATGCATTTATTTAACCCATGTCATAGTCAATTACAAATAGTTTCAATTGGGCCTAGTGAGAGTAAATGGTGTGATAAATGCTTGGCTTGGTGTAAGAAATTGCAAAGAAAAAAGAAAAAAAGAAAAGAAAAAAAATTACTTTTTTTCTTCTTCTTTCCCAGGATTTAGTTAACTCTCTGTTTGCTATAGGATAGCTACTGAAATGCAAATTAACCTGTGTAACTGCTTTTTCTTAGCAGTGAAAACCAAATAGCTTTGATATGCAAATAAGAGGTAAGGTGTCTCATAGGAGACCAGTGAATGGTACACATATATAATATTATTATAATTATGTGTATATTTATATCAGTGTATGTTCTGCAGGATAGCTATCCAATCTGAATCATATCATTTAAATTATTGATTATTGCTAGATTCATTTAGATCTGTGTGAAACCGGATACATTTGTTGCTATATAGTTAAAAATAAAACAGTGTTTAAGGAAGTAAGTCTAAAGACACAAACGCAGTTCTGGCCTGGTTGTAAAGGTTTATACAGAAAAAAACGGTGTTGTGTTAAGTGAGCGATTATAGTTAGTATTGCTCACATTTATAGAGGTTGTGGGATTTGTTTTATTGCGGACGCAGGGTTTTGTACACGTGTCTCGGACAAAGTACAGGACTGCGCACGCAGCTTAAGAGACATGCACGGTCGCGTGTTTACGCAAAGTGCGTAAGAGTGCAGGCGCTAAGTACAAATTACACAATAGTGTTGTTTAGTTCAAAGGTGGGACAGTAGCCATGCTACAATAGCACAGAACTACTTGGTTTCTAAAGCAGATTAGTATAAAACTTTTGTTTAAACTGTATTGCCTCTGGGGGTAAAGCTGCCTATCTGAATGAATTAAAATTTTCTGTACAGAAAAACCAAAGTGTATTTGAGTGAGCGAACGTAGGAGTGAGTGGATTCGAACCCCGGAATGCGGGATCCCGTCGTTCGGTACACCAAGTGAGTGGAGGCTTGGTGGCGTGAGGCGGCTGACTCACGTTAGTATAAGGTTTAATACGTAAGTCGAGAGGAGACTTACACAGGAGCATGGTAGGGAATTGTGAATTGTGACCCACATAGTTTTTTTGATACGCTCTGGCTGAGGTTTCGCAGCTTGTGATTCGATTCCAGTGGTCGTACGACAGATAAGTAACAAGTACCTATACGCTGTGCGATTGGACCGCGCGTTTGTGGGTGCGATATATAGCGCAACTTGATATCCCTTTTACGAGCTTTTGCGTAAAATCGCGGTATCATTAGCGCTGTATACAGCATACGCAAGCGTGAGTTGTGTATAAAAAAAGTGCAAAGGGAGTTTTCGCTGGTCTCTCTCAGGAAAATCTCCAACGGCAGATACTTTACTGGAAAGGGTAAGTTATTCCTAAAAACTTCCAGTAAAATATAGGTCATTAGGGGCCCTAAGTTGGGTATATTGCCTTCGCTATCAACAGTGTATGGTAGTACTGGCCAGCGTGGGCGTCGCCTTATATTGAGTATTTTGGTGTTTGTGGGAAAAGGCTCACAATTATGGGAGCCAGTTGCTCAAGTGAGGGACGTTTAGCCAGGGTTCAGGCTGAAGAGACGTGGCCCAAGGGGTCAGTGAGGTTTAAAGGAAAAAGTATTATGTGTGGTCCACACGCTGAAGACTTTTTGTCTGAATGGGTATGTATGACTGACAAAGATAGGGTACCATTCCCTAAGGTGGGCAGCTTTGAACCAGAGGTACTGCAGAATGTAAGCAGTAAAATATGTCTTCTTAAATCCAGAAAACAAAGGATTAAACATAACGATTGTTTAAATTTATGGCAACAAGAGGGGAAGATGCAAAGGGAACAAACTCGCATAGCAGGTTCCAAACCTAGCAGGAATAAGGACACAAACACACCATTATCGACACAGGTCGAGAGGGAACAGATGGCTACAGTCAATGGTATATCTATGAATGATAGTATAATGCAAGAGGAATGTATTAACCATAATGTTTGCAAGATGTATCCTGTTTTGAAGTCTTTTCAAGGTTATAGGTCACAGGAAGATGAAGGATCCAGCCAAATCACAGCTCTCATTCAGGCAGTTGCTTTGCAGAAAACTCAGGTGGGGCCTGTCCATCCAGTTAGAGCAGTAACAGTGTTCCCCACTGAAAGAACTGGTGAGGTCACAGTTACTGGTAAGTGTGAGACGGGTCATTGCACAGAGACAACAACACCCTACAGTAAACAGATTAGGAACGGAATGGTAGGATTACATCCTGTCTTGGAAATAGTAACTCCCAATGGGGGAACCGATAGTCAGGGAGTAATCCTCACCAGGAATAATGCAATGTATGGCCCGTGGTCCAGAGCTGAGCTGCGGTCAATCATTTCAGAATTCCCCGATCCCCGGGAGTATTTAACCAGATGGCAGAAGTTTATCAGAGATCTGGGTAATGCTTATGAACCAGCTAATAAAGATTGGCAGAAACTTTTAAAAGCGTGCCTACCCCCTAATATTGACACCCAAAAATGTATCACTGATTGTAGGTTAGAGTCGGATAGTCCTATGACTGAAGGAAACAATCAGGAGAATATAGAACAAATTAATAGGCAACTAGAGTTGTGTTTTCCCATTACTGTTAAGTGGAGAAGAATTTTCTCCATAAAACAGAGGGAAAATGAAATGGCATCTGAATATTTCCATCGGGCCCTGCAAATAATGGATAGATACATTGGGGTATCAGATACAGGGAACGATGCGAATTACAGGGAAGTGGCTGTCTCTGTGCTAATGGACGGACTCAATAAGGCAGAAGGTACAAGCATCTTTGCCAAATTGGAGAGGGGCCACAGTAGCTTGTCTTAGAGCGTGCGCAATTGAACATCATAAGAATATTGCTAGGCGCAGAAAACAACAGGAGGAGAAGCTGATGACAATAAGTCTACAGGCTCTTGCAGCAAAGTCTCATCAACCTAAACCCCAAAACCCGGGTAGTAAGAAAAGACCTAGAATATGTTACACTTGTAGGAAGGAAGGGCATTTTGCCAGAGATTGTAGGTATAGTAGAACACATAGTCAATATAGACCCCTAGACAGAGAAAACAAGCCACAGTATTAAACACATAGATGGGATCAAGGGACATATAGTAAGGAATCACGAGCCATATAGAAAACACAGATTTGGTTAATGGGAAGAACGGAATAAATGCAACTTTACCCTTTTGACAGAACTTGCTGGGGTTAAGATGAGGCCTCTAAACTTTTGCTTCTTTCTCTAGCAGAAATGTCCCCTGATTAACATTACAGGAGTTTTATTAGAGATGGTATACATATTGCGTGCTCCCGCCCAGGAAGCACAAAGTATGTTGGATACCCACGAAGACTAATATTGCATTTCACTGTTCTAGATGCATGTCCATCACAGGTAGAGGAAATTATCTCACAGATACCGGGTTCCCTATGAACTTAGGATGGACAGGACACTGGATTGTTGGCTGGGATAGTCCCAGTAGATATATGACACAAATAATTTTTTTTAGGAGGTATAAAGTTACAGTAGAGAATCACTTCCCCATAGTGCCCAATCCACATGCCTACTCGGTCTTTCAGAGGTCTGCCCAAGTACAGTATATCTCACCAGCATAAGGACACCAGTATTAATGCAGTGTGCCTGGTCATGCACAAAGGGTGGAGAATGAGAATACTGGTGAAGGGAGACTGTGCACAGACACTGATATGCATGATGGTGTGACAGCCTGTTGGTGAATGCCAAACCTGACATTTTTCTTTTCTTTATTTACTATTTTCCCCTCTCTCCTCTCATTCAGAGACGGCTTACTTCACACAACTGATAACACACGATAGTAAATTAAAATGAAAAATTTGTGTTCCCTACAGGAAGAGGCAGTCTGGAGGACAAAGGGGTATGGCCAGGAGTCCTCAGGACTGTGGACAGGTGGACACGGTAAGCCAGTAGCCCCCAGAGCATATCTTCCAAGTCTAGCTGAGGTGGCACATGGTCTGACTCATCTAGGCAAAGAGGGTATGTGCAGGTTGATGAGAGCCTACTGGTGTGCGCCAGGATTCTCTTCTCATGCAGGTAAGAGAGCAATGACATGATTTACTTGCTTGAGGAAGAATATTGGTAAGACAATACCAACAGAGCCATCCCATATCCCTCCTACAGACGGACCTTTTCAGGTAATACAAATCGATTTCATACAGTTACCACCCTGTATGAATTTGAAATATGTGTTAGTTTGTATTGATGTATTTTCCAACTGGGTAGAAGCGTTCCCTGCTGCCACAAATACTGCTACGTTCACTGCAAAGAAAATTGTGCAGGAATATGTGTGTAGATATGGTATCCCTAGAATAATTGAAAGTGACAGGGGTACCCATTTTACAGGTGAAGTCTTTCAGGTCATGTGCAAACTGATGGGAATTAATAGCAAGCTGCATACTCCGTACCGTCCACAGGCAAGTGCAAAGATGGAGAGAGTGAACAGCACTATTAAGAACAAGCTGAGCAAATTAATGGCTGAAACTGGATTGTTGTGGCCAGAAGCTTTGCCACTAGTGTTGTACAGCATCAGAACCACTCCCCGGCCTCCCCTTAACTTATCACCCTTTAAAATTCTTTTTGGTCGACAACCTCATGTAATGATAGACCCCCAGGATGATTTGAAATGTAATAATGAAGTGACTGTGGACCATACCAAGTCTTGTTAACCAGCACGACAGCATTAAAAGTCGCCGAGAGACCTGGGTCCACTGGTCCCACTGCAAGAAGGTCGCTGACCCGGAGAGAACTCGTGACAAAGTAGTTTGGTAACTGTGCGTTCAAAGTGAACTGTGGGTTCAAAGAGCAAAGCAAAGAGACACTAGAGTGTTTGCTCCGGGAAAGTTGGGAGGCAGGACTGTTGAAGGGCATCTGAGCACAGAGGGTAACAAGATCTAGAACGGTTGTCGCACCATTTTCTTTTTTCACCTCCCCCTGCATTTTCCTTTCTTTTCTCCTTCTTATTTTCCTCCTTTCCCCTAACGAAATGGATCGATCACAAGAGACTGCGTTTCGGGTTCTGTTAGTAATTCTGGTTTTGATCAGGACAGTTTGTTTCGGTGAGGGTCCCAGAGAGGTCGAGCAGGGATCAGGAATGGGTTCTGATGGCAAGTATAAATTCGTAGGATCTCAGGAGCAGCACATCACTCTAGTAAAGGCTGGCATCAGTAAGCGCTCTGGTAGTCAGTGAGCTTGGAGGCACTGTGAGGGGTTATTGTCTGATGAAATTGTATTTGTAGGAATTGTGAGAATATAGTAGAGGATGGGTGCATCCAGAGATGTCAGTCCAACCTTAATATCGACATGGACCGCCATCCGTTGAGTGATTACCACTCTCTAGTGGGTAAGGTCTTAAACCAGACAGAATGCTGGGTGTGCTCACAAGTACCTCAAGGTCAGAGTAAGTCAGGATTAGTACCATACCCTTTAGCAATAGATGAGGTACTCGAATTGCAGGGTGGGAGACCGGTGGACAAGAAATTCAATATCTCTAGGCCCCCTAGTTTGAAGCTCCACCAGTATCATGTAGACAGGTCCTTATTGTATTTTAATATTTCCAATTACCGAAAACCGGGAAATTGGGAAGTGACGTGGAATAACCAGACAATGACCTTTTCATACAGAGCTGATACCCATAGACTCTGAACTTGTACGCCAAATAGCCAACAGCGGGAGGTATTTTCGGTATAGGTATACTCGTGGAAGCAAGACCATGTGGGTTGGAAAAGTATCGTCAGGGTATTGTGCTCATATCATCCAGCCCGATACTTGTACTGAGCAGATGGGAGAACTAGGGATTGGTTTCTTTACTTGGAAAATTTGTAATATGGTGATGTTATATTTTGTCCTCTATGTTCTCCCAGATGATGCCTATTTCATATGTGGGAGGAAGGCGTACAAGTGGCTTGCCCCGAGCTCAGAGGGATTGTGTTATATTGGGAGAGTACTACCGGAGGTCATAACCATAACCCATGATAAAATGAAAGACGTTCACTGCAGTGCTCAGGCTCCTTATACTCATACTCACTATGAACACATCATCAAGAGACACCTCATAGACAGGGCAGAGCACGCAGCCTCTGATTTGATCCACGAATCCACCGGGATTCAGTTCCATCTCGCATTAGACATTACCCGTACTGCCAGAGGAACTATAAATTATAGGTATATCCATGCGCTAGCGAACTTGATAGATAATATCACTGAGATGTATGACGACACCTTCAGGTATACGGGAAGGGAGTTACAAGCTTACAAGAAGGAACTGATTCAGCACAGGATGGTCCTTAATTATGTCACAGCCGTAACAGGTGGGTACTGTGTTACTTTGGCAACTCAATATGGTGTGAAGTGCTGTACTTATATTACAAACAGCACTGATGACCCAACGGAGATCATCGATCAAAAGATGGACGATATCTTGCAGTTGAAGTGGGAGTTCAGGAGGAAGCACAACCTTACCTTAGCAACTGTGTAATGAACTGACCGGCTGGGTCTCATGGTTGAACCCACGCAAATGGTTCTCAGGTTTAGGAGAGTGGGCTCAAAATGTCATTATGAGTGTGGGGAAGTTTCTCCTTTGTATCCTGGGAGTCGTCATAATTATTGGTTCGATATTTAGGTGTGTTCAAACTCTAATGCAGCGCAAGCACGGCACAAATTTGATGAGTCTAAGGAGCGAGGGCGCTGTTATAGCAGCAGATTTAATTTACGACCCATCCATAGAGACAGTGTTATGATAAGGATTGCAAATGAATTTCATGGCCTGTTTCTTTCACCCGTTTTTCTTTTGTCTCCCCCTATGCCAAGATGCATCCATCCGGAAAAGACATCAGCCCTACCCAAAATGTTTATGTGAATGTATTTTTATATATGTGTCTTATCTTCATCTCTGCAACCTCCAGCTAATGTCACACATAGTCGACAGGTGATATCCACATATACTAGCACTCACATATGTTTCCCCCTCCTTGTATCATCAACCAAATGTGCACCCCATTTGTTGGAACAAGAAGCCGAAAAGAGCTCGGTAGTGATTGTTGGCCCATTTACAGACCCTTAATACGGGATGAGAAGGATTTAATGTATACTTCGCAATACCTCGAAGCTTATGTAGAACATATACGGCACAATGATACATGCCCCCCAGAACTGGATTCATACATACATGCTTTTACTATCCCACTAGGTTATATATTTCCCACCTACAACTCACCCCCGACCATCCAAGCTTCTGTAGATACTGTATAGATATTTTTCTGTTTATTGATTAGATAGTGGAAGTTATTGGTGACTGCCAAAGGGTGGACTGTCAAAGTCGAAAAATATTGCAGTACACACGTCACGTACAAACTACACACAGATGGCCTCCGTGTGTGTACTTGTTCTGCTGTGCGTGCGCATATTCGCAATTTGCATATGGTCACTCCCGCGGTCCTGCGCATTAGCGCGTGGTATGGGTATTTACGGTAGAGTTTGTGAACGCATGGAAAAGCTATCAAAACACATTACATATTAAATCCAAATAGTGCACAATGTACACATAATCTCCCTGCACCAGACCAGCAAGTTACAACAGTTTAAATGGTATCAGAACAAAGGGATTCACCTTTACAGGATAGGAGGGGACAGAACAAGGTTATAAGGTGGTGTTTGGTATCCAGCTGTAGGGTATTTTAAGGGTAATATTCCGGTGTTGGTTTGCAGAAGATCGCATGTTCCTGCGAATAGTTATGTGCAGGAGCAGAATATAGATATAAACTGTATTTACTGTACATTAGGTATGCGGCGGGAACCCAGAGGAGACCACCCACAAGTGCATCTTGAACAAACATCGCCCACCTATTCAAACCAACCTATGACCTCTCCTGTACTGTAAATGACCATCCCTGTGTCCAATGGACAAAGAGATTACAGTATCCATTGTGTTAAGTTTTGGAAGATTGTATAAAAAGAGCTAGCTGCAGGCCTGGTCACACAAGACTCTAAAAGTTATCTATCTAGATGACCGAGGACCAGACTGGGTAGCGCGGCGAAATCCAAACAAGTATGTACCATTGACTGTAGCCATTATTCTTTTGTATGTTATTGCTTTGTTATTGTAACCCCCTTTCAGTAATAATATGTTGTGGTGTCGGAACCCGGCATTTTAAATACAATCTGGTGTTGTGTTTTCCTTTCCCTGCTAAGGTATTAAAGTGTATTTACAGCCACTCGGGCTGCTGCATTGTGCTAACAGTGTATGGGCCTGTGTACGCAAACTGTGTAGTCACTACGCCCTTTAGGCGTATGTACGCAGAGTGCGTACACTGTGCGACTTTGTGTACGTAAGGTTTGTGAATAATATAAAGGTGAAAGGTTAATTAAAGCAGCCGCAGCAGCTCCATTTAAAGTGTATGAAATGTCTTTTTAAAGTGTTGCTTTTAGTCCTGTATATAAATCAGCATTTACAGCCCAATACAGGGCAAGGCTGACCAGCATGCGAAGTGCCACCCAGCGCTGCGATAGCAATCAAATGGGTCTATTTACTAAGCCATGGATGGAGATAAAGTCGACGGAGATAAAGTAGCAGCCAATCAGCACCTAACTGCTATGTCACAGGCTGTTTTTGAAAAATGACAGTTAGGAGCTGGTTGGCTGGTACTTTATCTCAGTCCACTTTATCTCCATCCAGGGCTTAGTAAATATAGACCTCTAATTTCGATCACATCGAGTCGACACCTGGCAGCAACCGACATGTTTTGTTTTGCAGCTGCCGCATGTAATGTCACGCGGATGCTCCAATAACAGCCCAGACCCGCCCGCCTTTTTCAGCACCACAGCCCTATAATGCCGTGTGCCGCCCCCGACTGCCCAGCGACCGCCTCTGCCTGTCAACCAGGCAGAGGAGTTTGCATCACTGCGATACGAACGCATTTCCCAGGTCACGCACGCACGGAATGGGCCCTTCACTTGCGCAGTGGCCCAAAAGTTGGGAAAATGCGTTCATAACTATTAGTGATGCATGCTGAATAAAGCCCTTGATTCCCAATACAAAGCTACTTCCTGGACACAGGCTGTTCACATGCAATGATGATGCTTGAGGCAACAATTCTTTTATCTGCATATAGAACAAAGCATTGCCTTTGTGTAGTGAGGAGAGTGCCTTCACCCTTGCATGTTAGTAGGGTTAATGGGACTGGCTAATTAAAGGGAGCTGCCTGTTTTGAATTGTATGTGCATACCTTACACTGCTGAATGTTGCCAAAGAAGTATTAAAACATTTGGCTGCCAAACTGCCATCGATGTGGGATGTTAAAAACGCTGAGGGCTCAATAGACTCGGAAAGCTTTATTAAATCCATTTAAGAAATATGACCCAAAACTATTTTGCTATACAAAAAAGAAACATATTTACTCTATGTACAACAGAAGCCAGTTTCATTATACATGTCTCCCAACAAGACCCTCTCCAGCTTCTGGACTTCCCTCTTAATTTCTAATTGCCAGCACCTGTGCTGAGCCACCTTTCTTATCCATAAACCTGTTCAAAACAGGTGCCTGCAATCATACATTAAGAGGGAAGTCCAGGAGCAGTGTATTCTGTCCCTCCTAAGGAGGGTCATGTTGGGAGGTATGCATTATATTCTGAAGCTGTAATAAGCAGAAATGGTTATTGCTGTGTCCAGCTTGATTAATTAGGCCATTGCCATTTGCCATGGAAAAATAAGAATACCAATAAAGATTTTACTAAGGTGCTCATAAGGGTGGTTTCCCCAAGTTGCTGTTATGGTGAGGGATAGTCAGCCTCTACCCCTTTCACATTGCCAAAATAACCTGGGTTATTGCCGCGTCGACCTGGGTCGAGGTGCAGATATGAAAGCGCCAAAGTGAATAATACCCCTTTCACACTGCCAATACGGGGTTCCCACCTGGGAATTGGAAACGGGTCCTTCCCGGGTGGGATCCAGCATTGGACGCTACCGCTGGCTTCCCTGACCCAGCAATATGCCGGGCGGGTTGCCATAGCGGCAGGGGGCGGACCCGGCAGTGGGGGCGGAGGTGGCGCTGGGAGATGAGATAATCTCCGCGCCGCTTCTCCCTGTTATAGTGAATGGGTCCCGTGTCTCATTGACCCAGGAACCCGTTTACGCTGCCACTGACCCGGTATTCAACCTGGGAATAACACTGCTTTATTCCAGGGTTGAATTGCCGGGGTCAGACGACCCGGGATTTCTGCTATGGCGCTTTCACACCACACGCTGACCCGTGTCGACCCGGCAATATGCCGGGTCGATACCGGGTTATTTGTGCGGTGTGAAAGGGGTATAAAACAGGTCGAGCAACCCAGCATTTCAACCCAGATTAAAAGAAGGGTTAAACACGGGTCGGACCCAGGTTGTTGCGTAGTGTGAAAGCCTCTGACCCGAGATATTTAACCTGGGTCTCAGAAAAAGGTGATGATTGGCTGTTTATGTGTCTGCTCAGCCCCTCTTTTTACTTCCTTTGAAACCTCATCAGTGTGAGCCAGAAAAGTCAATTTTTAAATCACATCACAGTGTTTAACATGGATGACCCGGGTTCAGTGTGAAAGGCACCAGCCCGGGAATAACCCGGGTTGAAACTGCAATGTGAAAGGGTCTGGTCGGACCCGGGTCCAACCTGGGTGTGCGATCTGAAAGCGGCAGTAATATACATAGAACACATAAAATACAATTTAGCAGCGCTGACATATGATGAACATTCAATAAAATTTTATAGAATTAATATACAACTACAGATGGATTATTCATAATAAAATAAGGTATAACGTTAATATCACATAAAATAACAATACATACAGTATATATTGAAAAAGTTGGAACCTCAAATGCTCATACCTATAAATAGCAAGTTAATTCCAATATATAAGTTCCTATTCCTATTAATATAACCAGAATAAATCCTTTACATGTTGGCTCTTTATTCAGAGGGACTGCCCAGTAGTGATTGTATATTACCAGTAATGTGCACCATTAGTCCTACAAGTGTCCTCATGGGGGGTAATTCCAAGTTGATCGCAGCAGGAATTTTTTTTGCAGTTGGGCAAAACCATGTGCACTGCAGGAGGGGCAGATATAACATGTGCAGAGAGAGTTAGATTTGGTGGGTTATATTGTTTCTGTGCAGGGTAAATACTGGCTGCTTTATTTTTACACTGCAAATTAGATTGCAGATTGAACACACCCCACCCAAATCTAACTCTTTCTGCACATGTTATATCTGCCTCCCCTGCAGTGCACATGGTTTTGCCCAATTGCTAACAGAATTCCTGCTGCGATCAACTTGGAATTATCCCCATGGTTTGGAGACAGTAGGTCCTCACTATGTGCACGGTATCTTCCGTCCCAGCAGCCACAACTGTCTACAATTTAATGCCTTGTGGGTAGAGGTCTGGAAATTGATTCAGACACTAAATGGTGGTCAGAAAGTCCTTGAAAACGAGTAGAGATGTTGCACAATTTGCCAGACTTTATACATCAGTCTGGGTAGATAGCCTTATTGAACTAACCCCATATATAAACAGTTTATTAAAGAACAGCACCTTGGCACAATCAAGTACATTAGAGCATAATAATAAAACACCTGTGTCACATAATTATATTTATATGTAATGTATAGTAAATGGGCCTAAAGTGCTTTCCTCAGAAGCATTACCAATGTAAAATGTGAACATCTCTGTTCTCAGTAAATGTTGTTGCAAAACTTACTTAAGGATCGTCAAACCTTAAATGAATTTATTAATTATATGTTGCTAATCAGATTAAGTCTCCTTTAATTTTCTAATCCTAGTGGTTTGCTCGGGATTTGAGCTCAGGGCCGTTACCAGCGGTGTGCCAGTGGTGCCTGGCACACAGCGCATATGCACAGTGAGCGCAGGACCACCGGTAACACCCACTCAGCCGCGCCGCTATACTGGGGGTCCGCCTGGCCAACCACCTACCGTGTAGCTCAGCTGCATTGCACGGCTACCTCTTCTCACATAGGTAGCTGGCAGGGGTGTTTTAAGAGAGGAAGGGACCCACGTCTTTCGTAGTGGGCTCCCAACTCTCTGGCAGCAGTAGACTCTGGCATAATGCCAGAGTCTACTGTGCATGCGCAGGTCTCAAGGAACATGGCGTCCATGCCTTGTTCCTGGGGACATCTCCAGTGCGCATGCGCAAATCACTTGGTAATGGCCGCGTCATTTTCTGAGTGATTTCAGTCCGCAGTGCAGGGCCGCCATCGTGGGGATCCGGAAGGGGTAAGTATAATATATGTGTGCAGTGTGTGCATTGAGCGCCCCCCTGAACCCAGGGGCCTGTGTGCACCGCACACACTGTACCCATTATAGAAATGCCTATGGTAGTTGGGCAGTGCCGCAGCTCGTCAGCTCCCCTCCAGGCTCTCCCTTCCTCCCCCCCTTCCTACACCGCATCTTTTGCGATAAATTACATCTCTCCCTGCCTACAACATTTGGGTGGGAAGGAGAAGAGCACAGAGACAGCCGTCTGATGGAAGCTGCTGCTACGGAGCTAAATGTAAGTATAACACACACATACTCTTTCTCTCTTCCTCCCTCTCTCTACCTTTGTAAAAGGGAGAGCTACCTGGCGTAATGTGTTAGAGGGGGATCTACCTGGCGTAATGTGTAAAAGGAGGATCTACCTGGCGTAATGTGTAAAAGGGGGATCTGTCTGGCGTAATGTGTAAAAGGGGCTCTGTCTGGCATAATGTGTAAAAGGGGGCTCTGGCGTAATGTGTAAAAGGGGATCTACCTGGTGTAATATTTAAAAAGGGGCCCTACCTGGTGTAATGTTTATAAGGAGCTCTACCTCGTGTAATGTGGCACTACTGTGTGGAGTAATTTGAATAATAGAGACTTCTGTGCAGTGTAATATGAATTGGTATTATTTTGTGACCAAGCCCCTTTCCCATGAAGCCACGCCCCTATTTTTTGGCGCGCGCCTTCGGCGCGCACTGTCTCGGTTTTAGATATGTGGAGGGGGAGTGCTCCAATTCTCTTTCTGACACAGGGCACCAAAATGTCTATATACGGCTCTGCTTAAGTTGGCCATACACTTTAAGATTGTTCAACCATCCATCTAGTTGGAATGAAAATCTGGTAAGGTATGTTGGCAAATGACAATCGGCCATTTGCTCCTAAATACCAGAAAACAGAAATAACGGCTGTTCAGACAAATTAGTTAAATCAAACTGATTTAACCAATTTAGCCCAGCTGAAATACCGCATGCAAGAGCTACTTTACATCAGTACCGTAACAAGATATTTTAGCGCTGTGTGCAAGAAACGGCAGCGGCGCCCCCCCTTTAGGTAAAATAGGGGCAGTGCACGCCATAGACGTGCGCAAAAAATATAGGGGTGTGGCTTCATGGGGAAGGGGTGTGGCCACAAAATAATACCAATTCATATTACGGTGCACAGTAGTCTCCATTATTCAAATTATGCCACACAGTAGCGCCACTACACCAGTTAGAGCCCCTTTTACACATTACGGCAGACAGAGTCCACCTTTTGGAGTTTAATTGAGGTTAAAATCAGGCGCAAAGTGGTCTGGTGTTCTAATTTCAGCAGCTGCTATAAAACAGGCTTAGTCAATCCTGTATAAGCTAGAAACTTTATACAACAAACTAGGTAGCAGCGCTTTGCAATAAATGATATAATCATAAAATCAAATATAATACAGTGGAGCTGATTAAGGCACGTAGAGATGAATGGATTGAAAGTGGAATAAAAACAATTATTTAATGATAAAAATACACACAATGTATTAGATTAAAATTTAAAACGACCAGAATCACCATGGGGCTGCTATGATAATAATGTCCGTTCCTTAATTTGTGTGGACTGCAGATAAATATAGGATGAAAGAAGTAAATAAGGGCTGATGGCACAGTCCTGATAGCAATATTACCACAGTGGTTTCCGCTGGAGGAAGGGGTCCCCTGGATAACGTCCCTTTATATGGATGGAATCGTTGGGATCCTGTGTCCTCACCAGGTTGCGGTGTCGTCAATACTGGGTAGATGAGAAAACCAAGGTTTTCAACCCAGATCACCTTCTATTCATCGGAAGCTGCCTGTGCCATATCCGGACCTTTAGTGGACTTCTGCAAATATTTGCAGATCGATTGGATGAACAGCCTTGTCTACTTGTGACATTTGCTCATCTACCCAGTATTGAGGACACCGCAACCTCTAACCTGGAGGTAGTGGTGTTCATTACATGTGAAATAGTTGTGAGTTAGAATAATATCCAGTAATTTGACGAGAAAGCCGCTTCTTTCATTCTGGATCTGCATGTTCAGAAAATACTTGGTAGCCTCAATACCGTGATCCTGATTGATACTCGTATAAAGGCTCTCCACATCACATCTAACGAGCCATCCTCCCGGGTTGACACTAAGGTTGTTAAGCTTATTAAGTACGTCCATTTTATCCCTTATATAGGAGGGTAACATCACAACATGTTTGCGGAGTTGATAATCCACATAAATACTGGCGTTCTCAGTTAAACTGCTCATCCCAGACAGGATAGGTCTACCTGGAGGTTTATTCTCATTCTTATGAACCTTAGGTAGAAGGTATAGTGTTTTGGGTTTGTTCATTTCAAGAAATCAAAATCGTTTTTAGTTATGTTGTTATATGCTGTTTGAACAATAACATTGTATTCTTGAAGAAACGTGCTTGGATTGAAATAGAGTCTTTTGTAACAATTTTTATCACTTAATTGTCTCTCAAGTTCCAGATACATATTTCTTGGCCAAAGCACAATGTTGCCCCCTTATCTGACGGTTTTACAAACGTGTCTTGCCACTTGGTGATCTCATTCAATGCAGTTCTTTCTCCTGCATCCAGATTATCTGTATAGTTCTTATTTTGTAAATATAGTTGGTCGAGATCTTTAGACACAAGTTTCTGGAACACTTCCAATTGGGGTCATATTTTCGTATCTGGAAAGAATTTGGACTTTCTTGTTATCCTTGATCTATCGTCTGCTTCCTTGACATTAGTTTGTGTTTGACCAGATTCGATGGACAATTCTTCCAGCATCTGTAGAGCAGAGAGATCATCAGCATCAATATTCACCAGTGGAGAATTTTCTTTTTCACGATCCTGATTAGAGAAGAATTTTTTGAGGAGAATTTTCCTAATAAATAACTGGAGATCTTTCTCACATTCGAACCGGTCTGGTTTCTGTGTTGGGGAAAAGGATAAACCCCTGCATAAAACCGATATTTGGTTAGTGGTTAGTGTTTTGTCGGTTAAATTGATGATTTTTAATTCATCTGTTCTTTCCTCATCAAGAGTCACTTCCTGTATTGTCTCCTCTCCCTTGGTTCCTCTCGCCAGTCCAAGGCATCTCATTTTCTTCGGCCTCCTCTTGCCCCTCCTGATCTTTCACCATCCATGTCTTGGTTGGCTCTGGCATATCTTGGGCCCCTCTCTAAAAAATCCCACCTGAACATTCCATTACTTGGACCCCCACTTTCTGTGGACTCCATCTCTGAGGTGGAGTAATTACTTGATCGATTGATCCTATTATGCTGAGTGGGTATATTCCATTTGAATACCCTTTTTGAGGTATAATTCATTTTGTCCCTGTGGAATTTTCTGCGTTTCTTTACGATGATTTTTTTTCTCAAATTCCTCCACATCCTTCCTATATTTTTCATATCTCAATTGAAACTGCTCCAATGATTCAAAATTCTTTAATTTCTCTTCCAATAAGGTTATTTCTTGATTCAATTGGGTGAGCACTATCTCATCATGTTTCATAAGAATTTTAATTAGATCTTTAGAGCATTAGGTCAAAACTCCTTCCCATTCTTTTTTAGTGTCTCATTCGCTAATTCATAAGCTGGAAATAATTTGAGTCTTAAACCCCTTGGAATCAAATTATTCTGCATTTAGTTCTCAAAGGTACTCTTATTCCAACTCGTTTTACTTTGATTCATAATGAAAAATAGGATTTTAATACCTACCGGTAAATCCTTTTCTATTAGTCCGTAGAGGATCCTGGGGACTCCGTAAGGACCATGGAGTATAGACGGGATCCGCAGGAGACATGGGCACACTATAAGACTTTGAATGGGTGTTAACGGGCTCCTCCCTCTGTGCCCTTCCTCCAGACCTCAGTTAGAAAACTGTGCCCAGGGAGACAGACATTTTGAGGAAAGAATTTATTGTTTAAACACGGTGAGTGTCATACCAGCTCACACCACGAACATACCGCAGAACGTGGCATTCAATAGAATACCAGCCAACGGCATGAACAATACACAGCCACATGCTGAGAGAATATGTAACACAACCAGTGTGTCAACACAACCAATAATAAGACACCACAAGCCATGGCATGCACAACGTCAGCAACAGCCTGACCGAAAAGAAAACACCACAAGAGTGTAACCATAACCAATAACTGCAGATACAGTACGCACTGGGACGGGCGCCCAGCATCCTCTACGGACTAAGAGAAAAGGATTTACCGGTAGGTATTAAAATCCTTTTTTCTCAGACGTCCTAGAGGATGCTGGGGACTCCGTAAGGACCATGGGGTTTATACCAAAGCTCCAGACCGGGCGGGAGAGTGCGGACGACTCTGCAGCACCGATTGAGCAAACATGAAGTCCCCATCAACCAGGGTATCAAACTTGTATAGCTTAGCCAAAGTGTTTGAACCCAACCAAGTATCCGCTCGGCAAAGTTGAACCGGCGAGACTCCTCGGCATCTGCCCAAGAAGAGCCCATCTACCTAGTAGAATGGGTCACCACCGACTTTGGTAACGGCAATCCAGCCGTAGAACGAGCACGCCGAATCGTATCACAGATCTAGTGTGTAACAGACTGCAAATACGCAGGCGCCCCAACCATGCTGGGGCATAGTGGACAAACAGAGCCTCTGTTTTCCCAAACTAAGCCAAATTAGCGACATAAATATTCAAAGCCCTGACTACATCGAGAGACCTTGAATCAGCAAATGCTTAAGCAACCCCAGGCATCAATAGGCAGGTTTCTGCGAAACACCGAAACCACTTATTTCAGAACTATTATCCGAGTTCTCAATTCCGCACTATCCACCTGGAAGATCAAACAGGGGCTCTTGTGAGACCCAGCCGCTACTACCGACATCCGCCCTGCGGGCGCCAAAGCAAAAATTATGACCACTCTCCAAGAGAGAAACTTTAACACAACCTTTCATAAAGGTTCCAACATCTTGACACAAGAAAACGCAACACCACGTCAAGGTCCCACGGTGCCAATGGGGCACAAATGGAGGTTGGATGTGCAGTACTCCTTCCACAAAGGTCCGAACTTCCGGAAAGGTTGCCACTTCTTTCTCAAAATAAATTTTACAAGGCCAAAACCGTACTGAAATGGAGCCTAACTTTAGGCCTGCACCCACACCTGTCTGCAAAGAATGGAGAAGAACGGCCCAGCTGAAAATTTCCATAATAGCCTTCTTGAATTCACACCAAGACACACATTTTCCGCAAACACGGTGGTAAGGCTCTGCCGTTACTTCTTTTCTAGCCCGAAGTGTGGAAACGACTTCACTGGGAATATCCTTTCTGGTGAGGATATGTCGTTCAACCGCCACGCCGTCAAACGCAGCCGCGGTAAGTTTTGATAAAACGCCCAGACCCTGTTGTAACAGTTCCCCACGTAGAGGAAGAGGCCAGGGATCTTCTATGAGTAAATCCTGAAGCACTGGATACTAAGCCCTCCTCATTTAGACCGGAACAATGAGGATCACTTGAACCTTTGTTCTTCTTACGTTTATCACCTTCATAAGAGCGAAAACGGAGGGGACACATAGACCAATTGAAAACACCCAAGGTGTCCCGAGGACATCCACTGCTATAGCTTGAGTGTCCTCTGACCTGGAACAATATCTCTGAGATCTCTCGTTGAGGCGAGACGCCAACATGTCCAATGGAGGCACTCCTCAATGACTTGTCGCTTCAGCGAAAACTTCTCGATGACGATCATATTTCTCCCGGATGGAGATCGCGCCTGCAGAGGAATCTATTTCTCCGACGCTCACATCCGGAACGAAGGCCGCCAATAGCGTTTACCAGTCATTCCACCCAGCGGGAAACCTTTTTCGGCATCTGCCATTGCCGCTTTTCTCCTTGTTCTGCCGTAGCGGCTTACTTACACCACTGCTGTCAAGTCGTCTGACAGAATTAACACGGGCAGATCACGAAGCATATGTTCACTGAAAATAGCTCTTAATTCAAGAAAGCTTATTTTAGACAAGCTTCCCAGCTCGACCTTTTCCTCTGGAAAAACTTCCCTTGGACGGACTGCTCCCCAGTCTCGGAGATCTGCATGCATAGACACCAGGATCTCATCCTGGATTCCGAACCTTCATCCCTCTAGGAGGTTAGAACTGAGCCGACACCACACGAGCGAAAACATGGTCATTAGGATTATATTCCGGCGCTTGCGCAGGTGAGACCCGGACCACATCTCCAAGTGGCCCCGTGAAAACCACTCTGGCCTTTGACCTGCTCACCGAAAAGGCCTCTTAGGCCGCACCGATCTTCTTCATCAACAGAACATAGTTATAGATTGTCACTGCAAATCTGATCCGACTCCGGATCCTCAGACCTCTTTCCACAGGAACGCACAGAACTTCAACCGTTCCGTATCTACTCTGATACCCACCTCCGACGCCTGCGTCGTTGGGAATAACAGTCTTCCCCTGTGTTGAAGAACAGTCAGAGAGAAAACAACGATTTTCACCACTTGTGTCTTGATCTCGCCTTAAACAGGAGAGTGTCCCAGTATAGAACAACAATAGCTCTTACTATTGAAAGAATACCATCCCACTGCCATCACTCTGGTGAAATAGCAAAGACAATCCTGGATATCCACCCAGGTAATCTGAATGCGAAGAACAACGCATTTAAACCTTTAGTCTTTTTTTTTTTTTTAAACAGGGACAGCAGGACAATGCCCTGAACCTGACGCACCTCTGGTATGGCGTCGCGTACTACCTCCTCTTCCAGAGGGGAAACGGCAAGATCTATTAGAAAAATCAGTGAGGGGAAACATCTGTAACGCCAGAATGTCCTCCCTAAGATTCTATAATTTACTCACAGGTCCTAGTCTATTCCCGGACTGACGGAAAGTAGTAGACAAGTTTCCACCGGAGTGGGCTCCATCCAGATAGACTCAGCCACATGTGGTGGATGTGGTAGGAACAGAAAACGACATCCGCTTCTGCGAACCTAACAAGGCTGCAGAACTCTTACCTTTTCCCCTTCCTGCACAGAAAAGGAAAAAAGAACGGAATCGAACCGGTTTAAACGACTTCATCCCACAAAAGAATGCGTCATCAACCGTTGTACGGGAACCTATCTCACGAAGGTAGACTTACCAGTGGTATCAGCCGAGAGCAACTTAACTAAGGCATCCCCAAACAGTGGTTACACCTACACAGGGGAAATACTCCAACATCTCTTGGAGTCAACCTCAGTATTCCCTTGGCCATACCTCCTGTAGTCGCACGACAGCCTGCCACAATGTTATAGAGAAGAACCAACATAAGGAACATCCCCTCTTTCTTTAGGGTAAATCTATCGGATGTCTTTCCGAATACAAACACTCCCTCATGTGCATGTAATGCAAATAAGCCCAAAGCATAGAAATAAAATATCACTTAGCTTCCTGTATACGATCCTTTGTGACAGGGCCCCGTGTCGACCAGGAGTTGACTTTCGCAGTATTCTAAACTTGGCGAGAAAATAATAAACATTCGGACTCCTCGAGAGGATCTGAGACCAACTCGTCATGGCCGACCTAGAGCTTCATCAACAGAGCGACCAGCACATGAGAAGGAATACCATTACTTCAGCATTCATTATAAATCATAATATGAATATACATAATGTAATACACAATTACACACATATCCTAAATATATATATATAACATACATATAAGCGGATTATCCGGAACCCTCGGGTCCCTAGTGACATTAATGTGTTCGGAATGTGTATGACCATGTGCTGAATGCCTCAATTGTGGATCTAACAGGAAACCTTAAGGTCGACAGAAAACCCAGTAGTCGTCGACAGCAGGGAGTAATAACCAGGCAAAATAACATTCTTGTGACCCTGAGGGGTCCGAGGGGAGTATACGCAAGTAATTTTAATAACATTCCCCCACATATACTACCGAGCCTGTGTACGAGCTACAGGCCCATGGAACCGTACCATACATATACAAATAAATATATATACGGGCATAAAGCAGTTACAGCATGTTAATTTACACCCAGTAATAGCAGTTGGTGCCGACAGGGTCACCCACACACTACTGTGTTTCCCATACAGTGTTTACTTTTGATAAGCATACAACTACCGACCTGTTGACTCTGCATCTACAGCATCAAGTACCAACAGGTGTCGGCGATGCCGACAGTGATTCCCATAGCTGATTGTGTAGACACATGTGGACTATAGGGGGTATTCTGACAGGGAACACACAGAGAAACATGCACAGCAATGATTATATGCCTCTTTCTAAAAAATAGTGCTAAATTCATTATAACACTAAAAATCTGTGTCCCCCCTTGTTTGTACACCTTTTTGGCGGGGACAGAGGAAAAATGGCGCTGAACACTGCTGTGGGGGCTAAGCCCCACCCCCTCTTTGGTGCGCTTCAGCCCCGGTATAATATAGTTTTATATGCAGGACAGGGGACCGTATATAGTGTCTATACACTATATACCTCCTCAAATAACATAAATAATGCTGTCCAGGGCGCCCCCCCCCCCTGCACCCATGTAACCGTTGGTGTGTGTGGGGGGGGTAACGTAGCCAGTGCCGGGGCCCGAATATGACTTTCGCCAGTGAAAAAAGAGAGACTCAGTAACTGCTGCCCAGGGCGCCCCCCCCCAGCGCCCTGCACCCTGTGAGTGCCGTTGGTGTGTGGGAGCATGGAGCGCAGCGTTACCGCTGCGCTTACCTCCGTTACTGAAGTCTTCTGCCGTCTGAAGTCTTCTGTTCTTCTCATACTCACCCGGCTTCTTTCTTCTGGCTTCTGTGAGGGGGGTGACGGCACGGCTCCGGGAACAAGCAGCTAGGCGAACCAAGTAATCGAACCCTCTGGAGCTAATGGTGTCCAGTAGCCTAAGAAGCAGAGCCCTTGAACTAAGAAGAAGTAGGTCTGACTTCTCTCCCCTCACTCCCACGCTGCAGGGAGGTTGTCGCCAGCAGGTCTGCCTGAAAATAAAAAACCTAACAATAAAGTCTTTAGAGAAACTCTGTAGAGCTCCCCTAGTGTGTGTCCAGTCACTCCTGGGCACAGAGTCTAACTGAGGTCTGGAGGAGGGGCATAGAGGGAGGAGCCAGTTCACACCCATTCAAAGTCTTATAGTGTGCCCATGTCTCCTGCGGATCCCGTCTATACCCATGGTCCTTACGGAGTCCCCAGCATCCTCTAGGACGTCTGAGAAATTATATTATAAACATCTTCCTACTAAACAGTATCTACCCGCATGGAATGAATGAATCAAATAGCTACATCCCCTTTTTAAAGTAATCTCCTATTCATATCAGAATGTCAAGGATGGGGGCAAAATACCTTTAATCATATGAGTCCTATGACTTGTTACTTCATTCATCTATTCTAAAACAGTCAGTCCACAATTTTCTCTGTATCACATCCTTCACTTTATATTTGATGCACATCCAATTGCACGAGACAGACATTCCCCTTACCTCACATATATTATCACTATGTCTTGACACAATCTTTTTCTTTTTTATGCTGTGTATTTAGGTTTTGCACTTCACAATAATCACAATATTTCCCTTACCCCTCCCTTTCCCTCTTTCACTTTTCACACCCATTGTGGATTTTGTTTTATTACACGTCATAATGTGCTTATAGGCATGCTATATATATATATTTTAAAAAACGTTTACGCGTCTCTTGGATGGCTCGATAAGGAAGTTTGCTGAAGCACAACCATATGTACATAGGAATATATCCAGAGAGGAGGAAAAGGCAATTAAAGACCTGTCCTCCTATACGGACATTGTCATACGCCCCGCGGATAAAGGCGGGGCGATAGTGATTTTGGACAAAGTCAAGTACATAGAGGAAATAGACAACCAGCTTAAAGATCAGGGTACTTACAAGGACTGCCTGGTGATCCGACTAATATCTTTAAAAAGAAATTGGATTCCCTCTTGAATGAACCTGCCATGAAGAACCTCATAGTCCAGAAGGTGGTGAAAGCCCTTATGCAACCATTCCCTATCACCCCGATATTCTATATGGTCCCTAAGGTCCATAAAGACAGTGAAAACCCACCGGGCAGGCCCATAATTTCCGCGTGTGGCTCCCTGACTCAACCAGTATCTCAATACTTGGATGCTTTATTGCAACCTCTGGTGATGAACCAGCCTACGTATCTTAAGGACACGACACATCTATTAAATTGCTTGAAAGAACTAGGCAGCCTCCCGACTGATACCATCGTGGCCACATGGATGTAAAAAGCCTCTATACCATCATCCCACACTCCAGGGGGATGGAGGCAATGAAGAGATTCTTGATTCAGAATAACTTTGTGACCTTGGACATACAGTTCTTCCTACAGTTACTTTATTTTACCCTTACACATAATTATTTTCTCCACAATGGGGGTTATTATCTCCAGCTGACCGGCTGTGCAATTGGGTCAAATGTAGCACCAATGTACGCGAATGTATATATGTTTGACGTGGAAAAAGATCTGTTTTTGATACCTATGTCCATTAGCTGTAATATCCTGCTATATAAACGCTACATAGACGATCTACTACTATTGTGGATAGGTGAGAAAGATACCTTGGAGGAATTAGTGGAAGGTAACAACAAGGGTGACTCCCCGGTAAAACTGACCCTGACCTGCAGCCATCAAACAATGAACTTTTTGGATGTCTGCATTTCTATTAGAGGTGGACAAATAGTCACGGAAGTCTTTAACAAACCAACAGACCGTAATACTCTCCTCCTACACAGTAGTTTTCATCCGCCGGCCCTGAAGAATGGCCTACCCAAGTCACAATTGATGAGGGCGGCAAGAATAACAAGTGACAGACACAGGGTGGAACCAGCGTTGGACCTAGTAGTTGATAAATTCCAAGCCAGAGGCTATCATAGGGGTCCGTTACTTTCACTTAAAAAGGAGGTGTTAAGTATGTCCAGGGAGGACTTACTTAGTCCAACTCCAAAAAAGAATGGCGAAAAGAGGATCCCCCTTATTACTGAGTTCACGACAGCCAGCTCAGTACTTCCTAGGGCGACGAGAGCCCTGTGGCCATTGGTTTCTTCAGACCCAGCAGCACCATGCTTCAAGGGAAGAACAATTATGCCTAGTTATAAAAGGGGTCGTAACCTGAAGGATAGAGTGGTGAAACTGGATGTGACAAAGAAAGCCCAAGAGCTCAGTAGGAAGGGGTGCTTCAAATGCCCGAAATGTGAGACCTGCAACTATATGATGACGGGAAGCAAATTTAGACATCCCAAAACCAACAAGAAATATGATAAAAGACACCACCTCTCTTGTACGTCCCAGTTCGTCATGTATGCAATTGTTTACCCATGCGGACAGATATATGTGGGCCAAACAATAAGAACATTCCGTGAACGCATGGCGTTACATAGGTCCGCCATCAGAGCGGCATTGGAGGGCAAGGGTAATGACCAGCCGGTGGCACGGCATTTCAAGTCGGCCAATCATACTCTGGCACAGTTGAAGTATATGATACTGGACCATGTGCCGAAACCTCTACGGGGGGGGGGAAACCGTGCCAAGACCCTATCGCAGAAAGAGACAAAATGGATCCACTTGTTGGAGTCCCTTGTCCCTAATGGCCTCAACGAACAGACAATGTGGAATGTCTTTTTATGATATAGAAGTTCTCCATTTGTGGCCATCCTAGTAACAGTTTATTCTAGATAGCTTTATGTCATAATAAGTAAGAGTAAGAATAACCAATTACTATAGTGTGTCTTTGCATAATATTTATACTCTGAATCTTTGTGGCCCACTGATTCCATGTCTGGCAATGTGACTGCCCCCAATATGGATATGTATAGCATAGTATCTAGTGAGGTCATATCCCATAGGAATATGTAGTCCTTTGCAGCCCCAGCAGAAATCTCAGTGTTTTAACTTTAACTTTTATTTTCAATTTCAATAACAATGTGTGGATTCTATGTGTAACCGTAATTGGTTTCTTATGTAATACTGTTTTGGCACATCCGATTAGCACTAGCACTTTAGTTCGCTGTTTGAGCTATTCACTAGTTGTTGTACTGCAATTATCATATCCTGTTCTCTTATCGCCTGCTAGGTCCGGTTCCCATGGTTACGGCTTGGTCGCGGTTACCAGGCAACAGTGGAAGTGGTAGCAGGCTACGTCACAGCAGCCTCCCACGTGACCGGAGTTCTGGAGAGCCGCGGCTTCCGGCCACGGGGCGCCGGCCGGCGTGAGCGGACGGGGATGATTCCACTCACATTCAGGTATTTAAATGCACAGGAAAGTTGTTCTAGATATGTTTGCTTGTTTTTCACGTTATACTTTACAGCATAGCACCTTGACAAAAACGCCGTTCGGGCGTTGAAACGTTGGTGGCTTGCACTATGCCTGTTTAAAAAGTTTTGCACTTTTATTGAATACAGACTGTCACTTGTTTGAATCAAATCCTTGGAGTGCCGCCTGGTTCCTTTTTGCAGCTAGGGGACATGTGGTTTCATCTGCAGGAACCCTCCATATGTCTATGTATTTTATATATATATATATATATATTTATATTTCTTTATATAGTTTATTACCCATTTTTTGTGGATTAATAACCAATGATCACACTGGTTACTATTACTCACGAGACTTGGGATATTTTCCATAATGTAAAACACATACAGTATATCCTAATTGGATATGGCTGCTGAATAAGATGACTCAACCATAATACAGAAGGTTGTCACCAGATACTTATCTTAGAAAATACACCTACCATATTTAGACACTTACTATCCAGATATACGTGCCTTTAAAGTAAGGTATATATTCCAAATAGAGAGATTGATAAATGTGATAACATAACTATGTTATAGAAGAAAAAAATAAGAATTTACTTACCGATAATTCTATTTCTCATAGTCCGTAGTGGATGCTGGGGACTCCGAAAGGACCATGGGGAATAGCGGCTCCGCAGGAGACTGGGCACAAAGTAAAAGCTTTAGGACTAGCTGGTGTGCACTGGCTCCTCCCCCTATGACCCTCCTCCAAGCCTCAGTTAGGATACTGTGCCCGGACGAGCGTACACAATAAGGAAGGATTTTGAATCCCGGGTAAGACTCATACCAGCCACACCAATCACACCGTACAACTTGTGATCTGAACCCAGTTAACAGCATGATAACAGAAGGAGCCTCTGAAAAGATGGCTCACAACAACAATAACCCGATTTTTGTAACAATAACTATGTACAAGTAATGCAGACAATCCGCACTTGGGATGGGCGCCCAGCATCCACTACGGACTATGAGAAATAGAATTATCGGTAAGTAAATTCTTATTTTCTCTAACGTCCTAGTGGATGCTGGGGACTCCGAAAGGACCATGGGGATTATACCAAAGCTCCCAAACGGCCGGGAGAGTGCGGATGACTCTGCAGCACCGAATGAGAGAACTCCAGGTCCTCCTCAGCCAGGGTATCAAATTTGTAGAATTTAGCAAACGTGTTTGCCCCTGACCAAGTAGCTGCTCGGCAAAGTTGTAAAACCGAGACCCCTCGGGCAGCCGCCCAAGATGAGCCCACTTTCCGTGTGGAATGGGCTTTTACAGATTTTGGCTGTGGCAGGCCTGCCACAGAATGTGCAAGCTGAATTGTACTACAAATCCAACGAGCAATCGTCTGCTTAGAAGCAGGAGCACCCAGCTTGCTGGGTGCATACAGGATAAACAGCGAATCAGATTTTCTGACTCCAGCCGTCCTGGAAACATATATTTTCAGGGCCCTGACTACGTCCAGCAACTTGGAATCCTCCAAGTCCCTAGTAGCCGCAGGCACCACAATAGGCTGGTTTAAGTGAAATGCTGAAACCACCTTAGGAAGAAATTGAGGACGAGTCCTCAATTCTGCCCTGTCCGTATGAAAAATTAGGTAAGGGCTTTTATAGGGTAAAGCCGCCAATTCTGAGACACGCCTGGCTAAAGCCAGGGCTAACAGCATTACCACTTTCCATGTGAGATATTTTAAGTCCACAGTGGTGAGTGGTTCAAACCAATGTGATTTTAGGAATCCCAAAACTACATTGAGATCCCAAGGTGCCACTGGAGGCACAAAAGGAGGCTGTATATGCAGTACTCCCTTGATAAACGTCTGAACTTCAGGAACAGAAGCCAGTTCTTTTTGGAAGAATATTGACAGGGCCGAAATTTGAACCTTAATGGACCCTAATTTGAGGCCCATAGACAGTCCTGTTTGCAGGAAATGCAGGAAACGACCCAGTTGAAATTCCTCTGTAGGGGCCTTCCTGGCCTCGCACCACGCAACATATTTACGCCAAATACGGTGATAATGTTGTATGGTTACATCCTTCCTGGCTTTGATCAGGGTAGGGATGACTTCATCCGGAATGCCTTTTTCCTTCAGGGTCCGGCGTTCAACCGCCATGCCGTCAAACGCAGCCGCGGTAAGTCTTGGAACAGACATGGTCCCTGCTGGAGCAGGTCCTTTCTTAGAGGTAGAGGCCACGGGTCTTCCGTGAGCATCTCTTGAATTTCCGGGTACCAAGTCCTTCTTGGCCAATCCGGAGCCACGAGTATAGTCTTTACTCCTCTCCTTCTTATGATTCTCAGTACTTTTGGTATGAGAGGAAGAGGAGGGAACACATACACTGACTGGTACACCCACGGTGTTACCAGAGCGTCCACAGCTATTGCCTGAGGGTCCCTTGACCTGGCGCAATATCTGTCCAGTTTTTTGTTGAGGCGGGACGCCATCATGTCCACCTTTGGTTTTTCCCAACGGTTCACAATCATGTGGAAGACTTCTGGGTGAAGTCCCCACTCCCCCGGGTGAAGATCGTGTCTGCTGAGGAAGTCTGCTTCCCAGTTGTCCACTCCCGGAATGAACACTGCTGACAGTGCTATCACATGATTCTCCGCCCAGCGAAGAATCCTTGCCACTTCCATCATTGTCCTCCTGCTTCTTGTGCCGCCCTGTCTGTTTACGTGGGCGACTGCCGTGATGTTGTCCGACTGGATCAACACCGGCTGACCCTGAAGCAGAGGTCTTGCCTGACTTAGGGCATTGTAAATGGCCCTTAGTTCCAGGATATTTATGTGAAGTGACGTTTCCATGCTTGACCACAAGCCCTGGAAATTTCTTCCCTGTGTGACTGCTCCCCAGCCTCTCAGGCTGGCATCCGTGGTCACCAGGACCCAATCCTGAATGCCGAATCTGCGGCCCTCTAGGAGATGAGCACTCTGTAACCACCACAGGAGAGACACCCTTGTCCTTGGAGACAGGGTTATCCGCTGATGCATTTGAAGATGCGATCCGGACCATTTGTCCAGCAGATCCCACTGAAAAGTTCTTGCGTGGAATCTGCCGAATGGAATCGCTTCGTAAGAAGCCACCATCTTTCCCAGGACCCTTGTGCATTGATGTACTGACACTTGGCCTGGTCTTAGGAGGTTCCTGACTAGGTCGGATAACTCCTTGGCTTTCTCCTCCGGGAGAAACACCTTTTTCTGTACTGTGTCCAGAATCATCCCTAGGAACAGCAGACGTGTCGTCGGAATCAGCTGTGATTTTGGAATATTTAGAATCCATCCGTGCTGTCGTAGTACTACTTGAGATAGTGCTACTCCGACCTCTAACTGTTCTCTGGACCTTGCCCTTATCAGGAGATCGTCCAAGTAAGGGATAATTAAGACGCCTTTTCTTCGAAGAAGAATCATCATCTCGGCCATTACCTTGGTAAAGACCCGGGGTGCCGTGGACAATCCAAACGGCAGCGTCTGAAACTGATAGTGACAGTTCTGTACCACAAACCTGAGGTACCCTTGGTGAGAAGGGCAAATTGGGACATGGAGGTAAGCATCCTTGATGTCCAGAGACACCATATAGTCCCCTTCTTCCAGGTTCGCTATCACTGCTCTGAGTGACTCCATCTTGAACTTGAACCTTTTTATGTAAGTGTTCAAGGATTTCAGATTTAAAATGGGTCTCACCGAGCCGTCCGGCTTCGGTACCACAAACAGCGTGGAATAATACCCCTTTCCCTGTTGTAGGAGGGGTACCTTGATTATCACCTGCTGGGAATACAGCTTGTGAATGGCTTCCAATACCGCCTCCCTGTCGGGGGGAGACGTTGGTAAAGCAGACTTCAGGAACCGGCGAGGGGGAGACGTCTCGAATTCCAATTTGTACCCCTGAGATACTACCTGCAGGATCCAGGGGTCCACTTGCGAGTGTGCCCACTGCACGCTGAAATTCTTGAGACGGGCCCCCACCGCGCCTGAGTCCGCTTGTAAGGCCCCAGCGTCATGCTGAGGACTTGGCAGAAGCGGGGGAGGGCTTCTGTTCGTGGGAAGAGGCTGTTTGCTGCAGTCTTTTTCCCCTTCCTCTGCCCCGGGGCAGATATGAGTGGCCTTTTGCCCGCTTGCCCTTATGGGGACAAAAGGACTGAGCCTGAAAAGACGGTATCTTTTTCTGCTGCGAGGTGACTTGGGGTAAAAAGGTGGATTTTCCAGCCGTTGCCGTGGCCACCAGGTCCGATAGACCGACCCCAAATAACTCCTCCCCTTTATACGGCAATACTTCCATATGCCGTTTGGAATCCGTATCCCCTGACCACTGTCGCGTCCATAATCCTCTTCTGGCAGAAATGGACATCGCACTTACTCTTGATGCCAGAGTGCAAATATCCCTCTGTGCATCTCGCATATATAGAAATGCATCCTTTAAATGCTCTATAGTCAATAATATATTGTCCCTGTCCAGGGTATCAATATTTTCAGTCAGGGAATCCGACCAAGCCACCCCAGCACTGCACATCCAGGCTGAGGCGATTGCTGGTCGCAGTATAATACCAGTATGTGTGTATATACTTTTAAGGATATTTTTCAGCTTCCTATCAGCTGGTTCCTTGAGGGCGGCCGTATCAGGGGACGGTAACGCCACTTGTTTTGATAAGCGTGTGAGCGCCTTATCTACGCTAGGGGGTGTTTCCCAACGCGCCCTAACCTCTGGCGGGAAAGGGTATAATGCCAATAATTTTTTAGAAATTAGCAGTTTTTTATCGGGGGAAACCCACGCTTCATCACACACCTCATTTAATTCATCTGATTCAGGAAAAACTACGGGTAGTTTTTTCACACCCCACATAATACCCTTTTTTGTGGTACTTGTAGTATCAGAAATGTTCAAAACCTCCTTCATTGCCGTGATCATGTAACGTGTGGTCCTACTGGAAAATACGTTTGTTTCCTCACCGTCGACACTGGAGTCAGTGTCCGTGTCAGTGTCTGTATCGACCTGAGGTAACGGGCGTTTTATAGCCCCTGACGGTGTTTGAGACGCCTGTACAGGTATTAACTGATTTGCCGGCTGTCTCATGTCGTCAACAGTCTTTTGTAAAGTGCCGACACTATCACGTAATTCTTTCCATAAGACCATCCAGTCAGGTGTCGACTCCCTAGGGGGTGACATCACTAACACAGGCAACTGCTCCACCTCCACACCATTTTCCTCCTCATACATGTCGACACAGCGTACCGACACACAGCACACACACAGGGAATGCTCTGATAGAGGACAGGACCCCACTAGCCCTTTGGGGAGACAGAGGGAGAGTTTGCCAGCACACACAGGATAACCTTATATAAGTGTTTTTCCCTAATATAGCTGCTGTATATATTAATATGCCAATTTAGTGCCCCCCCTCTCTTGTTTTACCCTGTTTCTGTTGTGCAGGACTGCAGGGGAGAGTCAGGGAGCCTTCCTCCAACGGAGCTGTGAGGAAAAAATGGCGCTTGTGTGCTGAGGAGATAGGCTCCGCCCCTTTTTCGGCGGCCTTTCTCCCGCTTTTTTGTGGAAAACTGGCAGGGGTTAAATACATCCATATAGCCCAGGAGCTATATGTGATGTATTTTTAGCCATTTAAGGTATTTTCATTGCGTCCCAGGGCGCCCCCCCCCAGCGCCCTGCACCCTCAGTGACCGGAGTGTGAAGTGTACTGAGAGCAATGGCGCACAGCTGCGGTGCTGTGCGCTACCTTATTGAAGACAGGACGTCTTCTGCCGCCGATTTTCCGGACCTCTTCACTCTTCTGGCTCTGTAAGGGGGCCGGCGGCGCGGCTCCGGGACCCATCCATGGCTGGGCCTGTGATCGTCCCTCTGGAGCTAATGTCCAGTAGCCTAAGAAGCCCAATCCACTCTGCACGCAGGTGAGTTCGCTTCTTCTCCCCTTAGTCCCTCGATGCAGTGAGCCTGTTGCCAGCAGGTCTCACTGAAAATAAAAAAACCTATTTAAACTTTTACTCTAAGCAGCTCAGGAGAGCCACCTAGATTGCACCCTTCTCGTTCGGGCACAAAATCTTAACTGAGGCTTGGAGGAGGGTCATAGGGGGAGGAGCCAGTGCACACCAGCTAGTCCTAAAGCTTTTACTTTGTGCCCAGTCTCCTGCGGAGCCGCTATTCCCCATGGTCCTTTCGGAGTCCCCAGCATCCACTAGGACGTTAGAGAAATATGTAATTTGAGTATTATACCTATTAGAAAACTATTAGAAAATATTTTCAGTATCAGAAATCAGCAGGGACATGGAAAAGAATTAATAAGCATTTCTTTTTTTAGGTTGGTTGCTTTATATCATTATTGGGGTTGCTATACCTCTAAGAGCAACATATCCCTGAATAGATAAAGATTAAAAAGTACTAATCTGTATAAATTGGTTGTTTTATGTTTAAATTGGGATTGCTATATCCCCTAAAAACAACCATAGCGACATTTCCAATCAAATAAAGGATTATTCCCTCACTGACATTAACAGGGAATGTAAAGTATTCTTGACATACAAATAAACCGACCTCTTCATTTTTGAGGAGTAGAAAATGTATGTCAGGATAGTATGAGACTGACCAACTGAAGCATTAAAAAGCACCTACTGTTCATGCCAGTTGCTGTATATTATAATTGGGGATGCCATACCCCTAAAAGCAACATTCTGCCAGCTAAACAGCTACAGACCAATAAGAACTATCAGCACATATAGGCCGGTCTGTATCCAAACTGGGATCTCTATATCCCTTAAAAGCAACCGTACCCACACTTCCAACCAAACAAATAAGGATTTTTCCTTTAACGGTATTAGCAGTGAGTGTTGAGTATCCTGATATACTGAAAATTAGAGTATCATTATTGGGTTTGGATTATAGATATAGTAGACATTTAATAGTAAGTGTACCAAGGCTCTGATACCCTCAGTAACCCTCAATTAAATAATAATTTATGTACCTATTCCCATCCATACTCACAATCGTTATATTATGGAAATAAATCCATGAGGTATTCGTAATAAGTAGATGGTGAATTGGTGTCAGGATAAATGTGGAAACTGACAAACTGAAAAGCAGATATTAATATACCAAAAAGAAAGCCAATTTTTGATGACATCCCATTGGTGTTATGTATCAATAAACACGCTTCTTAATCTTTTTCACATTCTTCATTTTCTTTACACCTATGTATTTGTCAAATGTTCTTGATTTTAATTCTTATGTTTCACTGTAGTCTGGGACAATAGTTTATATCCCATTTTAACCGTATTACATTAAAGGTTATATTTTACGACAAATGTATTTTTCTGTAGTGCGTCAATAATACAGGTTCATTCCTTTTTTCTTCCCAAATTTCAGTTGATCATGAGATTGTCCTGAGTTTGCTCTCTAAGTGGGTCTAATGAATGCCACCAATACCTGGTAAACATCTAAAACTTGAGTCTGGCCTTACCTACAGAAGTATTACTACCCAGGTCTTTTGTGTGTGGTAGTATTGGGTTTGCAAGTACAGTGACAACAAGCAATGATTTTCTGAGTATACAATGTCTACTGAGGTGATAACAAACAAAACAGTAAACAATAGTCAGGTACGAATCAGAGTTTGGGGCAGGCAGCTAACAGAAAAACTAGATCACAAGCTGAAGTCAGTATGGGTGGCATAAAGTCCCAAACACAACAGGTAGTGAAACCACCGCCAAACTCCTGGCACTAAGTAATCAGGATGTATAGTGCAAATAAAATAATTAGCTGAATGAATAATAAATAAAAATGATAAAAACCCACAGCAAGTGTAAGAAGTTGAGCAACTCAATAAATGTAGACAACATGAAAAAAATACACTGCACTGGAGCAATATACAGTAATAGCCTGCAAGAAGCAGGAGGTGCGGGGCTTTGTGCAAGTCTGGCTGGATTTGTAAAGTGGCAATCATGCAAAGTCAACTGGTTTTGTGATGTACATAATTAATTGTTGCTTTCAAATTCTGGCCAGACTCGCATTAAGGGCCTAATTCAGCATAGAACGCTGCGGCAGCATTCGCATGCTGATTGTGTGCACGAGCAGAGCCGCACTGAGCGTGCACACACAGTGAGATGCGACGGCATCTCACATGTGCGATACCTCTGCCTGATCGACACACGTCACACGCAGCTGTTGCGACCTAAAAGATGGGTGGTTGCCATCATCCTTAGTAGCTAGGCTGTGTATGCAGTGGGCAATCCTAAACATGCGAAAGCATCACCGTCATGCACTGCTTTCGCATATTTGCGCAGGGGGGGGGCAGGACCCAGCATGCAGGGAGGACTTGCCCTGTGCTGGGTGTCCCCCTGTATATAATGCGATTTTTCACACATCTATGATCCATGCTGAATTAGGCCCTAAGTCCGGTGCCTCCTGCTTCTCGGAGGCTATTACATTTTACAATGTCCAAATACACAGTGATGCTCAAAAAATAATATGCACAGGGCCGTCTTTTCGTATGGGCTCAGTGGGCACTTGCCCAAGGGCCCCAGGAGTATAAGGGCCCTAGGCTGATAGCTGAGGGTCCCCTCTTTCCAGGGGTACCAGATTTTTGAAAATCGGGCCAGGGGAACCAGAGATATATGACTTCAAAGCAGTGGTCCCCATCCAAGCCTGTTAATTGCTCTTCCCAGCCCAATATCTCGGATTCTGTTTGGCTTTTAGTTTTTCTGAAGGTATACTCCAAAAGCTGGGACGCTCCCCTTTTGGTGAATACTGGCAGCTTGTCTCTACTATGCCCAGAACCAGAGATATCAGCCTTCCGGCAGCTGGTCCCTGCTCCAGCTCCACACACCTGGTATACAGTTTTATATTTTCGTTGGTGGATTGCTCTGGCTCCTGAGCTCTGATCCCCAAGTCCTCAATACCTCCTGAAAGATGAGACTCTTTAGTGTTTTTATCCCATTCAAAGCTAAGAAATCTATCTCCAGGAACTGGAGATATCTGCAGTCAAGCAAGCTGCCCTCCCACCGGAAAATGGTGAATATTAAACCCACTCCACTATCCACCCCTCCCCTGCATATTAAAAAAACCCTACCACCCTGGAAGTCATGTACGAGGGCCCCCTTCATTCAGCCCAATGCCCCTTATACAGTTTAGTGTTCCCTCCACTGCATCTGTGCAGTAAGGAGTAATTAGCAGAAATTACTGCTCCAGGTCCTACATGCTGAGCTGAAGATAGAACATCCACTACCGCCCGCGGGACATCAAAGCTGCCGCTGATTGCACCCCCAACCGCTACCGCTGGCGGATAGGTAGGGGCCCCAGTGCATTGTTGTGCCCAGGGGCCCACACTGCTGTTAAGACGGCCCTGAATATGCATACATTGTTTACTATTTAAAATGTAGCAGCGATTACAACAATGTCGCAGTAAGTAAAATGTATACTACAGTAACCTGCTCACAGAAAGGGATACGGTCATTAGGTCGACCATACTTAGGTCAACAGTCATTAAGTCGACCATTATTGGTCAACATGCATTAGGTCGACATGATCACTAGGTCGACATGGAAAAAGGTTGACATGCATTTTTAATTTTTTTTATTTTTCATTTTTTAAACTTTTTCTTCATAGTTTACGTTCCACGTGGACTATGATTGGGAACAGTAATCTATTCCCGAATGCGAGGGGACGCGGTGCAAATTGGGGTTACCCGTCACTTTACAAAGAAAACAACACCAAAAAAGTAAGAAAACTCATGTTGACCTTTTTCCATGTCAACCTTCTTCATGTCGACCTAGTGACCCATACCCCACAGGAATACGTATTTATGCCTACACATTGATCCAGCGCAGTGTATCTTCTTCGTGTTGACTAGATAACATTAAAAACAGTAATGGACAAACGTCAGACAGGAGGCAGACAAGAATTATCAGTAACCAGGGTTGGCTGGTTTAAACCATGGTTTCAGCCAAATGGGTTTAAAAAAAAAAAAAAAAATGTATGTATATATATATTGGACATTGATGGGAGTGCCGGCTGTCATGGACTGTGTGTATATATATATATATACTGCTCAAAAAAATAATGGGAACACTTAAACAACACAATGTAACTCCAAGTCAATCACACTTCTGTGAAATCAAACTGTCCACTTAGGAAGCAACACTGATTGACAATCAATTTCACATGCTGTTGTGAAAATGGAATAGACAACAGGTGGAAATTATAGGCAATTAGCAAGACACCCCCAATAAAGGAGTTGTTCTGCAGGTGGTGACCACAGACCACTTCTCAGCTCCTATGCTTTCTGGCTGATGTTTTGGTCACTTTTGAATGCTGGCGGTGCTTTCACTCTAGTGGTAGCATGAGACGGAGTCTACAACCCACACAAGTGGCTCAGGTAGTGCAGCTCATCCAGGATGGCACATCAATGCGAGCTGTGGCAAGAAGGTTTGCTGTGTCTGTCAGCGTAGTGTCCAGAGCATGGAGGTGCTACCAGGAGACAGGCCAGTACATCAAGAGACATTGAGGAGGCCGTAGGAGGGCAACAACCCAGCAGCAGGACCGCTACCTCCGCCTTTGTGCAAGGAGGAACAGGAGGAGCACTGCCAGAGCCCTGCAAAATGACCTCCAGCAAGCCACAAATGTGCATGTGTCTACTCAAACGATCAGAAACAGACTCCATGAGGGTGGTATGAGGGCCCGACGTCCACAGGTGGGGGTTGTGCTTACAGCCCAACTCCGTGCAGGACGTTTGGCATTTGCCAGAGAACACCAAGATTGGCAAATTCGTCACTGGTGCCCTGTGCTCTTCACAGATGAAAGTAGGTTCTCACTGAGCACATGTGACAGACGTGACAGAGTCTGGAGACGCCAAGGAGAACTTTCTGCTGCCTGCAACATCCTCCAGCATGACTGGTTTGGCAGTGGGTCAGTAATGGTGTGGGGTGGCATTTCTTTGGGGTGCCGCACAGCCTTCCATGTGCTCGCCAGAGGTAACCTGACTGCCATTAGGTACCGAGATGAGATCCTCAGACCCCTTGTGAGACCATATGCTGGTGCAGTTGGCCCTGGGTTCCTCCTAATGCAAGACAATGCTAGACCTTATGTGGCTGGAGTGTGTCAGCAGTTCCTGCAAGACGAAGGCATTGATACTATGGACTGGCCCGCCCGTTCCCCAGACCTGAATCCAATTGAGCACATCTAGGACATCATGTCTCGCTCCATCCACCAACGCCACGTTGCACCACAGACTGTCCAGGAGTTGGCGGATGCTTTAGTCCAGGTCTGGGAGGAGATCCCTCAGGAGACCATCCGCCACCTCATCAGGAGCATGCCCAGGCATTGTAGGGAGGCAGGGCCGGACTGGGACTAAAAATAGGCCCTGGCATTTTTGAAGCACACAGGCCCACCTCTGTGACCCCTCCCCTTACTATTCCTGACTCCTCCCACTTATTAGTCTATGTTCTTACAAATATAATTAATATTCTAACAACATACAGGCGTACATCATTCTCTATTAAAATATACTCAACCAGTGGTTGAAGTGGAAATTTTTAAGTGGGGGTATGGAAATGTGAGGTTTGTAATTAAGCGCGCGCGCTTCGGAAAAGGGGGCGTGGTCACTCAAAAGGGGGCGTGGCCACTCAAAAGGGGCGTGGTCTTCAGTGTAGTTTACCACACTATACACCCCTTATACGCATTATGCACCACAATAGTAGGACCCCTTATACTATCTAGTACTGCTGCCCTTTCACATTATACCACACAGTATGAGCCAAAATTCACATTACAGCACCCGGTATGAGCCGAAATTTACATTATATGCCCCCGATAGTGCAGTGCCAGGTATACAAATGCCCCCACAGTGCCAGGTAAACAATTGCCCCCACAGTGCCAGGTAAACAATTGCCCCCACAGTGCCAGGTAAACAATTGCCCCCACAGTGCCAAGTATACAAATGCCCCCACAGTGTCAGGTATACAAATGCCCCCACAGTGCCAGGTATACAAATGCCCCCACAGTGCCCGGTATACAAATGCCCCCACAGTGCCAGGTATACAAATGCCCCCACAGTGCAAGGTATACAAATGCCCCCACAGTGCCAGGTATACAAATGCCCCCACAGTGCAAGGTATACAAATGCCCCCACAGTGCCAGATATACAGATGCCCCCACAGTGCCAGGTATACAGATGCCCCCACAGTGCCATGTATACAGATGCCCCCACAGTTCCAGGTAAACAATTGCCCCCACAGTGCCAGGTATACAAATGCCCCACAGTGCCAGCCAATTGCCCCCACAGTGCCAGGTATACAAATGCCCCCACAGTGCCAGGTAAACAATTGCCCCCACAGTGCCAGGTAAACAATTGCCCCCACAGTGCCAGGTATACAAATGCCCCCACAGTGCCAGGTATACAAATGCCCCCACAGTGCAAGGTATACAAATGCCCCCACAGTGCCAGGTATACAAATGCCCCCACAGTGCAAGGTATACAAATGCCCCCACAGTGCCAGATATACAGATGCCCCCACAGTGCAAGGTATACAGATGCCCCCACAGTGCCATGTATACAGATGCCCCCACAGTGCCAGGTAAACAATTGCCCCCACAATGCCAGGTATACAAATGCCCCACAGTGCCAGCCAATTGCCCCCACAGTGCCAGGTATACAATTGCCCCCACAGCAGCCAGTGCTGCAGCTACTTACCGCTGCTGCTGCTCCTCCTCCGGGCTGTGAGGGACGGGGGTGAGAGCGCCGGGCGCCCGCCAGCTGCCCGCTGTGTCTGGCGCGGCAGCGTATAGCGTTCAAACCAGCCGCCGGTTCGTGAGCCAATCAGAGCTCTCGGACCGGCGGCTTCTGATTGGCTGCCGGTCCGCGAGCTCTGATTGGCTCACGAACCGGCGGCTGCTTTGAAGTCCGCTATACGCGCCGCGCCAGACACAGCCGTGCTGGCGGGCGCCCGGCGCTCTCACCCCAGTCCTCACAGCTCTCCAATCCTGACAGCTGAGACGCGCTGCCGCCGGACTGAGCGGCAGCGCGTCTCAGTGACCGCTGGACCGGCCCACGTGGCCATCGGCCCTTCTGGCATTTGCCAGAAGTGCCAGATGGCCAGTCCGGCCCTGTAGGGAGGTCATACAGGCACCTGGAGGCCACACACACTACTGAGCCTCATTCTGACTTGTTTTCTCTAACGTCCTAGTGGATGCTGGGAACTCCGTAAGGACCATGGGGAATAGCGGCTCCGCAGGAGACTGGGCACAAAAAGTAAAAGCTTTAGACTAGCTGGTGTGCACTGGCTCCTCCCCCTATGACCCTCCTCCAAGCCTCAGTTAGATTTTTGTGCCCGAACGAGAAGGGTGCAAGCTAGGTGGCTCTCCTGAGCTGCTTAGAAGTAAAAGTTTAAATAGGTTTTTTATTTTCAGTGAGTCCTGCTGGCAACAGGCTCACTGCATCGTGGGACTAAGGGGAGAAGAAGCGAACTCACCTGACTGCAGAGTGGATTGGGCTTCTTGGCTACTGGACATTAGCTCCAGAGGGACGATCACAGGTTCAGCCTGGATGGGTCCCGGAGCCGCGCCGCCGGCCCCCTTACAGAGCCAGAAGAGCGAAGAGGTCCGGAGAAAGCGGCGGCAGAAGACGTTCCTGTCTTCAAATAAGGTAGCGCACAGCACTGCAGCTGTGCGCCATTGCTCTCAGCACACTTCACACTCCGGTCACTGAGGGTGCAGGGCGCTGGGGGGGAGCGCCCTGAGACGCAATAAAAACGATATAAAAACCTTATATGGCTAAAAAAAATGCATCACATATAGCTCCTGGGCTATATGGATGCATTTATCCCCTGCCAGTTTCCTGAAAAAAGCGGGAGAAAAGGCCGCCGTGAAGGGGGCGGAGCCTTTCTCCTCAGCACACAAGCGCCATTTTCTTTCACAGCTCCGCTGGAAGGACGGCTCCCTGACTCTCCCCTGCAGTCCTGCACTACAGAAACAGGGTAAAACAGAGAGGGGGGCACTATTGGCAGCTAATATATAAATACAGCAGCTATAACAGGGAGTAACACTTATATAAGGTTATCCCTGTATATATATATAGCGCTCTGGTGTGTGCTGGCAAACTCTCCCTCTGTCTCCCCAAAGGGCTAGTGGGGTCCTGTCCTCTATCAGAGCATTCCCTGTGTGTGTGCTGGGTGTCGGTAAGATTATGTCGACATGTATGAGGAGGAAAATGATGTGTAAGCAGAGCAATTGCCTGTGTTAGTGATGTCACCCCCTATGGAGTCGACACCTGACTGGATGGTAGTAATTAAAGAATTACGTGACAATGTCAGCACTTTGCAAAAAACTGTTGACGACATGAGACAGCCGACAAATCAATTAGTGCCTGTTCAGGCGTCTCAGACACCGTCAGGGGCGCTAAAACGCCCGTTACCTCAGATGGTCGACACAGACCCTGACACGGATACTGAATCCAGTGTCGACGGTGACGAGACAAACGTAATGTCCAGTAGGGCCACACGTTACATGATCACGGCAATGAAGGAGGCATTGAACATTTCTGACACTACAAGTACCACAAAAAAGGGTATTATGTGGGGTGTAAAAAAAAAAAACTACCAGTGGTTTTTCCTGAGTCAGATGAATTAAATGAGGTGTGTGATAAAGCGTGGGTTTCCCCCGATAAAAAACTGCTGATTTCTAATAAATTATTGGCACTATACCCTTTCCCGCCAGAGGTTAGGGCACGTTGGGAAACACCCCCTAGGGTAGATAAGGCGCTCACACGCTTATCAAAACAAGTGGCGTTACCGTCTCCTGATACGGCCGCTCTCAAGGAACCAGCTGATAGAAGGCTGGAAAATATCTTAAAAGGTATATACACACATACCGGTGTTATACTGCGACCAGCGATCGCCTCAGCCTGGATGTGCAGCGCTGGAGTGGCTTGGTCGGATTCCCTGACTGAAAATATTGATACCCTGGATAGGGACAGTATATTATTAACTATAGAGCATTTAAAGGATGCATTACTATATATGCGAGATGCACAGAGGGATATTTGCACCCTGGCATCTAGAGTAAGTGCGATGTCCATTTCTGCCAGAAGAACGTTATGGACGCGACAGTGGTCAGGTGATGCGGATTCCAAACGACATATGGAAGTATTGCCGTATAAAGGGGAGGAGTTATTTGGGGTCGGTCTATCGGACCTGGTGGCCACAGCAACGGCTGGAAAATCCACCTTTTTACCCCAGGTCACCTCTCAGCAGAAAAAGACACCGTCTTTTCAAACCCAGTCCTTTCGTCCCTGTAAGGGCAAGAGGGCAAAAGGCAGCTCGTTCCTGCCCCGGGGCAGAGGAAGGAGAAAAAGACTGCACCATGCAGCCTCTTCCCAGGAGCAGAAGCCCTCCCCCGCTTCTGCCAAGTCCTCAGCATGACGCTGGGGCTCTGCAAGCAGACTCGGGCACGGTGGGGGGCCGTCTCAAGAATTTCAGCGCGCAGTGGGCTCACTCGCAAGTGGACCCCTGGATCCTGCAGGTAGTATCACAGGGGTACAAATTGGAAATCGAGACGTCTCCCCCTCGCCGGTTCCTGAAGTCTGCTCTACCAACGTCTCCCTCCGACAGGGAGGCAGTATTGGAAGCTATTCACAAGCTGTATTCCCAGCAGGTGATAATCAAGGTACCCCTCCTACAACAGGGAAAGGGGTATTATTCCACGCTGTTTGTGGTACCGAAGCCGGACGGCTCGGTGAGACCAATTTTAAATCTAAAATCTTTGAACACTTACATAAAAAGGTTCAAATTCAAGATGGAGTCACTCAGAGCAGTGATAGCGAACCTGGAAGAAGGGGACTATATGGTATCTCTAGACATCAAGGATGCTTATCTCCATGTCCCAATCTACCCTTCTCACCAAGGGTACCTCAGGTTTGTGATACAAAACTGTCATTATCAGTTTCAGACGCTGCCGTTTGGATTGTCCACGGCACCACGGGTCTTTACCAAGGTAATGGCCGAAATGATGATTCTTCTTCGAAGAAAAGGCGTATTAATTATCCCTTACTTGGACGATCTCCTGATAAGGGCAAGGTCCAGGGAACAGTTAGAGGTCGGAGTAGCACTATCTCAGGTAGTGCTACGTCAGCACGGGTGGATTCTAAATATCCCAAAATCACAGCTGATTCCAACAACACGTCTACTGTTCCTAGGGATGATTCTGGACACAGTCCAGAAAAAGGTGTTTCTCCCGGAGGAGAAGGCCAGGGAGTTATCCGAGCTAGTCAGGAACCTCCTAAAACCAGGACAAGTGTCAGTGCATCAGTGCACGAGAGTCCTGGGAAAAATGGTGGCTTCTTACGAAGCGATTCCATTCGGAAGATTCCATGCAAGAACTTTTCAGTGGGATCTGCTGGACAAATGGTCCGGATCGCATCTTCAGATGCATCAGCGAATAACCCTATCTCCAAGGACAAGGGTATCTCTCCTGTGGTGGTTACAGAAGGCTCATCTTCTAGAGGGCCGCAGATTCGGCATTCAGGGATTGGATGCTGGTAACCACGGATGCCAGCCTGAGAGGCTGGGGAGCAGTCACACAGGGAAGAAATTTCCAGGGCTTGTGGTCAAGCATGGAAACGTCTCTTCACATAAATATCCTAGAGCTAAGGGCCATTTACAATGCCCTAAGTCAAGCAAGGCCTCTGCTTCAGGGTCAACCGGTATTGATCCAGTCGGACAACATCACGGCTGTCGCCCACGTAAACAGACAGGGCGGCACAAGAAGCAGGAGGGCAATGGCAGAAGCTGCAAGGATTCTCCGCTGGGCGGATAATCATGTGATAGCACTGTCAGCAGTGTTCATTCCGGGAGTGGACAACTGGGAAGCAGACTTCCTCAGCAGACACGACCTCCACCCGGGGGAGTGGGGACTTCATCCAGAAGTCTTCCAAGTGATTGTAAACCGTTGGGAAAAACCAAAGGTGGACATGATGGCGTCCCGTCTCAACAAGAAACTGGACAGATATTGCGCCAGGTCAAGGGACCCTCAGGCAATAGCGGTGGACGCTCTGGTAACTCCGTGGGTGTTCCAGTCGGTATATGTGTTCCCTCCTCTTCCTCTCATACCAAAAGTACTGAGAATCATAAGAAGGAGAGGAGTAAGAACGATACTCATGGCTCCGGATTGGCCAAGAAGAACTTGGTACCCGGAGCTGCAAGAGATGCTCACGGAGGACCCGTGGCCTCTACCTCTAAGGAAGGACCTGCTCCAGCAGGGACCTTGTCTGTTCCAAGACTTACCGCGGCTGCGTTTGACGGCATGGCGGTTGAACGCCGGATCCTGAAGGAAAAAGGCATTCCAGATGAAGTCATCCCTACCCTGATTAAGGCCAGGAAGGATGTAACTGCAAAACATTATCATCGCATTTGGCGAAAATATGTTGCGTGGTGTGAGGCCAAGAAGGCCCCTACGGAGGAATTTCAACTGGGTCGTTTCCTACATTTCCTGCAAGCAGGATTGTCTATGGGCCTAAAATTAGGATCCATTAAGGTTCAAATTTCGGCCCTGTCGATCTTCTTCCAGAAAGAACTGGCTTCAGTGCCTGAAGTTCAGACGTTTGTCAAAGGGGTACTGCATATACAGCCTCCTTTTGTGCCTCCAGTGGCACCTTGGGATCTCAATGTAGTTTTAGGGTTCCTAAAATCACATTGGTTTGAACCACTTGCCACAGTGGATTTGAAATATCTCACATGGAAAGTGGTAATGCTGTTGGCCCTGGCTTCAGCCAGGCGCGTATCAGAATTGGCGGCTTTATCCTATAAAAGCCCTTACCTGATATTTCATTCGGATAGGGCGGAATTGAGGACTCGTCCTCAATTTCTCCCTAAGGTGGTTTCAGCGTTTCACATGAATCAACCTATTGTGGTACCTGTGGCTACTAGGGACTTGGAGGACTCCAAGTTGCTGGACGTAGTCAGGGCCCTGAAAATATATGTTTCCAGGACGGCTGGAGTCAGGAAATCTGACTCGCTGTTTATACTGTATGCACCCAACAAGCTGGGTGCTCCTGCTTCTAAGCAGACGATTGCTCGTTGGATTTGTAGTACAATTCAACTTGCACATTCTGTGGCAGGCCTGCCACAGCCAAAATCTGTAAAAGCCCATTCCACAAGGAAGGTGGGCTCATCTTGGGCGGCTGCCCGAGGGGTCTCGGCTTTACAACTTTGCCGAGCAGCTACTTGGTCAGGGGCAAACACGTTTGCTAAATTCTACAAATTTGATACCCTGGCTGAGGAGGACCTGGAGTTCTCTCATTCGGTGCTGCAGAGTCATCCGCACTCTCCCGCCCGTTTGGGAGCTTTGGTATAATCCCCATGGTCCTTACGGAGTTCCCAGCATCCACTAGGACGTTAGAGAAAATAAGAATTTACTTACCGATAATTCTATTTCTCATAGTCCGTAGTGGATGCTGGGCGCCCATCCCAAGTGCGGATTGTCTGCAATACTTGTACATAGTTATTGTTACAAAAATCGGGTTATTATTGTTGTGAGCCATCTTTTCAGAGGCTCCTCTGTTATCATGCTGTTAACTGGGTTCAGATCACAGGTTGTACGGTGTGATTGGTGTGGCTGGTATGAGTCTTACCCGGGATTCAAAATCCTTCCTTATTGTGTACGCTCGTCCGGGCACAGTATCTTAACTGAGGCTTGGAGGAGGGTCATAGGGGGAGGAGCCAGTGCACACCAGCTAGTCTAAAGCTTTTACTTTTTGTGCCCAGTCTCCTGCGGAGCCGCTATTCCCCATGGTCCTTACGGAGTTCCCAGCATCCACTACGGACTATGAGAAATAGAATTATCGGTAAGTAAATTCTTATTTTAAGGTCATTACATCAAAGTTGGATCAGCCTGTAGTGTGTTTTTCCACTTTAATTTTGAGTGTGACTCCAAATCCAGACCTCCATGGGTTAATAAATTTGATTTCCATTGATAATTTTTGTGTGATTTTGTTGTCAGCACATTCAACTATGTAAGAACAAAGTATTTAATAAGAATATTTCATTCATTCAGATCTAGGATGTGTTATTTTAGTGTTCCCTTTATTTTTTTGAGCAGTGTATATATATATATATATATATATATATATATATTTTTTTTTTTTTTCCATTTATTATGCTGTGACTACTGGCACGGAGCTGTGACTTCTTAGAAAAAAGCCTATTATACTAAAAAACTAATTTAATGTTCATTGCATATATTAAGTCTGAGCATTGGCCACCGCTAGTGTTTGGCTACTGATATAAGGAGTTTATTTACAGTATTTATTTTATTTAACACACTAGCACCAATACATCTATTTTCGGGTGGTATTTATTTTCCTTTCTGTACGTTTTGCATGTAGTCTACAAAATTTGACAGCTTTTTACTTTCACATCGCAATTCAGAGTTCAGCTAGGACATGCTCCTCTCAACTTTAAATTTCCTGACACATTTTATATCTGCCTCACTTGCAGCTCATCATGGTTTTGCCAAGGTGCCAATTTGCTCCTTTTTTTTTTTTGCTTTGCTTTGATCTCTAATTTAGCCACATTTAGTGCAAACCCTAAATAATGACACTAAACTATTGTTAATACTGCTAGTGTTGTTGAGTAAAGAAATACCAAACACAGTACTTTTATGCAAGCTCTGATATCAGTTGCGGAACTTGTGAGTGGTGGGCCTAGGTGCAAAAATATACTTTGTGCCCACCTCCCCTGCCCCTCCCCAAGTTCATAATATGCCACACACCAGTAGGTGACTGGGAGAGGCAGTGGGTGGTGGGGAGAGGCAGTGTGTAGCAGGGAGAGGCAGTTGGTGAACAGGAGATTGGGTTGCTTTCCTAGTTTGGCACTTGTCAGACAGACTCTGTGTCAGTTACACCAGCTGTGAGCAGCCTTTACTTCACAGGAAGAATTCACAGCTGTGTGTGAATCAGTGGCAGTTCACGGCTGTGATTATTAGCGCTGATAGGTGGCAGAACTTCCTTATCAGTCCGATTCAGATGGCAGACTAATGCAGCTGCACACAAAAACGGTCAGCCCCAACTCGCTACTGGGCAGGTTTCTCAGGCAGTGGGGCCCACCCTGCTCCCTGCGCTGCGTTGGGCTGGTCTGGACAGCAGTGGGCCCTTAGTCCCCAAGGTCCCTGGTGAAATGCACCTCCTGCACCAATTGTAGCTCCGCCCCTGTCTGACATAAGCAGAACAAAATATAAACATGCTTGTTTTTTTAACTGATAACACGCTACATTTACACGTGTTATTTACACATGTGCATACGTCCCAACATCTTGTAGGCACATATGGGGACACTTGCACATACCCGAAATAAGGGGATGGGGCCTTGTGCATAGGGGTGGGGCCTCAAGGGAAATGCTGTGCCTCCGAGCCATGCCCTCATTTTATATCACTGTGGGTTCCTGAGCTGCTGGACATGCTGCCTCCCATGGGCTACATGGGAATAAGGGGCGGAGCTATACGGGGCCAGGCTGCTGCCTACAACACAGAAGGATGAGTTGCCAGACTTCTTTATGTAAGTGGCTGGATTGGAAAGAGTGAGTTAAAGTGTGTGTGAGTGTATATGTATGCAGTGTGTGTGTGTGTGTGTGTGTGTGTGTGTGTGTGTGTGTGTGTGTGTGTGTGTGTGTGTACAGTTTCTGTTTATATGTATGTGTGATTGTACTGTATGAGTGTAATGTATGTACAGTATGTGTGTGTATGTATATGTGTATGTGGTGTATGTGTGACTGTGCAGCATAATGTGTGTAAGCATCACTGGTACAGGGGGCGTTGCGTCTTGTATAAGCATCACTGGTACAGGGGGCGTTGCGTCTTGTATAAGCATCGCTGGTATAGGGGGCGTTACGTGTGCAAGCATCACTGGTACAGGGGGCGTTACGTGTATAAGTGTCACTGGTACAGGGGGCGTTACGTGTGTAAGCGTCACTGGTACAGGGGGCGTTACGTGTGTGTCACTGATAAAAGGGGCGTTACGTGTGTAAGCGTCACTGGTACAGGGGCCTTGCATGTGTAAGCATCACTGGTACAGGGGGCGTTACGTGTGTAAGCGTCACTGGTACAGGGGGCGTTGTATGTGTAAGCATAACTGGTACAGTGGGCCTTATATGTGTAAGCGTCACTGCTGCAGGAGGCGTTACGTGTGTGTCTCTGCTACAGGGGGCGTTACATGTGTAAGCATCACTGAATCTTGTATAAGCGTCACTGGTACAGGGGGCGTTACATGTGTAAGCATCACTACTGTAGGGGTTGTTATGTGTAAAAGCATTATGTGGGCACAAATTTATATTTTGCAGGGGGGCGCCGAACACCCTAGCACCAGCCCTGCTGTCAGTCTGTGACGAAGCTGCCGGCCAATTTCACAAATACGCCAATTTGAGAACTGCCACATGCGATGTACGGGGTCACTTTTGACACACGGGATTACTTAAATACTTTCAGCTGCCACCAGCAAAGACTTTTCAACGTATTACGGACGTTGCAGGCGTCTTTAGCTTTACCTGTCACACACACACTGCAATACTTAGAAAAATAGGTAAGCGTGAGCCACACAGGCGTTGAGTTCATAAGAACAACAGAAATTAGAACTAAAATTAGGATTTTAATTTCAAGAATACTTCAGAGCTTTGGTTACAAAAAGGTTACAAAGATTATTAAGGATATTTTAAAAACATACACAGAATACAGCAATCTCAATAAATGAAAAGGAAATAAAACTTACAGAAACCCTACGAATTTTAGATTTCTGCCGTGGGGGCTTCACAGAATAACTCAGGTCATCTCCAGCATACTAGCTGTCCCCAAGAGATCACACTTCTATTTTCATGAGTGGGACAGATATAGTCTCCAGCTTCATCAGGCCCCCTCCCTTGGGATTTTTAACCACTTTCCTGCTGGACAAAACACCTACACCAGGTTTAACATACTTGGTGCTTAGAAAGAAGCACAGGAGAAGGGGAGGGGGTGTAGCCCAAAGGCATTGAAATCTCCTTCAAAGAGAGTGAGGTCTGGGAGGGTTTGTACCTTGTCACCCCTGGACAGCTTTATGACTAGCCAGGAAGTTTCGGCTGTTATCTAAACATGTGGACTCCTTTTACTTCCATCAGGTAATTGATCTGGCCATCTCCCTCTTATCAGTATTTATAACCTCTGGTCTGGTCCTTGCACATGTCAACTCAAACTTTATGGTCTGCAGATCTCTCCCAGCCTGGCCTATTGGGGTCAAATGCAGGATATTGCCTGTCAGCCATGTTGTCACATCTCGGCTGAAAAGAATACAAAATTATATATATATATATATATATATATATACAGTCACTTGAAAACATTATTGGTGATTATTCCTGCAGGTAATCACCACACCTTAGATCACATATAATTTGTGATCCTCCTTTCTGTATTCAAACGTGACACAGTCTCTCTCTCTTGTAAAAAGATGCCATGTGCACGCAGAGCAGTAAATGACAGGGGGCCTCCCAACTCCTCCCTCACCACGGGACATTGCGGCCTGCGG